>NC_064433.1:24431525-25051213 GCF_023343835.1 Lagopus muta | reverse complement strand
GAAAAGGAGAATAACCACCATTCTTTAAAAGGTAAAAAAGGAAGATTCAGGAATATACATGTCAGTCAGTTTCCCTTTGTGCCAGGCAAGATCATGGAACAAATCTTCCTGAAAATCATGCTAAGGCATCTAGAAAACAAAGAGTTGACAAATGTAGCGGCTTTTTTACAATGGGGTTATAACACTGGAGGATAAAGGAAGAGCAAGAGATTTGTGCAAAGCATTTGACACTGTTCTACACAACATTAAAAGAAACCGTCATCAAAATCATGGTCAGCAAGTTTGAAAGAGATAATTCTCCACCTCTACTCTGCATTGATGAGATCATACCTCTAGAGATGCTTTCAGCTCTGGGCCCCCAGCGCAAGAATATGGACTTGTTTGAGTGAGTTCAGAAGAGGATCATGAAGATGATCAGAGGGCTATGGAGTACTTCTTCCATAAAGACAGGCTGAGAGAGTTGGGGTTGTTTGGTCTAAAGAAGAGAAGACTACAGAGTACCTTACAAGCAACCTTCCAGTAAATAAAGGGGGTCTACAAGAAAGTTGGTGAGGAACCCTTAATCAGGAAGTGTAGTGATAGGACATAGTGGTAACAGTTTTAAACCAAAAGGAGTTAGATTTAGATTAGCTACAAGGAAAGTATTTACTGTGAGGGTGGATGTCCTATCCTTAGGGATGCTGGAGGTCAGGTTGGGTGGAGCGTGGGTAGCAAGATGTAGTGGGAGGTACCGCTGCTCACTGCAGAGGCCCTGGAACTAGAAGGACTTATTCTGTGATCTGTAGAAGTATGGTGAAAACCACACTTGTAAGATGATTTGTTGCAGTGCTTTTGTGTCCTTTCTCTTTAATAGAATAAACACAAAGTGGAACCACTTTCTCCCATTGACAGATGGGATCATTTCAATTACACAGATAAGCACCAATTTCCTGTTTTGTTTTGTTTTTTCCCCATTTTTTAATATACTTGTGAAAAATAGTTTCATTGAAACTGCAACTTTTTTTTCAACTGGAAAACTTGTAATGAAATCTTGTGCTTACTGAGCAGTACCTAACAGATGCTGTTCTTTCTTCCCCTTGTGGCTTTGGCAGGGCACCTACAACACTCCTGCTCATGACCTACAACACCGTTGCTAATTTAGTCCCAGCTTATTTTTCTAATCAGGTTTGGCATTTTGCCAGGTTGCCTCACCCTGAGTAATTCAACACAGAAAGTGATTAATTCAGAGTTGGGGACTAGATACTTCAAAGGTGGCATTCGTAAATGGAAGAAATAAGGAACGGAACCCCTCAGAGGGATTTTCTTGCTCAGCCAGAGGCATGTGAGAATCTCTCTGTTCATTGACGCTTCAATTATTTGTATTTTTCTTCACTGAATTCTGGGGAGAATATTATGTAGAGCTGATGCTATAAGAAAGGATGGAATTGAACCCTAACTGTAGGTCTTGGAAGTAGAATGAATAGAACAGCACTTTGTCCAGGAGTGATGAACATCATAGAAGTGAGGTCATACTTCTGGCATTTGAGAAAATTAATTGAGAACTTCATGTCATGTGCCCCTGTATCCATGACCTTACAGATGAATATCTTATTTGCACTCCTCAGTATCACCTATGTATTCCCATGTGATATCCAGATCTTCGTTAATACCTTGCAACATCTTGAGCATATACAATTATCAGAGAGACAAAGGCCTAAGTATTACTAAAATCAAATTTGTGAGATGGTATGTTCATATTTTCTTCTCACTTATGCAAGTACAGACACTGTGGAAAAAAACACAAAAACATCAAGAAAAGAATTACTAAGTATTTTGGAGCCACCATAGCACTGTGAGTGAATCTCTAAAGGTGATGATAATGTCTCTCAAATACAGAGTTTTAGTCACTGTTGTTTTAAATTTATTTGAATTGAAACAAGCAGAGAAGTGTCAACAGAAAGATCAACGTCAAGGAATATCTTTGTTACAAGTGGAAATTAGAATTATTTAGCTGGTATAATCTGACAAAATAAAATTGAATACATAAATGCATGATGGGAAGAGCTTTGGGAAGGAAGAAAAGAAATAAAACTAAGGAACAATGTCAGCACAACATTTGGGTATAAAATTTTCAAGAATAAACAGTCTCTCAAACAGAAAACAAAGTCAGATCAGAGCAAGATCCTAAACAGCTCTCCAGTATTACATCTGGGAATAAAAATTCCTATGCTGTTTCAAGGTGTGTGCTGAGAAGTTAATGAAACACAATATACCACCTGATTGCTAGTCAGATTAGAGGACTGATTCAGTAATCTAGAAAGCTTTTCTTAAGATCCAGTGTCTGTACTTCTATGTAGATTTAACAGAGTGGCCCTGTCCAGCCTCCCTGAGCAAACTGAAAGGCAGCTAGCTTCTTCTACATTTCTTAAACTGAACATGTAGTCTTGTTTAGGGTCTCAGTAAAATGTATTTTCTTCCTTGTATAGCCTCATTTATACCCCTTATTTTTTACCTCCACATACACTGGCAGTTTTTCTGGTGGGTTTTCTTACCACTTAGGCTGATTATTGTTTGTTTTAGAAATTCAAAGAGGCACGATGCACTGTAGGCTTCCATCACCTGAAGCCCCTAGAGAGTTTGAGGTTTACAGATAAATTGGTACTGCCCACAACTAAATTCAGCTCTGTTGCATGCTTACCTGCCTGGCAGCTGTGGAGCACATCCTGCTGCTAGCAGGCGTCTTTGAGCTCCAAAAAGCCCTTTGATGGCTATGCCAACAAAAAGTTACTACAGCTTCTTTCTTACTTAACTTATTCTAATCACCAAATATGTGGATGTAGGCAGGCAGCCCAGGATCTGGCCATTTCCTGTCCACTTTGGGGAAAACAGTCAGGACTTCATTTGCTTCTGTGCACCTGAGTGCTAGGTTCAAAGAGTTTATTCAGTTCAAGATGAAAGCTATTTCAAACTGTAAGAACAATCATCTTTTTTTTTTTTTTTTTTTTTTTTTAAATAAGTGTAAGAGATGGTCAGATGTAACGGTGTTTGATGGAATTCCTGTGGATACACTGGTTGATTAAGCATTTTAAGACCTGTCTGTTCCTCTCCAGCACTCTACAGTGTTATACTTCACAGTATTTGTTTTTATAAGTCTACACGGAGCGCATAGCTGAAAATACTTATGAAGAATATTCAATAAAAGAGAACTTGAGTATGCTTGAGAGCTATGTTCTGCCTCACAGATGTGACCTGCATTGTGGGACTGTGTTGCATCACACTCCAAGGTTAAATTAAAGCTGGCCTTCCACCTCACCGTTACCAGTTAAGGTGATACTATCATAAGGGTTTTATTGTATGTCTCATGATATTTCATATTTTTCTTAATCCCTGGTTCCTGAAGTCATACAGTCCACTAGGGCTTAATGTTTTCCTTAAAAGGAAAAAAGTTTCTAGCTCTTACAGAGTAGAAATCAGCATGCCTGAGAATACTCTTACAGCTGAATGAACGAAAAGAAGCCTGGTTTAATATTTATTCGTTATTTACACCCTGTGATCTTAAGCTTATCTCATGAATCTAGTTCCACTTCAGGGAAATGCTAGAAAGATCAAGCACTATGGCTACATTATGCTGGGCATAGCAAACTGCCAATTCTATTAGCTTTGGCCACTGACACTATTTTCAGCCAGTTGTGTATCAGTTGTATGCTTCAATCATACATTACACTTAGGACATTTCCTTCCTGATGGGGTTATTTAATCGAATCTAGTCCTATTACTTTTGTCCCACTTACTGCTGTCTTCCCCTTCTAAGCCATGTTACCTATGCACTGCTGCTTTGTGTTGCAACTAACTCTTCTTTCTTAGGTCAGGAACATGTTGCTCAGGCACTCAAGCTAATTTTTCCTCATATTTGCTTGCTGTAACCAAGACATTTCATTCATACAGTACACAGTACCTGTCACTTGTATCCAGCAGTCTATTCCTCTATGGAGGACATGTCACCCATGATAGCTAAGCCAACTGTCATTCACACACAGCACTTCCATCCTTATATCTAGGGCATGTCACTCATACATTTCAGCTGTCCCTTACACCAGATGTCCTTTAACTCTAGCACACCATTCCTCTATCTGCTACATGTTTGTGTTCATTACAGCTGTCCCTTTTCCCTATCACTTTCCTATCCTGTTTGGTAAATGTCATTCAATTGCTCACTCCATCTGTCTTCTTGAGTAAGAAATCCCTTTTTTGTCTATATGTTATCTTCCTTAAAAATGATATTTTACTTGCACATTATGGCTGCCTGTTGCACCTAGCACTTCTGAGATAAATTTGCAAGAGTTGTAGAGACCTTAACGAATCTCTAAGCATACTTAGTTATCATCAGCATTGAAAACTCCTTCAATTCAGCAGGTGTCAATAACACACTAAATCTATTACACTGAAGCCCTTTGGGTGTCTAAGGTTTGATAGGTGTGTAAGAGCAAAACAGCTTTCTCCAAGGCAGTGTTGAATTTCCTGAAGTTCCAGTTCGTGGTTAGGCTCAAGAGAGATTCACAAATCATGTATTCCTACAACTTTTTTTGCTTGACAGATCAATCACAATAACCATTTTCAGAGCATGCTTATTTGACAAAAAGCAGGAAGCTCATCCTTCCCTTTCTATGAGTGATTGGAAAGTACTGATCTAAATCAGGCATACATTTAAATTCTTCTTCCTCCTCCATTTTCTTCAAATAACAATTTAATATGAAGCCTTTCCTACAGCAGAAGAGCACCATAACACAGGGATGATATAGAATTTTAAATACTATCTCTTATTTTACCCCCTCTCCTTGATATTTTTAATAGAATAGAAAGTGCAAGTGATAGCGTGAGATGCGAACTTCTGACTTGTAGATAGCACTGTGGTTACATATTTCATGAAGAATGTAAGATCATGTGAAAAGAGGTTTTGAGTCTCTTGGCTGAATGCTGCCATCACTGGTACTAAAATGTGCCCTGATATTTTGTTTATGTTCTCTTATCTCTTTGTGAAAAGGCAATTATATCATTTAAGTACTTTAATGCAGGAAACAGTTCACAGAGAAGACAGTTGTGAGCAAACAGACATCTTATGAAAAGGGAAAATCCCTTCTCTGCTACTAATCTTCCCACTGTTTCCTACTGCCTAGCTTCTGGTTAACTTCCTTCCACTGGCACATAACACGACTTGGGAAATAAGAGAGCAAGTTGGCAGTTTGCTTGAAAATTAGATGTCATAGTTTTAAGTCTTTCTTCAAAATACAGCCTTTCATTTGTGGTGTAAAATGGATACCACCAGTTCACTTGGAAGTGAACAATTATGATTTGATACATCATGATTTCAATAACATCAGTTTTCATGCTGACGATCTTTTGAATCTGAAGCTCTATCTTTCCTTGCAAACAGCTTGCAAACAATTCAAACTATGGTTGTTGTTCTGGTCTTCATTGAAACAGAACTTCATGAGCTCTGCTTACTCTCTGCTGATACACTTTTGAATTTTTCAGTCTGTCTACCATCTCTTTTTCTCACCTTCCTCAAAACAGGAGGGCTAGAACTGTGGGCAAAATAGCTCAATTTTGTAGTTTCCAATTCTACATTTCTAATAATAGCTGTTTGCTTTACTTTTTTTACAAGGCCTCAATCCAAAACTGCTGTTGACTTCTTATGAGTTCATTCTCCTGTCTGATCTTCTTTCTGTTCTTTTTTTACTGGTGCCTAAGTGTAATTTTTTTCACCTACCTCTTGACAAATCGCTCTTCTTCCTTCAGAGGTTCCTAGTTCACTTGCACCTACAGAGACCACTTTTTTGACCACTTTTTCATGCTACATACTATCAAAAATCAGACAAAAAAGATCAGACTTGACAGCCCAACTGTAAATTTATCCTCCATTACTGTTAGTCCAATATTTACCTTCATAGTCTGTAGTATTTCTCCAGTGGTAGTGAATAGATTCTCTGCAATCTCAGTGACATTTTCATTTTCTTTTACTCGTTTCTTATTCACACCCTCACTTCCTTTCTCTTCTCATTTCTTTTCATGCTATTCAACAATTCCTTCAAAACAAAATTGCCAAGGCATGAATTTGGCCCTATATTCACTGCTTTACTGTTTACCTCCTTTCCAAAATTCTTCCCTTAACTAATCACAAATGTTTTCACTGACTCTTTTTCTTTAACAACAGCATTGTTTATACTAGAAATCCTTTCTCTTTCACTTGTCTGTGTATGTACCTATTCTATTTTCTCATATTTGTAACAACTTGATCTTCCTTACATGGAGGCCCTTTGCTTTACTTCTTGTGATTCTTTCTGTCCTATACATTCCCAAGCTCCTGTATATTCCTAAGAGGGTCCTCACATTCAATATCCTCTTTCATCATACTCAAGTCAAATTTTGCTTCATGATGTTCACCACATTGTCAAAACTGATCTGTACATTGTCAGGCGTCATAACTTGTCCTAAATTATCCTGATCTTCAATAAACTTGATCAAAATCTCATTGTTAACCTTTTGTTTCCCTAAATTCTTCAAAAGTCTCCTCTCATCCCTAATTAATTTAAGCACCCCTTCATGTATCAAAAAATCCAGCCAGTCACAGGCAGGAGCATATACTGCCTCTGCAAAAATGTATTTAAGGAAGTGTGGCCACCATTGGAGGGAAGAAGAAAAGAAGACATGGAAGAAGACATTCTGGAGACACAGCTCAAGGCACACTCATGAAAGGAGGAGCTCTTTGCCAGAGAAGATCAACTCTTAAGTACTGCGGCCCTTGAAAACCCATGCTGGAAAACAGCAACATTAATAAGAAGCCAGGAGATAAAAAAAACACCACATACTCCGACATCCTGTGCCCCTCAAGAACTCACCAAAGAAATAAGATAAAGACTAAACATAGCTTGCAGTGAAAATAAGGGGAGTTGAGTCTAGAAAAGTAGGAGGAGTTGTATCTGACTGACACTGAACCTTCTGAAAGGGGAGATAATATGTTTTGTTATATGCTTCTTTATCTGTATTTCTTCTTCTTTTCTCCCTCAATATCCAATTCAGTAATGGAAAATTTGTTATAATTGTCTACAAATTATATTAATGAAAAATTTCCATGGTCAAGAAGAATGTTTTTCCCTTGAGAAATGGGTATGACATGTTTCTATGAGAAAGGCAGGTCCATGGTAAAAAGAGAATGAAGGAAGGTAATCAATTTCATTTTTAAGGAAAAGTATTCTTCGAAATGGAGTATGTGGTCAATATGTAAGAAGTTACCAAAGCGTTTAGTACAGCCAAACAGCAAAAGACTCTATGCCATTTACAATTGACAAACATTATATACTTATAAACTAATCATTAAAAAAGCATATGCGCTAGTAGATACTAAAAAGCCTATATCAGAGAAAACTGGTCTTGTGAAATGGTCTGTTAAATGTAGGTGCCTACAACCTTCCTGAAATTGAATGTTCCCTTGTTACTTCATGAACCTGAACCTTTCATAATGCCACCACTGATGTCTACAGAAGTGTAACCCATATGAAAGTGATCCTTCATGCTGCCAAAGATTCATTAGAGGATTTGAGTCTAGACTGCTAGTTCTCAGCTCTGATTTTTCCAGGATGAAGTTTCCTGCCACACAAAAGTCAGTGACTGTCCTGGTGAGGCTTTATTTTGACATCTGAAATAGTGAAAAATCTTTACATCTAGTTACTGCTTGTACAGTGTGTATCTTCATGAATAAAATTTTACTTATAACATAGCAAAAAAAAAAAAAAAAAAAAAAAAAATTACCCTACATAAATTGCTTCAAGATTTTCCACTGAAAGCACTTGCTACCTAATCAGGTTCCAAAAATTCCTCAGTGAACACCTAAAAATTGTTTGGTGTCATGCCTCTTAACATCCTCATAAATTGATAACATCAGAATTATTTCACTGAATGTGTTTATAGAGAATAAGGTCATCTACACCTGGGGCGGGCTCTCAGAGGTGCTGACAACACTGCTGAAGCTGATTACCTTAAAAACAAATACACATGGTTTCAGTTTATGTCTGCCTTTAACTTACCAAATATATTTACAGGCTTAGTCCTGCAGCCTGCTGTGTCAATACAATTGCATCCATGTGTGCACTACAGCAAAGCAGAGAAACAGATGATCCTCCGTATAAGGACTTTTCCCAAATATGCATTAAACAATTAGAGATGAAAAGCCTTCATCACTGTGTTTGTCTTTTCCTTACACTGAAGGTCACTGCACTGTCTGTTCTTGATCTGCAGGGGTTATGATCTTTGGCTGACTGTCCCTGGCTGGGAGGAATGTAGATGTCTCACAGTGATCTCTGTAGTATTCCTTCACTGATCCCATTCGTCACCACCAAAGATGATTAGCTTCCTGGAGTACACTCCTTATTGACTGAAACCAGAAGTGTCACTTTCTGTCAGGAGCTGCTAAGATAGTCCATGTCAACAAATCAAAAGGCTCGGTCACTCTCCCAAAATTTCAGCCTCGATTTAGTAAGAACTTTTTTTTTTTTTTCCTTGAAGGAGATAGCATTAGCTTGGCTGTAAAAGCTTCCCTACTTGGCACATTCTGCCAAATTGTGAATTGGACAGATGCCAGCTTTTGGAATGAGCTTGCGCCTGTTGAGAAGGGCTGTTTCCTCATCTGTAGTTGTATCGCACCAAGCACAATAAAGGCCTTGTCCTGTCTGAAGCTTGATAATTGTAAATGATAAAATCAATCATAAGCTTTATTAATATTAATAAAAATATGTACGTTCTAATTGTAGGTTCAGGCCCTGAAAGTTGCAATTCACTGACTTGTCCACCTTTGAAAATGGTCTGTATCCTACAGTAATTTCTTTGCTTCCTAAGTAGTATTACACAAAATTAAGTAAGATGAATCTGGACATTTAGAAATGGTGAACCTGAATATTTTAAGGAACTAACAGAAAGACTTTTTGAACTTTTGCAGAAAATGCTCATTAAACTAGGGATTGAGAGACTAAAAATAACCATTCATGGTAGGAAGGAAGAACTGGAAACATTCCAGCCAATTCATTTTACAACTAGTCTAATATTCAGGCATACAACGGAATAAATATGCAAATATTTAGAGAAATTCCAATTGAGAATTAAAATTAAGCTTATTGAAAATGGCCAATGTTAAAAAAAATCTAATCACTTCATAATCTATAATTACTGACCAAGATCTCACCATTTATCCATTCAGTGGAGACTTAGGCCCATGTGGAATGGTGCTGCAGTCCAAGGGTATTTGCATGAACAAAGAATTCAGTCCACACAGTGCAAATCATGAGAACGAAGCCTGCATAGATAGGATGGAGCATTATGGATAATGGACTGAAATAAGACATTATACAAAGCGCTACCTAATACAGATTTACTGACTTAGAGATAAATACTCATTAAAAGTAATAGATTTCAAATAGGTTGACAAAAGGAAGAAGAAAGTAATTACTGCAGTAAGTTTTCTCAAGGGAGAGGATTATCTAGGAGTGCCAGGCAGCATCACTATGGTCACTACTGGAATCCATCTTACATCTAATGACAACTTTGTTATCTCAGTTATAGAATGTAAGAAAGACTCACTAATTCTACTTGAGTACCAAAGGCAAATTTTTAAGGGGATTAAGCAGAGTGGTCGTGGCCATTTTGCAGGTTCAACAGATATTTTGGAAGTTAAAAATGACATGCCAGCAAAGCCTTCTTTGCCGCCACTGTTGCAGTACCAAAGTACTAATAAACACATTTCTGCCAGTGAGATTTTCAAAGTATTGATTCTCTGTTTACATATCCAGATAAAACACCGATGCTGGCCCACAATTTGCTTGAACTTCTGTTTTAGTTTGAAATCCAGGAAACCCTTGAGTGGGCTTTTTCAAAATATATGGAAGAGTGTTCTGATATCTGTTCTGATTCTGCTTGCAGAACCTGTCAAATTCCTGAGGAGATTGATAGGTATTGGCATACAGATTGTTAGGGTAATCCAACGTGTATTCAAAAGGAGTTATTAGATCTTGGCAATAAAAAAAAAAGACAAGTGTAACACCTGTCAGGCTCCCAAATATATAGATGTCATGGTTGTATGTTTTTTGTTTTTGTTTTTTCTTTTTTTTGTTTTTGGATTTCAGTATTCCACATCAAAACATCATGTAGTGTACGGGGCATTAAAGTGTCACTGCCCCAATTCCAAGTACCTATCCCTGTACATTACAGAAGTCACGGGATCTGGCCCTTCCGGGTGGGGGGGGCGCTCTCTTGCTGCCTTGCAGTGGGTGCTGGAGGGTGCTTTCCTAGCCGTTCCAAGCTTTTCAGGTTTGAATCGGTCCCGGGAACTCTCTCTCTCTCATCTTGTCTGATTTATTAATCTCAATTGCAATTAAATTGTATCTATTGTGTTATCTTGTATTCCAATATTATAGTAAAATAAGTTTTCCTCCATAGATTGTTGCCGCTGTTCTTTTCCTCCCTTCCTTCCTTCCCATTTTTGTGGGACTGGGGTGGGGGGGGGGGGGAGGGCGGAGGCCTGTCGCCCCTGTCACGGACATAGATTGATCTGGTCAAATCCGTGACAATAGACCACCCCCAAATGGGTAAGTACTTAAGTGTGATTTATGGAGAATTTAGGCATTTAAGTTCAAAGTGAGAACTATTAAAATCTCATTAAAAATTGGTACTTTTGAAAATGATTAGACTACTACTTGTTAGTCAGAAAATTTGTTTAAACCTTACACATTGTAAGTCCTGGGGCTAACTTGGATAGGCTTAAGCATATTAGTCCATAATATTGATATAAAGTTAAAAATGAAGGAATAAATAAGATATCAGAGCCTGCCAAAGTCACTTTGTTGGACAAATTGGGGTAGTACTGCACACCTGAAAATATCTGAGTATAACAAAATGCACAATGACCCTGAATATTTTCTTTGACAAATGTGAAAAGAGATTGATCAATAAAGCTTCAGATATTCCACCTGTGCATGCTCAGGAAGACACTTCTAAATGTAGGCAAAAGTATAGGATGCTGAAGGAACAGATAGAGGGGTCCCGTGGGGACAATTCCGTACTGTTTTATGTCTGGAATGTACCCAAATGCTATTGCAGATGTCACTCTTGGGCAACTTTCTGTATAGTACTTAGAGTTAAATCCTTATAGGAGACTGACTGCACATCACAGCTCTGTCTTTGAAGTACTCAACTATATATACCAAAATATATACCAAAATACTGGTCTCCAATATAAAGAGCCAGAGCTTTCATATAGACTGGTGCTGAAATCACAGTAGACATTATGATGGATAGAAAGCTACTCAAATTTAAAATGAGATGAAAAAATGGATTGCCCGAATGTAAGTTCTTCTAAGCATACTCAGCAGTCTGTACTTACATCGCTAAACAAATTTACAGGTGATAACCTCAACAGCTAGAGCTTCACCTGCCAAACCTTTGTGAACAATATGAGAATTTAACGTGGACTACCCACAGTAGCAGATATTAGTGCCAGTGTCCTGCGTATCTAGTACTTGAAAAAGTCTTGATTTAAGCCAAAAGACATCTTTTGAGTTATTTTCATTATCTAGTCTTGTTAAGAAAAAAAAAATATATATATATACTGATACAGATATGATGGCAATTTTCAGCAATCCTATTTCCAGTGCAGTGCACTGGCTGTTTAACTCACACTTGCAATTTCCACATCAAAGCAGGAGGGACAGTATCTACTTGCAATCAGACATTAAATTATATAGAGCAAATCCAAACGTGGAAACTCCAGGTAGGAGGTGAGTAACAGTCAGGCTGAAAAAAGCAGAAGTGTCCGGCTTCTTTACATAGTAAATACCTCTTTGATTTCAGTGAGAACTTCTCTTGCTAATTAGCAAGGACTAATGAGTGGGACAGGAACAGGGGATTTGGAACAGATGTATTACCAAACAGCAGTGAACGTCTGAAGTCTGCTCCAAATGTCAGTATAACACAGAAAATATAGGACCAATATGTCTGAAATTAAAGTTTCATTTGAAGAGAAAGTGAATACTGTCATCAATCAGAGGATACAGAGAATAGCCAACAGCTATCTGGAAAGTCGCGAAAATAAGAAAGAACAAGCGTGGCAAATACTCATAACAAGCTGCACAATAATTAATAAACAAGTTGACTGTAAATAAATTAGGGTCTTACGGTTGATTGATAATTCTTGACTAAATTATACTTAGATTGCAGAATAAACTCCTGCCTTGGAGTTCAGGGGAGACTGCCAGTAATAAAAGTAAGCATTGGAAAAACTTCATTTAGGGATTTTGACTTATTCAGTGCTAGAGACTTAGTGCAAGAAACCAACAGAGCTGAAAAGATTTTCTGTTGTCTAAAAAAGCTGTTATTCCTCACTACAGAGCTCTCTCTTCTGTGAAGATAGTGTTATAAACCCTACCCTACCAATCACTCTTTTTCATCAATCATACAGAAATAACGTACTTCTAATGATTCAATTCGTATCCCAAATGTGGCTGAAACTAAAATTGCCAGCAGATAAGAGAGTTACTAGAGACAAGCAGATGGACAAAGGAGTGCAGACACATGGAAACTTAAGAGGTAACATCTATTTCTGAGAAATTCCAATTAAAAATACTAGAATAAAATATCAATTATCTGTGAACAGATTTACCTGTTTGTAACTTTCTGTAAACCACTTATGGATTGGAAAGGGTACTGTATATATATTGTCTCTTTTTTTCAGATAAATATTACCCTGGGAAGCGGAATAGTTTTAGGCAGGCAAAAACAAACAAACAAACAGGAAAAGAGAAAGTTTCACAGAGCAAAAAAAAAAAAAAAGCAAAAGAAAACAAACCTACTTGTGAAATGCAAACATAATAAACAATCTTAGAAACAACGGAGAAAAAAATGTAAGCATAGACATGAGTAGTCTATGTAGGAGCCTGTTTTTATATAGTTGATAATGTGGAAGATAAATAGTGGGCATAATAGTCTTTAATTCTTTAAAATAAATATTATAAAGTATGTATTAAGATGTATTTACATCTGAAAGTGGGTAGGATAAAGATAATTGACATTAAAAGGGGACAGGAAGTGCTTATCTGAATATTAGAAAAAAGATGTGATCTGCAAAAGAAAGAGTGGCATCAAAAACTAAGTTAAAGTTGACTTTTGCCCAAGATTTTATAAACAGAAATATTTTCTAACTCATTCAACAACAACAAAAATCATGTATGAAATGGTCTTACAAAATAAGGGCCAAGAAGGAGGCTATTCTGAGTAAGTAATGAGAGTTAGGTTTTTTTGTTGTATCTAACATTGAAGTTAAAAATGCAAGCCAAACTTGGGAATCAATTTAGTACAGCTAAATTGTAGGCAGATATAAATTGTTCACAAGATATTCATAAAATCTGGGACTATGACATAACCAGGTTAAATTCCTCTCAGAAGAAGAACCTGCCTAGAAGAGCATTATTCCTATAGTTAACAAAGCATACAAGTGGAAACAGCTCTGAAATAAGTTGCTGCAGCTCTCAGGGGTTAAAAAGGGAGAGATGGAGAAAAATAGCTTTGTCAACATGAAAAATACAGTCAGTAGCAGATGTGTTCGAAAAAAAGAGAATACCTGTAAATGAATTTTGTTAGCAGCCTGATCACATCAGAGAATATCATATCAGAGAGCCAAATTTGGGCAGATCTATAGTCAGATGAGGAGCACTGAAATGCACATCCTCCAAATTGATGTAGTATGTGGAAACTGTAATTTACAAACCATTAATCACATCTATCATTAGATGTATAAATCTGAAGTACTCTTAACAAATAATGGGAAGAAAAACAGAAAACAAAACAGGCAACAACAATGAAAAAGCCCAAACACTTTCTTATCATAAACACCTACTTATGCTGAGAACATATGAAAAATGGATTTCTGCAGATCATGTATTTTATAAACGTTACTTCTAACTTGATGTAATCTGGCCCCTTTTCTTAATCTTGAAGCCTAGTAACATGATTAATTCTATTCATATTCTCAGTCTACTTTATATAAGTGTTTGATTTCTTGTATTTGGATAGATTCATTTTATTATCTAAGAACCACTGAAGGTGGTGTCTTAAATATGGTTTTCCTAAAATTGAATTGAAAGTATTGTTTCAAATAATATTGCTTTTCCAGACCTGAAAACATTCCTGCCTCATCTCTGAAAAATCACACTACATGGCACTCACTCATGCAGATGCACATATGCAACATTCATTTTCACGTATATTCTTATTTGTTGATAAGCCTGTGACAAGTATGTATCCTGTCAACTAATTAGTAAGAACACTACAGTGGTGTCAGTAGTCTCAAGCTTATTGTTGACAGTAGCAACAATAAGAAGGTCTGATCATGGCAGTTGGTAGCCTATGATTTGGAAAGACTACAGTTTAATTGATTCAATACATATCTCGGTGAAAAAGTACAGAGGCTTTCTTTCTCTGGCTGAATATTTATCAGCTTGCATAGTTTTTAAGATCTTGAAGGACAAGGAGACTAGCCTACCAACAGGAAAGAGTCAGTTCCCAGCTAGGAGCATTCTGTGCGAGTAGTTCCAGACTGAAATGTTGCAAAGATACATCTAAGAATAACCATACTCACTTGTGATATCCCCAGTGGGATGTACCTTCCCTTCCAATTCCTAGTCTTCTCTTCAAGGCCTAATCGCTATGTTACATTCTCTCCTTGTATCTCCACTCAATACTGAAATTTATTTGAGTAGAATAAAAAGAAACGAGGAAAAACAAAACAAAACAAAAAAAACAAAAAACAAGAGCCTTCTGTGAAAATAAGAAATCATTTTATGGAATCTAGAGACTTCTAAATATATAGATCAACAAAGATATATTCTACCATATGAAGTACTTAAAGCCTTTGCTTTTTTTTTTTTTTTTTTTTTTTTGCTTGTTTGTTTTAGAAACTTAGGGAAATAAAAAATATTTTCCTTATTCTTGGGAAAGTTGAAAATCTTTGAATATTTATTTCAGTGTAGCTGCCCCACAGTACAAGCAGAGAGAGATGCCATCTGGGTTTCATTTGCAACTGTGCTGCTGACTTGCTTTGACACCTTGAACACAGCATTCAGCATTACAATGGCTCAGCTGTAAATGATAATTAATTACAGTTGTGTCCAAAAGCTCCAGTCAGGATGAGGCCCAAACATGTCTGCTACTTCACAAACCAGGTCTGACAGTGTCCCTGCCCTGAAGAATCTAATTTAAAACAAGATGCAACAAGCAATTTTGACACAAGAAGAAAGAAGGGAATAGACAAGAAAGAGGAGGATAATGAAAATAAGATAATGAGGTTACTTAGGGAGCTATTACATGTTCCAAAGAATTAATTAATTGATTAATTAATTAAAATTAAATCTCCCTAACTGCACCACAACCTTTCTACCACTGATTTTGTGTAGATGCCATTGTAGAAGAAAATTCTGAAGAGGTACTTAAAGGATGGTTGGGATTGAGGCCTTTGGGTTAAGTCTGACAGGTTAATCTATACATCAGAGTAATACAGAGAGAAGAGCAAAGCTAATAAACAGAAATTCAAGCCTAATCTCTCTAAGGAGAAGCAATGTGTGAAATATAATTTAGAAAGGGATCATAATTTTTACAAAGTTTTCAAATTTGTAAATAAAAAGCATTTTACTAAAATTCATTTTCTTCATAATTTTATTGCAAATATTATAACTGAATACTAATTATAGAGCCATTTAATGGGTACCATAAAATGAAGTTTATTTAATTTTCCTTATTTTAATTTTCTAAAATAAGGAAAGCAGAATAAAGTTAATTAAAAGTTACAGCATAATGAATTGTTCACACCTACTGTGCCAGTGTTGTTCAAATGATTACTGATGTCATCCTTCCTGAGTACTCTTGCTATTTTCATTGTGCCTTTTCTCTCCAACAGTTTGAGATGTCTCCCACAACCCTTCGTTTGGTTCCAAAGTCATTAGGAAAAAAAACCAATTTATTTCTTTTTTTCCCCTCCTTTTTTTCCCTTCCCTTTTTCTCCTTTTCCCTTCCCTTTCCTCCCCACTTCCGATTGCCTTTTCAATTTGACAGAATGTACCTATAAAATTTGTTAGTAATTGTTTCATTTCCTAGCCTGGCATATGTAGTTAACCTTGAAAGACTGATTGGACATTGCCTGTGCTGAACCCAACCTTTACTGGCACCACAAAGGTCGCAGAATGGCTCTCAATGAACCCGCGCCTTGAGATACAAGATTCTGCACATACTGGAATTACAGTGCTTTTACTGCTCATTAATTCATCATTAAAAAGATGTTAACTAATCACTCTCCATAAGACTCCATTTTAAAACTCTCTCTGGTGTGAAGTGCCCCAAACCTAGAAACCTGAAACCTTTTTGGAGTGGAAGATTATCTGCGAAAAACGTATTTGTTGCGTGTCTTAACGAAAACAATTTAAGGAGAAGGAAGGTGACATTTCAGTTTAGCAACTTCATTGCTACCTCTGTGCCTGTATTATAGGGACATCCAAAAAACACCACAACTCACCTTTACTTTTCTAGCTGTTGCACAAAGACAGGAATTCTTCATTCGTAATTCTTTGGTCTGCGATGATAGCATGGCAAAATTCTTATGAGTATTATTAAAATAACACAGCTCCTGTCCTGAGGCACAGCACTGCGTGCTCTTAGTATACCAACAAGTGTTGGACTGAATAATCCAAACTGAAAAAAAAAGACTAATGTTAAATTAAGCACTGTGAGAGCATCCCATCAGCAGTTGGTAAGGTTTATAATGTTTTGGAAAACCATACTCATTGCATATGTATTTTAATACAGGAAAATAAATGCATTATATACAGCTTAGATCAGAGAAGTTTGATATTTGACAGTTTAGATGCATTAGGTGCCATGAGACATAAAAGAAAAAGCCTTAATCTGGTAAATTTAATATTTGAAAAAGGCTGAATGGTTATATGCAGTAGAGGCATAGGTGAGGCAGATCCAGTGTGGTGTGAAAGAGCTCCCTGGTAACTTCTACAAGCAAAAAGGATATTTGACTAGAAGTATCACATCCACACATAGATCATTACCAAAACAAGACTAAAATGTCATTAAAACCAAACATTTTAAACCAGTAAGATACAAGAAGCAAAGCTACCAAGATTGTATCTCTTCATGTGTACAAATTATGATATGGCCTAAATGTAAATACCTTTCTTTCTACTGCCTTGTCAGTAAGATATGAAGATAAGATCAGCTAACCCACCGTATAGATTTTGGCCAGCAGACTCAGAAGTAGCAGACATGAGCTATTATGCATCAGGCAGATGGCTCTCCAGAGGAAGAAACAATGTACTCTTGTTCTGCCATTTGCAGCTGTTCAGAAGACAGCAGCAAGGTGATGAAATTTCCACCCCACAAGGGGAATGTTGATCTAAGTTTGAAAGTACTTAAAGACAGCTCAGTCAAACACATACAATTGGCAGATGTTTTTGAAAAGCAGTGTAAAGTAGTTTACATTTCAGTCTATCATATGAGAAATGTAGGAGCTGTTCCAAATTCTGAGACCTTATGTGACATCTCAGTTATCTGATTTGTCAAATGAAACCAGAAGTCGCTGCCTGCTTATGAGTGTAGGATTATGAAACCTTCATTTACAGTAAGATTATTATTATAAAATTTAGTAGTAGCATTTGGTGGGCTAGACAAGAAGAAATTTTCTCTTCCTGCTACAGATCAGTGCACAAGAAAAACCCAGACACTTTGGCAGGTATCACATTTGCAAAAATTAATGGAATGTGCTATATTCCCTTGCACTCACTAGTGATTTAGCAGAAAAAATGGAAATAATTATTCATACATACTATTCTGTCTCAGAAAGATGCTGTGGTAGTTATTAAATTAAACTTCAGAAGGTGCTCTGATTACAAACTGCACAGAGGTTAGGCTTGTTGTCAGTATTATCACCATTATTTCGACAACCTGAAAGGTGGACATGAACTGACATAAACCAAGATTTTTGGCAACAAGAGTGTTGACTATCATGAAGATACTCTCAGTAACAGCAACACCTTTCAGGAGATTATTAGCAGTGGGGGTGTGGGTTGATATCATCATCTCTGCCTTGATGTTGGTATCAAGAAATCAACCAAATCTCAGTGGAGTCAAAGGAATATCAGATTCTCAATACTACTCTTTTGCTACCCTAAATTAGATGCCGCTATTGGAACAATAAATTGTAATCTTAAAAATACCTGTTTCTTTCCACTGTTTGCAAACAAATGTTTGGTGGCTAGCACAGAGGTAGATGGATTCAGGCGTGACTAGAGTCCTACAGCTCCCTGCAGAGGCAACAGGAGGCCAGGAGGTTGAATGGTATTCTTAAATTTCCATCTAAACAGACTACTATTATTTGGAAGTCTTATCACACAGATTACATTAAATGGAGAATCTTATCCATGCTGTCTGATTTTCATCCACACAAAAAATGGAGACTCTCTTCATTGGAATCATTGGATCATTTGCCGGAATAACAGACTTATCAATAGGCCTAAGTTTTGCTTACTTACATTTTCTGCCGTACTTCATAAATGTCTTCACGTTGAGTCCAGAGGGAATGGGTTTAGGACTCTGGTAAATCAAAAACATTAGGGGTTAGATTGATGGAAAGCCCAAACTGGCATCCTCCAGCAGGTACAGTCTGAATATGATGAAAAACTGATGGCTGATGTAAAGAGAATGTTTTGTTCAAGCGACTTACAGCCTCAGACAACAAGCACTTGTTCCACAAAAATGAGCAGGGTGGTATGTTTCAGGAAAACAAAAATTATGCAGCATCAGGCACAAATGCCTTCAACATTGCCAACTAAATGAATCTCTGCAGGGAAATGTAAATACAGAAGCCATTAAAGACTAGTCAATGTACATTTTAAGTCTCTAAACAATAATACTGAGCAGATTGGTAACAGAGCCCTTCATAATTTGTAATCTCTGCAGAAACAAAGAACTTCTGTTGTATTTATTATCAGATAGCAACATTCCTGCCTTGAAATCCAAATACAACAGAAACTCCATTGCACTGTGCAGTTATTTTGGTCATGAATAGGAGCTCTGTTTAAGATCAGCAGGATACATTCACCTAGGAGGACACTATGCTTCTTAAAGTTAAGTTGGAAACTGTTGACTCAGACTGCTGATGAACATCTCATAGCTTCAGGCTCCAAGCCTCTCCATTTGCCTTTTTATTTTTTCTTCAGCAGAGCTCATTTAATTTGTAACATATCCAGAGGGTACTGTGTCCTCGAGTATGACAGCACATATGCAATAAATAACACAGTATTATTGCTAATTTTTATGAAAAATATTTTGCTTGGGAGCACGAATGCACAAGTCAATTTCTTTAGATAGGGTGTTTTAAATAGCTATGGGTTGCGGTTACAATTGTTTATTAGAAAATGATCTGTTATTACAATACAACTATTAAAAGTTATTCTGAACTCTATGAAAATAAAGACATGAATAAGCTAAAATGTAAACAAAAAATGATAAAATACACTAATAAGTAAGACTTCTAAATCTTCATGCAAATATATACACATATATATTTATATATGAAAATTCTCTGGTGAAATAATTCAAGGTAGCAAAGTACCGTGGAGATCAGATTGCCATGTCATTAAAACTAAACTACTTTGGGATTTTTTTGACGGTAGAAGGAGACGGCACAACAACACTTATCTAGGCACTGGAGGTGAGACTGAAGCACAGTGAGCTAAAAAGGGAGATTCCCATGGAGTCCAGCAAGCTTTATTTCACCCCCTGAGGCACTGCATCTGCAGTGAGCTTCATGCACAGAGGAGCCACTGTCTTCCTGGTATGTACAGACCTATTCACTCTCCTGCCACAGGGAGCTCAGAAGATTGAGAAAGCATGGAACAGTGATGCTTGCTGCTAGCTAGATGTGAGCCAGCTTTGTCTGTTTGCAGGATGACTATAGGCACATAAATCTTGAGAACCTGCATCCAGCATGAAGCTGGAAATCAATCTAATATTCCACATATTTATATGTGATTATGTGGAATATTCCATGTTCTATCTGAATCTTTCATGCCTCAAGAATACCTGCATGGGCCTCCATTTCATGACGAACACATGCTTACAACAAAGCAATGCTGCATAAAATCACTTTAGGAAGCCTGATCAATTCTTTCATTTTTTTTTTTTAATTCTGTTCTTGACTATTGAGTCCAAATGGATACTGATATTTTCTCTCTAAAATTCAGCAAATATTTTATTCCAATGTGGATCTGTGCTGACACAGCTTGTTCATGGATGTTGGGAAGTCTCTTTCCTTGGGGGAATAGTGCAACAAGAAGCCTCCTGGACAGAATCCTGAGCAAAGTGTTCTGAGTGTCCCTGCTTGAGCAAGAGGTTGGACCAGATGAACCTAGAGATTCATCCCTTCCAACCTCAGCCATCCTGTGATTCTGTGTTTCCTATTTTTGTTTTTAATGCTGATTTGTGTTGGAAATACCTCAACAATATGATAGCCTATCCTGTTCTGCTCTCCCTGACACTGAAATACATAGTTGTAGCAATTTTCTGCATTTTATTGCCTGTAAGATAAATCATCACTAGTTTAAAGACTATATTTGCAACACTTATTCTTAGTCACCCCATCACTTATCTTATTCTGTAAGATTAGACTGCCTGGAGCTGCCACTGATATCAGAGGAAACTTGAAATACAGGGTCTGCATGGAAGTCTTCATAAATACCATGACACTGTCAATAATTCTTTTCTTTATTAAAAAAAAAGAAAAAAAAAAAAAAGAAAAGAGAAAGAAGGGTGACAATAATAATATGTAAAACCTTGGAAATGAATTACTGGCTTATTTTCCTTTACACATATTTTTCTCTTCATCAGCATCGTCTGCTGCAAAATGCATAGACACATGGAAGCTGATGAATGTAAGACTTCATCAGTTACTGAAGTTAAGCTATCGTGGTACTGTCATTGAACAGAAAATACTTCAAAATGTATATCCAGCATTTTCTCACATAGGTTTACTACAAAGGACCTCATGACAAATTCCTTACTGCTGCAGAAACCTAAGGTAAGAATAGTTTCCTTCGTTCCTTTATTTTTTCCTTTGATATTCTGAAACTCTGCAGTATTTCTTAGTTTTGCACTCACCATCTCGTATGTGCTTAGGTGAGATGAGTCTGCTCCAGAGGAAAGTGAATGCACAAGGTCTCTTAGATAAGTTGTGTTCTGCCCTGTTATATAACAGATGGGATCAAATGACCTCTGTGATTCTTCTCATGTCATGCTTTCCTATTTAGATAGGAAGAGAAGAAAAATACACTACTTTTTTTTTTATTATTATTATTTTTAGTATATATATTTCTCTAGATAGTACTCCCCTTCTTCCCTAGTGACTGGATGACAATGACCAGACTCAAAAAAGGCAGAATTACAACATCACAGGACTAAAACTTTCACATCCCCAGTAACCAATATTCTGTCTCCCCGAAAATATTTTTTAAAAAGCTGTGGAGTATTATTCTTTCACTTCCTATTTTTAATATCACAGCCATATCTGAAATCCTCAAAAAGGTATGTATAAAACCTTAACCTAAAATGAAAATCATATTATATTGTTTCATTCTGCAGTCCAATGAGTTCTTGTGAATTAAATGGGGTTCCGTTTGTATTTGAATGGAAGACCAGAGAACTGTATTTATTCAGTTAGCATTTATATATATTTTCTGAGCAGTATAACAAAAAGCAGTCTACTGGCAGGCAGCACTAGGCTATTTGTGATGCTTTTTGTTTATGTAAAAAGAGATTTGAACACTCTTGTTTAACATGTCTATTTTTTTTCCTCAAAACAGATAACTTTAGCATTTTAAGTAGATTCAGTTCTTGTAATTATTTTTGGATGACCTACATTTTAATGAATTTTCAGTTGCCTGTTTACTCATCTCCAGTGGGAATGCAATACATCTACAACCTCTTAAAAATTTGACCAGGATGCTAAGAGGAATTTAAGGCCTTGATGAGGTATTATATGTCTCATTTTAAAAAGTAGCTCCATTATACTATTGCTTGTAATTCTGATGCTCAATTTATTAAATAAAATGTAACAACTTTGAAAGATAGCTGAGAACCTCAAATTCATCTTCTAGTCTTTACATTTGTCAAAGTAATTTGAGGTTACTGTAGAGAAAAATATTCAAATCAGTATGAACAAAACAGTAAGCGACTAAGTGTAAAAATGGGCTCATTCAGATAAAGTTTTCAGACATTTCTGATGCATTTCTGAAGTCTGTATAGTTACTTAGACCACAGCTGAACCAGAGGACATGCTATTCCAGAACTCATATACATGTCCCACAAGCACTTTCAACAGTACAATATTTACATTTAAAAGAGACTAAGAAAGTTCATAAGTTTGCAACTGTCCCAAATTTTACAATTTTTCTGCTAGCAAATTTTGCTAAAGCCATTTAAAGTCAAAATGTAAATTTAAAGCTAAATTCCCTGGTCCCTCAATTCTCTGTAGACCAAGCATTCACTTGTAAGAAATTTTACTCTGAAGTATTATATTGCTACTGAAATAGTGCTGTGGAAAGTAGATTTGTATATATCAAAATGTGAGAAATATGTTAAGAACAACCACAGCAAGCAGGCATATTACACACATGCACTCACACACTAAAATCTGTATAAGAAAAAACCCAAAGGTGAATAAATGTCGACCTAAACTGCATATTCAAAGTTTTGAGGTTTTTAAAAAGAGAAGCTAGATATAGAAAAGATACTGACATCTTATATTTTTATTCCTTATACTTTTCCAGTGCCACAATCTTTATTTTTTAACAGAGAATGTTGTAATTAGAATGGCTCATTAAAAAAAAAAAGGAAAGAAAAAAGAAAAAAGACACCAAAACATGTAAATTATTAAAATTAAAAACATTATTGTAGGAGCTGCTTAGTTTCCCCTTTTGATACTTTAACATAGCTTTTGTAGATGCCTGAGAAAAACAGCATAAGCTCACATCCTTTTCTTTTCTCCTCCTTTTCTCTAGATACAAGATGCCTTTCTGTCTGTTCTTCTTTGGTTTCAGTTCCACGGAGATATTTTGTTGTGCCATCAACCAAGCAGCAGAAGGAAATGTGTAAAGAACAAAGTAAAAAACAAGAGAGAGAGACAAATAACTGTCTCTTTGTTATACTGGACAGAAGGGTTATCTTTAATACCAGAAAATTTCCCCCACAAGCCTGATTTTCTGTGTATAACTCTCTAAAACCCAGCCAGATTCCCAGACTTAAAAGCCAGCTCATCCTTGTCCTAGTCTTTCTAAATGTGGCCATTGTCCTGCTGGAAGAGTGGGATGTGCTCTGCAGGGCTGCTAACCATCCAGGTGGCCATGTGATGTGAAACCGTTAAAAAGAAACTCCAAAAGCTCACTTGCACTTGCTTGGAGAGTCTGCATTTTGTTCTTAAAGCACTGAATTTACTAGGCAGAGTTTTAATGAAGGTCAAGGAAAGGGCCTGGAAACAGGGTTTATGAAAGTGTTGTAAGGTTCATTATTGTCATTGTGCAGAAAAGGATAATTTCCCTAAGAGAAATGGTGACACATACATAATAAAGTCCCTGTCCCTGTCATGACAGCTCCGGAGCATGCCATCGTTACCACCTATGTCACACTGCAGGTGTGCCTGCCATATGGGTGACAGCCGCTGACTTCTCTGATCAACACATAATTATCTCTGAATAAAAATGCACGTCGGAGCGGCTGGACATAATGGATTGAGGACCCAGGGCAAAATGCTCTTTGCCGTGTCCCGCAGCACCACCTGGGGGTAGGAGGGGGCTGCAAGGAGCCGTGGGAGCCGGGGCAACCTTGAGAAACCTGCAGCGACTGGGCCATGCCGAGGTTATCGTGTTTATCCTTCCTGTCTTCTTTTGGATGGCAGAGGTCACTTGGTTAATGGTAGGATGCCCCTGATGGAAAAGGTCCTCCTGATCAGGGCTATTCTCTGCTGATCTAGCCATATATCTTTCTCACAGCATCTGGATAGTTTCCATTTGCAGAGTCCCCTTCCCCCATAAGATAATAAATATCATATCACAAGGATGGCAGTGCTCCTTCATGGAACACTGACTGTTTATTAGAGGCAAAAAGTTTAAGAGAAATGCTAACAATGTTCATTAATGGCCTGCATCCAGGTTTAATGAGGCATGTCAATATGCGGACTGGGCAACATCAGTGGCATAATAGTGGTGGTAAATGGGAGTAATTGTATCCAATTGTACGGCACAGCTTCCAGGAATGAGCCCGAACTGCCAACTGACAATGACAGAGCAATTATGGGAAGGCAAGCGAGCTGTGTCAAATTAGCACTTGGTGAGAACTCATTTTTCAGAGATGTGCTTGCTCTACAACACCACAAGTGATAGCTACTTTATTGTGAGTGATAGGAAGACCAGCACTTAGACTGATGTTCTGATTTGTCAATAGCTGTATTTGAAAGCTTAGTGTCACAAATATATAGAGATATTCAGGGAGAGAGGCACACTGCTCATGATCCGAAGGATAAGAACGTCGCTGAGAAGGTCATCTGTCAGTGTGAGCTGTCAAAGAGAGATCACACTCTATGAAAAGAGAACATTCAGCCGACTTAAGTAATTACCTTTGACTGAGATTTGAAGATGTCTTCTTTTGTTGGCCTACATTGACTGCATAATTTATAATTTACTGCAATCAGTGAAGGGACAGGAATTGTAACTAAGAAAATCCTTATTTTATTTCTCATAATTACATTTCTTCTTTGCTCCCTTAGTGCCTTGGAACGAAGAAGTAGGATGTTGATGAAATCTTTTCAGTAACTCGCTCAAATCAGCTTAATCTTTTAGCATATCCTATCCAAATCAGAAGGTTTGTTTTGTTTTATATTTTTTGACTGCAGATATGAGCCATATCCTATGCCATCTCATAAAGTACACTACATTCTTAATGTGGCTTTACATGCTTTGAAGGATTACCAGTTGAAAAGGATAAAGGAATAATTCAATTTTGTCTTTCTAGTGCAGAATAAAGAAAGAAAAAGATTTGGAGTACTAAGCACTGAAATTGTAATCCACATCCTATTCAGAGATAGAGATCAGTTTGATATAGTTGTCAGAACTGCAGAGAGATAAGTATTGTAGCAAATATTTTAGAACTTTGTGGATTAATAGAATTTTCATTTGGTTGCCTTTTTTCCCAGTAATCTTGCTGGATCAATGTTTGAAAAGTAATTTCTTAGCCTTTAATAATCTTAAAAACAAAAGATAATATATGACCAATTATGCTCTGGGGTATAACAAGTATTACATTTTTGTTTTTTATCTTAATAGGAAAAAATATCTACTTACATTTTATTAACTAAAAATATAGCATGAATTGTTATCAACTTAGCTTTTTAATTTTTTAATTTTTTTATTTTTTTATTTTTTTTCAGTAAAAAAAGTCACATTGGAGACTCTTGGCCTTCCTTACTCTATTTATCACTGTGGGCTGTTTGGTATATCAAAATTTCTGCTTCAAACAGGGAAATCAGTTGATTGGGAGTGGCTGAATGATTAAGGAATTGTAACAAAAAGAGAGCGGGGATTAACATGCCTTCTAGCCAAAAACTGTTGTTTAATTCCAGGTATATTGATTAGCTGTAGAGTTATTGACAAAAGAATTAATTTAAGCACTTTAAGTCAATGTTACTTTAGTTTAAAACTCTACCTTTAGGCACCAGGAAATGCTAGTACAAAACTAGTCAATTAATATACTGTCAAAGTACTGTCACATTACAAAAAAAATAAAAGGCTTTGCTGTCTTCCTATCTTAAATTTTAGGTAGGATTTTTATGTCACTCTTATTTTCCAAGGTTCATCAGAGTCATATTTATAATTAGTAATTGTGGGTTTAGTGATGTTTGCTAATTATTTAATGTTTCCTCTTAACTTTAAAGATTCTTCTAAAATATACTTTGTTTTCTTTAGTTTGAATTTCAGTACCTGACATTATTTTAAATTATATGCCTAGCTGATTCTGAAACACATTTTAATCATTATTTTTTTATGTTTCAGAATTCTTTAGGCCATTCAATTTCCCCTATTGTTGAAAGCTGTTTAATTCACAATGCCTTGAGTACAGGCCCGTCATCTATTCTATAGTGACTATACCACTTAATAATGGAATAGTGCATCAAAGTGCCACTTAGGTCTCAAATTGTTATGTATGACTGTCAAAGCGGTGAAAAAAGCAAAAAGGACAAAAAAAAAAAGAAGGAAAAAAAAGGAAAAAAACCTTGATTTGTCTCTACTACTGGAACGTGAATTTGTCAGCCAGGTTTTGAAATCACAACAGCATTGCTTGCATCCCCAGCGAGATGTCGAAAACTTGACAGGTACATATTTTTTCAACTACAAGCACTTCTATAATGAAAACTAAATACACAAATCTTTTTTTTTTTTTTTTTTTTTTTTTTTTGCTCTTGACAGATAGTTGTTGCCAATGGGATTTAATGTTCAGGTTTGAGTTGTCAAGAGAAATAACCAATAAGCAATCCAAGTAGTCAGTATACAGATATTCAAAAGCAAAATGCCTGGCTTACGTGATATACTGGGAAGATTTGAGTGTATAATTAACTAACTGAGGAACCAAGGACACTTAATCTTCCCTCTAATGGCAAGTTCAACCCATCACTGTCTCTCTCTGGGGGACAAACTGTAGCTTGTTTTCTGGTCACCAGGGCCTTTGGTTGTCATTTTGCTCTTTCTTATTTATCATATCCTTGAGTTCTGGCACTGCTCCTTTCATCACTACTCAGACACGGTAAGAATTAACAAGATAAACTATGGTTCATTTCTGAAACTCTATTCATCATCTTATGTATTTTTAAATTGGGACTGTTTATCTGCCTGCCAACTCTATATCACAAAATTATCTGCTTCTTTTTCAGCATGCAGTAAATGAGCATGCATGAGTTTAAAAGATGTACACTGGAAACCATCAACAAAATCTTTAAAAGATACCCAAAAAGCAGCCATTTATATTCAGGCAAACCACTCATTTACCTTGCACTGCATGATTCTGTGTACATGTGTGTGTGTGTGTGCGCACATGGGTAGGATTTATGTGTATGGGAGAGAGTGAGAAAAAGCAGTGATAAGGAAGAGGCTCAGGAATAGGATGTGGAGGAGGCCATACACATTTGCACTGAGTTGTAGGTCCCCCCCAACATTCCTATGGGAGACATGGGAGAAAGCCTAGTGCAGAGAGCATACTGCCTTGTACCAGCAAGAGTGGAAGTATTCTTGCATTAGTCCCATGTCTCCAGTGAGGGAAAGGTGACCTTAATATGGCTGAAGAAAAGCAACAAAAAATCCTGTTTGCAAAGGAAACTGTGCTCACAGAAAGACAATGAAAAAGGAAAAGAAGCAACTTTCAGGGGGCAGAACATGTAAAAAAAAATACAACACAAGAAGGTAGTAGGATATCTAATGCTTTTCGTGCCATGTGCCAGGCTTGCAGAGCACAAACTGGGGCATCCAGCTGCACTCCCGGGTTTCTAATCTCTTCTGTATGCAGAGATGTGGGACATTGCACACAGCTACTCCAGAAGCCTCAGGCCACACGTACATCCAAAATGTACTTCTTTTATATATTCATGTAAAAGCGAGGGTGTAATAATGACTTTGTTAACCTGTCAGTACTGTAATTGTACTTACTACACTATTGATCATTTGTTCAGCAGTTACAACTTGCCAAGAAGAAGTTTTGCAAAACTAGATTGCACACAGAAAAAGGGAGAAGGAACAGATCAACCCAGAACTAGTGGTACCTAGGTAAACACAGAGGTATACTTGAGGTATATACTGTGAACAAAAAGTCAAAGTGAAGGCTGACACCACTGCCTGACTTGTTCTTAAACTGTTCCTGTCACTTGTGTACAGTAAATCTGCCTGAGTTCATGGATCATTGACACCATAGACCAAAACACTTAAGGTCGCTGGTATCAAAGTAGCTGGTGTGCTTATGCATTATGGACTCGATCCTGGAAAATTCTGGGTCCCTACCAGCCAGCTTCAGCTTCTAGCAGGATAGGACTCCTTGTCTGCCTGGTAAAGGTCTTTGCCATTCTGCTTGAAAAGATTGCACTTGTGTAGTAAATCTGTTTTCTGAAGAGAAAAGCTTTGTCGTTCAAGTTAAAATATTAAATAATCTTGAATGTCCATTTTTATCTAAAGAAAATTTACTGCAGATGCTTTTGAGTCTAGTTAGGCATATTTGTCTATTTAGTGGAGCTATTTTCAGACACTAATTGTATCTGATATAAAGCTAACACTACGACTGATGTACATAAGAGAGGCACTATGTGTTGTCATCAGGAAGGCTGGGTAGCTCAAGGTTATATGACTGGGTTAATAGGATAAGATTCGTGGTTTAACACCCAGGCTTCTAGCACACAGCCATAAAGAAGCTGAATGAAATACTACAGGCTGTCTCCTCCCAGGAAGCAGTCTTCAGGCCTCTAGTGATTGTTTCAAAAGTTAGAGACCCTTAAACGTCCTGCATTTCAAAGTGTCACATTTGCACAAAGACTTGTAAGTGAAATAGCATGGAAGAGACACTCTCATGAAGGAAATCTGTGTTTAAATATTTATCTGATGGTTTTTTATTTAAGAAAAACATTTTTTTTGTGCAAGAGAAAAAAAGATAAGAGAATTATTTTCATGAAACAACTGATCTGTATCTAATCTGCAGAGACATATTAATATCAAAAATAGACTCTCTCAAAAATCACACATAGCAGAGATTTCATAATATATTTGATTAATCAAAACCCAAACGGAAAGTTCTGATCTTCCCAGATGCTGATAAGACTTACAACTTGCTTCAGGGCATTATAAACCATGTAGCACCAAACGCTTGCATATATTTCATAACACACCAAGCTCTCGAATATTTCTGTAAAAAAAAGATACTTCATTAAAATCTTACTGCTTCTTTTCCACAGCTGTATTATACAGACAGAGTATCATGCACTCATTTATAAAGAGACATTTCCTGTTTTAATTCCTTAGTCTGCTATACCAGCATGTTAGATACATAACAGAAAGCATAACATTCACAAATCAGAAACAGGAGCAACAATGCTCGACCTTGCTATCTGAATGGTGAATGAAACATGAGGAAAAAGATACAGAAAGCTTTAATGTGTGCTGCTTCAGTCATGGATCCATTTTTGTCCAGCCTAATTTGCTGATTTAAATTATGTTTGGCTGAGAATTACTTTAACCAGCATTCAAATAATCTCCACAGACTGTAGATTATTCTCTGAGACACACTCTGTAAGAGAGTGGAGAAATGGTAGAAATCCTGAGAGAAGTGGTTCTATTTCACCCAGAGATTATAACGTTTGCATTGCAAGCAACCAGAAATCAGGATAACATAGGAGTAACAGTGCTAATGAATGGCTATGTTCCTCACTCAGAGTGTATTTTGTAGCATGAGTTACTCAGCATCCATAATCCACTTCCTGGAAGCGTGCACATCTTGCAGATGTTTTGATGTCATTCTTTGCCATCCTTTCTTATAATAAGTGAGACTAATATGTCTGTATCACAACCTTATCAGAAACATGTTGGAGTAGAGAGAGAAAAAAGGAAGGTGGCTATGAGCTGACATGTGAAGAACAAGCCAGCTATGAAGGAAAGAAACCACCAAAAGAACAAGAGCATTGAAGGAACACAAATGTAGAAAATGAAAGCTTTTCCTGTCATTTAGTTTCTCCTTGTTTAAACATAGTGTGCAAGGTGGATGCTGCACATAGGAACAAGCCACGCCTAGTGTTCTGCATTAATCATCCAAAGCACCGAGTCAGTTCTTTTATAAAATTAATAAAGAATTTAAGTTAGATAATAATATATGATATATTTTGACACTTCTCAGAAGGAAAAAGTTGCTTCAGGTGCCAAATTAACAAATAGGAAAATCAAACCCAAGGCTGACCTCACTTGCCACTACAGCCTTTGTAGTTGGTTTACACGATGCACATGAGAGAAAGAAAAGCAGGAATGAAAAGGAAAGTAACTCAAACTGGAGCTCAAGCTTTCAGCATTTATCTTGTTCAAACAGCATGAGAAACTTGTTCATACCTTTGTCAACAGTAATGGCACTGCAAATTGTTGTAGTAGAAAAAAGGTTACAGTGTGCACTGGAAATAGAAAACCAGGTCCAGGGAGACATTTTAACAAAAGTTTTTTTTGTTTTGTTTTATAATTCGTAAGGGTGTCTTGCCAACCCTTTCTAGTGGCTCATGGACAATGGAACAAATCTTTTGCATTTTTCAAGTTCTGGGAAAAACCAGTAAGAGTAACAGGATATACAGTATAGCTTTTGAGAACAAGGCTTGTGTCAGTCATGCCAAATTGCAAGCAAGCAATTCTGAAGCAGGCTTAGATTTTGGTAAAAGCATTCAAAAGACAGAGTGTCTTTTCTCTCTCTCTTCTCCTCTGACCTTTCATTTCTTCTTTTCATCTCTCTGTCCCTCTTCCAACCACATCCAACCTCATCCACAGCTGAAGATGGTAACCTTGGATTGATACTACACTAAATGAAGCAAATGGATGCAAGCCTAGTCACTGTGGTTCATCAGTAAATCTCTAATTAATTGTTCCATGCCACCTAGAATTATTGTCATTTTTATCTCCTTCAACATGCTTTTTTGTCTTTCTTTAGTCCCTCTTCCAGATACAGATTTTTCTTTGTATCCAGTGACTGATCTGTGTAGCTTTGGGAATACTCCAAGTTCAGAGGGAGTTTTACATTCTAACTTCAGATCTTACATGCTGGAGATACGGGATTGCTACAGCTCTCAGTATGGTTTGCCTGAGAGATTGGTAAATTTGTACTCTGTAGATGAAGAAATCAGATTCACACTTTTAAAACAGCATGTCATGCATAGCAAAGCATTTTTTTTTTTTCTTATAAGAAGGTTAAAATGATCTGGTGGAGATTAAAATGAATGTTGAAGGTAATCTGATATTTAGCAGGAATCGATGTAGAAAGAAAACACAAATCTTGATTGTTGTTCCCAATACATGCTAAATACTTACATGTATTTGACCTCTATCAGCTGCTACACAAAATTGCCGTTTAGAAGGAAAAAGTGCAAAATATCATGTGTAAATATAATACATATTAGGGAATGATGAACTGGGTCACTGTTTCAAAACAGGAGCATTTGGGTGAGATGCAGTACAAAATAGGATGCAGGAAAGATAAGGAAAGAAATAATGGACAAAGGAGGATTTGGTCAGGGGAACCAATTAAAAGATGTTTAAGAGAGAAAAATGTTTCAGTTTTATGTATTTAACAGAGGATCAATCTTAAAGGACTTTTGAGTTTGTAATATCTTTAACTTTGACAGTTTGTAAAGTAAGGAGCAGTTCTTATTTACGTTCATCCCTAATCAGCATTCACAGGAAAATTTAGGATAAATTGTCATCAGCACCTGAAACTCAGTCAGGTGGACAAAGGGATACAGTTCATTAATTCAGCTACACTATGAGACTGGTGTATTCACCTGTCTCATCACATCTACCTTCCAGTTACTCCAGCTCTTGTACTGAACTCACTTGAAAGAATTATAAAGACTATACATTAGGCATCACCAAAATAAATTATTTCAGATACATGAATATCTTGACAGCAATGTTGATAATCTGCACTATTGTGCAAATTGAAGTTGCAGGTCTGCTCCTATAACACAACTAAGCTTAAATGTGACGATGGAGACTTTCTAATTCATCAGAATTCATCAGTAATCTAACAGGAGCATGACTGATTTTTGAATCTTGCTCCAGTGAAAAGAATAGCCAAAGTCAAATTAGTTTCAAGGGGCAGTGTTCCTCCAACATGCTGCACCTCTGTAACACTGTGTATGCACAGTTTCCTGGAATGGAGAGCTGCTGTGAGCTAACCCTGAATGACCGACCGCTTTATATTCTGAGTCCTTTTGTGCTGTCATGAGTATTATGGTGAGTAAAGTTTACCCTTGCAAGATGGAAAAATCGTGTATACTCACTTCTCTATCTTTCTTTTCCTTTCTTTTTCTTTCTTTCTTGTTTCTTTCCTTCCTTCTTTCTTTCTTTTTCTTCCTCTCCCTCTTTTCTTTCTTTTTTTAATGGATACTGCATATATAGGGGCTGAAGAGATGAGAACACAGATTTAATTCCTATAATGTTTCCATAATCAATGCTTTGTATCTGAACAAAAGTGTAAAGAAGGGCATAAATGCACTAAGCTGCATTTCAAAAAATGACATTGTAATTGCTGGGACTGCCTATCTTACCTTGGCCTCAAGCATTTACCAGGATTCAAATTTATTTCAAACTGTTCTCCCAAGTCTGCCTAATTTTTTTTTTGTCCAAATAGCAGCAACTCACAGTTAGTGAACAAAGCTTCAGGATTTTTTTTTTACTTACAGCTAAATTTAACTTTACCCATCCAATAAAAAAGAAATAAGGGAGCCTTTATTATCTCCCTGGATTTCTGGGTATGATACCACATCATAGAGAAGTGGTTATTAGAGACAATGGCCTACCAAGGTGAAGTTTGTAATAAAGCCTATTATGTGGTTTCACCATTGACACTAATGGAATGTAACAGTGATTTAGAATGATTTAATGGTTCCCAGGTTGTGCTCTAATAGTGCTCTTTATATTATGATGTATATCACAAAACCTAATGTGGCTGTTGTGATATATTGACAGTATTCATGCTGTTTCATTTTTTTAGGGGAATTTTAAAAACTGTCAAAGAAGAAAATTAATAGGCTGCAACTGCTTTATTTTCAAGGGGTCTGTTTTTAAAATGTATGTGCATAAATTTCTATTTAGTGCCATTCTTAAGCTAATAAATTCATTTGCATTTTTATTCCAAAGTCATAAAAGTAGAATGCATGCATGCATGCATTTGTGTGAACGTGTCTGTGTTTGAAACCCTCCTTTGAAAAGATTGCACTGTCATCTCAAAATATGTTTACAAAATGGTTAATGGTTTCAAATGCTCCTAAAAGAGGAATGCAAAAGACAAGCTTTCTCTTCTCATAGGCTGCAAAAAGACACTAGTTTAATAAGAGGGAGACGGCAGGGAACATGACTACATATTCAGTTTAAAAACATCTTAGGAGTCCAGGCAGTTTCCAGACTTGCACTTAAAGTCTGGAATTTAAATAAAAACACAATCATCCTAAAACAGATACAAATGGAGATGTATTGGAGCAAGATACTTGCATTTTGAAATGGTTTTGAGGCATCTTGGCGATGTTTGACCTATTAGCTCTAAGGGAATTTCATTTCAAGTAGGTTAAGGAACCGTAGGTATTTTTATTTTTTGCATTTCTAAAACATTTTTTTCTTCTCTTCTTGCAATTCAAAAGCATACCTCATGAAATATCATAGCTCTGAATATCAACATTCCAAACAGTTTCCAGACACTTCAGGCTCCTTCAGTGACAGAAATGATAAAATAATCTGTACCATGATAGTGAGTTACCAGCAGGGAGAAAACAACAACAACAACAGCACAATACAAAAAAAGGAACTCTTCTCAAAAAAAAAAAAAGGAGTTTTTTGACTAATCTGACTAATACTTACACTGTGAACATTAGAGCAAAGGTTCCCAGCATTTTTACTGGTAAGTGTTTCCCTCTCGGCCTCACTACTTCACCCTTTCAAAAATGAGTTTCCCACACTGAAACCAGACACAGTCCATTTAGAGGCCAAGAGAAAGGAAGAATCACGAAAACTTGATGACTGCTGCCTTGATTTCCTCATCAAACAAGGCAAAGGATGCAGATCGTTTCAATCCCTATGGAGCCTGAGAGGCTGTGGAGATGTCTCTCACTTCTGCTCCATTCAGCAGCAACAAAGGGAAAATTTAGCTCCTGATGAGGATGGGACAAGGACAAGAGATGGTACCAGCTGGAAGGAGAAGTGGTATGAGATAGCATTCAGATAAGGACTTCAGAGCCCGAGCAGCCTTTTGGTCTGTTACTGCCATATGGAGAGCTCCTCAGGAAAAGAGAAAACATCTTCCTGTGAGCCATCATTTTTTGGGGGGCTCAGAAAAGAGTGCTTGCTTTGCCAAATTAATGTAGAACTGATGCTCACTAATTACAGGGTAATAGCATGATAACTTTGTCACATCCTGCTTCAGGTTAGCTTGCATCAGACTCAGTTTTTACCTGAGAAAATACCACCTTGTGATAAAGCCACTTGGGATGAGGTCTGATCAGCTGTCTCCTGGTGGGATCATGGTTTGTGTTACATGTGCTACAGTGTCACGGCCAGGGAACTCAGTGAGTACAAAAGGATCATTTCCCTCTTCCCCTGATTCACCCCCTAAAACTGTCCAGAAAATCATAATTTTTCAAGTGTAAAGGGTATGTACAGGCTGGAAAATGGTTTTATAAATAGAGCCTTACATTGAATAATGACTTTGGGTCACTGAACTGAGAGAGGACAGGCAGAATTTTGGAGAAAGTCATTTGTTTTTGACACCGAAGTTATTTCAGTTATAAGCAAGATATCTCTCAGGAGATGGTCTCTCTTTCCGTTTTGTATAGCATCATCCCTGTGGAGAGCTCTGTGGAATCATAGAGAACAAAATTAGGCAAAGTGCCTGTTATATAACCTCTCCATTCTCTAAAAATAATGGGAGCATCACTATCACCTGAGCTTCTCCCTCCTTCAGTTTATGCTCAGCACCTGGAAAGTGGGGTTGGGAAATAGTGCAGATTGCATAACGGAATATAAAAATCCTTTTAACAGCAATGCACTGAAATTTGCATAATTATTATCCCATTTTGACTTTTTAACTTTAGAGAATCTATGTGGGTCAGTTTTCCCTGTTTTAATTAGCAAATTCAAAATAACAAAAAATGGCAATTTCCTTCTTTCAAGCTCAAGTGGACTACTCAGCCTGTAGCAATAATTATATTTTTGAAATGTGAGGTGCCTAATTTAAAATACAAGATTCCCAGTAGTTGGAGAAGTTTTAAGGACAAGAAGTGACAGAAGTGAACCTTTTCTTTGTATTTCTTCCCAGATGAAAGTCCTTTCAGTGTATAAACTTAGTACGAATTGTGTCACTCATGTAAATAAAATTCTGTGTCAATATTATTTATTGTAAAATATTTTACCCACTAGGGTAAATGAAGAACAAGACTTTACTAATCAGATTACTAGCACGCTTATTCTAATTTATACCTTCCACGGTTAGCCTTTAAGCCACAGTTGACCTCTTATTTTTTATATTAACTGGAAACAATTCATCAAGTGAGTTACCCCTCTCCTTTCAAATCCACTTGTATTACTAAAAGGTTGAGTAAAGACCTCTGGGGAACAAGGGCAATTTTTGACATGGATCTCAACAGATTAAACTATGCAGGGACAATATAGAATACATTGGAGCAATAACATTATCACATCATAGCCTGATTGAGAGGCATTTCCTTGCATTTTTGTCCTTTTACCATAAGCCAATAGTAGCCACAGGCATTTGACTGGAGAGCCCGGAGGATTGACAGGCCTGGCAGTCATTACACGCTGGATTGAATACTAGATTACTCCAAAGTGGCTCAGGGTCAAGGATCAGTGTGTTCCCTTTTGGCACTAAATGACTTTAATATCCTTACTGTATTAGTCAATTACTTTAAAGCTGCTGCTCTCCGAGCTCTCTCTGCCCCCCTGCAGTTTACTATGGACATTTGAATTGCTCCCATACTTAACCCACACATCTGCTTTTAGCTGTCAAAAAAATAGTGCTACCACTGGAGCTATTGACAAAGCAAAATGAAAAGAGATACTTGCTGTTGGTGTCAAGTGGCACTTTCTTTTCATTGTTTGTTTTAAACAACTTCAAGATAACTCTATAGAGAAACTGTTCCTAATTCAGGAAGAGTCCAACTCCATTTTGCAGCCTACCTTTAATCACATTTTAACCTGACCAAAATAAGCAGGAGTGAATTATCCTGTCTTTTTGCTTGTTTATGGGGGAAAAAACATGCTGTCCAAAGAGCTGAAGTTCTGTAGAAAGACATGTAAAAACATGCATGCTTTAAACTCTCACTTGAATTTCACAACAGTCACAGCGACTCCAGCAAATTACACTGCACCTCTGGATTTATTGGTGCAACACAGTGAAGAATTTTATATCATGGCCACTGAACATTAAAAGGTCTGGCTTGGCTTGGTGTTAAACCAACATGTCTAGATTAAATATGAGCAGAACTGATCTGAATTTTAAAACTGCTTGAAAGTCATGTCTTTAGTGTTTTAGTGAAAGTGATATCACTGCACATGAAAGCACATCTGCGTGGTGGGGCCCAGCCTGTGAGTGGTGATGTCATTAGGCTGCAAAAGCAGCTCAGGACTTCACAGCTAGGTACATACAGAAATGATTTTCCCTTATGAATATACCCATTTCCATCTGTGCAAGGGCAAATGTGCACTCACTCTACCAGAAAAGCTATCACCTTAACAGTTTGGTGTATCTCTTGCAAATAGGCACTCGCATCTTTTTCCTATTCACTTACTAACTTGTAACATGGGTGTAAGAACTGGTTGTTTGGTTATTCCAAAAAATACAATTAGTGTTTTATAGTGAATAAGACTATATAAATTGCTGAGTGAATTGGATTGATCTACTTTATGGGCAGTCCAGGGATCTGTCATGTCAGTATTACCTTCCTTATCCTTCAGAGAAATGTTGAATATTAGGATATTTAATACCAGCAGCGAGGTCAGACTATTCATTTACTGTATGAAAATGAAAAGACAAATTTTGACATACATGGTAAATGAAATACAGGTCATTACTGTTGGGAACTGTAAAAGATCTGACATCCTGGCTACCCAATGCTTTTTGTCAGGGAAGTGTCCACTCAGACATGTTTGCTGAACAGAGGGCCAAAGGAGATATAAATCTACTTGCACTGTGAGCCTCTGGAAGACTGAGGCAGGATCAGAGATTTTGTAGCTCTCAGCTCCAGCAGTCTTTGCATTTCACTTGAAATTAAAATTGCTGTGTTAGGAAGCAGATGAAATGGCAGTTTCAATAAATTAATCAGTCTTTAATTGTCTGTCCATGTTATTCACTGTCTTTGAGGATTTTTACGTAGGAGAGCAGTAATATTGTCAGGGTTAAAATACATGCACACCTGCATTTCTTTTGGTAGAAAAATCCCACATTTTTATATGACGAATCCCAAGTTTTGCCATTTCAAGAAGATATTACATGTGTTTTTACTCCAGGAAGGCAGACAGACATGTGGACAGTAATACATATTTCGTTCGCAGTGTACCTCAGCTCAGCAGCTAAGCATAATGAACGGTGCCTTGGGGAATGCTCTGAATAATTGTGCTAATTTAAAATTTAGTCAGCAAAGGACCTTAAAAAACTTGATACCTCTTGGTAATGATGCATCATTAGCACTTTTCATTCATTTATATTTTGTTGTGTTTAGGGATTTGGGTATTCAGGAGAAGAAAGGTAGCCTGACAAGAGAGTGATTGAATCAGCCCCCTTGATACCTGGGAGTGACAGAAGGTGAAGTACTGTAGCTGCAGTTGACAACTACTTTAATATGAGCCACTTATAAATATTTACAATTCATAAGTCAATGATGAGCCTGTGTATAGCACATAATACCATAAGTATTTAGTATATTTGTTTGGTGGCTGATCATTAGATTGGACGTGGCTCAGTGTTAAAAAGTTACAGAAACATTTTCAATTAAGAGAGCTTCATTTGGAGAGCTATGCACAGCTTTGAGAAAAATAATTCACATGATACAGGTGAATTCGCACTTCTAGAAAACTGAAGAACCGTTTTTGCCGTAATCATGAGAGTAAAACATCCAGCTGCAGTGCAATAACATATGTGAATAAGATTAATAGGAATTGGCTGTCAATGATTTATTTGGCACAGATACCATGGAAGATAACATACGGCCTTTTTGCAGTACAACAGTAAGTATATCAAAATCTAGTCTTGAAGCTGTGAGTCCTATTTACAGCCCAAGACATAATTTTGCTGGGGTTATAATACCTCGTGTTAGGAAATTCTACTAATAAGTTGATTTTGTAAGCTAAATGAGACACCTCAGGTACATGATTTTGATCTGACTGCAATAAAAGATCAAGCTCTCACCAGGCTGACGGGTTGAAAATGAAGCACCTATTGACTGACAAATTTCAATATTTTTTGTTCAAGACAATTATATGCAAACTTTTTTTTTGTTTCTCATATTAAATACTGTACACTGTTCATAAGGGGATAAAAAACAACCAGCACCACACTCCATAAAACAAAGTCAAATAAAATGAAAAAGCTTCCATTCTTTTTTTTTTTTTTTTTTTTTTTTTTTAAAGAAAAGCTGAAACGTCTGTACTTTCCTGTACTACTTTTGGCAGAGTAATTATCATCATTGCTTTCTCTTAAATATGAGTGCAAAGTGCAGTAATGAGTGCTAAATATATTAATCAGTGGTGAAAACTAAATTGGAACATTCTGGAGCACATGCACTAATACATGAAAAGAAAAATTATCCTCTGTTTGCACAGGTAGAGCATATAGTAACTTGTTGTGCTTGTTTGTCAAAATTTCTGGTATTTTGGATTTCATTATCCCTACTTTTTAAATAAAATAAAAGAATTTAAATGACCACTGGGGATGGATACTCCTTTCTTTCCACCCTGATTGGTAATGAGAGAGACAACACCTCCAGCCATTATCCCTTCCATAGCTGAGTGGGAGTGCAGTTAACTTTGATGGCACAGAAGTAAGTACATTTTTTATTGCACAGGAAAAAAAATATGTCGAGAATAACCTATTCAGTTTAACATTTTCACAGAGTAATTACACATAAAATTAGCTAACCATCAAAGTTTTTAGAGACTTTTTCCCCATCATATTAACTGAATACATACACATTTCATCTTTAAGTTTAGAAAACTTATTTTAACCTGGCAATATCCTCAGAAGCATTCTTTAAAAAACAAACAAAAAAAAAAAAACCAAAAAACAAAAAACAAAAAACTTTTTTACCTGTTGATAATTTTAGGTTTGATTTTCAAACCATAATTAATTTTTCAGGGACTACTGTAAAAAATCAATCTGTAGTGTCTCTCTTGTGTTTGTACAATGCAGTCATTCATTAACGCAGCTTCAAATATCAGAAAAGTGTCTGTTTTCTGTTTAACTTGTAAGCCCTTTTGTAATTGCATTGTCAGAGTCCTCTTGTCATGGATCATACTCAGGTATGTAAACAGCATATTAACTTACTTTGAATGATGGACAATCTCGTAATTTTTACTTGTAAAATGACATGTACAAATCAAGGAGCTAAGGCATGGAAAGGAACATATTTTGGTCTTGTGACTAATGGTAACCTGGTGCTATTGAATTACTGAACTGTGTCTGAGAACTAATGAGAAAAATTTCCCAGGGGAATCTTTATCCAATGCACTTGGAGAGCACCTTGGGGACTCATTCCATGTCTGTCACCTTTCCCGTCTCATTGACACTCAGCTTCTTTACCACCATTACACTGTGCAACCATTTCACTTTACACCTCACGATTAGAATATTAAAAGGAGAGAATACTACACTACTTGCTCCAGATAGCAGAGTTGTTTTTGACACTTAAAATAGAAATTGTCACTGAAATATCACAAGGACACGACTATCTCTAGCTCCAGAGCTCCAGTAGAACATTAAAAGCTCTGAGCTGTAATATTTTTCAGCTAATTATATATTTTATTATATTTCTGAAATTGCTTGTTTCCCAATTTCTTAATTAATAATGAGAAATTTAAGGACATGTTATGTTGCAAAGACCACACAAATGATTTCTCTTAGGTAAAATTTTCTCCTGCCGTAGTAGCAATGACTGAGACACAGCTATTGACTGTATAATGATGAGTTTCCTAAATGAAGGAATGGAAATATCGTTAGCAAAAATACAGCATTTTACATGTGATAAACGTTTGGTGAAGACTGAAAATGCAAGGAAAAATCTTGACTTGCTGTAAATTGTGTTAGCTTCATTGACTTAAGAGGAACAGTGCTGATTTCCCTCAGAGAGGATTTGTCTCACATATCTTACATCTATATTTAGAAAAGCTTTGGTACATCCCACTAGGACCAAAACCTACCTTCCTCTGGAAAGCTTCCTCACTGAAGTGCACAGAACTACTCTCATGAGTAAGAATGGGGAGGATTTGGCCTCAGGGAATAAAGCTCAGCTTACAAAAAAAGTTTGAAAAAATTCAACTACATTTTTAAACATAAAAAGAGCTCTAATTTCACCTGGTTGGTGACTTCAGAGAGAAGTTAATTAAAGGCAATAGAGAATTTTAAAAGTGAAGGAAAAAATAACCAACAAATTAGAACAGCAGGGGAAAAATAAGTTTTCTAATTATATATAATGAGGAGATCTTCTGTATGGTGCAAGAAGCAGATGTACACCTTTTCTGCGATACCTAGACTGATGATTTTGGCTGTGGGCCTAAGGTGCTACGCATACGGAAAGCTGCATGGACATGCTGTGTGAGTAGTTAGCCAGATGTCTGTGAGGTTTTTGTACAGACTGAGAAATAGTGAATGTATTGGACTATTGGGCATATGACTAGCAACCATTGGTCATTTTAGTCACTTTGTTTTGTTTCTCATGCTTCCCTTAAAAGTGGGGAGGGGTGTGAAGGGGGATTATTTTGGCAAGCATGGGGAAGAAATAAGATTGTACAATGAGTATGATTTTATTTGTCTGTCCTAGAAGATATTTCCATGGAATTGGAGGAGATGTGCGCTGATCCCATCCCAGTTCTGAAGCTAATGGAATTTCTGCTACAGGCTCCATCAGGACAGTTTCAGTGTAGCATTTTTTTCTACTGTTTGGCATTTTCCTCCACTGAATTCTGCGACCAACATGGTGGAACTAATATTTCCTGAAAACATTTAAATTCACCTGTCCCAGCCTTGTAATACTGACAGTTCCATCCTTCATTGTTGACTCAGCAAATACACTTTGCTCTAAATGAAATAAAGATGCACTCACAGGGATGCAGATTTTCTAGAGAATTCTTTCCCCTCCCCATTAATCTCAAGCTTCAGAGAAGAGATAAGGGACTACTGAAAGATTGACCTAAAAATTACAGTATTATTGATAATATTTAGGGAATGGAAAAGACCTGAAAAACAAGCTTTGAAAGAAATTATCAGTCCTTTCATGTTTGGTATAAGCCACTGATGGTGTGAGCAATATAGTGATGATGATGAATAAAGAAATAACGTTTTGATGGTCACAGTTATTCCACAGTTATTCCAAACCTTCTGAAATCAGAAATGTTTTAAGTCTCATTTGTTTTACAGGACTGAATTTAATTAATTAGAATCAGGAACAGTCATGCATGTCTGTGCAAAGTGAAGACAAAACGCTTCTGCTCAGATGGTCTTCCCTGCATCCATTTTGAATGGAGGGAAATAAATGAATAAGAAGCAAAGCTGTGAAGATAAGATCTATATTACCAGCTGTAGTCTGTGCACCTTTAGCTGTCTATTTGCTTGAATTTCAAGTCACTGGACATTATAGCAGGTTCAGGCTGAAATTCCTTATCTATGCTTCTGCTTTAGCTACTCTGAGATCCACTATGCATGAATAGAATGGCAAAGAGGAAACTAGTTTTTGATTATTTTAGGAAAGTTTATGCTTTTTACTCCGGCTTCATCATATGATATTTCAAAACATTTGTTTATTACTCTATCTACTTAACTTCTTCTACTCTTTCAATATATTGGCTTATGTAAAAATGTTTGCTTTTAAAAAAAAATGGTATTAATATATAATTTACACATTCTTGTCTCTTCTTTAAATTGCAAAATACAATTATCTTAAAATTACATGGATTAAAAGGAAAACACTCCATGTAAATACCTACAAGTCAATGCTTATCAGGAGATAGGTTGTGAAGTGCATTTCTTTGTCTTTCTCAGGAAGATAATTGTACGTGTGGCAGATGATGAAACCTTTAGATTCAGCTTTGCAGGGACTACATGAAGCAAGTACTTAATTCAATGTCATGCCAGTGGTGCTATGGGCAACACACCATTTCAGTAGAATTTGGGTTTCAGTTGGGATTTAATATTTGTTTAAACTTTTTCTCTGCAACCTTCCTCTCACCCATTAAACTTCTTACAATTGGCTCTTATCAGCTTCTAAAGTCTTGTTTTTGACTGAGAATTGATGACACTTTAAATCTTCCTGACACTTTGGATACCAGAACCAAAGGCTTTCCCATGTAGCAGAATGCCATAACAAAATTCTAAAGGTGACTGCTAATTTTGTGAACCTTTTCGAGTACAATATAGACTTTCAGAAACAGTGTTGTGTTTCATCATTTATCATTTTACTTAGCCAACTTGGACTGATGTCAGGCATCAACATTATGTAATTTCTGTGTAACTGTACACATACATGCATAGATCTAGGTGTACTTCAAAGTTGAAGGGAAGAATGAGTCTCTTAAAGTAAAGATAGTTCAAAAGTATTCCTCCCACTTCCATAGATCTGTATGCAATTTTCCTTAAGTTCAAGTAGAAATGTGTAAATAGAAGTAGCAGAATGTCTGATCCATCACTGTATTCTAGATGGTCTCACTGCTTCAGATCTTTTTACTAAAGTTAGTCAATTTTGAGTAATCCATATTTTCTTTTGAGAAACCGTATTAAATGAATATGTACAGGGAAAGGCTGAATACAAAACCATTTCAACACCTTAGTGTTTGCCTTACAAAATAATGTTGTGATGGGCAGCAGAGACAGGAATTCATGCTGCGTACTGATGAGAGAAAAAGATGACCTTGAACATTTTCAGATTTTGGGAAGAAAAGTATTTTATTTATAACTCTTTTTTGGGGGAGGGGCAAAATTTCAAAGGCTGTGTATTCTGTACCTGTTTTTGCCTACCTAAATAGAGTGCTTCGAAGGAATCAAGCCACAAAGGTCTAAATACATTTTACCCCTCTCAAAATCTTTCTCTCAAGAGCCCAGGGTGATTTCTGAGCATCTACTTATTCTTTAATATATGATTGAGAATGTGCAGTGAAACGCTAATGTAACCACTTTTTAGTGCCAGGAGCAGGCAGGTCACGAAAAGCTGGCCAATAGGGTAAATACAACTAATACGGCAGAATTCAAGGGGCTATGATTAGCACTATTTATCTGTCACTTCCTTTCAGTCCCAAAGATTTCTTTGCACTGAGCTCGGTGCCTTACGTTTACAGTTTGGATCGTTCATTCTGGTCTAGTTTGTCACAATCATTGAAAAGTTCTTCTCTAGGTGACTTTGATGGTGTCAGCTCAGTCAGCGCCAAAGCAAATGCAAGGTATATGTTTACAGTCTCTTTTTTATACACGTCTGGGGCAGAAGAGCTATTGAAGGAGATTACTTCTCACCCACACAGAGGGTATTCCTTCAATGTCACAGCAGAGGTCATTGACAGGGCAACACGGAGAAGACTGCTTTTGAAGAGTGAGCTAAAGTTTTCCATCATGCACATCCAACAACTTTTCTCAAACACTCTCAGGGAAAATATTTTTAACCCTTTTATAATCACCAAATGTAAATGCAAAAATATCTACTCAAAACATTTAGCATAAGCAATAGGATATGATGTCTGCAGGAATAAACACATGACATAATAGTCCCACTGTTATGGTAACAGCTGGAAATATACATCATTTTTGCATTTTAAAAATAAATATTTGTGACTGCTAATCTATTCTGTGAAGCTATATAATTTCTTGTTGATGTTGCTATACTGACCTCTGCAGGCTTTGGAAGTTTGGAGCATTGTTTACTGCAGTGACTGCTGTGACCCAGTACGCAGCTGAGTGAGCTTGCAGTGCTCAGGCACTTGTGGGCCAAGATGGCTTTCTGAGGGTTTTAGCTCTTTTTTGAACTAAATAGCAACTTGTAAAAGAATTTAAAATAATGACTTGAAAGGAAGTGTTCATGATGTTCAGATAATATTAGTTTAGAAAAAAAGAAAGTGAAAAAGTTTGTATTCAAATGAGTTCTTTGCTGATATGGGGTTTTATGATGTGATGTAGGAATTAAGAAATATGGCCCTTGTAGATGAAAAATGTAATTCCTATTAATGGTTGTGCAAAGCTTGTGTTTTTCAATATATGTAGGTAGTTCCAAAATTAATGCATTCTATTTATTTCCTTGGAAACTACAACAGATATAAAGAGCACAATAACACCATTAGATAGAGAAAAATTTCAGCTACAAAATGCTATTTTTTTAAAACATAATCATCACCATTAGCTGATTCACACAGATGAGCTGATCAAAGCGCTCTTCATTTTGTGGTGAGACAGCTACGCATGGCCATCCAGAATGTGGCCTGTCCTTCACATCACTGTCAGCATTGTTACAACACACCACCCACCACTTTACTGTGCTTACACCCAGTGTTTGGCCTCCACAAACATTCAACTAGCATCAATGAATGTGCGTGAGTGCCTTTTATTCCACATGGAGGAATTCAATGACACACCTTTGCTCCATGCATTCTTCCATATTAGACGCCATTTTGTCAGACTGCCCCTCTGCTGCCATCTGTCACATGACAGCAAAATGTAATGGAAAATTGGTGAGAAGATTCAACCTATACTGCTATACCACCAATATTCCCCTCTGACATCATGGACCAAAATAAGAAAATAGCAGACATTATTTCGGAGCAACCTGTGTGTGTGTGTGTATGTGCGTGTGCTTTATATTTAATTCAATTCACCTCCTAGATCTGGTTAAATGGAAAGTTGCTTACATTCAGTATAGATTTTATATGTTTTCTCTACAGGGACAGACAAACTTCAGTATGAATAGTGATATGTTACTGATACAAACTCCTCCAGTTTCTGTGTTCAACTATATTGAAGTAAATTAATTTCACATATAAAGTATAATGCATATGTTAATGTTGGTTATTTTCTTTTAAATACTCACTGCATTTCTGGAGTTAAGTGAGTTCCTTATATTTATTCATGTTCAAATACAATTTTTCAATTAGAGTCTGACACTTCTTTTATACATATATATCATTTTTGTAACTTATAGTCATGTTTGGCTGACATACAGAGCTATGCCCTATACCTTGTTTATGTTAGAAACAAAGACTCTCTGAACTGCAGCTCTGTTTATAACTATTTGTGGTTTAACAAATGACAAAATACAGAAGACTTAAAAATCTTGGTCTGGAAAAAATATCTAAGTCTGGTTTATGTTTTCATCTACTTTCCCCACATTTATTGATTTTGTTAACTGTTTCAGCCATTCACTATACACTTCTCTGACCACATTGTAGTTATGTTGTATGCAGGTAACTGACATCTGAAGAAAAACAAAACATACCGGATGAAGTCCTGACTCTTCTGAAAGCTCCCATTGACTATAAGAAAGTCAATAATTTTCCCATAGCATTTTTGTCTCTCTTGCTTCATCCTCAAAATTAAATGCTGTCCTGAACAAACTCAGTGTTTAACTAATTAATCTTATTCTGTAATAGACTAAGCAGTTATGCTCCGAGACATACAGACATATGGATGTTTCTATTTCCTCTATTTGTGGGGGACAAAATTGTGCATATTGGGATGGATTATAACTCATACTGGATTAAATTTTCAGTAGTCCAGTACTGATAAGTGAGTGTTGCCAAAAACTGGCTAAAGTAGGGAGCATTCAGTGGGAGAGAAAAACAGGGATGGAAAGATGCAAGATTCTTCTTTAGATATTTGGCTTAACATTGACTCCCTCATTTTTTTTTCTAGTTTTTAGTATTGTCAAAACACATGATCTGATGTGAGTGAAGATACTGTCTGAGAGCAGTAAAATTTTGAGACTGTTATTCCATCTATCTGCTGCCATTAATATTACTGAAGTCTCTCGTTCATAATCTCTAGTCCAAATGCTGGTTGTCCACTTGTACTGAGCCTGCCTTTCTCCACAGTGCTCAGAACTGTGGAAAAAGGAGCAATGTGCATTTACAGATGGCCTAATCCAACCATTGTCATCCAGATCAAAATTAATGCTGGCAATGATAATAAAGTTTCTATAGAGAAAAAATGCTAGTTAGCATCATGCTCCTGAGGCACCTTCAAAGACTGCATATAGCTTTATGCAGTATCCCAAGACACTTTCAGAAGCATACCTAGTGTTCTCCAAACACAAAATAAGCATTTAGTCCGCAGGATCAAACTAGGGATAATCTGAAGTGAAAAATACGCAAATGAATATATGATGAATTTACGCCCTCAGCATCAGCTGATTTTATTCTGGAGATGTGCTTTTTTCATTCCATGCTATTCACCAAAGTTAACATTGCCACACTGTCTTGTTCACGCAGTCACTTATAAAATATTACTGAAGTTTGAGACTAATTAATCATGTCTTAATTATTATGGACTATCCAGCGATGATGAGCAAAGTTAGATGAAAGTGATGAAAGTCACTTTTCATCACCCGGAAGTTTTTTCTAGCCTAGCACAGTAGAAAAGTATGTCTAGAAAGGGACTGTCCCCCAAAAAAGTCAGCACTTGCTTATTGCATTCAGGTGATATAACGGCAGTGATTATTGATGATAACTGTCAGTGCATTCCCGTACTTGATCACAGTGTCTACACAGCAAAATGAAGCACCAAGGAACTTGAAATAGCTTTATGGATATATCCACGTTGCCACATTGTGATGTGACACAGAGAGACTTTGATTTAGCAAGATGTTTTCTAGCTCTAGGACTCTGTGCCCACTTAATACCTTTACTATCAATGACATTCAGGTCATTTCTCTGTCCCAGGCACACGCTGCACGTACAGGGAATTAGATGTTGGAGGATTTTGTGTGAATTTTGCAGTGGAGGAAAAAAACTGCTCTGAGTGTATTAGCAGCGTCCTCAGTGCGTACTTCAAGTTTCCATGTATAAATACAAAGCAAACTTGAACCAGAAAATCCCTTCTCAGCACACTAAGTTAGTAACTTAGATGCACCCTAAGTACAAGCATCAGAAGTTTAGCTATGGCAGTGTAATTCACCAAACAAGTGATGATGCAGCTTCTTTTTCAAGGACATGCAATGAGTCTGTTGAAATGTTCAGTTAAGAGCTGACAATTTAGCCTATAGGTTTTAGGCAAGTCAGGAAGACTACTGAAATTCTGGATATGAGACACTTTTTTTTTTTTTTTTTTTAAAACCACCAGTGACACACAACACAGCAAATTCTAGAGATCTGCAGAAACATAGAGCTCGTTGTTTTGAAGTATGGTTCTTTATGTACTGATCCCACCTGGGCAACAGGTTTGAGCAGTCACTGAAGCCTTCTCCTGTCCATCATTCTTCATTGATTGGTGTTCAAGTCAGGCCCAGTCTATAATGCAAATAATCATTCTATGTTACATTCCCACACTTTCCAGTTTTCATGGAAATTCAGGGCAGGATCATGGCCTGATTCTGTCAGTGTAGAGACCATAGTTTTGCTTTTGTCCTAGAAGTTTATAATTTGTGTTCATTTCACATTTTCTCTGTGAAAGCAGCTAAATGGGATGTCAGCTCCTTTTAATTTTGCTAAGTGCAAACCTTATTACATTGGGCTTAATCTCCCATCCTTCCTGTGACTTGTAAAACTGGAGCTTGACCATTCAAGACATCCCAGCAGGCCCCTCCAGGGCACCATGTCAAAAGGTATTAGCAGAGGAACCAAAGCAAGCATCAGGTCACACAGCCCTGGCTGCAATACCTGGACACTGGAGCCCCATGACACCACAAACCAGGTGATTTGTTTACTGAGAATGCAGTGAGCTGTAAGCTGCTTTTGAGACTCCATAGTGCAGCTTTCCACGTGTGCATTTACAACTAAACCGTACTACAGTAGCTCTAAAAAGGCTGTAAAATAGCATCTTTGCCTATTTCCTTTATTAAACTCTCTTTTTCTGATGGGGGTATAAAACTGTCAGTGTCATACCAGATACACTTCATTGAACATAGTCTTACACAAAGGAGCTTTAAGTTTCTTTGTGCTATTGAGGTAGTGCAAAACAGACACAATAGGGACTATGCGCTGCCCCTTTTTAAAGTCTTTCTGCTGGTATTTATGCAATAGATTGTATTTGGTACCTCATTACTGTTACAAGCAGAAGCATCACCCAACAGTCGCAAAGACATTTTTTTGCATACCTCAGAGGCTGAACTTGATCCAGTACTTCTGAGACATTGGGCATAAACTTTTTCCACTGATGTTCTTTGATTTGCAAAGAAAAAAATAACTTCATAGAATGAGTAGTGTGAATATAGACTTTGCACTCTACTGCAACTAACAGTAATGGTATGCAGGCTACAATTTAAAGAGAACTATTAGCTTTTTGAGATGTTGAATTACTGCAGAGTATGCAACAATAATAATATGGGAAAAGACAGCGCCCTAGTGGGTTGAAACAAAGAACACAGCACAGCCTTATGGTATGCAGCCTCTGTAGTAACACTTCTTTTTTACACAAAAAAGTTCCTTCCTGGGGAGCATGGCTGTTATAACACTGACACTGCATTCTTCCTGCACAATGGCCTTGATTTGGTGAAGTACCTTATTCACACATGTCTCTGAGCAATTGAACATTCTCACCTGAGTGAATACAGCTGTTCATGAGACAGCTCAAAGTTGGGCCCATCCTTTAGACTTCACCTGAATGTAGCCTCTACAGTTTAAACAGTTTTTTTGACACAGGTAGTTAGAACTACTTCAATTCCATTTATCAATTAAGACTCTTTAAAAAAAAAAAAAAAAAAAAAAAAAGAATTCTATTAACTCGTGCTTCTTCTAGTAGATTTACATTCTATCGCTCAGGAAGGACTACAACCTTCACAGACATGTACGACATGCAAGCTCTCCTTCCCAAAGTTTGAATAAAATTCTACAGATACATTTATAATATCATATCTGGCTCAGAAAAATATCAAACTCATATTAGCTAAAAGATCTCTGCAGTGGTTTTACCCTTCCTGATATTTTTGGTTAGTCATGGGATTTTGTTGATCTCATTTTTTCTGCCAACTGAATATTCTCTTTGTCTGCCTATTTTGCTTTGGAACTTATATAAATGTTTCCAAGGGATCTTGTACTTTAGCACAGAAGATGAATGTTGCATAGATAGAATATTCAGAAAATTTGGGATTTGCAGAGCTGTGTTATTAGGTGCACAAATAGGCATTGCAATTTGCAATACATTTTACAGAGAAATAGCAGACTTTCATTATTTAACAAGAATTGTGCAAATACACAGCCCTCGACACCATTCATGAATTAATCAAGTGCACAAGCACCTCTTATGAGGACTTCATATCAAGTAAGGAACTCGCCTAGGGACATAGTACTAGACCCCTACAAAAGACCCCTACAAAATTCATTAATAGAAACAACATCTTCCAATTTTAAATTTAAATATATGATAGAAAAAGAAACAAGGTGCGTCAGCTTATCACTGGACTTAAATTAGAGATTATATAATGCAGGAATTACAAAAGTTTTAATAATATACTTTATAGATTTAGGCAGCACCGTTCCGACAAGACAATTTAAAAAGCAATTTTGACAATGATGCAAATATTGTTTTGCCAGATACTTATTTTGGGTACAAAAGCCTTCATTTTGTTGTCATTACTGACATGTTTTTCAAAATATCCCAGTAAAACTGAGAGAGCATTTAAGTAGGACAGGTCCATTGTGATCAACTGCCTGAACATCGAGTTCATATACAAGGGAGTTGCAAGGAGTTTAGCTTAACCTTTGAAGCAGGAGCAAAATTAGGTAAAGTTGTGTGAAGTCACTATATTTTTACCTACCTATTATGGAAGTACTTTTAAATGCTAGCAGGCAGTTCAGATAATATAAAAATTCCAATACTGCCTTCGACTCGAGTCAAGGGTACACTTAAAGAGTTATTAGCACCCAGCAAAGTGTGTTAAGTCTGACATTCATGATGTCTCAGTTATTAAATAGATACTAGTACACGTACTGATTTTCTTATAAAACTTAATAATGATAATGACCTTTCCATTTAGAATCAGGTTTTCAATGCTGAAAACACCAGCAGATTTATAGAATTTAATGCTAGACGCAAATTACAGATCATTGTCAGTTTTTCACATATGCAGATCTTGAAATTTATTTTTCACTTTTTGTCTTGAACATTCATGTGTCATAATGACCATCAAATGTATATATTTCTATGCATAGCTAACATAATCGATGTTACACTCAATTTATCATTTGATTTAGTGCTCCTCTGCACCAATGCATTATTCCACTGAGATGATATGCACACTGTAGTGCCTCTTACAGTTAAAAAATACCAAAAAAAAATGTGTCACAGAATCTGCTGCTATTCCTAAACAACAGAGTGGATGTTTTGCAAGGAAAAGCATCATTCCCAGAGTAGTATATAAATCATTTTGAGCAAAGAATGAAACCAGGCACTGACGCTGCCTTTGCCACTCACTGATAGAACACTACTGCCGGGATTTTTCTTTTTAGGTACACTGAATGGTGACAAGACAGATTGTAAAGGAAAAACCAGACGTTGCTAAATACTGAAAATAATTTGGCCTGTAGCACTCAGTGTAGTTAAAATTACTGCATCTCAAGGACCAGGTTTTCATCTACTAAAAAAATCAACACGTTTCCACTGACTTCAATGGTGCTACTCCAGCTTATGTGAGACCAGGATCAAGCCCATTTCAATAATGAATGAGAATAACTCCAGTGGGGATTACAGCAGTTGAGAATTTGACCCCTGACTCTCTGCTATGCAGAGAAGAAAAGGAATCATTTTTAGAATACTTAATATATTTTTCTTATGCACAAACCAGGGTTATTTCTAAAACAAACAAACCAAACTCTGTGCTACAGCAGAGATGATTATAAGAAGCTATGAATATGATGAAGGCAGACCATCTTTCTTTTTTTTTTTAATTTCATTTTATTTTTTCCAACAAGTTCTTTTACCCAGACCTCTGCACTATGCTCCATATACCTTAATAACCCCTGTGCTTCTGATTAGCCACTGCTTCTACATTTGATTCAGCCCAAGTTACCTAAGGGGGGCAAGCTATGTGAGACAGTATTTATTAATATTTGTACCATTAAAGGCTGTATTTTATGTGTCCACAATATTATTTGTATGCAAAACAATAATTCTTGCAAAGTTTTCATCTCTGATAACTGCAGAAGTCTGTACTTACACTAGTAATTTTGGGGCAGACTATATGACGTTAAGGGTGACAATCATCCATCTAACTTCAGGTGGGATCTGAATTAATCTGAACTTGTCCCAGCAGGCAATGAAAGGGTAGAATGCATCTGACTTTTATTAGACTTATTTCTAAGGATGACATTAATTGCACCCCAGAAGTGCCAGTTTCCCTTTGCTGACTGAAAAGGCAGCCAAAGAGAACTTGCACAGATGTAGATGTCAACATTTGTCAAATTCCAGCCTAACTTCTTCTCTCCTGTGGAGGCAGAAAATTCCCTCATCTCCTCCAGGATGACCCTATCTTAAAGGACCTAATTCTACAGGACGCCCTGCTAAACTCTTTAACAGCATTTATTCTCAACAGCTTCAGGATCAAGAGTCAAAGATGAAAGGCGCTTTGCTACAGATTGGGCAAGATTTCTGAGGAAGGGGCAAAGAGATGAAAGGGAAGGATGAAAATTGTTGTCTCAGGCAGTGGGTAATATCTTGCCAGCTATTGTGGAGAAGACAGAGCCTGTCATTTGGTTCCCACAGGGAGCTCACAAAGCAAATTTTACTTATTCTGCCCACAAACTTTCTGAACAATGAGTACCTACCTACTACAGGAATTAAAGCTTATAACTCATTCATATAATGTAATGTTAACACAAGAAGAAAGGAAGGTTCCAAGAAAGTGATTCTGAAAGATCTGAGCTTTTTCTTCCCAGACACAGGACCTCAAATGACTATTAAATCACCTAAGACCAGGCAGTGAAACGAATGGCATTCTTCCTCCTTTTGAAAAACAACATGCGGGTGTGCTATGTTTAGCTTTCATTATCCAATCCAGAAAATTTAAGTCTATATATGATCCTAGTCTCAAAGAAATCAGTTCAGCTAAAAGCTTGTGAAATAGCATTTCTTGAGCATGTTTATATAATCACATAAAAATAACAGAGTTAAAGATTTTTTTGGGGAAAAAAGAAACTTAACATATTAACACAGCGAATGTAAGAAGAGAAGCACAGTTAATACTTTGATTTAAAGTAACTGGAGAGTGTAAAAATACTGAATATGTTATCTTTGAGGAGCCAATTTTTCTTTGGCTTTACAAAGAAACATGTGAGTTCTCTTTTTACAGACACTGGAAACTGCTAAGCATTAACAGGCAGGAGCGGTTTATGCAGTGATTGATATTAGCCAATTTTACAAAAATATGAGGGTATTACTTGTGCTGTACTCCATCTAATTATTTTTATTATATTACTCTGGCAATGTTGAAACTTAGTCCCAAAATTCCAGATCTGGATTAACTGTCCCATGAAATTTATAAAGGAAACAATTTATGGTGGGTTTTGGGTTAGTTAAAAACAGAAATGTATTTCGAACAAAATCCGAGGTTTGAACACTGCTGGACAGGTGGGAAATATGATTGCGGATGCCAGTTCATGGCCAGGACTTTTAATACATCAGGTTAACTGTGTAAAAGAACACTTCAGTGACTTTACTGCTGCACTTTTATGAAACATACTCATTTTGAAAATATTGCACTTAAATGCTAACCACTTCTGAGGAGCTAATATATTTATTAGTAGTGGTTTTGTATAATTAATGCGGAATCAGCCTTTAATATTAAAGCCAGCCTAAACTTGGAAATTCAAAGTTAAAGATGACATTCTACATTCAATTCATCCTCTGGTGCCTTGTTATTGAAGAACAAGTAGTGCTAACATCACACGCAGATCTGAGGCTTTGCCATTACCTAAGCACAACAGGGTAAGCTAACAGCAGCGTGGCAGCCTTTTGTTGGTCCGTGTCACAACCTTCACATTACTTTGTGAGAAGAACTGCTGTCAGGGCATTTCAAGTCTCTTGAAACAGTGCCAAGAATGAGGAGGCCCCACTGTCCAATTGCCTTTCCAGTATTAACAAACCAGATAGGGGGAAAAAAAAAAGAAGAAGAAATTGCTCAGTTTGCATCTGGGGTGTATAAAATTCTAAAGTGTTGAAGGGACAATTTATTATCCAGAGGGCACCACACCATTTCTGACTGTAAAGGGCCCTTCCTGGCATCCTAATGGTTACCCATACGAACATTTCTTTTGTATTTTTTTTTTCAACAAATGAGAAATGGGGAAGGGGTAGAAAATGAGGTTGTGGGGAAAAAGAACAGCAGTCAATGCAGTGTTTTGTAAGATTGTTAAAAGTTTTTAGTCCCTTGTATAAGGATAATCATTTTGTCACCTTGGCAATACTTACCTGGTAACCTGCAACAAGTATTTCTTCATCTGTTCTTGAGGGAACTTGTTGCAATAAACCAGTCTGCCTTTTTTAAAAGTGTATTCTCTATATGAAATAAAAAAGTGCCTTGAATGTAGTCCAGATATTTTTTAGGGAAGTATGAATAATCCAGTAGAAATTCTGCTGCCTCTGTTGTGATTTGTGGTTCCTTATCAGAACAAACCTGTAGCACTTGCACAGACATTAACATCGGAATAATTTGTTCTCATGATGGAACTATTCACATGTTCAAACAGCCATTCATACTTAACTAAGAGACTTTAAATACACCACTATTTATGTAGATGAGATAGACTTTAGGACTAGATGATCCACAATTATTTCTAAATTGTAAAAAGGTTGAAGTAGTGCACTTTTTAGCGCACAGGACAGACCATTTAAAGATGGCTATGAGCTCCACTGCTTTGATGCGTCATAGTGTGTGTATATATGTATATATATATATATATATATAGACAGATAGATAGATAGATAGATAGATAAAGAAAAAAATAGAAATCTTACAGCCAATCAAACAACATGCAGATTAAATAATCTGATATAATTAAAATGTGATAGGTATACAACAATTAATTCAATTAAAATATACTATATAACTTTCCTTGGTCCTCAGTCTCCTGTCACAAGCATTCAAGCTGTGGCTTGTCCAGGAAGGGCGATGTCCCATCTCGAGTACAGTCTACAGAATTGTGGAAGAAGAATCTGGGCTAATGGAGGATTAAAATGTCCTTCCTGCTCTAGAAACATGGGGAAATGTAACTACTGTTATTTTAGTATTTAACATTTGTAAAGTATAACCTAAAGGCTAAAGATGTTGTCTATAGTGTATAGAAAACAAGGTGTCTATGCAGAACCCTGGTAATGTAATGTCAGGAACTCTTACCCATGCTTTAAAAGCAAAATCATCTTAAAATACAAACAGCACTTAACATACTTTTACAATTTATATTTTGCTGATAAGATTGTTGAAATGAAAAGCTGAAAGTGCCTCTTTCTGGATATTGGCATTTAGCTCTGACTTACTCTGTATCACCACATCAAGACAATATCAAGTTTATTTTACATTCTCTAGAGCCTAGAAGAGTAAGCAAGCAAGATGCTATTCCCTTATATGCATATGTAAACATAAACATAGACATAGATACTCACGGACAAGGAAAAGGGAAAAGTAGATGCCTCTGGAGGAGACAGTAACATGTCTCATTTTTATTGGTTTTTATTGGTTTTAGTTGATGTGTAATTCAAAATAAGTGTCAGAAATCATAGAATTCAACTGCTAAGTAACTCCTTTACCAGCAAAAGTGCATAAAACAAATTCTCCCCATTGGGTAGAATAAAAGATTGATTGTCACGTGTGATTAATCTGGACATTTGAAAAAGTTTCATATGATAATCCTACAGTTTAGTTTGACAAGAGTAAAGATTAGGCCATTCGAAAATCATCACAAAGTGTACTCAGTTTTCAGGGCCCAAGTACAGCAGTGAGTTGCAAGTCAGCTTAATTCTGTGCTTCAGAACAAAGGGCAGTTTCTGCTGAACACTTCTCAATGGATATGTAGATGAGAGATGAGATGCAATGTTACTGAAATATTCAGAAGCTGATACTTATACCTAGAGAAAATCTGTAATGTAAAACATATCACTGCCTCATTTTATTTTTTTTTTTTTAATTTCTTGCTCTGGGGTTTCTCCTTCAATAAATTGTCTCCTTGATTGCCTGCTTGTGGAAAATCCTTGGATCTGCTTGGCTTCCCATCTGCATAGGCTATCCCCTATCTCTTACCCATGAATAAAAAGAGTTGCCTGTAGCTCAATCTAGCTTATTTGGCACATATGGCAGTTGGTTAACTACAAATGACATCAGGGGACTGCCATTAAATATAATCTTTTTTTCCAAGTTCCTATTGAAACTATGGGCTCTCTCCTTCAGGATAGAATCAACCATTAGGTCTGTGAGCTGAAGGTTCTGTAGGTTCCCACACAGCAAAATAATAACCTTTAAGTTCTTAAATAACAATGGCAGAGACTTCTCAGTCATTTACAGAATTTAAATTTAAAGAATGATTTAAAGAAATTACCTGCTTTGTCTTACTTAGAAGAGCAATTTGGAAGTGATTGCATTGGCAGCTGCATACTTTCCTTCTGACACTTCTGATCTTAGAATCACAGAAACACAGAATTGCTCAGGTTGGAAAAGACCTTAAAGATCATCAAGTTCAACCACAACCTAACCTTACCACCCTAACTCTAACAACCCTCTGCTAAATCATGACCCTGAGCACCACATCCAAACAGTTTTTAAACACATCCAGGGATGGTGACTCAACCACCTCCCTGGGGAACCTATTCCAGTGCTTAACAACCCTTTCTGTAAAGAAGTGTTTCCTGATATCCAACCTAAACTTACCCTGGTGCAACTTGAGGCCATTTCTCCTCTTCCTGTCACCTGTCACCAGTGAGAAGAGACCAACCCCGCTCTTGTTGTAAGCACTTTTCAAGTATTGGAAGAAAGCAATAAGATCTCCCCTCAGCCTCCTTTTCCCCAGACTAAACAGCCCCAGTTCTTTCAGTCTCTCTTCATAGGGTATATTCTCCAAGCACAAGCCTTGTTGCCCTTCTTTGGACCTGCTCCAGCACCTCAGTGTCCTTTCTGTACTGAGGTGCCCAAAACTGAACACAGTACTTGAGGTGAGGCCTCACCAGTGCTGAGTACAGGGACAGGACTACTTCCCTAGTCCTGCTCACCACACCATTCCTGATACAAGCCGGGATGCCATTGGCCTTCTTGGCAACCTGGGCACACTGCTGGCACATATTCAGCCAAATTTCTTCCCCTCAAACTTCTCAGTGCACTATTGTTCTACCCACCAGAAATGATACTGCAATAAGAACACTTTCTTCTTCTGTAGCATCTTCTCTCAGAATAACTTCATAAGACACTTTATGAAATGCAGTGAATTAAGCATTACAGTCTGCTCACTTGCTCCCCTAGTAAAGAAGCAGGGACAAAGAAAAGTTCTTTGAGTGGCTGTGAAGGAAGAAAACCTGAGTATGGTCTGATACTTGCAAGCTACTGAGTTAAAATACTTTTAAAGAGACTGCTGGAAATTTCTACGAATCAACTAAGATGTCATTGTAATTTCTGTGAGAACTCCTAGTCTCTTGCAGAGCAGATAAAATATATTATGTTAAATTTAGGAGTCGGTGCTAAACACAGCCAGCAAATACGTGGCAGAAACTTAAAGATCTGGTGGAAAATCAGGTTCAAGAGGCTTCACACACCAGAACAGCAGCTGAGGATTTCTGTTGATCTGCATCTTGTGGGTGACAATCATCTTTTTCAAGAACAGCTAAAAGAGCCTTTAAAAAATATAGAGCTGCATATTCACAAATAAGGTAAAGTCTTAAAAAAAATCAGTTGAAGCTGGGCTTATTTGGGATATTTTTTTTTTTGAAGGCACAGAAAAATATTTGTGCACTTGAAACTTCTCAGCTTTTTCTAGCAACAATTGTGATAAAAGCTTTATCATAAATTTACTAAATTTGGCTCTTTAGAAACGTTTGCTCAATAGGATGTTGCAATGAAGACCATTCTCCATTGTCTGAAGCCCATAGAACTGTGATCGTATTCTTACTGGGGGCAGCACAGACAAATGATCAAATTTGGGCTGAGAACAGGTGAAAAAAAAGCCAATATGTCATAATACTCTTTTAAAACACAAAGCAATATTCTTTGAGTGATTAAGAACTTCCAATGTCACATCAAGCTCTTATAACATAGAATAGGGGAACTTAGCTCTCCTACCTACCCCTGCTTTCTATAAATGACATTTTCTCCAAAAACTGAAAAGTTTGAATACAAGAAATATAAATATAAAATATATAAATATTTGAATACAAGAAAAACATTTGCATTACTTTACAGATAAGTCTAAATGTAGAAACAGCAGTTATTCTTCCCCATTTTATTTTAGGGGTACTGTTGTTCCTGTCAACTTAACACCTTTATCAACCCACTCATTACCCTTTTTTGCTCATTTGAAGAAAAAAAAAAAAAAAAAATATCTTAAGTAAATCTGGTTGTGTAAAGCTTATAGTCCAAGTCATTCAACAGCAACATAAATGTCTTGTGTGCTTAGATTCTTAGTCAGACATTTAACTTTCCATCTGATTTTAGTCACTTATGCATAATCAAGGGCTTCTGTCATCATTAAAACCTTAAAAATATATCTTTTCCTTGACACTCCTATTCTTGAATGCCAGAGGTCAAGACCCTCAAAACCAGTCCTGTACCTCTGCACATACCGACATGCACAAATTGTATCAAACCTTTACCCTCTAGTAGTCCAAGTTAATAATCAAATTCAAGCTAAGCACAAAAAAAGCCAAGGCTTGCTTAAAATCTTGATGCAAAATGTCCTCTGTGTGGACCACATGGAATATGATGCAGGAAGACCAACTTCAATAGAGATGGCCCTGCCTTTTGTAATTCCCACAGACGGGAGCGTGGAACACAGTCCCAGAGTGTTTGGATCACTGTTTTTTTCCTATTTGTGTTATGCCTAGATGGATATTGGATGGACAAATCAGTGCTTATCTGAATTGCATCTCCAGAGCATTTTCTGGCATATTCCCATCTGGTGTGAAGTTAAGGAAATGATTTTCTGGGTGGATAATTGGCTGATAGACCCTTGGATAACATTTCACAGGAGAGATGCTTTGCTGGAGATCGGAAAGGTGGGACACAAGACCACATCATATTTTTATCCATGATTTCTCAAATGAGTCATATAAATGTTGAGGGAAACGAAAATATCAGCAAGACAATTTCTGTAGACTTCTGTGAAGTCAAGAATTTCATGTATATGAATATACATATGTTTCAAATAAATATGTATTGCAAAAGCCAGACATAGAGATACCATAATTAGTTTGGATACATTTATTTTCCTCCTAACAAGGGCACCAATCTCTTTCAAGAATCGTAATTGTTCCTACTCAGAAGCCATTAAAATTATATATTGTATTATACTGGGAATTCATCTAATTTAAATGTGAGAATTTTGTAAACATCAGTATTATGTTCTACTCATTCATTTGATTCTTTAGTACATTACACGGGGAAAATATACATGCATTGCATTTTGGAGATTTTATTTTAAGGGCTGCTTTAATGAATTCTTAATTACATTATTCAAAAGATCCATTATTCAGCATTCATCTCACTTCTAAATGAAAGTCTTTACCTGACATGTGAATGAAATGAGTCTAAATGCTTTCCATGCCACCTAGGGATTCGTAATAGACTTCTAGCTGAATGGCAGCAGCAGGTATTCTTTCTGTTTTAAATTTTTTGTGGATTGTTTGTAGAGGGGAATGAGTACGTAACGCTCAACTGTCCTAAGTGTCACTGAGCCCTCCAGGTGCACTCATTCTTACCTGAGATAATGCAGCCACAGTGCTTGAGATAAGTGAATGAGAAAAGTTAGAGAGAAAAACATTCCTAACACTGCAAAGGTTTTCAAATATATTGAAGTAGTCACCAATTTCATTGCTGGTGGAAAAAACTTAGAGCCCTTTGTTAAAGATTTTCAGAAGGGGTAACCTGATACTTTTTCTCATTCTTCATTCATTTCAGAAGACACAATGTCTTGTATTAAATTTGGAAAAAAGCTTAAGAACTCAAAATACTATACTGTATAGTTAGTAACTTGAAATGAATACATGTGTTTTTGACCAGGACTGTATTTTCATTACATATACTTGGCCAAATTCTTCTGTATCATATTGTGTCCCAGTTAGCAGCTAGATTGGACACTAAGACTGTTTCCTCTGAACTGAGTTTAATTAGCAGAGCATCACCCATCTTCTAGAAGGACTGAAGTGACTAAAGAAAACAGAACTGTACAATTATGTTTGAATATGTCCTTTCTTTAAGGATGTATTTATTGGTTTCAGTGAGAGCTTACATACATACACAAGAACTGCATTTTCATCATAGAAATTACACGAAAAAATCCTGTTTCTGTTTTGTGAGAAAATTTTAAACATGCAATTAATAGCAGGGAAGTGTACATTTGTATGTTTGTTATATATCATTTGCCCACTTATTCATTATAAATATATAAATATTTCTTATGGAAAGAGCAGTATTTAGAGCACTGAAGTTGTCACTGACTAGTTACTGAGGTATAATCTCAGTTCCTTGTGGAAGATTTGAAATATCTATTTCTCATAGATTAAGACTGTCCTTTTCATTTGCATTAAAAAGGTGACAAACTTTCTCATTTCACATTGACATGCCATAGATAATTTGCTATATACATTCTCTTCATAGTTATCTATGTCTTATAGAACCACTTTTGCAAAATGATGCATATTAAAAGACTTTGGAATGCTTTTACAGTCTTTAGATCAATTTTTTAAAGTACATTTCTTTAACTACATTTTGCTGCTTATCATACATACAGATGGAGCTTTGCTAGTGTTGAAGCACTGGCAAATATATCCTGACCTTTCCCCCATACCTGATTATGAAGACGACTGTGAAATTTAATATGCTGCTTTAATTCCAGACCGTCATTTAGGGCTCAGTACTGGAAGGTGCTGAGCATGTCTCGTGAGTGTCCAGCATTATCAGTTCCCACTGGCTGTACTGCTTAGTGCTGTGCAGGACAGTGATAATAGTACAAACCCATGGCACTTCTGTGATGCAGCCAGGCAATGGTTAAGAAATCAGCCAGTGTATCCAGCAGGCTGAACCACCTACTGATAAAAAAAAGCAACATTTCAGAACGCCTAAGAAATCTCAGATGAAAAACTATATTATCTACTCTTCTGATGGGCAAAATGTACGAGTACTGCTCACAGGGACTCCCATTCACCCAGTCTAAAACTCCCCTCTCTAGCAGTGATTGAAGTGCACCCTTGAGGAGTCGCATCACATCTGTGCAGAAGAGATCCTTCAGCACAGACCAGCAGCTGACCCAGTCCTCACAGCTGATTTCTCAGTGCACAAAGTGCTGTTTTTGTCCTAGTTAAACTGCAAACCCTTAAATAACCGTGTAAAAAATAATAAAAATGAAATGAAACAAATGCATCCAGTGGCACTTATGATGCATTAAGTTATTTGTAGTGAGTCACCATTTCCGGATTTGTCCACCCAGTTTTATTTCTGTCCTTCTTGATTTTCTTCATCCTGACCCCATTTACTCAGCTAGCAATTTAGATCTGTAGGTTTATTTTGGTGCACATAATTAAGGAATACGAAATCTCAAATTCTCTTTAAAGCTTCTGGAAGGAAACATATATAATCATCAAATATTTAAAATGTGAGAAATCTATCCAAGGTGAAATGTATCCCCCAAAATGCAGGCCCCAAGGAACTTACTCTAAGCTTCAGTGCATAACAGGTACACTGGAAATGAAATTTCAAATTTCAGCAAGCTTTTTACTAACATCTGTCAATAAGACAGTCAGTGCCCTGAAAGATTTTATGTACACAGAAAACCAAAGATCAACATCTTTCCATTCTCTTGAAGGCTAAACAGTGAAAGCAAGTGTTATATCTCATCAAACATTTTTAATATTCTGATTTCTATAAGCATAATTCCCATTTTTCCTCTTTTCCACATGTATGTGTTTTAAAACTAGATATAGAATATATTAAAACAATTGATTATGTTGATGATGAGGCAGGATGCAGCTGTGTCCGAAACATTCCAGGAGAAAATGTTTCTTGCTTTTCTATCATTTCTAAAAGATAGCATGGAAGATTTGATGATTTCCACCCCTTCAACTTTCCATTTGAGAAATTAAGTTCATTTGTATTGTATCTTCCTGGGTGGATAGAAGATATGGGTGGTCCTTCTATCAATCAAAATTGTAATTACCTTTCCCAATTGTCTCTGATATTTTATTCAAAATGTATTATGACTCCTAGGCATTACATTAATACAATGATAGTTATTTTTATTGTTAATAATAATATTAATGAGGTTTTTGATATAGTTTATGAAATTCTATATGGACTTCACTTCTTCATTCCTTGTCTTTTTAGGGTTGTTTTTTTTATTATTATTTTAGAAGGCAATTCTGTAGGCTAATGCTAACATTAATATAGCCTATGTAAAATTCACAATAAATTGTCAGCCATTCTTTAGGAATTCACAGCACATGTGTTACTCTGACTTCTTTGCAGAAGATTTGAGGTACAATCATATAATGCAGAAGTAATTCTTTATTAACCAGGCTCTCTGACTGCACTAATAATGGTAAACGTGAGCAAAAAGAACTTAAGAAGAACCACTTGATATGATAAAGGATAGTTCTTTTACTATTATGATGTATAATTTCCTGTCTTCCCCTGTAAAAAGATGAAATTTATAGCCATTTCCTGCATGTACCTTTTTCATTTTAGTTTGACAATCCTCAGCTTTTTTACTTCAGCAGTACCTTTGTCACTGGAACTGAGCATTTGTAACTTCTTTCTAATTTGATAAAATATACATACTGCATTAGCATGCTAGAGGTGAAGGGTACTAACATCAAAGTCTGTACAGCTCACATTAGAATGATCTTAAATGGGTATTATTTATTTATTTAGTGAGAAAAGAAGGAAGTCTATAAGCAGTGTAAAGGATCTTAATTTTACTAAATGTTTCAGTAAAGAATTTTAATTAATCTTCTCACTGACGCCTTCAATTTAGAAAAGGGATTTAAAAACTGTCTTTGTTTATTTAGCAAGTTGGACACAGTTACAAAACAGGTGCATTTTTAACACTTTGAGGAGTTAAAGGATGTACATGCATACCATATCTTTAAACTTTCAACTTGGAATTATTGATGGATGTAAAGCTACTCACTCAAAATCATCTAACCTTCTTAACTGGTTAAAAGACTATAATCCTCTCAGTTATTAGGAGACCTTTGAAGTGAAACACTGAAACTCAGTCCTTCTGCCTGTTTTGAAAATTCTCATTGACTACAGACTAAATCATAGGGAAGTTTCAGCTGCAGCACTTTGTCTGCATTGTGAGCTGTGGATTACTTAGTTGAACTCTGCTCCAGTCAGGACACTGTAGTGCATATAAATCTTGAATCCATCTCAGTTCACCTTAAATTAGCCTTGCAAAAACAATCTCCGAATTTCGGCTGTCTGCTTGGTGGCTTCTGGCTAGGTGCCATGCAGAAGCTGGGATTCTGATTAATTGTCTTCATTTCTTAAAAATAACTCACATTTTATTAAAAATAAAATATCATTGAATATACACTTTTGCTTTTCACTTCATAAAACAACAGTTTTAGTTGGTTCTGTGTGGACCACTGGGAGATGCATTGCATACTAGAAAATAAATGGAAGAGAAACTTGAAAGCTTTACAAGTCCTGAAAGCCTTATTGCACAATAATGCCAATGCTGCACGAACAGCCTGGGACAGAGCCAAAGAAGCATGCCAAGATACAACAGATTTTTCAATTTTCCAGCAAATAGAAACAAATTCTGATTTCAGAAGGTGTACTCAACAAACACTTCTCAATGTGTTTCTGATTTGTGGTAAGAATGTTTTTACTGCTGGTGCCCTGTACTTTTGAGACATTTATTTCCTAAAAGAAAGATTCCTTTCTATAAACCTCAACTGTCTGTTTTTCAAAGCAATTTAAAATCAAACACACAAATAAAATTTTTAACATATGGAAACCTTCATATACAGTCTTACGTATTCCAAGTTAAAATTGTTTTATAAACTGTAATGCTTTGCAGATGAAAACACTGAGAAGATGACTGTTTTTAGCAGTAATGCTTTCTGACAGCGTTAAACCTTGTTTCAGTAATTGACATCAAAATGTTTGGTGGTTTTAAAATGGACCGTTAATAAAGATGGCATGTTTTAAGTTTTAAGAATTTTACTTAATACTGTGAAGTTGTATAGAATTACAAATTGATATAGTACTTTTTTTTTTAGAAAACGATCTTTTACATCTCCATGTTCAAAACAGTTCAGATGCATCTTTAAAGTATTATGTTGGTTCTTTCTGTAACAAGAATCCAAGGATTTGGGATTTGAGAGTTTTAGGGTGGGTTGTTTTTTTTTTTTGTTTTATATATCTTTTCTTTTTTTTTCAGGTCGTTACTTATCTCCTCCACTAATTGACTTTTCTCACCAGCTTTTTCCTCTTTAACACATAGCCCCACCTGAAGATTACTGTATGTGAAGTGGAGAAATTTATCATTTAAACATTAACAGATTTTTAGCTTGCACATGGAATACCTTTAATATGTGTATACTGACACCTCTAGCACATTTTTGGAATAGTAAAAATTAATGTAAAGGAACATTGCAATCATAAAAACTGTTCCTAAAGAGTAGATTTTAAAACTTGCTTTTCTGGCAAAAAAGATTCTGGAAGATTTAATTCCCCCACCTTAAAAACAGAAAATATTTCAGTGGGAAATTTTTCTTTCCAATCTACTGTAGTTCAGCAAGTTTGGAGACAAGTTTTGATATCACATTTTGTACAGACAAGATCCAAAATAATTCAAATGTTGATGCCCCGTTGCAGAATAAACGTGGTTAGTGGTGTGTTTCAAAATGATCTAGTTTACAAAGGAATAAAGACAGTGCTTACTTTTAAGCATGTGTTTAAATCTCATTGACTCCTGCTCTGGGAGTAGTATACATGTTTTCAAGAATTTTATTGCCGTGAATCATAAATTAATTTGAATCTTCTTATGGGTTGACTATGTCTCTACAACAATTAGTCTGTTTCAGAAGCCAAAGGAAACAAGGAAAATGAGTCCATTGCATGGAAGGTAGAAGTTGATTTCATCCCCATGTTCAAACTTCACAAGAGGGAGAGTGTGCATACCCCATGCAACAGCTCTCTTAATTGCCAGATATTTGAAGGAAACAAAAGCTGATAAAGAACAACAACCCCAATGTATCCCAAATAGAGTACATGGATTGACTCTTTTTGGAAGAATTCCAGTGACAATTTTTCACTGCTGCCAGATTAATGTTACTTCTCAGTCACTGATCATGAGAAAAAACAGAAGCCAAAATGCAGGAAGCGAACACAGGTGCCAAGTGACAGATCTGCCTCAATAGGTAAACAGGCAAAAGGAAAGTTTCAGAAGGAAATCATTTAGAGCAGAGGCAGGATCAGAGAGCCACCGAGGCTGCAGTTACACATTCAGCAGCAGGGCTGCTTAAGACTACTTAGATTTGGTTCTTGCTGTCCGCCTCCTGTTCACTCCCTCCTTAACACCCTTTTCCCTGTGCTGGCATGACTGTTTGTACAGCTGCACGGTGCACAAACTCAAAGACTTTGTCCCCATGAAAAATGACCCACTAGAAATGGATCAGTTCCCTTTCTGATTTACTTCAGAGCCCCACAACTGGTTGTAGTGGCATAGCAGACGTTATGATGTGGGAATGAGACTGTGCAGCTGAGGAGAGGAGGAGCTGTTGAGGAAGGCCTGTCAGTGGCACAAGTCCGTCACATCCCATCCCATGGCTCAGCAGGGTGTGCCTGGCTGCACCTCCAGCATGCTGCTCTCTTCCTGATCAGTGGCTTTGTGAAATACTTTGAGACATCCTCACAGGGCTGGTAAATACTCTGCAGGACCTAGGGAGTCTAGTAATATTTTAAAAAGATCATTTGAGATAGAATGTATTAGAGTATCTCAGATGGCATGAAGCAGGATGTAGGAGTTAACTGGACTTCACTCTTTTTATCTCTATTTAATACTTGGTTTACCTGCAAAAGTAACTGTAAAGGGAGCTATCCAATGTTATATAGGTTTTCCATTATTGGATAACATATATTATGACCATATTTTTGTTTTCCTGAAGTTAAAAATGCAATCATTTCAAATTGAACATCCATAGCACAAAAGCTAAGTATGGTTATGTATAGGTATTGTATGTGTAGCCTACATATCACCAAGTTTTCACTCCCCATTACTCCTAATTATCTTGAATATAGGATTTAGAGGAGGATCCCAATTTAATCTTGTTGTTTCAGGAGATAATTCTCCCACCACCACTGGTGCACACAGTCTACAGCACAAAAAATAGCACAATGTAAACTGAAGAAAATTGGCCATGGCTAATAGGAGCAAAATATGTTTTCTGCTATAATTTAGACTGCTTTTAATGAGTCTTCAGGAATAGCTCATGTGAAGATCAGCATGGATGAGGCTACTGTAGCTTTCAGCTCCTTGCAGGGTGTTCAGAGGCATATAGTCTCTTTTCAAACTTTAGTAACAAAATTCAGGTGATCTAAATCTGATTAGTTTAATTCTGCATTTAAGTGTAATTGTAATTTTATTTTATTTGTTTTTATCTTTTCTGAAGCACTCTAAGAGGTCCTAAAGAAAGGTGTTACACAATTGTAAGTGCTGGAGTGATTGACAGGGTATTTTACAACTGGCACTTATTATTCCTTTTATTAAGAATAAAGTGGCTTTTAGACTAAAAACAATAGGGTGAAAAGGGGTCTTTTATGCACTCATTATAAGTAGAAAATTGGAAGGAAAAAGTTGTAATAAAAACTAAATGATTTTGGCACGATGTATATTTCTTGCATTATATGTTAAGTGGTATATACGTTGAAACCACTGGACATAAAATAGCCCTCTAGATATGGAAGAACAAATGGAAAGCGTAGATTAAAATTGCAAAAGTAATACATGTAATAACCGTCTTTTCTTATTTTTGTTATGAGCAGAAAGAAGTCTTTATGTAGGGAAAAAAGAATAACATTGTTCTATTTTCCCTTTGAAATTAAATTCAGGGGAAGTGACAGAGGGCTTCAAGCAGATTGTCTATTACCTGCCCCTGCTTTAAGATGACAGATGATTTTTCCACATATGGCAATTGTGTTTTATTCAGAACAATTCTCTTTTCCCTAAAAATCAGAGTGTACTAAATGCCTGTGTGCCTTCACTCATTTTTATAAATGGGATACAAATTCACAGAGACAAATTCAAAATTTCAGAGCACTACATAAGAAAGCAGGCCCCAAAACCTCTGGCTGAAACCTGTTCTGGCTGCTGCTGTTGTTATGGACTACAATATATAGTAACAGAAGGAGCTGAGTTATTGTTGCAGTCACGTTCGCAGCAGTAAAGTCACGATCCTTCGTTTGCATTTGGATTATTTACAGCCCTCTTTTTTCTTTGTCAGAGAAGATTTCACTTAGTTGTGGCTTTCCAGCTCTGTAACGGGTGCAAAATTTCTGTTCAGCTCTTTCTAAAGATGCTGTCTTGCAACACTGGAGTCCACCTCACACACCAAGTCAGTGTTGTACTGGTTGTAGAGAAATTTGATCTATTTGAGCACTGTTGAGCACTTATAAATCCAAAAACAGTCATGAAAGCTGGTTTCACATTTATTTGATTTATTTATAATAAATACTGACCTTTAGAAGAATACCCAAAATAAAGAACGATTGCCAAAATGGCTCATATTGTTAACCTAGGACCACCCTATATCTGCAGTCAGTTGAGATTAGCAGTGTAGCCTCTCTGGATAATGACAACTGTGCTATAGTTTGACACAAACTCAACCACGTTCTGATGGAAGTTCAGGCCCTCTTCTAAGTCACATGCTGAGTATGTAGTTTTTATTGAATTCAGTGTTATTTGGATGAAGTAAGATTGTATACATTATTGCGGACAGTGAGGTGGGTTGAGAACTGGCTGACTGGCAGAGCACAGAGGGTCGTTGTTGGTGGTGCAGAGTCCGGTTGGAGGCCTGTAACCAGCGGTGTTCCTCAGGGGTCTGTGCTGGGTCCGGTCTTGTTCAACATCTTCATCAATGACCTTGATGAGGGGATAATGGCCACCCTCAGCAAGTTTGCCGATGATACGAAGTTGGGAGGATTGGCTGACACGCCTGAAGGCTGTGTTGCCATTCAGCAAGACCTGGATAGGCTGGAGAGCTGGGCAGAAAGAAACCGGATGAGGTTTAACAAAAGCAAGTGTAGAGTCTTGCATCTGGGGAGGAATAATTCCATGCACCAGTACAGGTTGGGGGATGACCTGCTGGAGGGGAGCTCTGCAGAAAGGGACCTGGGTGTCCTGGTGGACGACAGGTTGGCCATGAGCCAGCAGTGTGCCCTTGTGGCCAAAAAGGCCAATGGCTTACTGGGGTGCATTAAAAAGAGCGTGGCCAGCAGGTCAAAGGAGGTGATCCTCCCCCTCTACTCTGCCCTGGTAAGACCTCATCTGGAGTACTGCGTCCAGTTCTGGGCTCCCCAGTACAAAAAAGACAGGGATCTCTTGGAAAGAGTCCAGCGGAGGGCCACGAAGATGGTGAAGGGCCTGGAGCATCTCCCCTATGAGGAAAGGCTGAGTGAACTGGGTCTGTTCAGCCTTGAGAAAAGGAGACTGAGAGGGGAACTGATCCATGTCTATAAGTATCTAAGGTGTGGGGGGCAAAATGGCGAGGCCGGACTCTTTTCAGTGGTGAGTGGAGACAGGACAAGGGGAAACGGCTGGAAACTGGAGCATAGGAAGTTCTGCACAAACATGCGCAAGAACTTCTTTACAGTGAGGGTGACGGAGCACTGGAACAGGCTGCCCAGGGAGGTGGTGGAGTCTCCGTCTCTGGAGATGTTCAAGACCTGCCTGGATGCCTACCTGTGCGACCTACTGTAGGGAACCTGCTTTGGCAGGGGGGTTGGACTCGATGATCTCTGGAGGTCTCTTCCAACCCCTACAATTCTGTGATTCTGTGATTCTGTGATTCTGTGATACCAAGCAAAGAGGCATAAGTGAAGCTAAAGGTATTTCCCATTGCATCCTAGAAAAGTCACTTGTCCTGCCAAAGAAGTACACTAATCAGACAGACCTCAAAGAGGTCTCAAATTGATGTTCTTTGGACACAGATTCTTTGGTGTCAAGCTGTGTTTATGGCACAGTATTCTGTATGGCTTTATGGTATAAAGCTGCTCATGTTGGGTCTGCCACTCTGCCTTCTCAGCAGCCTAATGTTTTCACACTTCGACAAAATGGAGAAACTAGGGAAAGCCCAGTAATATGTTAAGCTTAACCAACATTAGAGAGCTGAAGTTAGTACCTAGAGAGTTGTCTAATGTTTGCAAGAATCTGAGATCATTAATTCTACTTGATTTTGACAAACCTTAATGTGTCCTAACACTCCACTGATTTTATTAAAATAGATGGTGACTCTTTTACCTCTTGCACCCTGTCTTATTTTGTGATTACAGAATGTAAACTTATAAGAATATAGATCATACAGCCAATATGCACCAAACGTAAAAAAGATGTAGTATTTCATGTAAATAAAAAAAAAGATTTTCCAAATCAACATAAAATTCTTGTAACTCTTTCAAATAAGTTAAAGACAATAATAAAATTTTTCTGAAAATTCATATGTGTAAATGTTTTAGCTAAAACGTGGACTTCTCATGCACAGTTCTTGCACACTGGAACTAGCACTGAAAATTTGCCTTATTGAAGAAGACTATATTGTTATATACTTAAAAATTCATACTGAGATATAGAGATAGACCCTGTGGGAGTATGTGAACTTACATAACAGTTACTATACAGTATTAACCTGACTTAGAAGAGCTAGGAGAAAGGAATAAACCAAGCAGATATTAAAAATCCTAAAATTATTCTGGTATTTTAATTAAAAATATTGGCTAATATTTTCAAATACATCTAAATAACATGAAGTTCAAGTGTCTGTTTTTATCATTTTGGAAATTGTAGTATGTAGAAATGTTTAGGCACTTAAATACCTCTAATACATTTGGACTTGTAACACTTGAAAATGTTACATCTCAACAAAAGCGCCATCCTAGCACACAGTTAAGTGTAGTTTTTCATGCCTGCAGCAAAGCTCAGCAAATGAAAAAGTGAGCATTAAGTGAGAAAGAAAAGCATGTGTAATATGTAGCATAGATCTTGTGAAATATCTCCAAGGAAGGAGGAAGGAAAAGGGATAGAAGGAGAGAGGAAGGAAAGAAAAACGAAAGTTTAACAGAAGTAATAAAGTCAAACCTATTCACCTAATTAGAGTGTTAGGAATCCCAATTCATGGGGAAAAAGAACAGATTACAACTGTGTATATAAACCTTCTCAGCTTGAAATTACACTTAAATTTCGCTCTTTTGGAAACCTTAATTACATCAAGAGAAACATTAGAATTTCTCTTAACTGTATGAATCTCAGATAATTTTCATTCTATGACAACATATTAACAGGCGTAGCATATTTGTTTCAAAGAAAGAAAGATAAAAATGCCCTCCCAAATAACATTTTTGTTTAAACCGTGAAGGGCACTTTTGTTGGATACCTTATATAGGAAAGAAATTACTAGAAAAATAAGTAATACACAAAGCAAATTCTTTTCCACAATATTTTGTCCTTTTTCTTTATATCAAAAGTTTCATTGTCCTAAAGTGACGTTAGTAATATAAATTGCCCTTCAAGTAAGATGTCATGACTTAACAGTGTACAGCAGGTACTCTTCATTTCAAAGGCTGCTGATAACCTAGTAATATCTGCCATATTAGTCTCTTTTTATCAGGATATTGCATTTCTTTCCTAGGTGTTGGCAGATCTAGATGTTGACACTGTCATTGTCTGGGCTTTCATATCACTTCTCACTACCATTTCAGTAACTTTCTACAACCTTCCGGGATTTATTCCTGGGCAAATATCAGAGAAGGAGAAATGCAGAATGTATAGAAGACATGGCCTCAGTGTAGTAACTGTCAATAATTAATACCAATTATGCCATTTAAAATTTTAAAAAACTCTCTGTAAGGCAATTCAGTTTGGCAGCAAACTGCAAACTGAGTCGCAATAAAAACATTACAAATTCTAAACACTTTCTTAAAATTTGAACAACTAAAACAAATTGATATTTGATTCTCAAAAGCCTTTGGATAAAGTACCTCATAAGAGTCCGTTAAACTCAATAACCACAGGGCTAGCAATACAGTCTCACCACAGATTAAGAACAGCTTTCAAAATGAGAAGGTAAGAGTGGGAATAAATAACTTCTTAGTGGAATGAACCTATTTATTAGTAGTACTTCAGAGATCAAAGTTAGGGCCAGTATTGCTCAGTACCACTGCGAATAATCTAGATGAGAAAGTGAATGTTAAGGCAACTTCTCACCTAGCCCATTATGATCATTTTCACACTGTAAAACTTCTCAATCCTCAAGACCTCATTTCTTCTCCTTTCTCCACTAATCTCTTCTTTGATATGCAGGGGTTACCAGTTAGCATCAGTTGTACAGCTGGGTTCTTACCGAGGCCTCTTGAATAATTTCAATATGCAGAGTTAATAAGTAATGTTAAATCTGAGTAATTAGTAAACACTAATCATCATTCATCTGAAAAAATATCTTGTACTTCTTGGTAGGAGTAGGTCTAGAGAATCTTCATAAAAATATAGTAAAACCAACTAGTGAAAAGCATAAAGTAAAAGGAAGATATTTAGATACCATATCAGAAATAAAGTACATGTGACTTATAAATTTTTTTAAAATGTCAAATCTGTTTTTTTGTATGTGTCAAAATATAAAATAGTTATCCTAGAAACAGATTAGATTAAGGGTAATGAAAAAGGAAATACTAGATTTGAGGAGAAAAAAAAACACCAAAGCATAGCCTCCTGGGCTGACTCTGTAAGTGACCATAAAAGGACAGTAATTATCAAATAGAAATTTTCCTAGGTAAGAGTAGACACAACTGCTGTTCACATAGTTTCTGTGTTCTAGGCAACAAGGCATATTAGAACAACATCTTTAGAAATAGTAGTAGAAGAGTTGATTCTCTAATTTCTCTTCTTGTTTCATATATTAACAACAATACATCTTCACACACCGCTATGATACTACTGGGTCTTCCAGGAGAGTTATGAGCAGGGTTTCTAATGGATAAAGCTTGTCAATGTATTTTGGCACTGTCATGTATAACAAAACCTATTCCCAGAACAACTTATGCTATCACAGAATTTTTGAAGCACACACATATATATATTTGTCCAATTTTGTATATTCCAATATTCAGGTACTACTATAATGCATAATATTCACAAGTCAAATAATTGAATTTTCTCTTGTTGTAGTTCATCGTTATTTGCAACAATTTCCACTTAACAAGATTTCTTCGTTAGGGAATGTAATAGTTTTTGAATTGCTTATGTAGGTACATGAATTAGAAGACTTTCTTTTCCTCTTTCAGTGCAGAGCACATACAGACATAACAAATAAGAAACATATTATATTACTGAGTACAAACCTGCACATTCTTAAATTGGAATGTGCATCCAACAAACAATTTCACCTGGGTGTCACTTTCTCTACATATTGTTCTACTCGCTTAAAATTCATTATCAATACCAGACTCATAAAACTTTATCTTTTGTGTATGTTATTCTATTAAAAATGCTTTGTTTTGCTAGCAATAAGTCTGTTATTTTATCTTCATGTGCTCTTTAGTATGAAGAACAGGCTATTCTAAAGTGAGTACAGTACTGCCATTAGTTACTGGAGATGAGGTTTGCATTCATCTGTGAGCAGCGAAGGACAGGGAGAAGGCTGTAAATGTGATGGATGCTGAACAACTAAGAATTTTAAGTTGAATGTGGAGAATCTGGGAAGAAAAGCAGAGATCCTCAAGAAGATAAATGAGTGTTAGAGGTATACCAATGAAACATGGTTGGTTTTAAATGCAGGAAATGAAAGAGCAAGGGAGGTCAATGGGAGTGAAATGATAATGGCCTATAAGGAAGTAGAAGAGGAAGAAGAGTTTAAGTGAAATAAAAAAGAAATATGCATTATGAACAAGATTCTACAGTTTGTTTTCTTCCCTAGACCTACATTTTGGAAGCTGTGACCCATGCAGGGGTTGGGGAGAGCGTATGAACATTTACTGTGGCGCGTACTGTGGCCATATCTTTTTTATTCTCTAATTTAGCTCTTCCTTACCTTTCCTTATAATCTTTTATAGTAGCAAACTGCATCTCCCCCCTCACAATAAGCAATAAATTATTTTTATCACATTTCATTCCATTATGTAACTGGAATTAAAAATGTGGTAAACAGAACTGGAATTTGAATGGTAACAAAAGGAATTTCCATCTAAATAAAAAGAATTTGAATTACTTTTAGTTAAGAATAGTTTTTACTTTTTAGATTCTTATATTGAGTAATTTATAAAGTGCTAGCCAATGTGGCTTTGTAAAGGTTTAATTGCTTTTTAGGAGAGCAACATAGAGCAATTATACAAATGATACCAGATATCAATGATTTAAGATACGAGAAAAGACTGGAAAAGTTGAATATATTCTCAGTGGAAAATAAGAAATTTCATGTAACCCAAATGAAGTTTCAAAAATTGTGAAGAGAGAATGAAATTGATTCAAGCAAGCTGTTTACACTTGGAAGATCAAGAAGGTAGAAGACATGATATAAAAATTAGAAAGTTAGATGTAAGAAATGAAGAGCTAAAGACAGGACAAGGGGAAATGGCCAGAAACTGGAGCATAGGAAGTTCCACACAAATGTGTGCAAGATCTTCTTTATGGTGAGGGTGATGGAGCACTGAAACAGGCTGCCTGGGGAGGTTGTGGAGTCTCCTTCTCTGGAGATGTTCAAGACCTGCCTGGTTGCCTACCTGTGCGACCTGCTGTAGGGAACCTGCTTGGGCAGGGAGGGTTGGACTTGATGATCTCTGGAGGTCCCTTCCAACCCCTACAATTCTGTGATTCTGTGAAAGCAAAACTATTTTTACAGAAGGATTAGAAGTGCATGGAATAAATTACAATAAAGGCCCCCTGAAGCAGGATGCATCATTGAATTCAAGAGGGAATAAGATGAATTTCTAAACAAAAGGAGCAGAAAGAGAGATGGTACAGAAAACAGGCAAATGGAAATAGGGGAAACAATAAGGAAGAAGCATGAAGAGCACAAGAGCTTTTTCCTCTTAATCTCTACATTCTTACTCTGTTGCTTTTTGGATACTAGTTTACTACCGCACAAAATAATGCAGCAGCCCTGTAGCACAGGTCAGTCTGATAGTCTTGATTCAAGGACAACTGACAACATTTCTGTAGTAAATTTATCTACTTAAGAGGCCCCTGTATTTTGCCCATGATCAGCTTTGATCAAATCTTGAAAAATACCTAACCTTGTCCCCTGATCTCAGCTGGGGTAGAATGTTTGGGTTTTTGGTTTTTTGGTTTTTTTTGTTTGTTTGTTTTGTTTTCTGTTTTTTTGTTTTTGTGCCTGATATGGTGCCATGATTTGGATTAAGGATGAAAATAATGTTGATACTCTACCAATGTTTTAGTTGTTGCTGAGCAGTGCTTACACAGAGTCAAGGACTTTTCAGCATCTTACACTACCCTGCAAGGGAAGAGGCAGGGGGTGCCCAGGGTGCTGTGGGGGAATAGAACCAGGACAGCTGACACAAACTGGCCAAAGAGATAGCCATACTATATGGCATCATGGCTAGCAATAAAACTGGGGAAGGCTGGCTAGGATAGATTGTGTACTGTAGTAGGCGACTGCGACAGTGTACAATGTGTATTACACTATTATTATCATTTTACCTTCCTTTTATTTGTCATTATATTATTTTTATCTCAACCTATGACTTACCTTTTTTTCCAGCTTTCTCCCTCATCTCACTCTGGGAGAGTAAGTGAACAGCTGTGTGGTACTTAGCTGTCTGCTAGGTTAAACCACAACATCTTAGTTAGTCACACTGGACTATGCATCGGGGAACTCCACCACCAAAGAGGCTTGCTAGTCTTTCTTTTCCCTCTCACAACTCCAACAACTGGTTGTGAAATCAAGTTGTTGGAACACCCAGCAACCTGCTCCTGGGCAATCCATCTGCTTAGAAGCTAGCTTTTACTAATAGGCACAAAAGATGAAGTTACATGAATATTTCCTCTACTGAGAAAGTCCACTATGAAGTTCCAGCTTCAAACCACAGTTGCTTATTTCAGTTTCTACACCATAATTTGCTGTATTCCCAAGAATTAGCACCAGAAATTTGAGGTAATTTCACAGATTCTGACTATGCATGTTGTATTAGTTTTACTGTGGTGGTAATAAGGAACAGAAATGTCTGTGAAGCTGTGCATACTTATGAAGAGGAGATTCCACTGATTTGTTTTCAGACAGGTATATTCAGAATGACATCTTTAATTACGTAAGAATGGATGGATGAGAAGTCCATGAGCACCTAAGAAAGCTTCTTGGGTATCACGTTATGTATATCCATAACCACAGCAAATATTTAAAACCTAATTATTTCTCAGTTGTTTGAATTTCTTTCACTGTTCCCTACCTATTGTAATTTTTATATGTCAGCCATATGTTTTTCATGTCATGTCACAAAATGCCACGTGGACAATAACACACTGAAGTCCTAGTCCTTGTCTAATTAATTGTCAGAATATCCTTCAGAAATGCACGTAAATAATAATAATATTTCCAGTTCTGTTTTCTTTGGAAGTAGAGGGACATTTGAAAGGATTACACATTGTCTTTCAACTTAAAGCTTGATTTTTTTTCTTGAAGAAAATGTACTTTTTTTTCTGCATTTTAAACATTAATTTTCAAGGTATCAATGGCTAATTATTCAGCAGTTACTTTAATGTTTCAGATAGGGAATAAGTAGCCTTGGGGAGAGCAGATCATGCTTTTAAAGTAAGTCTAGCTACAGTAAAGGATTATTACTAGAAGATGTCCATTGAATATAGTCACTGCTATTTCTCTCTCTGTTCAAAGACAGAAGTGAAGTGATAAAACTTAATCTCATTTTTAAAAAATTAAATCTAGATTTTGTCTGATAGCTTCATGTCATTAGTTGGAGCTCTGAAAGATAAGCTCTCAAGGGGAGAAATCTTTACTACCATTCACTGACAGCCTCTCATGCTGGCCATAGTAGAATGGGAAATTTATTTGCCCTTTTACTACCTTTTCCCTAGATCTGTGTTTTTGTGCAATTCCAACTTCTCTAGTCTTCAGTGAAACCATGGTCTATGAGCTGAACAGCTGAAAGCAGTATGTCTTAACCTCTTCAGGTAAGGCCCTCAGAGCTTGTCAGTCAGAGTGCCAATGCCAGAATTCTTGAGCCTTGTCTTCTGCAGGTTCTACATGGCTCTTGGCCAGAGAACCAGAATGTACCAGAGCAAGTAAAGATGAAATCTGAAATGATATCACAGAGGAAGATTAACATTTCCATGTGACTATATCTTTGGTGATATTCTGTGTGACACACTACTCTGTCCCACAACAAGAAATAGGCAAAGGAATCCCAAGCATAACATGTGTCAGTTGCAAAATTATTAAATGAGAAATAACATACACCTAAACTCTGTCCAACCACAATTCTAGTCTGATTGTTTTCATATTAGAAAATTTATCCAAAGCAACATAGATAGCAATCCTCACTAGGAACTGGAATACTTTTCCACAACTCTTGCAATAGACTGTTCATGTCCTGTCATCTCTATGGCTCTGACAGAAGGAATAAATACATGGAGCAGGGCCCAGCCATGGATCCTCTGGTCTCAGGTCTCCCCTGATCACTCTCCCTCTACCCTGTTTCTGAATCTCCTCAGAGGTTGTCAAATATTTTAGCCATCAGACAATTATTTGAGGAGTGTTTTGCTCAGTTAAAAGTTCATGGAATAGTGTGAGTATTCCTCTGCAGTCTGCCTGTCTGATGGATTTTTACCTCATAGCTAAGTGATGAAACTGATGATTTGTTAGCACGAGTTACTGCATAGGTGAGAATATGTGGAGGTTTTGAGAATACAGAGAGTACTGGAATTTTATTGGAGGACATGGAGAAAAAGCTAGATATGTTTAAACGTATTCCTACTGTCTTCTGAGAGTGGTTCCTGATCTGTGCTTTACCCCAGTTTGTGGAGGTATCTGGAAAAGTGCTAGGTGACAAAGGCAAAAAGTGTATACAAGACCCTGCTAACAATTCCATGGATGATGACAGGCCACGATTTGAACCTGTGAACTATACCTACTATAGCAGTTACTACCATGAAACTGAAATTGTTTTTTCAATTGAAATATATCCATTTATTCCACTTTAATATATTGTTTTCAGTTTGTCTCAACATGCATTATGCAGTTATCACAAATATCCTTGAGATACTTAGGTGAAGTACCTACAGAGGAAGCAAGAGCTTCACAGCAGCAAGGCTGCACAGAGCTCCATTCAACCTGGCCTTGAACACCTCACAGAATCACAGAATCACAGAATCACAGAATCACAGAATCACAGAATCACAGAATCACAGAATCACAGAATCACAGAATCACCCGGGTTGGAAGGGACCCCAAGGATCATGTAGTTCCAACCCCCCTGCCTAGCAGGGCCACCAAACATACACATTCAGATCAGGTTGCCCAGGACCCCGTCCAGCCTGGCCTTAAACACGTCCAAGGACGGGGCATCCACAACCTCCCTGGGCAGCCCGTTCCAGGGCCTAACCACTCTCCTAGTAAAGAACTTCCCCCTAACATCTAACCTAAATCTTCCCTCCTTCAACTTAAAACCATTTCCCCTAGTCCTGCTGTTGTCAGCCCTTTTGAAGAGTTTACTCCCCTCCTGGGTGTAGGTTCCCTTCAGGTACTGATAGGCTGCAATGAGGTCACCCCGCAGCCTTCTCTTCTCCAGGCTGAACAAGCCCAACTCCCTCAGCCTGTCCTCATAGGGGAGGTGCTCCAGCCCCCTGATCATCTTAGTCGCCCTCCTCTGGACCCTTTCCACCTCCAGGGATCCATAGCTCGTCTGGGAAGCCTCTCCCAGTTCCTCACCACCCCAGAGTAAAATAAGTTCTTCATATCCGACCTAAATCTCCCCTTTTAATTTAAAGCGATTCTCCCTTGTCCTATCACTATTAGACTGTGTGAAAATCCAGACTCCCTCCTGTTTATAAGCTCTCCCAAGTAGAAGAAGACAAACAGGTCTCTCCAGAACCTACTTCTGATAAGGAAGATTAAGATAAAGAAGCCCAACTTCTTCAACCATTCTTCATAAGAAAAGTGCTTCAACTCTCTTCTCATCTTTGGGGTCCTCATCTGGACCTGCTCCAACACCTCCATGTCTTTTTTGCCTTTTGAGTGTCCCAGGCCTGGATAAAGTACTCCAGATGGGGCCTCACAACTGGAGTAGAAGCAGAGTAGAAGGAAACAACCACCTCCCTCTCCCTATTGGCCACTTCTTCTTTGATGCAGCTCAGGATGCACTTGGCCTTCTGAGATGTAAGCACACACTACTGGCTCATGTCCAGCTCTTCATCCACCAGGACCCCTAAGTCCTTCTTCACAGAGCTGCTCCTGAGTTCTTCCCCTAGTCTATATACATATTTGGAATTGCCTCAACCCAGTATCTTGCATCTCTTCCTTTTATTGTATCAGCTGCAACACACAACTTGGTGCCTCAGCCAACTTGCTGGAGATAAAGTACTTGATCCCATTGTCTAGGTCCCTGATAAAAATTTCAAAGAGCACCAATCTCAAGGCGGACCTCTGGGGGACACTACTCATGATTAACCTCCACCTGGACACAGAGCAATTGACCACAACCCTCTGGCTGTGATTATCCATCCAACTCTTTATCCACTGAATAGTCAGCCTTCGCATACATATTTCTCCAATTTTGACATGAGGATGTGTGGGACCATGTCAAAGGCCTCACACAAGTAACATCACTTGCCCTTTTTTTGTCCACCGATGCTGTCACCTCATTACAGAAGGCTACCAGATTGCTCAGACACGATCTGCCCATGGTGAAGCAGGGCTGGCTGTCTCAGATCATCTCCTTGTCTTGCATATGACTTAACATAGCATCCAGGATGATTTCTTTCCGGGTACAGAGGTGAGGCTCACTGACCTGTAGTTCCATGAGTATTCCTTTCTCCTTTTCTTAAAAAATGGGAGTGATGTTTCCTTCTCTCAAGTCACTAGTGACTCTGTCTGACAGCCATGACGTTTCAAATATGATGAACAGCCAGTTCTTTCAGGATCCTGGGGCACATGTTGTCTAGCCCCACAGACTTTCACACATCATCAAGTGGTCTCTGACTTGCTCTTCTCTTTGCTCCCCACATACAGCATAGAACTTCAGAGATGTGAAAAGCATGGGGAGAATAAATAGACACAGCTTCTGAGTTTGGGACATCTCAAACTGAGACAGAATACCAGTAAGAATACCACTCTTGCTATTCTGATCTGAAATCTGTCAAAATTTGGCCAGGAATTCATAGATCATGGCTGCAGTCCACTTTTCCCTCTGATAGACTTTCTGACATTCTGTTATTCAAACAGTTACAACTTGTGCAGCCAATGAAGACTAACAGATTTCACAGAGGGTGCAAGAACTTAGCAGGATCTCTGTAACCCTCTTACGATCCTCAGACTGTAGAAGCAGCCTCCAGGGTATCACCACAGTAAGGATGGATAAAAGGACCAGCAAGAGTCTTACACTTGACATTAAGAAACAGGCTAAGGCTGTTTGCCTGGTTGTTCCTCAGCCCAGCCTGCCCAAGAATGGGTAGATACACAGATCTTGCCCTATAACTTGAACATAAATACATATATATTCCTTCCTGCATGTTTTTATATGCATTTTCTCTCCCCTTATAACCATTTATTATATTGCAGAACTGTCCAGATCATCATAATTTAACTAGCAGAATACCGTTCTAGCCTAAGAGTCAACATATTGATACATGTTAGTCTGTTTCTCTTTAATTACCTGAGAAAGAGGAAAATAATGACACTATAAATATAGAAGATGTTGAATTTTTAGGAGTATTGGTTCTCCAACCTATTGTTAAGCAGCACATACAAGTGTTTTGTGTATGCTGAGATTAATTTTCAATACGCAGTTCCCCTTGGGATATTTATATTCTTCCAATCAGCATAGAACTGTCCATCAAAAGTAACTTTATAAATATATATACCCACATACCATGCACACACAGTCACTACCACAAACTTTTTGGGATTACTTCTTTAAAGAGCTGTAAACCTGAGTAACTATTTCTCTGTACAATGACCTATTCAGAGAGGTGGGTATTCATTTCAACAGACAATTAGAATAGAAGTACTTGTTGGTTTATTTCTTTTTTTTTTCTTCTTTCACTTTTGTAAACAGTTCAGTTAAAAATTCTCTTGTCTGAAAAGTAGAAATTATTAGTGGAAAAGAGGAAAAATAATTTCATAAGAGATGCTTGGACTCCAGCCTATTTTGGCTATCTTACTCAAATAATTTACTTTTAATTAGATAAAAGAACACACACATACACACATGAATACAAAAAAGAAAAAAAAAAATCCAAAGGGGAAAACACTAATTTTTTTTTCCACAAATTGCTTCCATCATTTCTGAACTCTGCTAAGCATTTTTAATAGATATGTGCCCTTAGCTCATCTTTTGCATGCTAACAATTTAATCTGAATACCAATATAGACACAAAATAAACGATTGTTTCCTGCCAGAGGTATCTGCAGAAGAAATCTTGGAGTAAAACATTGTCTTTGCAGCTCATTGTGTCTCTAATTAGAGTGGAAGGAGGCAGAAGCTTGCTGGTGTCAGTCTGTGTTTAGCATGCCCTGGAGCTTCAAGCTCCTGTGGGTATCAAAGTGCACTAATTAAATGAGGGGTCCACAATACCGCACTAAACATCAGAGTGAGAGAAAGAGTCCAGTGTCCTCAGTGCCTTTGAGAATCCATGGCCCACGCTAATTACCCATTGTTGAATTGACTTCCCATTCTACAAGGAATGAATGGTGCCTCTCTCTCCCCCTTCCCCCAACCTCCTCCCCCCCTTAGATTTTACCATCTTTGCTTTGGCCGCCTAATTAATCTTATGGAAATCTCCCGAAGCCAGATTCCAGCAAGGTTGCCCCGATGTTTATAATTTGATTTGTGATGATAAAAGTGAAGACACCCGGTGATGGAACAGTGTCATTTTCAACACTCTTGAGAATCGAAGGGGCTATCAATCTTTCCCACGTGCATGGCAAACTGATATCCTAGAAAATTAACTTCAATTAATAACAGAAATCCCCAGATGCTCCGGGAAGTAGAGATGCTTTGAAAGAGAACCTTCAAAGATGTCTCTGGATTGTCTTTTATATGCAGACTCTTCTTTTTATATAGAAGAGATTCTCAATAAGGGAGTGTGTGGCAATAGGGGGAGTTTCCCTTCTCCCCTTCTAATTTGAGCAAGATGAGGTAAGATTTTATATTTAGTTGAGGAAGAAGTTAACCAAAGGTCTATAGGTTAAATCTGTTTTTATTTCCTCTCTGTAGATAGTACTATTTAATGGACTGTGCTACACATTTCACACAGAAAAATAAATTTAAATAAAAAGTTAATTTTTAACATAATGCTCCCCTCCTCAAAATGTCAGTAAGTTAAGGGTTAGGGTTTGACTGCTTGTCATTGTTAGCTTTCCTTGCCTTGACAAGATTTGTGATCTAAAGCTGAATGTTATCAGGAAGAAAAGACTTGTTAACATTTTACATGTTCTAATAACTACAATGACACAAGTATTAAAGACTCCTGTAAAAGCAAGTTTCTTTCCTGTGAAATCTCATAACACATGAATTTTGCTGTACAAAATATCTGCCATGTCTACATTTGCAAGTAGAATTTCTGTGTTACTGTTTTTAAGCGTAGCTAGCTAGACAACACAACTTAAGTTTATTACTAGCAAAATAGAAAACAGATGCAACATTTCAACACTTGTGATATCCGAAAATTTCTTGGAGAACAAACAAAATTCAAAAGATCACTCAGCAATAATTTGGTTTTGTTTGTTTGTTTTTACATAATTCACAAAAAATTCAAGATAACAATTACAATTAATCTGAGATTATATGCAGACATGATATACTACTCAGTGTCTTGATATTTTCCTTCCAAGATAACTTGAAATGAACCTGTTACAGTCTTAGTTTAGCAGCAAGAATGGGTTAAGTTTATTGCATTTCAGATTCTTGTTATAGTCAGTGTCACGTGAATTAATTCATGTTGTGCCATTTCTTGCTCTCATTACAACCTTTGTTACGAGAATGAGGTATTAGGATTTTAATGCCTCATATATTCTGTGAATTATGTTAGTGTGCTGTACTACTTTGACCTTTTAAGTATTCTATAATTTGATTGGCTGGTAATTCTAGTCCTTTTCTTGTTGACAGCCTCAATAACCTTTCAGACAAAGGTGGAATGGCAATCCAATCAAAATACAGAACACTGAAGAGTTCAAAATACCTAGTACAAAGGATGACAATAGTTCTTAGGAGTGAAAAAAAAATAAAATTCTACTTCTTCTACCACTTAAAAATTGGGACATAAGCAGAAAACAGAATAAATCGTACATTATAGTGATCAGGATATAAACAAAAATGATAAGAATTTTAAAAAGTACTTTGTGATCACTTGTGATATTCACTTAGATGAAGCTATAGATATAGATATTATAGATATATATTTATCATTTTTTACTGCCTTCTTTATTATTACCATACCACATGAAGTTTTATTAAATGAATGATTCTGTGTCTTGAGTATCTAGAAATATTTTTAAAGTTCTATCAAATTTTGAATGCAGTAGATAAGAATATAGGAAAAGCATTACCTGAATACATTATCAAATATTAAAATCTACTAATACTGATCCATCTACTAATACTAGCAACAGAAATCCACATATCCATTTATGAAGATCATCAAAACAAAACAAAAAAGTCTGTTACTCTTTGATACTATCATCTGCATGTTCACCTTTAATGATGTGATGGTGAGGGATGTCTTTTTATATTATCATAAATAGACATCTAGGTTTGTTTTTTGAATAATATATTTTGTATAAAAAATAGCCATCAGTGACAAAAAGTATTAAACAGAATAATTATTATATTTCCCACTATATGTGGATCAAAAATCTCATTAATTTCACAGGATCTGGTAAACTTAAAATTTAAGCTGTTTTTTTCTTCAAGTGATTTATTTGTCTGAAATATCTGCACTTTTTTTTCTGCTTTTTTTTCTTTTACAGAATTCTATATGAAAGACCAATACAAATATTAGGAAACCCTCACAAGAAGGATTCTCATTTAATATTTTCTGAATATCCTCTGAAATTTCTTAAATCTGCACTTAAGGATGTTCTGTCAAACTTGATATAGTTTAGGGTAGAGTGGATGTAGGGATAAATAGGTACAGTTTTCCCTTTTATGTACTGATATTCCATGCATAGGTTCTCTTTACTTAAGTGCTCTATCTGCTCTAAAGTTTTTCCTACTGTCTCCATGCGAAGGTCAAAGTGGCAAAAAATCCTAAACTCATTTTCGGGAATTCTTTCCTTTCCAGTGGAGGAAAATGATTTTGTGACTCAATTCTGTAGTTCAAATGAAACAAAAGAGGTTTCCCTTTCCATGAGACCAGATATTGGGTATATTTAGAGCAAGAATGATTCCCACAGAATTTCTACTTGAATATGGCATGAATTTCTAACCAGCTGAATGTTTAGACTCTTCTACTTGGCAAAGCAGAACCTAAGTCATACCCACAGACCATAGTTCAAAAATTTTAGGAATCTTGAAGGGGATTGACTCTTATGCAATTCTCATATAAACTGAAAAACTGCAGATATATGCATTGTAGCTCACAGGGATGTGGAAAGTTTTAAAGAGGATAATTTGAAGCCAATCAGCCTACAAAATAAGACACATACGCAAGATGATTGGCAACATTTTACCTTAATTTTGAGGAATCACTGGGAAGAATATCTGCCATGGGTAGAATAATTAGTAACAGAAAGTTGATTAGAGTATTGTGGCACATTTTCAGCCTATAAAAGTCAACAGCTTCTAATAGTCTTTGGAATTTAAAAAATCTTTTCAGTATTACTGCCATATGTTGACAAGCCTGAGAAGTGGCAGAGAAATTATAATCTGTAATCGTTTGATGCAGACACCAGGTCAAAGTATAGCTGAGTGTAGACTGGGCTTGGGAGCCATTTCTGAATGAACAAATGAAAAGTGTTTTGTGTTTATCATCTAAAGCTGCAAACGTATGAATGCAATAGCTTCTTACATAAGTCTTTATGTCTTGGCCACTGATATTTTGCTTTGGTAAAACACATCATTATGGTTGCAAGAATGCAAGTGCATAATGTCATTTGAAATGTCAAGGATTATCTGAAAAATTCACTTAAGACTAGTAAAGATCACACACGATCTGTTCTTCACTAGATCACCAGATCTACAGCTTCTGAAGAGAAACTTCTTAACTTTACATTACTTGTAATGAAAGTAGAAAATCCCTGTTTAATAAAATGGATTTTAACCATAGATTGAGATTCAATGGGATTCATCTTCCGGATTGAGATACTGTAATTGTGGTCTTCACAGGAATATGATTTTATGTGAGCTTATTTGGTGCCTGAGTTGCCATTATAATCAGTGAAGATCCAGATAAGGATTCAGTAGAATGATTCAGCTCCCCACATGCAGGCTGTAGCTGGGCAGAATGTGTATGTAGGTCTTCTCCTATTCTTATGCCTAGAACTATAGGCACCAAAACACAGGTATAAGTCATTCCTCCAGATAATTAATTTGAGACTGACATTAATAATAGTTTAGATTTTTCACCTAGGCTCATGTTTGAAAGAATGGAAGGAGTAATGGAGATGAGTTTCCATGAGTTTATCTCATGGTTACTGCTTTCTGATAATGATTCTGCTTTGGCTCTCTTTCACTGAAGAATTAGGTTGCTGCTTATATGAGTCCTCCTATATGGGCTGTTTATTTTAATATGATTGTGCTCATCAATACATAATTAACAACAGACGTTTTAAAGAGAATCAGAAGAAGATGAATGCCAACTATCTTCCCTCACAGAAGTATCAAATGTTATTATTATGAATAAATATACAAGGAGGTAGCAATACTTCCTTTAGGCACTTGGATGAGCCCTCTCCTATCATAACTCTAGTAGGGACTCAGATAGCTTATGATAGGCACTTAGGCAGATAAATTCAAGATTACTGTCAGGAAGAAAATCTCCTGAGATTGATCTAGTCATCTGCAAGGTCTCTTGATTTAGAGAAAACGTTACATTGCTAAAACCACCGCAATAAATCAAGATTGTACATATTAGTTCAAATTACTGTAGCTCTTAATCATAGAATCCTTAGAGTTGGAAGGGACATTTAAAGGTCATTAGTCCAGCTCTCCTGCAATGAACAGGGACACGTACAGATAGATCAGGATGTTCAGAGCCTAGTCCAGCCTGGCCTTGATCATCTCCAGGAATAAGGCTTCCACCACATTTGTGGGCGAGTCGTTCCAGTGCCTCACCACTCTAACTGTAAATGTCTTGTTCCTTGTATCCAACATAAATTTACCCTTCTTTAGTATGAATATATTAATAAGTTAAGACACATTTGTTGACCATTGTAGCTGACCAAAAGCCTGAACCTGCTGATGTAAAAAAAAAAAAAAAAAAGAGATCAGCTTAAGCCATTTTCACTGTTGCTGAAATCAAAGCTTCTTTCTTAATATTTGCCATAGCAGAGATCATGAATAATTACTGCCTTGACTTTCCTAATGTCTGATTTGCTAACGTTTCCACCATTCACCACTAAACAAAGAAAAACAAGCAGGATCCAAAATGTAAACAATCAAGAAAAGCTTACACAGTGAGTGTGTCTTCTCAAGATATTTTCCTTGTAGAGTACAACAAGCAATTTTGTATTTTTAGAAGTGACATATTCAGAGAAGATACTCAGCAGTTTCCTACGTAAAACTTCCTTCCTCTGTCTTCCAGCAGTGAGTGAGATAACTGGAGAAATGGTGTCGTTTGCCACAGAATCTCCCAACCCTCTTCTCTAGAACACTATCATCCCACACAGGAACTGTGAACACACAAAGTCACCATTGACCATGTCAAGGGACTTAACAGGCAATTTGGAAAATGATTCTATGAGCTGTATATTCCTGCAAACAGGAAGCATGAGAGAAGTCGCTCATCAAAAATTGACATTCTGTACAAAAGTTAAAATTCAGTAAAGATGGATAAATTTTTCTTCTATCTACCCACTCATAGCAACATAAAGGTGCCACAATGTCAGAAGTCACATGTCATTTAAAAAAATAATGGAAAACATTAATCATGACAGCTGTGACAGACATTTTTTAGTTGCACTGATGAAGGATTAAAAGGCTGAAAATGAGGTTTCTGTGTTTTTTTTTTTTATTAGTGCTTAATTTACTTTTTTTTTTTTTTTTCCAGAGTGTCTTTTTACACTACTTAGTACTCTAGAAGAAGTACTTCTCAGAGAGTGTTCAAACCAAAGTACACAGTACCCACAGATGCTTCACAAATAACTGTGCATTCTTGACAGGACCCATAAAGAAATTTTCAGAAGTAATGCCTGTGGGTGGAGAAATAAACAGAATTTTGTCAAAGAAACAATCATTCATTTCAGCTAGAAGTTCTGATGCCAATCTTTGAAGTATTACTTTCAAGGAGAATATTCCAAAAAATCAAAGATCACAACAGCTACGAGTTCAAGTGCTTCTCACTCTGTCTCCAGGCATATTCGTTCCTGCTCTCATCTCAGACTCTTATGACCCTCAAGCTTCAGTGCATGCAGACAAATAAAATTGTTATCAGAATCAGATAATTCAGTGACCTCATTTTGATCATTACTTTCATAGATTCCTGTATTTGAAACAGCTTGACATTTTTTTATTGCTGACCCAATTTCTACTTCTCCATTGCAGGCCCAAATGAATCATATTGAAGGGAAGTATTCACTTTTCCTTCTGTAAGGAAAATATCTCATCTGATTGCAGCTATAAACCAGATCAGAACTGACCAAACTAAATCAGCTAGCAAAACCATTTTCCCTGCTAGGATTAAAAAAAAACAAAAAAAAAAATCAAATGAAAGAATTCATATTATAAGGTCACCTCTACAGTTTGTTGGATACCGTACAGAATTTGTAGAGAAATCATGCACACTGCATTCAGAATACAGAGATAATACTAAAACTAAAACAACCTGCTATAAATTACACTGATTCAAGTTTGAATTTAAAAAGGAAAAAATTAACACTTTTATCCATGATAAAACCATTATTGCACAAGCAAATAAAACAGTTAAAAATTCTGAAAAGAGCCGTAGCCTGACTTGCTGGAAGGAAAAGCAGTGATGTATGTTTTACTGCTTTCCTTATGTGAAGTTCTAAAACGTTCTTCATTTGTGGAAAAACTGAGCTTTTAATCAGAACAGAGTACTTAACAAGAAATGGTGACTTTACCTCAAGAAACACTGAAGACTCAAAATGGCAAATAAAGATTTTCTTCTGTGAAAACCAATATCACTGCAACAACCACACTTCGGAATTTTTTTTTGTCACCATGCCATACTGGGAATTCAAACAGTTTGATGTGTTATCTCACTGTAAGTCCTTTTGATCTAGCAGCTTTTCAGCCATAGAATGGCTTGGGTTGGAAAGAGTCTTAAATATCATCTAGCTCCAACTCCCTCCCATCTGCAGGAACACCTGCCACAAGATCAGGCTGCCCAGGGCCCCATTCAAATTAGCCTTGAGTACCTCCAGGGGGTGGGGCATTCACAACTTCTCTGGCAAACCTCTTCCAGTGCCTCACTGCCCTCTAAGTAAAGAGTTTCTTCTTTGTACCTAATGTAAAGCTTCTCTCCTTCAGCTTAAAGCCATTACCCCTTATCCCATCACTACATCCCCCTATTAAAGGATACCTCTCCAACTTTCTAAACACCCCGTTTAGGTACTGGAAAGGCACTGTAAGTTTCTCTGACACTTCTTCTCTAGGCTGAACCCCAGTCCTTTCAGCCTTTCTTTATAGGAGAGGTGCTCCATCAAGTATTATCCTCCCAGTTAATATCTGTTTCAAATTATATTGGTCTCACAATACATTATTTTGCATTCTGCTGCTTTGATTCTCACCTATGCTATCCTATTTTCACTGTGTTTTACCACCCTGCACAACTCCCCTCGCTGCTACTTGTAACACCTCCTAATTTTGTATACTTTCCAGACTTTTAGAAGACTGAAGGAATTAAACAAAGCAAATTTTGTAGCTTTTACCTATAAAATAAAAACTCCAGGTTGGTCAAATGATTCCATGGTTACGCTAACAAGATTGAAAAGCAGAATGAACCTTATCACATCTATAGTTCCACATATAGGAGTCACATGCCCAGAACCAACAAAGCAAATTTAAAACCAAGAGCACCTGAATTTCAACAATGAACTCAAATATTCCTCCAGTAGTACCTCTTCAGCTCCTCTCAGAGAAATACAAACATTTCATTCCCCAACCACCAATTAGCACAGATTTTTACCTCCAGCCCAGCTGAGCTGAAGGAGTCATGAAGCCCCCAAACACAGCTGGGCAACATCAGAGAGTTTCTTGTTTGTAGATTAAACAGTTGACTCCTATCCTAAATAATGCAATTCACAAATTAAGAAAGAGTTAAATAAGTGGCTAGTTTTGATCTCAGTTACATTAATAGTGTATTGTCATGCACTAATTGTTGACATGCGCTTTTCAGAAAACGAGTTTATTACAAATGGTTTAACGGTGTATTGAAAAGAAGAAAAAAAAAGTCTGTTTAATTCAGAAACTGTAAATTAAAATATTCAGCTAAACATCAGTCTTTATGTACTGTGGCTGTTTTATTTAACATACTGTGATAATAATTATCTTTATCTCAACTTGATACAAATATGTCTTTCCCTTTGAAAACAAAAAATATCAGGGTGAATAAAAACTATCCTACAGAAGCACAGTGGTGTTTGAACATCGATTTGACAGGTACTATAATTTCCCTGTTATAGGTCTGTGAATATCATACAGGAATATACTGCTGTAATATTTAAAGAATTCTGCATTGAAATCATCTGAAAAAAGAAAACTTTCATACAAGTCAGGGAAGGTATTGGAAAATGGGCTCAGGCTGATGAATTTAGCTGTTGGCCCAAACCCATGACCTTGACTTGTTTTCATTTAACACACATCTATTATCACTAAACCAGTAACAACTAGAACTGGAATCACTATGAGACAGGAGAGTTATCTCTGTAACAGATTTACTCTAAGCAGTGCTATGTCATCCACATACATTTGTATGCAAGTGACAAGAATCAAAGCATGTTCAGTTCTAATCTATGCCTTCCTTACTATCTTATGTCTAGGGAAAAGATGACAAAGGTGTGCGCTACAATCTTTCCAGGTCCCTCTGTAGTAGAAGTCATGAATGCAAAAGATGACACACATTTTATTAATCTTCTTTCAACATCTTCTTTTCTAATGTATTCAGAGCTTTGCTTTTCCATATTTAAATAGGAAAAATGGTTTGTACAGTAAAGAAGGAGGGGATAAAAACATTTCATTTTTTTACATGGACATTTTTTCTTTTTATTGTGCTGATCATGTTACTGTGAGAGAGACTCTTAGCAAGACACTAGCATTTGCTTCTTCTTTACCATATCTCACTATTGAAAGAATATGCCTTTGACCTAGCTGATCCTCCTCCTCAGAATACTCACCACTGATGACTATTGAGAGTTTTATAGTATTATATGCATATACACATCCCACCTATTGTCACTATAAATTTGAACCTTGTGTTACTATGGGCATGTCCTCTCATATAATGGGTTGCATGATAACTTCATGCACATTTGGAGAACTTCCTCAGAGCATTCAGATGTTGAGATGGTTTTGAGCACACTGTTACTCAAGCATAACATCTTTCCCAGTTAAAACACCCACTGTATCAAGCTTCCTGCAGACAGAATCCGAGATCTCTGAGCAGGCGGAATGAGAAACTCAACTTGGAGTCCTGTGACATTAACACTGGTTTTCTAACTTTTTGCAACCTTTTCCCTGAAATAAGAGTAAATCACTACATACATGTATCCTAATAGATTCATGGAGGTTTTTGGACCACGAATCATAATACTTGTATCACATGCATCTAATAACTCACTGTTTGAAAGCAGAACAGAGCAGGACTAATTACCTAATAATACCTCGTGGTTGATATAAATACTAGTCCATTACATCAAAGGTGAATTCGTACAGCAGTTAAGTATACAAATGACTTCTAATAAAGTGGTAATTTTTCTGTACTGTATAAATGCAATCATATTAAACTCAAATCAGTGAAATGCTAATTCAGTTTTTAATGAGCTCCTTTCCAATTTCTAATTTTCTAAGCAACTTGCAATGGAGTTGGTCAAATATAGTTAATAAGATGAAAAGACGGCTTTTTAATTAACTCAGACAAAATACTTCATTGTATATATGTGAGATTTTAACGTAGCGTGAGGTAAGCTTAAAATTCAGGTTTTAACCGGGTTTCAGCTCCTAGAGAGCTTTGAACATGACAAGCTGAGGTATTGAGGAGTATCATAACACTCTATCTGAAACTTGTGTTTCTGAGGAAAACTCTTAGTTTTCCTTCAGGATGTGTCTGCAGTATTATTGACCCATGAGAAATTAAATGTTTGCAACCCTTAATCCTGGTTAACCCACAAAGTCTAAATGGGTCATTATGAATTTCTGTGTTGATTCTGACACTGTACAAAAGGACAGAAAATTATTTCTAAGGTCCCTTTAAGGCCTGTGTCCTAATTCAGATATAGTCTGAATAAAATTAATTTCCCCAAAGCTTTGGGAAAAATAACATGTATCCTACTCACCTTGGTCTGTTTGCTTCCTGCAGGCCTGACTAGAAGCTGGCCAAAATCAGCGGAAATCCTGAAGCTGATTTCAGTCCAATATGTGATCAAAGTCTTTGAATGTGTGTTTGTATGACTATTACCAATCCAGTAATGAAAAAATATGCTCATTAATTCCTCTTCAGTAGACGCAAGAAATGTCTTATGGCATTCAGATCGGGCCTCAAAATGATATTTACTCGTGATTTTCTCTGGTGTAATTGAGCTCTGGACCCAGTCCTCTACTGAAATTGGATTGCAAAGGGGACTGAGGCTGTCTGTTAGTTGGTTGCAAGTCACCACTGTTGCCAGCCATCAGAGTGTTCATTAGAGAGAATAAAACTGGAGTATCAGAGAGCACTGACGACATGCAGTGTCTTCCTATCTTTCACCCAGCAGAACAGGGCTGAGGAATTATTCAAAACATAATGTAATACATTAGAGTGAAAACTTCTTTTTCCACATGCCTGATTTGCTCATGCCATTTGTGTATTAAGACTTAGAATCACTGATTCAATTAAGCTATAGCTTTTATTCATATTTTGCAGCTGTTGGATTGGAATTTGAAGTCCTCCCTGGTCACCAGTTAGAGAGTTTTAATGATTTGGAGTTTGAATGAAGGTCATTATATCATATCCCATGTTACATGCAGGTAATAAAATTCCTTTCTGCTTTGATTTTAATTGAACACAATCTTTCAAGTGAAACATGATATCAGAAAGACTTGCTTTGTCTAGATAGTAAAGTAAACGTGGCCTATTATTTGTCAATTTTATTGTCATTAAATGCCTCATTGTTACAGAAATTCAACATTGTTTCATTTTCATGCTCTCCCAAAACAGGTTGAAATGGTTTGGAAAATCTTCAAAACTTGGAATAGTTTGCCTGCAAGATGAGAGTCAGGATTCATGGTTTCTTTACACAGCAACTTAGCTTTGCAAGCCAGGAAACCTCGGTATTTTCACTGAATCTCAGCTTCCCTCCCTCCTTCAATCCTCATAAAACACTGGTTTAAAAACTACCTTTCATTCCAAAATGCTACTTTTTATTTATTTTAGATTCTTACCTAATTCTGAGCAGACAGACATTGGACTCTGGTAGAATAACGACACCATTATTTGTAGAAACCCTAATAATAATTATTGGCCCCTTTACTCCTGGCATCTGTCACTTAGAAGCTGCCTACTGAGTGTTTGGGTGGCACTCCTGAGCAGGCAAGCAGGTGGGATAATGCGTTCCCAGAGCATCTGCAAAGTATTTTGTCAATCAGGTCTTTTGTTACCTAATACTTTTACTAAACCTCAAGGATTGACAGCTCAGAACCTAAGCTTACAATTTAGGTAATTCCACATCCACTTGATGAATAATGATGCAGAGCTCCTTGTTTATTTGCTTATTCTGAAATCAGATCTTGTTTATTCTGTGCCCCTTTCTAGTCCTGATATATAACTAATTGTTGGCAGATGTGGCAAGTATCTAGGGCCAAGATATATTTGTTTGCACAGTCTGATTTTTGAGTCTTAAACAGTATCAGGCGATTGCAGCTGGTTTTTATCAAGACTCTGTACACTGTAGTCAGTCCACCTGGCAAAACAAGATTTGCCCATATGACCTTCATATAAAAGCTTTAAATATAGGAGTACTACTTAAGAAGTATTTTAAATTTCTGGAAATACTTAATTAAATTAACAAATTGAAGTGAAATGCTAATCAATGTTTATATATGTAAAAATTGCCCTGTGGTACATATACAATAGCGTGACAGTGATATTTGTTAATTTTGATTTAAAACCTGAACCGTATAAGGGTGCTAATTCTCCGAGACAGTCTTGCACTTCAGCAAGCTGGCCAACATCTACATTTAATCATCTTGCTTGAAACAAAGCAGAAAGCTAGTATTTGTCTAATGTTTGGAAGCAAAATTAAAACAACAGCAGCAGAGGAAGAAAACAGCATGAATCCAGTTTAGCAGATTAATATCAACACTACTTTCCTTTCTGGTGAGGATCTCACTCCTTTAATACGCAAAAATCCCAATTCTTCATTGTGTGTTGTTTTTATGACCTTCTTCATTTTTTTTAAACAAAGAAAGGATTAACGTTGGAGCTAAGTTGTTTACTTTAAGCTATAAATTCTTTGAGCCATAGTAGTAGTTGTTTTTCTCATGCTTTTCTTTCAGCAGATTAATGTAGTTGGCTTTTTTCAGCCACACAAATATATTTTAGGGAAACAACCCAGTGGAAGACTGTTTATTTGAAGTGGCAGTGAATCATCTGCAAACTATATGGTATTCTTCACTAATAAACTAGAAAACTTTACTTCTTTTCTCTATTTACTCTGTCACTGCCAAAAGCAAGTCCAAGAAGTACAAACTACTTTGGATTACATCATCTCATAGCATAGAAATCCGTCAAACTATGATTTTTTTTTCCTGATTTTAATGATCTATAATTTTATTGATAATTGCCAACCAAATGAAAATTTGAAAAATAAGTCCCCAAAATCACAGGAGCAAAATAAAAAAGTGAAATTAAAAAAAAAAGGAAAAACAAAAACAAACAAAAAACACTATAAACTAAAAAAATATCTTACACTTTTGTTTCAGAGAACAGGCAGTATTTCTTTTTAAATTCTTCAAAGCTACTCCTTTCCCTTGCCTTGCCTTGTTTTGCTTTGCCTTCCCTGCCTTGTCTGATACAAGTCACCACTGGCCAATTCTCACATTTTTGCCACCTTGGACCACGTGGCCTTTGTGTGTCAAGCACTGTCCTGCAGCACTGTAGAAGCAGATCATCTCCAAATTACTGTACAGCTCTAAGAAGCTAACAATAATAAATAAACTGAGGGGAAAAAAAGGAGGTAACCTTCTGCTGAATCCTTTAGCATAGCCTAGGACATAGATATTTGCCATCTGCTTGCCAAAAAGGACAGCCAGATGGACAAAAGGCCACTTTCTCTCCTTCCAAATGGAAAACACTACAGCATTTGTCTCTGTGATGTTGCTATCAGATCATTCATCAGGTAAGAGGTGTCTCTTTTGACTTCCTTCCTTTACTACAGAGCAGGCAGTACTTTCCCAGTGACCACTCCACACCAGAAGGCAGCGCAGTGCTGTATGTTGTCATATGGGAACCTCTATCATGACTCTAGGCTTCAACATCTCCTCGATTTGGCAAATCGACTTCCTATCTCTGATTTACTCTGCACTCCAGCAGAGCAGCTCTGTACATGGACATTCCTTTCCATCGTGGAACACTGTCTGCCCTGAACCAGCAATAACTACTGCTTACTTATAGACTAGATCTTTCTTTTATTGTACAGTTACAGTTAAAATGCTAGTCAGTCATCATCTGCCAATGCACACTGGTGTCAAACTCAGAGTAAAAGAAGAAATTATTCTGAAATGCATGATCTTGTAAATAGGATTCCAATTATGTAATTTTTGAATTTGATGCACTTTTTATAAATAAAATACTTCATTCCTAATTTCACATGTCTGAGGAAAACCGAAGAACTGAGCTTCTTGAGGCCTGAACACATGGGATGGTTATATACATAATCTGTTTACCCAAGGGTGGCTTAGAGTGTCTTCCCAGGAGTACATATTATAAAATGATACACTAGCCTGTTTCTAATCCATTAAGTATAATTGTAGAACCACAACATACATCTTCACTTTTAATGGGTATGTCCCATGTATTTCAGTTTGGTTTAGAGAATTTTTTTCTTCACTATGGCTCCAAAATGAACTTGTTTCACACTTAAGCTAGAAGAAAATAATGCAGGACCTTCATAATTAAGTGTCTGACCCAGTGAATTCCTTTTTCTTTCGTGTTTTGTCCATAGTCCATGAAAAATTGATGCTCTCTCAGGTAACATGCTTCTTTTTATCTACATGCAACACATTGATCCCCTTCCAATTTGGAGTTAGCTTGTTCATTCCACTATCATTCCCAAGGTAACAAATGATATTTTCATAGGCATGGTTAGTAATCAATATACACAAGCTACTGTCATTGATCTCAGTAAGACCCTTGATCTTGGAAAATCACCAATTATAGCTATTTAAAACAGATTCAGCTGGATTAGATGGAACCCAGAGAAAAACATCACCTAGGCATTTTGGATAATGGTGTTAAAACTAAGGTGAAATCATTTAATTAGGTGGTATTTACAGAATGAACTTTGGGATTTTACTATCTTGTTTTAAAAAAGAGCCCTCTGAACTGCAAAATATATGTCTTGAATTTTACTTGTTTGTAGGCAACTATTGCAGTCAAATACATAAACCTACATAAAACGCAAGGTAAAATTGTTTCCAACATTTATAATCTATACTTCATAAAAATAATTTAAATACTCATATAATTGGTATCTTGCAACCTTCTATTCTGAGAAGCGTGAATTTTTATTTCAAGCCTGAACTTCCAAAACCTTCCTGCTTTCTATGTATTGTAGCTGCCAGTATCCAACAAACATGTGAGTTCTGTTGACCTGAACAGATCAGGAAAATAATACTAGACAACATTTATATCCATAACTCTGTACAGCAATACAGGTTATGATTAATCAGTTGCAAATATTTTACCATATAATTCACACACACTTTAAAGACACTTTGCCCTGCCAAAGACGTTTAAAGGGGCTTTAAAATAGCAGTAAATAAAGCCCGGTGACCAGCTGTAGCTTGGTATTTCCAAGCTTTTATCAGTTTTCACCACAGCTTTCATCTTATTTTTAGAAACTGGCTGGAACCAGAACTCTAGTCTGAAGTTGTCTGGGTTTGCAGTGACTGATTTGGCTCCATTCTCATAGTGGTTGCAACAAATTCATGCCGCTGAATCTGTTCAGGCATCGTATCTCCTCATTTCTTGGTGTCAACACACATTCTGTACCCACTGACTTGGTTCCAGGAATTTTAATAATGCCCATTTCATTTGGCATTTACAGAAGTCATTTTCTCCTGTTTAGGCAGCAAATGGCTGCAAGTTTGGATGGCATCTCTGTGATCTGTATAGATTTACAGATGTGGAATATCCATACATCGTAACTCTTTTATGTGTTTTACTACAAAAACAAATAATAATAATTAAAAAAAAAAAAAACAAAAACGCACAGTGCTTTTAGATTTCAGGGTACACATTGAAAGCAATCACATGCAACACAGCATTTTGTTAGAAAAAGTTAGAGGGATCTTTCTGCAGAGGGGGAGGGGAATGGTGAAGTAGTTTTGCATGGGAATGGAAAAGTTTTCATTCCTCAGCATTACAACAAAAATTCCAAGACAAAGCCCATCAAAAGGGTCTTTCTGCAAGTAGGATAATTTACATATTCTTTCCTTGAGCATAGTAATAATTCATTAATAGGGAATGTCCATCGGTGATCATGAAAAATATGGTCTGGCTGTGGAGAATGAACAAGGGAACAAAGAAGATGTTTGAGTCTGAGAACTATAATTCCCATGAGGCATTCAAAATATGAAGCTGACTGATGTTGGCCAAAACAATTTCTGGCTGAAAATATGGAAACAGTATTTCAGATAAAAGATATAAGAATACTTCAGTCAAAAAGCTGATAATTTAGGCAAATCTTTTCCTACAGAAAGTGTTTAAAATTTACTTTTCTGTTTTGTTTTGTGAGAGAAAGCTGGTAAAACAGGCAGAATTTTTTCATGTCCTCTATCTTTTATCCATTTTTTATTGTCTAACAACAGATACTACCTCTCCCCACTTATTTTTTCTCTCTTACACTCTTAAATTATTACCGATAAAAGAACACAGCAAAGAAAGTTAAACTTCTTGACTTAGGCATAGATGGAGAGTCTGAAATGGGCTTAACAAGATATATAGGTTTCCATTCCAGCCCCCCTAAGGTGCTCAGAAAAAAAGCAGGACATACGCTTAGACTGCTTGTGGAAACAACAGTGCTGAATGTTCATGCAGGATAAAAAGTATTCCTTGGAAAATCTACTTGAACTCTATCAGGAGTATTTCTACTGTGTTGGTCTCACCATATTTGAATGAATTAAATGTAACCATCAATTAACTCAAAACTCATGAGTTAACCTATCTCTAGAGATTTTCTGCAGCACATTAGTCTTAATTGTTCAGGGCATTACTACCGAAACAGCCCAGCATCCAATACATTGATGATCACTAGATGCATTTGTTCTACTGAAAATCACCATTATATGTTCGATCTGCCTTTACTACCATCAGTGAGTTTATTAACATTTCCTCTTGTTTTATTGCCACTAGTGCTCTTCCATTAGAAATTTTAGCTGGTAGACTAACATCCCCTCCTACCAGGGCTGGATCACAGAGAGTATAGCACTCAGCAGAAATACACTCACACTCGCAATTGCTAGTTAGTTTGATTAGAGTTTCATTAGTGTCAGCGGGCAATTAAAATACATTTTGGAAGCCAATTTTAACAAGAAATTCTAGTGCACATGAGGCATTGGCCTCTGGCTCTGAAGCAGAATATTAACATGACCAATCAAGATCTTCAAAGTTTTTTCACAATGCAGTCTGCTTAGGCAGAAGATCCAATCTCTTAGTTTCCTTGACCTTGTGATTTTTTACCTCAAGTGAAAGTCTGTGTTCCATTTTAGAAATGTAAACATTATTAGTGCATATATGAAAGACCACCTCTGCTCTACAGTGGAAGATAAATAAATGCAGAAGAGAAGATCAAGACCTAGGCTGAACATCTGTACGTGGTGTGACCAACCAAGTTATTAGAAGGAAAGAAAACGTCTTTATTGGGTTTTATGGGAGCAAAAGTGGAAAGAGTTAAACTAAAAATTGAAATGTTCAAAAATGTTTTACAATATTTAACCTAGACACTGCTTTCAAAAACCTCGAGTGCTGACTTCACATATAAATGTACACATGAATTCTACATTTGTATACATCTATAGGTTGCTCTCATCTATAGGTTGCTTAGTATTTATTTCCATGGAAATTACAACAGATAAAAGGAGCACAATAACACCATTTAATAGAGCAAATTATCAGATATAAAGCACTAATTTTCAACTTAGTCACCTCCATTAGCCAAATTGCATGGATAAGCTGATCAAGACCTCATTTTTTGGTATGATAGTTGAGCATGGCCATCTGTAACATGGCTTGTCTTTCAAGTCACTGTTGCCACCACACATCACCTCACTGGGCTCACGTCTACTGTTTGGTCTTCAGAAACATTCAGCAAGCATTGATGAATGCCAGTGGGTGCACTTCGTAGCTCATGGAGGAATTCAGTGACACAAGTTTACTTCATATACACTTCCATGTCAGATGCCATTTTGTCAGACTGCTCCTCTGCTTCCATCTGTCACACAGAAACAAAATCTAACGGGATACTGGTAAGAAGGTTCAACCGCTGCTGCCATACCACCAACATCCAGCTCAGACATTGTGGGACAACATTATAGAAAAGGAGGAATTACTTTCAGAACAGCCTTTATATAATCCTGATTTTGACCTGCCCTATATTAATAAGTTTATTAATAATTCTTACAAGTTTATTGCCTACTAGTGCATTACCACTAATGTAGGTGGGAAGTACATGCACGTGCATGCATCTGTTTAGCTATCTACCTGTCTGTTTGCTGTAGTGTACCTGTAATGATTTATATATTTTTTCCTAATACCTTTTGTTTCTTGACTCCTAAACTCGTGAGTTGATGGCTGGTCTAGTTGATACTATTAGTCCTTCCAACTGTAATGATTCTATGATGCTATGAAACTCATGAAAAACTGTATACAAAGTAGGTTCAAATCAAAACAAATAAAAAAAGCCTACAAATATATATATATATTTTTTTTTACGTGAAAGTAAGAAATAATGGGGGAACTCCCCTCCTCCAAATGGAGTAGAGGAGCTGCATGACTGGGAGACAGGGTTGTCACAGAGGCACAGAATGCAGCTCTCCCCAACACCTTAGAGCTAGAAGGAGATATTGGATGAGAAGGACAATCACGTCTCTTCTCTGTTCATTTTCAAACTAGCATCCTGGTCCCATTTATGCAACACAGATGTGTCAGTGCTGCTTTGACTTTTTCTTTTCTTCCACACATGTATCCCACTCTGAGATGGTGGAATGAGTCAGTGGCTGGAGAACCTGTTGTACTGACATGATTTTCCCAACACAGCAGGGAACCCTTTCTGTACACAGCACTGCAACTCCTACACTGGTGACAGCTAAATCACCACTCAGCTGAGCTTTGCCAGCCAAATGCAATAATCTGCATTTAAGTCAGAAAGAAAAAAAATGACTGAAGTTTCCATGATTTTTTCACACGTAACAATCCTTTCCAAGGACTTTTTAATCCTTGCATTGTGATACTCATCTCCAGTTGCATTTCACCCATGGTACTCATTGATTTTTAAGCAAAGCTGTAATGGCTCTCAGTCATTAATATCTGCCTTTTTATACCATACTCATCAGCATATGCATGATGTCAGCATTCCAATTCACGGTCTATTCCATTAGTTTATCCAGACAACTCATCCTAATTTATGACACCAATTTGTAATGGATTTATGGGATCACTTTCTAAATTATGCCGGGAAACACTAAAAAACATACAGATACCTAAGAATATTCTAAGGAACCTAGGACTACTTATCCACTACAAATATAAGTAATATATAGACCTTATTCATTACCACTTAATACATTTCTGAATGTATCACTTAGATGTTACCTAAAATTCTGTCAAAACTGTTTAGGTTCAAGTATCATTTGTATATTTAATTATGTCACATATCCTTGGTGCTTTTAGATTCAAAACTAATTAGACAACACATTTCACCAGGGTATCTCCCCTTTGTATTTCAAAGCTCTGCTAATAAAAGACATCAGCTAGGTATCCCAAGAATGGAAAAGTTGTTTAGATTTGAGCTTTTCTCACTTGAGAAATGTTAGAAAAGTGCCAGCAGAAGTACAGATTTAAAGAAAAGGAAAAGAGACATAGTGGTCATCCTTGCCTATTTATTAGTTTCATTTCTATTGGGGAGGAGGAATAAATGACAACACTGCTGTGTAGATAGGTGCAAGAGACTTTCAGCCAAAGTAAAGACAGAATATTTCTGTTTCCAAAAAAGTTAATTTCATAAAATATTTTAGTCGTCCAAGTATTCTCTGGTCACTTGTAAGAACCAGAAATGCTGTTGCATCTCCTGCATTTCATATTAATGAATTTGAAAGCTTTGTATAGAGCAGAATGTGCTCTGAAATACTTTGAAAGCTAAGCCCTGATACCCTGTGGTGCCAGCTGAAAATGTGGGGTTGGGAGAATGGCTCCTCTCCAGTTTTAAAACCTAGGAATGTTTTCCTGAAAGGAAATGTATGGAATAAACTACTTACGAGAAAATAACTGTAATACTGCATGAGTTTTCACTGATAGACAAATGTGTGTAAGGCACTCTGACATGAAAAATAGATCAGGTTTGGCTTCAATTATTAAGTGCTAAAAGTAACATTCTCAGATAGAAAAGGGTGGCTTTCCTGCTTTTTAATGATAAATATGTATGAAAAAGAGAAGTGTCACCATGGAAACCAAAGTCTTGCCATAGTTTTTCATACAGGCAAATGTTATAATGGAAACTTGTGTTCACTGCAAAAACAAACAGCTCAAGACTGAATCGAAGGTAGTATTACAGCATTGTCAACTTTGTCAGCTTGAGACCCCTTGCAGTTCATTTTCTTTTATCCAGGTCTTCCTGTGTTTCCCACCTGGATTACACTGTCATACTTCATACTGCTGTCTAAGGTGAAAAGTTTAATATTTTTTCAGTTCAATAAAGGGAAAACTTTAATAAAGATGAAAAGAAAATAAGTATCCAAAAATGCCTCTCTTCACCTGTATTTAATCATAATGACAAAAACTACCTAAATCAATATTAACTATTAAATAAACAAACAAACAAAAATGAAATTAAGATATTAATTTTGCATGTATAGTTCTTCATGAGTTTCAAATCATGAATAACTTTGCTACTCTGCTGTTATGACTTGTGCCTTTGTAATCAAGGAAATGTTTGTGCGAGTATCTGAAGATATGAGTATAAAAAACATAGAAGCTTATAGATGTCGGGAAAATAATGTAATATACCAGAGAGGGGAAAATATGAGAAAATGGGACTGCTAACATACACATTTTTTACCTTGTCCCAAAATGTTGGCACGTATTACTGCCCCTGTCCTACTGAAGAAAGACAGTCTCTTAGACAATGTGATGAGAAAGCAAGTGCAAATTTGGAAAGAGCAAATGCCTTTCACTATGTTTTAATTGCTAAAACTACATGCCTGTTTGCCAAAACACTTTACCACAACTGGACAGTGCAATGGTGCTACAGTTCACTTTCAAATCAAGTACACATTGCCTAAAGGCAAGAAATGCAATTCTCCAAAGAAGTCCCTTTGGTTTTAGTATGACTCACTATGGAAATTAATATAGGAATGTGAGTAACTATCTCAAAATCTGGCCACTGAATATCTTTTTGTCAAGTCAAGTGCACAGCCCGGGTAGATAAAGGCTGTCTTTGGCATTATTCTCTACCCTGTGAACATGTATGGTCATGGGGTACTCCAAACATCCTTATAATAACCTGTCTGAATTTCTTCTATCAACTATCTTATTTCACCTATACTACATAGGAGTTCTTTGAATTATTATGGGCTATTATTTAAATGCATATTTAAATTCTTGTAGACAGGAGATTTTTAACCCCAGTAGACTACAGCTTCTCCATTAAATCAGTTTTATTATTTCATGTCTCTTTGGCTACTGAGCCAAAAGCACAGAACAATCTGTGAGTAGTTATGGAATGTATTATTTTAAAATAAAGTTGTGAGTGTATGTGTGTTTAAATGACCAGTTAGAATATAATATTAGTTATCTGGCATTTTCAAAATAGCCCTCAACACTTCTCTATGTTTTAGAGACTAATGACCTGCAAAATTTCATTTAAAAATATTATTTTTTAGATTTCATAAGCTAAAAATTCATCTCATATCACACTGTTTCTATATCTTTACTTGACATAGTAACAGCTGAAAAAAATTGGCTTCCAACTTTTTTTACAATTAGTTGCAGTTGAGTTAATATTTTACAGTTTCAACCCAGAGAAAACTTCATCCTTGTACTTACACAATATGCTTTATCTTAGTTTTTGCACTACTTTGTCCCATTACAGGACCAGTGAAACATAAAGCCACAGTACTGCAGTTACAGTCACACAATATCAGGACTATTCTCAGCAGTCAATTTAAGCTTATGCATATGTTGTTTCCAGGACTGAGGCGTAAGCCTTTTTTGCAGAACTGGACTCCTAATGGTTTCATCATAAAAATCTGAATCAAGGAGTTATAAATGAAAAATACAACATAAATGTACTCAGAGTGGCACAAATGGCATCATCATAGTAATCACACTAGAGACTTTCAGAGAGCAAAACAATATAAAATAATTCAAATCTTTCTACTGAGGAAAGAAAAAAAAAGAGTTAATTGAATAAAGTACTTCAGAGGATTGTATCCCACTTATGTTTTCATTTAAATACACATTAAGATTTTTCTAAAAAAGCCAAAGACAGTTTTTGTAATGCCACATATGGATGTCAGTAGCATATGTAAAATGGAGAGAGAACAGTTCATTCTCATTAGGTTTAGTGCCATATTTTTCTAGGTAAGATCAGCTGTAATAGTGGTATTTCATTATGATTTTGAACCATTAATTTGCTCAATAAAACGTGCTGGATTTTTAATAAGTGGAAACCTCAGAATACATGCATGTTCATGGTCAAGTGCCAAGCATGGTTTAAAGAAGGCTATTGTAAGTCCACTTTTATTGTTCTTCGTAGACCACCGCGATCAAATAGTGTGTGGCCTACCGAGCAATTATACATTCACAAAGGATTCTCTGCTGGAATAGGACACTCAGAAACATAAGAAAACCTGATTTGTAAACAGCAAACACTCAAGGCAGGAATTTGTTACAATGCTCTTTATAGTCCGTAAAAATAGATGGCAATTTATCAGATGAAAATGAGAGTAGTTACTGAAATTTTCTACAAGTCATGTAAAAGTGGAAATTGTGCTCTTGATCAAATAATTTTGTGTAGCGATGAACATTTTGGTCCTTGTACTAGCTGATAATGGAGGGAAAGTTTCATCTCCCTTCCCTACATTTCTCTCCAAGCTTCAGAATCAAAAGATCAGTCTGAATTCCAAATGTTTCTTTCCTCCCATTGGCCTCCATGGCTGTAGGAATGCATGATGCTCCTCCTAAGACTAAACTAGTGCATGCTATTTGCCCTGTCCCTCTGGATTTGATGGTCTTGACTCTCTCTGTTCAGCAGTCAGTACAGGGCCAGAGCAGACACTGGACACTTCTTGTCCATTTTTCCTGCACCATTTCAGTGGTGGTGGGGCTGCTCTGCAGCTCTCAAGGAGCAGCCCTTGACTACCCCAAGGGCCATATTCTTCTATTGGTACAGGCAGCAAATAAGGCCTTTGAGATAGACTCTGAAGGCCCATCAAAAACTACTGTAGAAACACTTTGCCTCAGGCATTGCTGGTCGTAGCAACCTTATTCCTTATCACTGTCTCCCAGTGGTGTTAAAGACAATCTCATCTTGCTGGAGGAATTTTCCTGTAGAGATAGTGCAAGAGGAAGGCAGGTAAATCCATACACTCCTAAAGCCTTGTAAGGGATAGTGCTGAAAGGGACATCTGAAGTCTATACAAAGAGAAACAAACCTTGATGAGAACTTGGGTAGCCCTTTCTTTCTCATTTAATTAATTACAAAACTCAATTAATTACAAAAACTTTACTGTTTCTTAGGACTTGGAAATATAAATCAAAGTAGTGGTAAATCATAACATGCATCCAATCTACCCAGTTCAGAACATGCTCCAGCATATATACCTACAACACCTACCGACAAGTTCTAGGGTGAGAATATGTATTATTAAGATACCGTTGTCTGGCAAATGAAGTCAAGCTGAAAAATACATGTAGCTCTATATTATTTGTTTATAGTCCTCTGAGTGTAACAGAAAGTAAAATTTTAACAGGCAGAATTGAATTGAATAAATCTGTACAGCCTCACTGACTGTTATGACTTATATCAAATGAGGATCTGGCTCACAGAATTGTGTTGTCAATAAATACATTTAGTATTTGCTTAATTGGTATAACATTTTTTATTTAACATGAAATATTTTTCTTCCTCTCCTCTCCTCTCCTCTCCTCTCCTCTCCTCTCCTCTCCTCTCCTCTCCTCTCCTCTCCTCTCCTCTCCTCTCCTCTCCTCTCCTCTCCTCTCCTCTCCTCTCCTCTCCTCTCCTCTCCTCTCCTCTCCTCTCCTCTCCTCTCCTCTCCTCTCTGCTCCGCTCCTCTCCTCTCCTCTCCTCTTCATTGAAAATTTCCAGCAATACAAAATGCAACTTGTAAATAATTTCTGTCTTGGCAAGCTCTCATGTGCTCTTAACAGTTTGCATATTGTTCTGATTAGGCAAGCTAAACGCTATACTAAATATGCAGACGTGTTTCAACTCATGATGACAGCTCGTGTATGATTTACAGCACTGGCTGTTAAAGGCAATTGTTCTGGTTCAATATTCCTATTTATTTTTGCCAGCATTTTGCTGTAAACAAAGACATTCATGTATCAGATGGCTACTGACAAAGACTTTTTGAAAAGCTCAGTCCCAAAAAATGCACACACATATCTTCACACTCAAATAAGTATGTTGATATTCTTTATACTTTTTGGGCTGAAATCAAGATGAAGAGAGATGTTTCTATGGTAATTCCAAGGTTGTTTTTCCCTGAATATCTTTCCTTATAAACAGAAATTTAATGCCAACCCATCAGATTAGTAATATCCCAAACAGGAAAAAAATGTGAATATTATGGCTCCATAGTACAATTTGTACAGGGAAATAATCCATCTCAAATATTTCCTTCAAGTCAGAATCAATATTATAGTAAGAATTTTGTTTTCTGAGATGCACATAATATTGTTCTCTTGCTAACCTATACTGAGCTATACATAAACCGTTCCACATAAACTGGCCTGTAGGCGCTATGTTCTAGTAAAGCAGGGCTAAAGAGGAAATTTAAAAGCCTTAAAATCTAGTTAAAAATCTGTAAGTCTGTGACTAGGTGTAGCAGGGAATGTTCAGACTTGCACAAGCAAGTATCTTTTCATTAATAACAGATAGCAATGAAAAAGTCTACCCTAGTATTAGCTGTGATACAATTTTAGTAAATGGGATGAAAATAGACTTGCTCTATCATACATTCTCAATGGGTATTGGATCCTGGAGCTTTAATAGTTACAGATGGGTTGTTACACCTAGTATTATCCAGGCAAAGCTTTTGCCTCTTCTAGGCCAGCAGTTGTAAGGCTTAACCTATTTTTCAATAGGAAAGTCACTGATGGGTACCTGACCTGATCTTACTTAACCAATGGGAAGACTAGCAACTCTACCAGCCTCTACAACAGTTCATAGGCTGCCAGCTTTGACAAGAAAGTGTCAAGCTCTACTGGGGCACAGCAAGTACAAACTGGAGTGCAGCCACTCATTTCTCTGCATAAAAATATCAGGATGCTTTTCCCTCCCCAGTATTATTGTCTTTAGAGCACTTTGATTTGGAAAGTTCTTTCTCCTTTCTTTTACAGGATGGGAACCACCATCCTGTGAATAACCAGGGTTATTCATTCTCTCCACAGCATCCTAGGAGAGCTCTTCTTCCAGCTCTGGGTGAAAAATCTCCCAGTGGGGCATGAAGGCCTTCTCCACTGATGCCATTTTTGGCCACTGGATTTTCTGGTAACTGTGATACTCCTTAGAAATCTCCACACATGTCATTCTGGGGTTCAATATATCTTTTTAAGGAGGTAAGGAAGTTCGGCTATCGGTACTACTAAAGAACTTCACCCATAAGCCCCTCACACTGACCATGTATTTTTTTATCCTAAGTGAATGTTTAAAAATAAAATACACAACAAAAGACCACCTGCAAATCACAGGAGTAGGCTAATTGAAAGCTGTATCTACTACTGACACCGGGTGAGGGATCTGCAGAACAAGGACACTTCCAGAGCTAATACAATCCTTTCTCATTTTCCTAATTTATAGTAATAGCCAAACCAGAGTCCAGGAAGGGATGAACTAAAAATATTGAGGTCATGTGTCTATTTAATGCAGCAGTTAGCAGCAATGGATTTACGGGAGAAACTAAGGGGCGCATACTCCGGGTCATGAGCTGAAGAAAATGCTGCTCTCTGTATCACCAGTACAGCTGCATCCAGCCCTGACTAAGGATGTGGCAGCTCTATTCCTTCACTTATTGGGCTGGAATATTCCCCCCACAGGCAGGCATGGGCCCCCAGCTTTAGTTCTTATATCGCAGCTCCAGCTCCAAAGAAGTCCTGAGGCCGCTCTGCCCAGGAGATGGGTAGAAGCTACACAGCTTATTGGACAGACACGTGTACTTAATATATTTCTTACCCCTGGTACATGCCAAAGGCAGCATAGCCCAGCGGATCTCAGGAGAGAATTGAAAAAACTGGGTTCTGCATATGACCACTCTGTCTCTCTGGATTTGTTTCCTTTTCCTTCCTTACAAATGAATAATGAATCTGATCTTTCTTTCCCCTTCTGTAAGCCCTAACAGTAATGACAGCCCTCAGGCTACAACAATCCATGTGGAACTACTGTAAAGGATGGAGAAATTAACTGCACTGAGTGTCTGCCAGGATTTCAAAACAAAGATGGCCTCCTTGTGCAGGAGAAAATGAGGAAGTTTTCTTATGCTCACCTTCCTTCTAAGGAATGGAAAGGTTTTTGTGCAACCCTCTCAACTTCCAGGATTCACATTTTCCAGGGAAGGAGGAATTTCTCCACACCAGGTCAGGGAGATATTTACTATTTGCAGGAAAGCTCTGGTTTTAGCCATCTTGCTCTCCTGCAAGCTTCTGTTTTTACCTTCAACATTATTCCCTCTAAATTCAGAAATCTACTTTTTTACCTGGACAAGAAAATTTAATCACACAGATGGACAACTGCAAAGTTACCAATTTCCCTCTGCAGAGGTAAAACAAAAACTCATCAGGTTCCAGCAGCTTCATTAAAGTGGGCCAATGGTCTCCAAATATGCAAGGTCTGCTTAGTGCAGTCAGAGTGTCCAGCCCTATGTAAGTCATGGAGTATCATAAAATCATAGAACCACTACAGTTGGAAAAGATGTCTAAGATCTCTAGATCTCTGAGATCATCTAGTCTAATGATCCACCTACCACCAACATTGCCCACTAAACCCCTAGTGCCTCACCTACATATTTCTTGTACACCTCCAGGGATGTTGAGTCCACCACTTCCCTGGGCAGCCTGTTCCAGTACATGAACACTTTCTGAGAATAAATTTTTCCTAATATCCAACCTAAACCTCACATGGCACGACTTGAGGCCATTGTCTCTCATATCATGGTACAAAGTTTGGTCAACTGAACATCTAAACAGTATAACTGTACTAATACCTATTAGCATGAGATATGCACTTGCATATCTTCATGTGCTTGTGTAAGTTGAGTACCAACATGCCAATTTGGGAAGGTAACAATTTAAAATCATTCCGGAGAGATGGAAACAGTGAGGCTGATGAAAATGAAAAACTGGGCCCTTCAAAACCTTAAGGGAAACACTTTTTGTTACTGAACAAGTACTCTGGAAACATAAAAGGAATACTGAGAATGTCTTTGCTTTTTAAGATACCGAGCATGATCTCACAGGACTGTAAATAAGCAATAACTCCACAGAGATTTCCGGTTGCACTGCAGTGAAATTAGCAAAAGTAGAATCAGAATCCTCACCTACACAATAATTTTAACTATCCCAATAAGATATTGTGGGGAATATGTATTTGCATTGTAACTCTACTTTACAGTTTGTTACAAGGAAATAGGCTTCAGTTTGAATTCTTTCCACACAGCCTGTGTGATTATGGCCCGATAGTGCATCCTTATACTGTCTTCTTTCTCAGTTCACAGAAATTTTTACTACTGTATCTTTTTCCAAAACTTTTGAGTGGTTTTTTTTTTTTTTCCCTCATCTTCTCATTTTTGGTTCCATCACCCCATCACTACTAATTCAAGTCCTTTTGTTTCCTCCACTATTTCCCATCATCCATTTCTCTGTTTAACAGGGGAATCTCCTCTCTTATTCTGACTTCCTTCAGTATGATACTGGCATTGATTTGCTACAGCCTCCTCTTCTTTGCTTCCTACATGCAACTCCCTATGCTGAGAGGATGCAGTCTCTCCACCTTTCTTCCTCCACTGTTCTCGGAAATCAGAAAATTCCTTCTATCCCATGAATATTTATATAGCCTTTTAGCTGATATCAATGAGCTTTGCTGCACCTTTCTTCAAACGTGTTTTGCATTGTTTATAGAGATGGGGTTATGTTTGCATTTCATTCAATTTTCTTCAAGTCCTTCACTGTTATTAATCTAAAGAATGTAACTTTCTGTAAGTTGGATCAAGCATTTCATCCATGTAGGCAGTGCAGGGGAGGTGACATCCTACAAGAATTTGAAAATATAAGAATATATTGGACAGTCAAGTTTGGCGGTGTGTGTGTGTTCATTTGTTTTCTTTTTGTTGTTGTGGGAGATTTGTTTTGCTTCTGTAATAAGATTACAACAAAAAGTAACTATCACTGTTTTCCTTTTTTAAAAAAAGAAAAGCACGAGGTAGACACTGGAACTTTACTGCAAACTCATATGGGAAAGCATGCTTTCTTTTCTCTCAGAAAGAAACAAATGTAAAGGGGTTCACATCTGCAGTTACAGGATCTAAGTACACAGCAGACCTGAGGTGCCGTTAGGAGATCCTCAAGGATCACGCTGACAGGCTTTCAATAGTAAGGCACTTTTAACGGCAACATTGTTTTATCTGGTCAAATTTCCAACCTTTTGGGAGCCAAGGTGAAAGCTCAAACTTCTTTGCTAAAGTAGAGCCATTGTGTATTAAAATATCCAGGATGATTCATTCAGTCAAGCCAACATCTACTCATCAGCAGGAGAACAAGCTAAGGAGGCATTATATCTTTCTCTAGCACACCACTTAAAGTGAGGCGTTCCAATCTGAAAGTCAGAATTGTTCCTTTGAGTCAAATAATTAGCGGGCGAGGGAGCGGGAACGCTGTAACGAGAGCGACCTCTAGTGGGGCCGCCGCCCGCAGCCGCCGTCGGGCTCTGCCGCTGCGCCGCGGGGCTGTGCGGGTTGTGCGGGGCTGTGAGGGCTGTGCGGGGCTGTGAGGGCTGTGCGGGGCTGTGCTGCGGGATGTCCGTCCACCCGCGCCCTCCTGGTCTCGGTGGCAAAACCACTGCTCAGCCCTTATCTCACCGTGCGCTGCAGGCAGTGCTAACACCACCGATGTTGCTATAACTCCGAGGTGCAGAGAACTGGTTTTGTTTTACTGCGGTGCTCCCTTAGCCCTCTCAGTGTTACCTAGTTGGGAAATTCCTTCTGGAAAAACACAGGGTTCGGTGAGGCAATTTGTGTTTCTACCTGCTGACAACAGCCTATCTTCCGCTGCCATGCCTTCACAATTGGGTGTATTATTTGCTGTCTGTACTATTACTAGCCTTGTTTACATGAGGGATTTTTTTATTTTTCACTTTTTCGCCTTGTTTATTCATTTCTTCTCTACTTCCTCCTGCATCAGTTCAGCAGCCCAAAGAGTAACTATTTGTCTCAAGTCATTTGCAGCCCTAATCACTGCTCAAAGCCTCATCTCACCAAGTCCTCTTTCTTCCCAGATGTAACGTTGCTGCAAGTGGTCCCGTTGGTATCACGGCTGTGAGCACACCGTCATGTCCATGGGATAGCTCAGCCATCGTGCTCACTGCAAAGAGTTTACACAATTAGGCCCAAAGCGTGTGAAATCTAGCAAGAGAATAATAGTAATAATCGGGGCTATTTTGTGTTTTAACCAGCAGTTTCAAAATATGCAGGGGCAGAGCAAGGGGAGACAAGCAGTGTGTATTAAGTGCAGGTTATCAAAAAGAAACTGTCTCTGGATTATGTACAGTTTCACTTGACTGAAGCTTCATGGAAGATTAAGCTCCTTTTGTTCTCTGTGCTGTTTCACATTGATCAGTTGATGATGTGCAGAATAATTTTAACCACATATTAAACAGTGGTTAATCTGAGATAAAGAGATGAGCAAATATGAAAAGCGAATACTGTTTTTAGTGTTAATGCTATTTAGAGATGGAGCAGGCAGTTCATCAGAAATTTAAAGCCTTCTCAAAAATATGTGTAAAGATAAGACCTGTTTACTGTCACAGTGTTTACCGGGTGGTCTCTGGTGTGGTGCACATAATTTATAAAGGACCCAGTCACTCCTCTCTAATTTATGAAGAATAATAGCTCTGAGGTGACTGACTCCTGGAACTGCTGCAGACATGAAAAATAAAACAGGCAGAAAGTGTTAAAATCCAGGACACTATGTCAAAGAGTTGTGAGAATTAAGCTAGCTGGGTAGCATTTTTAACAGGAGGTGGAGGTGGAGTTGTGGGGTTCTGCAGCACGTAAAAATAACACATTGTATTCTCCTTGAATTATGGCATTTCCAAAATATTACGCTGCAGACTTTTGCTGGCCCCACAGGAGACCTTTTCAGTGCCTTTTTTTTTTTTTTTTTTCTTGTAAAGATTTAATTGATCTCTTTTGAGAGTAGAGGAGATCTAATATTTTGCAGATCTATTTTTATTTTCAGCTTTTGTCTCAATCCTTTTCATACACCTTTAATTTCTTCATGTGAATTAATTGAGCTCTCCTCAGATGTACAGAGATGATGAGGTTTGTCGACACCATTTATCACACAGGTTATTCACAGTTCTTGCAGGAGTTTTACCAACAGTTTCAGCAGTTTGCCAGGAAAATCTGCTGGTTACTTCTGTGTAAGCATTTCATCAGGCCTACGGATCAGATAACCACTATTTTGGAATTTGCAGCAAGAGCATTTATCTTTTCCAATGGACTATAATAGCATAAAATGTCTGTATTGCTTTTTTTCTTTTTTTTTTTTTTTCTGGATGACAGTCAGGCATCACTATTGTCATTCAATACAGGGAGAAGGAATAAGTACTTAGATATAAGTAACTACATTATTTAAAAAGGGAGAAAAAAACTCAATTCCTTCTTTTTGATTTTGTTTACAATTATATTTAAGACAAAAGAAAAGTTAAAGGTGTATTCTATGCTGTATTATCCCTTGCAAGCCACCTGCTTTTTTGCTCTGGTCACATTTACTTCTACATGGTGCATCCTCATTTTTCCTTCCTCACTGTTTGGATGCATTGCATGAAAACATGCCTTATCAATCAGTTCCTTAAATATATTGCTGATTGTAGAAGAACTATGGGGTCTCCCTTAGTGAATAACTTTATCATATTTGTATTTTCATCTGTGATCAGATGTGATCAGGTGGAGGACAGTACCCCTCTGTAAGTGGACTCCTCTCGAAACACTGTTTAGACTATTACTGTAGGTGATCTGCTGCTGAATCACACCTGTCACTTATCTGTGTGCATAAGATACGTGCTGATCTTTTATATGAGAAAAGATTCATTGCTATTCATGAGAAAAAGGAAAAAAAAATGGAGAAGTACATCATTTTAGGAACAGGTGGGAAGAAAATGGTTAACTAAATGCAATTTACCAGTCTTTCCTATAAAGAGAAACACGTGGTTTCAGTTTTCTTATTGAAATTGAATTACTGGTTTAGAACAGGGTGGCTGAGAAAAACCATTTAATGCTTAGCCATCCTATCTCCTGAACATACCTAGCAAATTTGGATATTTTTTTCCAGAATCAAGGCATCCCAAACCACAGGACTTTCTCATCATGATTTTTTTCCCCACCTTTTGTTTTTCATTTTCTAATAATACAAACATTTATGACTTTGTAAACTTAAAGTGTCAGAGAAGGTTTTTCTCTACTTTCTGAGTTTGCTTTTCCTAACTGTCCCTATATCACATATTTGGAGGTGTTCATTCTGTTTGGAAATGAAGTTAACTATTACTTAAATTATCAAGGAAAACATAAAGAAAATATTTTTATCCATTTTATGTCAATCACAAACTACCAAGCATAAATACTGCAGTATAAATATGAAGGAACTGTAGGATTAATTTTACTTTTACCAGGCACCTATATACTTTATGGCTTTTACAAACCTCTGCTCATCTGCCTCCTAGTGCTGCGGGTGCCTCACTTGCTTGTAGCACAGCAGTGAGGTATTTGCAGTATACCTGTAGTGATCTGAAGTTACTGCTTCTGCTACAGCCTTCAGCTCTTGACTCATGTGAACCTGCTTGTCCTTGCACTGGAGCCCACAGTTGGAGAGCCCTGCTATGAAATCTCAAGGACAATAACCATCAGATGAATTGTGAATGCATCCCACTTTCTCACAGCAACTTTGCAGACAAGGCTGGAACTGCACACACAATTCTTTTTCATGAACATACACAAAATCACTGAAGCCCAAGTTGTCCTCACTCAGAGCTTCAGATCCTGTCAAAACCCATGGAGCACTGAGCATAAAGCACCAGTGCCAATTTGGCAGATATCTTTAGTGCACAGCCAAGCTGCTCTAGATTGCGTCAGGCAAGACGATCATACAGAGAAATTCAAATAGCAGCGCTCTGAGGGCTCTTAGGGAATGTTTGAATCTGAAGTCTTTCACAGTCAAAGAAGCTAAGCTGCTCCTACAACTAGACTATTACCTATCCTGAGCTTTGTTGTAGTCTCTTCTGATTGAAACAGTTTAACTTTTCATTATTACTATTAACTTTTCATCATTACTATTAAAAACGAACACCATAAAAATGACCAAACAAAAAACTGCAACAAAGTCAATGGAGAAGAGACTGATGCCTTATTTAAAGCATTTATTAATCACATGGGTGGGAAATATGATAAGCCTTCAATTTAAAAAGGCAAACCAGATATTTCAAAGCCAGATCTTGTACACTAAGCCACTCCTCTGCTGAAGAGGCCTCGGTGTTTAAATCTTGTTCTTAATTTTCACCTAAACAACATTAGTGCCTCATGCCAAGGAAATATTAATGGCTGCAAGAGTAATAAAATAAGGTGTGTGGCTCAGGCAAATACAAAAAGTGGAAGTTTCACCTCATTTCTGGCAGGTTCCTTTGGTGTTACTCTCTTGGTTCCTAGTTCCCTGAGATGTGTAATTCCCTCACAGCTTTATGCCCTTACTTGATTGTCTCATCATGACAAATAGCATCACAGAGCTGGTGTCTGAGCTCCATAATAGAAAAAGAGACTTCTTTATGTGTTTTCAGGTACAGTTTAACTCTAACTGACTTGAAGTTACAAATGCAAATCGAGACTGCTTTCAGAAGCACTTTCACCTGTTAAATGTCATTAAGCATCCATGAGTATAAAATAAGAGGAAAAAATAAACAGAACTAGAGCTGGAAGGAAAATGATACCATAGCTAGCAAACAGATCAAAGCCTGAAGAGCTTTTTTCTAACGGGTTTCTTCATTAACATCATTCCTTAATATCTACAATATCTACCTTTTTGTTCATAAACCAGGGAGTGACTGATTAATAACAAATTAAGTCTGGGAGGAGGAACAACATCATTATATGTTGGCAAACAATCATTGCCATGGAAGAAATGCTGCAACAGCGAGGTAGAATGTGTGTGAACAAACAATTGGCTGAAATATGTTTTGATAATCCATATAAAACTTGGAAAATGCAAATAACCTCTGCAGAAACCAGAACTGTGAAATAATTCACAAATGAACAAAGGCTAGGAACACATTTGTGACCAATTAAGTTATATGATTGGTTCTAATGTATATTATCATTTTCCCAGGTAGCTTTAAAGTATGAAAAGATGAACAAAATGACCATTTCGTAATAATGTATTTCCTTAGCATGATGGATAACATTTATTATTTATTTCCTCAAATACTTCATTAACACAATGAATGCTTCCAAGTACCAAAAATAACATTTCCTGGGGTTAAAGTATTTTAGACAAAAGATATAAGAACAAAAGTGAGAGCAAGTGCATTGAAGTAGAAGAGAAAATCACATAAGAGAGGAGTGGTGAATTCAAGCTGGAAGGCAAGATGTTCTCCCACAGCAGGTCCTGCTGGTTCTATGAGCAGTTGCCATCACCTTAATGCTTTGCCAGTTAGACAGAAATTTTTATCGTAGTACAGATACATCTACTGCAGCTCCCTCTTTTTCTTTTCTTTTCTTTTCTTTTCTTTTCTTTTCTTTTCTTTTCTTTTCTTTTCTTTTCTTTTCTTTTCTTTTCTTTTCTTTTCTTTTCTTTTCTTTTCTTTTCTTTTCTTTTCTTTTCTTTTCTTTTCTTTTCTTTTCTTTTCTTTTCTTTTCTTTTCTTTTCTTTTCTTTTTTCTTTTCTCCCTTCCCTTCCCTTCCCTTCCCTTCCCTTCCCTTCCCTTCCCTTCCCTTCCCTTCCCTTCCCTTCCCTTCCCTTCCCTTCCCTTCCCTTCCCTTCCCTTCCCTTCCCTTCCCTTCCCTTCCCTTCCCTTCCCTTCCCTTCCCTTCCCTTCCCTTCCCTTCCCTTCCCTTCCCTTCCCTTCCCTTCCCTTCCCTTTTTTCTCTCCTTTCCAATCTCTTTTCCTCTCTCTTTTCTTTCCACTTTTTTTTTTTTTTTTTTGGAAAGTGTTTTATTCCTGATCTAGGAGACTGTAATTCTAAGCATACCCGTCAACATCTGCTATCCCTTGATTTCTATAAGCAGTTGGAACTACTGAGTAAATCATATATTGCTTGTATGGTGTATTTAAAAGCAAACAAACATTCTCTGAATTATGAAGCATCCCCCAGGACAGAAGAAAGTGATTATCTGTAAATACAAAATTTAGTGTATATCTTCAATGAAACTTAAGAACACTGATCATATATACTTTCAGAAATTTTTGAGATTTATTTTCCTCCTTAATGCCAAAGGAGTATTATTAATTTTAACCAAATATATTTTCTGTAGCACTTTCTGTAATTAAATATGCTCTATAACACATTTTTACTGTGAAGCGAATACATCCCAGTAGAATCTCAAAAACAATTCTATTTGGTTCCTGAACAGTTCTATTTATGAAAAGAATGACACAGGTAAATAAAATGCTGCATATTCAAACCATAAGAAATTCAAAATATGTCTTCCAGATCAACCAAAAGAAAGAAAGTTTTTACTCTGAGACCCTTACAGGAAAAATGGTCACCTGTCATATTACAGTCATGAAAATTTCTTATATTCCAGACATTACTGAGCATGTTTAAGATACTCTTGAGCTGTTTTGGCAGATACTTATTGATGCATTTTAAGTCTTTTGTTAGCTATAGTCTTTAGTCATTTTAGTATATTGAGAACTAATCTCCAAGTCTGTCAGTCCCATTTTGCATTACAAATCATTTGTAGTTTTATAACTGTCATTTCCAAGGACATCTGGAAAAGATGGATTTATGAAAGGTTATCGTGCATTCTAAGGAGGCCAGGAATTAGCATGACTTTGTAAAGGTTCTTGTAAATTGAGCAGCAGCCATCACTGGCAATAAGCTGTTTTCTGCTCTAGTCAAGTATCTTTATTTAAATATTAAGGAAGAGGTATGACCTTTGGCCTCAAAGATCACTATGATACAGCAATAGCACAATCTATTAGCTGTCAATGAAGTATTATGGCCCTGGCTCTCTCAAGACACCTATTTGTGGACAGTGTTATAATAACCCTTCCATTAGGCATCCCCAAGGCAAATAACCTTGGCTTTAACAGAGTCAGTTTAAAATTCCTTGGAGTAACATTAAGAGAATATCTGGTTTGTGTCAGTTTAGGATCAACTACCAGCATTAGTCCCATTCTGTAAATTGTAAGTAGCTGTGGATTTATTAGAATTATTTTATACATGCCCACAGGTAAATATTAAATACAAAGGATGTGAAAACTCATATTGCTTTCCACATCCTACGCAGAATATATATAGATTAATGGACACCTGACAGGTCTGAGTATTTTAAAACAGGATCCATTTTCTACTGTATACATTTCATTTCTTTTGTTGATGGAAATTACACAGTGCCACTAGAATTAAATTGTGCCAAAAAGAAAGAAAGAAAAAAAAAGAGAAAATCCTCCTGCAATATATAGCAAATGCAATAAAAAGCAGTCCAGATAACATTCCAGTGAGTTGGCATGTTATCCTATATAGTTAGGTACAGCTGCAGTAAGATTAGGGAACTATCTAAAAAGCAGAGAAAATTTCATATGCCCCCTCATTTGCCTTCACTGCATTTCCTGCTGTACAGATATCAGTATATTTAATATGCAAAGCCCAAGTTGAAGTATTTTTAAACTTGTGGGATATTCGGAACAGGTCTTCAGTTTTTCTATTATTTATGCAGTATAAATCTGATAGTGCTCCCCTAATATCAGCTCAACTGTTCTGAAACACAAACTACACAAGTCTCCCTACCTATATAAAATCAGTTAAAACTGTTTCCTGCACCTTCTGCAAAGAAAACAGCTGTAAAGTCGTCTTCCCTCTGAGTTAATAATCAAGGTGAAACTCCATCTGAAAAATCTTTGAAAAATCATAGGTATCTGCAAGTCTTAAAAAGAAGCTACTACAAATGTTATTAACATTTCAAATATTTAGGCCTGTATATTGGTGATAGTGTTTCTACTGAATCCAACTTTACTGTCTAACACAAATGGCTTTTACTGCTGAAACCTAACAAATAATGTGCTTACTGTTGTACAGTCAGAAGTGTGTCTGGTTCTGCAAAAGTTGCTTCTATGCAACTTTCTTTTCTGTTGATTTTTAGCAGTAGTAGATCATTCCCTAGGCAGGAATAAAAGTATTCATGTGATGGGAAACTACAGCAGCTGTCTCCCAGTGAGGTTCAGAGCCTCCACACCACCTCCTGTCCCCTGAAGGGCTTTGATGGAGTCACACAATGATGGATCCCCTGAAGCCACTACCCCCAGGACTCCTCCGCTTAAGAATGGCTTATGCATTGCAGAGGAAGAAAGCACCTGAATTAGAATAACTCAGTGCTAAATTGGCCATTTGTCTCCACTTACTTTTGAAGAATTCCTATTCCACCCCTCATTTTAGGAGGACAAATAAAGGGGAAAAAAACCTGCGGAGACAATAGTCTGTCATGCTGCAATCCATTCCCTAGTGGTGCACAGGGATTTATCCCCTTTCCTAACAAAGACAGAAAAGACAATTTCTACCTGGGTCATGTCTGGAAATATTTAGAACTGCCATCATGGATTCAGACTCCAGCCAAGAGTAATTCCCTGCCCTGGGCTCCATGGACCTCAGGAACAATCCTTTGAGTCAGGGCTCTCAGCTCTCCCCCAGCAGATCCTGGCATGGCAGCCAACCCTAGGCAAGAGGAAGAGGATCCTTAGCCAGACTGAGGATGCCAACATTTTGCAGCTGCTGTTTTCTCCCTGACATTCTCTGAGTTAGAAGCTGTGGGTTCAAAATGCAGAACACAGAGAAAGATGGCCTCACCTTTCCCATGACACTGACAAGCTCATTTTAAACCAGTGCTAGGAAACTCTTCATAGTTTCAAAGCAAACAATTAAGTTGAGGATTACTGCAGTTGTTGTCAAGTGTTCAATACTCATATATTGCACACTATGAAGGCAATATTCGCCTTCAATAAAGGACACTTGACTCTTGTTCATTCTCCTTCTTGCAGTGATATTGGATACAAAGCCATTTTCCTTTCATAGGGCAAGACATGGCAGAATCTAGGATGTAATTTAAGGAGCTCTATTGATATCATAAATTACAAGAAGTCTGCTGAAGCAGTTTATGAATGGCAGTAAAAACCTGAAGCTGAATTACATCATTAGAATCATATACCACATACGTGTATTATTATTTATTATGCAGACCTAGGAATCTCTGTATTTTACAGATGAGGAAGCTATAGGACCTTGTGCTAAATGAGAATAGGATTTCCACTGCCTCTCGCTGGCAGATGTCCCCCACTGTTATAACAGAAAAGCAATGTTTATGAAGTTGATCCATACTGGAGAAAAGCAACTCAGGTCTCTAAGCCTGGAAAAGTGACATATGGCACCCCTCCACATCCTCCTCAAATTCAGTGGGCCAGTAAGGGAGTAAAGATGCTACACAGAGAGTGCCACAAGGAACTGCTTCTGTAGAAACCATTGCTTCAGAAAATCATCTTTGAAGGAGACAGAGGTATAGGAATATATTTGAAAGTATTCCTAAAAAATGTGCTTACTCCTCGGTTCTGCTATACCAGCAGAATAGAACATGAAGCTGTTATATGAGGCAGTATAATGCATATTTTTATGGGCATATGGAAAAGATAATTTTTGCTTTGGGTGCAAGAGAAAAGGTATAAAAACTCTTAGCATAAAAAGCAAACAAACAGGAGACCATTGATGGAAATAGTCTGCCCTCACCAGCAAGGCAGTCAAAATCAAGCAGTGTGCACTCACAAATGGGTAACACCAAAAAGTGTGCCTGGAGCTCACAACCACCCGGCCTCGAGTTTCAGGTGCATAAGGGAACCAGGCATCCATTTCCTACTGGATTCCACTATAATGAGCGTCAGAACTAATTTAGCTCCTCTGAACTGGAAAGACTTACAGGAAAAACAAGTTTATTTTATTCCCAAGCTTGGTAATACTAAATATCAAGGCATGTAACAAAGCATTTTTGACATTTTACATAACATAGTACATTGCATTAGTAGTACACTGGCATTGTTGCACAGCTACCAATCTGCTGAACCACTGACTGATCAGCTTTGGCTGAGGCTGTAGCTGGGCTCTGACAAGGAGGAGAAGTCGCTGATGCTCCTCACACATCAGCAAAGCAGGAAGGGACAAATATCTTCGCTCTGTCCTCCAGAATCTAGCACAGTTTGAAAAGGTGAGGAGAGAAAAAGTGATGTGAGAGAGGTGGGCGAGGAGCAGCACTCCTAGCTTAACATAGAAGCTGTGAATAGCCTGAAGAGAGACAGAAATAACATCTTTTCTTTCCCTGAAGGAAGGGGCTCCCCTGTCTGTCTCTCAGGTTGAAATTTGCCTTTGAGAGATCTTCCCTCAGTGCACTGGCATCCATTTGTGATATTTTGGGATCAGGAATGTACCTTCTTTAGTTTTCCACAATCCCTGTCTTCACCTTAGCTTATATTTAGCTGTCTTGAGGTTTGTTTTCCCTTGTTTTTACCCACTGGGAGAAAATAAATAAATAAATGAAGTCAAACTGGGTGTAATTTAAAGTGTAAATTCCCAAATGGAGACAACACTACTTAAATTTTTATTGCAAAAGTTGATTCTATGTTCCGCGCTTACTGCTGACCATGCTTACTTTACCTCCCAGTAAGACTATATTGCTTTGTGTTGGTTTGTTTTTATAGCAAGCTGGTTGTGTGTATTAGCTGTAGAAATCGTTTTCCAGTGGAAATGGTATTTCTGCAATGATTCCAGGTATTTGTTTTATTTTCCTAGTGGCTCTGGAATGATGCAGAAGCTTTTCTTGGTGAGGTTCCTCACCTTAATGATGAGAAAATATGGCTGTGCCACTAATGGATAAAAAGACAAATTCAAAATTTTGAATGGAAGAACAAGGGAAAATTTTTCCACCAATGAAGTATTGCTCTGATTTTAAAGCTGCTCTGGAGTTGAGCGATAAACAACGAAAATTGGGCATCATTTATCCATCTAGAAAAAATATTCTTTCACAAATGAAGAAGTTAGACAAATTGATCAGGAGTATCACAAGCTGCTCCAAGAACTGGCCTGACTGTGTGAGACGCCAGGAAGTAGAAACAACACGCTGAAGAAGTCTGCTTCTCCATCTCTTCAGGTGTACCACAGTGCCATCAACAGGCAAAAGGAGCAGCAAAGAATTGAAAAAGAAAATCTGGCTTTATTTTTTAATCTGCTTTAATTCAGTCTCTTCTTGGAAGGCAATGTGAAATATTTAGCTAACGAATTTTTCCAAATGTGGAATACTAAATTTAAATAATTTGGAATCATGTGGACACTGAAGGCAAGAACACTGCAAATAAACAGAATGTATCACCACCATCTGCACTGAACAGACATGCACTCCTAGCTATTCCTTGGATGTCAGTAGGGGAAAGTACTCTGGGAAATATTCATGGAAAATATTATCTTCATTGCCTCCTTTCATACAGAGGGCTTCCACTAATTTCAGCAGCCTGTGATGGGGCTTTTCAGGTAATTTAGCACCAGAAAATTTATTTTTTTATACCTGAAAATTAATACCCAACACCCTATCTAGAAATCAACAGGAAAAAGATCTTAAGTGCTGGTACAAGGACTGGTAGGTTTTTCACATAGTTGAGAGCATTAGGATAGCTGATCATCCAAATTTTTTGAGATATACCTTGATGTACACCCTGATATAGTGATGTAACATATATTTATAGATAGAAAAAGTAAAGAGTCATATAATTTTCTGATGAAACTACATGGCAGAAGGGAAAATGAATGCCAACATTCTGAAATGCATGAAGGAAATGAATGCATTAGCCATTATCTTAGCACTAACTACATCCACTTATGTACATGGATTTTATTTGGAAAAAAAGTGCAGTTGGGAAAGGAACTGAGATGATTTATTTCAATGACATTAAAAAAAAAAAATACCCCCAAACATTATTTTGTATGATTTGGGGCATTTCCTCTCCTTGTATAAAGTGTTGCCTATCAAACTCATAAGCATATGAATCTCTTTGACTATACTATTGTTCAATCTGCCTGTTCATAACTCAGCCTCTTATTCCATTATAATGCTTGAATGATTCACAGGCAGTGTTTCCAATCCACTTTTCCTATCTTGTGAAACTTTTAAACGAAATGTTAGCATTTGCAGGCACCAGATGTTTTGACATAAGGAGAAGCAATATGTAAATTTTAATCCATGCTAGGAACAATAGCCTGGAGGCATCTTTTTCTTATTACATGAATCATATACTTAACCACAATGCGGTGGATTATATCAAAATCATCACCACCCTGAATATAGAACACTTGTCTTGTGGTTGCCAATTAATGAAATTGATATATATTTAACTTGATGGGTACTAGTGATTTAACCAATAAGCCTTAGCATACTTCACTACCGTAGCGTCCTTTATAATTAGACTTCTGGTCTGATAATTATCACAACTTCATACATTTTCCTCTGATCTCTCATTGGCTGTCAGCACAAATGATGCTGACATCAAATCTGTTTGTCTCTCAATTGCAAATATCACTACTTTTAATCAAGCAGTGTGCTTTTCTGATCTTTGAAATAACTTCTGATTTTATTTTCTGATGCTGTTTATTCAGCCATTAAGAATCTGATCCTGCAACAGGCTGAGCGTTGCCTTTCTTCAAAGTGAACTGAGGGCTCTCAGTCCCTCACAAAGGAACTGAGTCCCTCACAAGGAACTGAGTATCTTTTATGATCAAATCCTAAGTGCATAATAAATGTGTAGAAAAAAAGCAAAGCTTCCCTCAATGGCTAATCACTGGACTTTAAATAATATTTATGATATTATTCTGTTTTAATGCTGATACGGATGTCGTTGATTTGATGAAATAAAGATTCTGGAGAGCATTTTTATTACAAATAAAATGTTTATCTGATGTACACAAACAATGAGCACCATTATACAAGAAACAAATGAGCTATTACAAAACTGTAGCTGAAGTATATGTTACTACTTAACAGTATTTGCATCATGCCATGCACAGAAAGCACCAAATATACTGTAATGAAAGCAGCACTTTTGATATTAGGAATTCAAAAAGCAACCCAAATTCTTACTCAATTTATTAAGAAAGAATATCTTTTAGTGCCAAAATGCTACCTAATTATCAGCTTTAAAAAAATGTTTTACATCTTAAAATACAATATTCTGTTTATCCTAGATTGTCTGGGGAACATCTAGTACATTAAAAGGTTTTTGTAGAGCTTCTTAGTGATTTAACTGATATCATCATGCCTGCTAGCAATTTCGCAACATTCTGAAAACACTTTCCATAAATCAAAGCCTTAGCAGCAGGAATAAGCAGATGGCAGGAGACCATATTAAAGAATGTATCAATTATTTTTATTAATGGGAGGCTACTGGATCATGATGTATCATAATGGACTAAATGTTTAGCAGTTGTGAAGTGTTTTGTCTGTTCAGTATCTCAGGTGCTCTTAGAGGATGTTATTATATTGTCTTGTGATGGCATTCTTCGTGGGACTGGGTAGCGAAGTTTCACAAGGGAAATATAAAGAGATGTTTTAATTTCAGTCCTTTAATTGTATTCATATAATAAACATAAAATACCAGCCTGTATAAAATGCAATTTGAAAAAGATTGCATATACAGTGTGTAATAAAGTACGTTCTGTCTGCATACATTGACTTAGAAAACAAGATACTATATGGTTAACAATGAAAAATAGCAATTATTATAAAAATATTCTACAGTCTCATAATAGTAATGTAAATGCCTTTACTTATCTAAGAGACTTAACATAATTTTAAATTACAATAATTTTACATCCTCCATTCATATATACAGCCCTATTAAAGTCAAAAGGTATTACAGTAACAGTGTTCTTATTGAGATTAAATGAGTGAATTATATTTAGTTACTTTACTACATAAAACAACTGTATTCTGTTTGTTAAAACCATTTGCACTTGCTGTAGCTTTTCACACCATTTATGCTATGCACAGTGAAATAATCTAAGTTTCTGTTCTTAGGATAGTATCCATATCCATTTCATGAATTAAACAGGATGTTAATATTTCAGCTCCCTTTTCCTTTTGTGTAATTATCAGTCTGCTAGTTTGTGTATTCTGTAAGAACGTGTCCACCAGCTCTGAACAGCTGCTACTGAAAACAAGCAAGAATTCATCATTTATCATTTAATACATTTTGACAAAAATAGCCAGTTCTCCTCACCCCCTGCCCTGCTTGAGGTCAAACTCTGTACGTCTTTAAATTCCTTTCTAGACCCAGAGCCATGGACAAATTATGCATCTCTTTCATGGGATTTCATTAAACGGATCTGTATGATTTGGGGAAGAGCTAAAAATGTGTTTTGCGCACACCACATTTTAGTCCAGTAAAACTCTCATGGACAGGAGAGAAATTCTGCCTGAGGAGGGACATCAGGGTTTGTTGCTGCAGTCGTGCAATCCTTTTCCTCTGCGCAAGCCAGAAGGCACTGTGTTCTGCTTGGCCCTCCAGCAGCCTTCCCAGCTGCACAGCAGTCTCACCACATCGAAGTGGGAGAGGGGATGCTTATTCAAAACAACCTGGGATACAGTTACCCTCACAAAGATCTCATCAATATCTTCAGCGTGTGGTGCCCTGGTGTATCATTTTTGGTAGCCTGTATCACCATTTCAAGGATGATGGTGCAATACAGTGAAAACACTAATGACCACTTCCTTCTAGAAAACAGCGTAATGGTAGTGAAACATCATCATCATAATACACACCCACAGGCATGGATACATTTAGCTTTTGCAGAGAGGAGGGTGCTGGAAACTGTGTGAATGAAGACAGCTTGAGTGTGCTTAATGCAATTGCAGAAGGAGCATTTCCTACCTCCTGCTAGTTTTCTCAAGCTGGAAGAGAAAGAAAAATCTGGTGCTTCAGACTGAAGCAACTGCCAGAAGAATGAAAATCAACTTTAAAACATTTAATGGATGTTTTAAAACTGTAAGTTTTTTAAAACTATAATGCTTTTTTAGAGCAGTCCTTATAATAGTCATGAAACTCAAGATGTTATTTAAAGTCAATATAGTTCAGAACTGTGGTCTACCTCCCATGTAAAAGTTCAATGGGAAAATCATGTAATACATTCATTTTTAATTTCTTTTTCTCCATTATGAGCAATCCGCACTGGTGTATTTAAAACTAATACAGCAGAAACTGCAGTACAAGGACAAATGGCATTTGATGTCAATCAAGTATCCTTTCCTTTCATTAGCTGACATGGACAATACACATCCTAAGCTAGACACAATGTGGGCACAAATTCTACTTCCAATTCATCATATTTTTTATATGAACACCAATTTCAATGAATACTTAGCTTGTCTTTAGCATAACTATGACAAAGCAAGTTTTGTTGAGTGTCATTTAAGGAAGCACTCCAGTTATTGGAGGTCAATTAATTTTGGTTAGTATCACTTTGTTTTTCCATTCCTTTCCTCCATGTACAAATAAAAATAAAAATGAAAAATGAAAAAAAATCTTAATCATACAGTAGAAGTGTATCAGAACCAGTTTTGTGCTGGCTTTTTGGGAGCCCACACATACTTGACGAGAAGTTACTTCTTCTCTGTTCATCTTACAACAAAATAGTTTACAGAGGCAAACAGATATCCTTGAGTTTCCTATAAGCATACAGACTCTCATGAAATTGGGCGCACCATAATGTTTCATAACCATGGGTTGGTCAGGAATGGGCTAAGGCTCTGGATAAATTAGACCTCAGGTACAAATAACAGAAGAGGAAATAGGAGGAAGCAAAGGATTAGCTCTTGAAAAGTATGTTCAAATACATTTATACCATCAACACAAACAGCATTCCATTTTCTTCTTTGTTTCTAATCAGGCGAATTTTCTGGGAAATCAAGCAGAGCTCAGTGACTGCAAAACTTAACACATACGTTTGAAATATATTTTGAATTATTAGAAAACTCCCAAATATGCTCTTTTGATGCTGGTGGAGGAAGAGCAATGAAGAACTTGTACGAGCTTATTTTCTACATGTTAATATTACAATTAGAATGACTGCACTTAGTGTACTCCAGGAAAATGCATCAAGTCTTCCAAATATTTCCTTTGATTTGAAGTCTTACTTGCTTTTCTATAGTGATTGCAAAGGCAAATTTGAAATTGAATTACCATTGTTTCAATGCGTATAATGGAAATCTGGCCAATTCTCTCTATTCACAAACAATGCAAAGGCATAGCTATGGAAAAGACAGACTCCCTTTAGAAAAACCTTAATGTGCTCCCAAAAAGCTCTGGAAGCACAGTCCAGAAGCACACTGTTGCATATTCTTATCTATTCCACATCAAGAAGGATACAGCTTGATTATTCTTGGAATAAGCAGCTTACACAGCACTTTTACCAGTAGTATTTGTTTTAAATTGTGCTGATGGTAATGTGGAATATCTTTGTTCAGTCTTGTACATCCACAGTCTTTCTAAACACTTTCTACTGAAACGTCACCTTTTTCTGTTTGAATTCCTTTGTGTTTCTGTCATTATGTTAGTTTCTATTTTTCTCCTGTATCATTACAGGAAGTCTATGTGGTTTTAAAGTCATGCTCACTTCACTTGTGCAAATGAATTACTATTTGTTTTTTCGGATTTTAAAACATGTATCACTCTATAGTTCCCAGTTTACATATTCTCCTACTGTTTCTCATGTTTTGTAGCATCTTTAACACAATATTCTCATTGTTATAAAAAAAAATAGCAAATTACTAAGCAGCACATATATAACAGATAAATGTAAATGCAGATTGAAGACAGAGTCTGAACACATTTGTGTAACACAGACATTCCTTTTGTGGAAAGCATTTTCATACTGCTATAAAAAGTCGTGGAACAGTAGTAAAAAGGTTTCCAGGGAAGAAAGATTTGTGCAAATGTCAGCTGTGAACAGATGATGTGAATCTGGGGCAAAGTGATCTGAATCCATGTATATCACCTTTTCCTGTGAAGTAAATGCTGATTAAAGCCTTGCCTGTTATCTTCACAGTGGTTTTCCACATTCATATTTGGAACAAGCACACACACCATGCTTATGTTCAACTCAGTCTGTTAGCAAGTGGTTCAAGGAAATGTGAGGCCCTTTCTGCTTTTATAAATCGTCCCCATCATCTGTGCTGAAGCTGCTTCTCCTGCTGCTCTCTTTTGATGCAGCTGGGGATGTGGAGGACAAGAGAGGGTCTGCTCCAAATGGTGATACTGTGTCATCCAATAAAATTTCCTCTAGTCGTTGCTCTTCTTTTAGAGCTGCGCTGAAGGACAAATCGGTGAAGTGGGAAAGTGGATCAGAAAAGGCTGTAGATCCATCACAAACATCAGAATTTGGTCCATGAGCCAGAGGCATTTGATGAGAGTAGTCTACAGAGTTCTCCTCTGGATATGACTGTTGCTTGGTGACCTGAGCAGCTAAATCTACTGCACTGAGCGAAGACATGACTGGAAGGCCATGCGCACGTGCCTGGATCTCTAGTTCCTAAAGTTTAAATAAATAAATAACAAACAAATAAATAAACGAATAAATAAATAAGGATAATTAGATAATGACTTTGGAAGAGAAATAATGTTTCAGAACTACCATGATAAGTATACAGACTATACATGCAAATTAAAGATTTTTCTTGTCCAACTGTGAAACTATGTTGTAAAATACAAAATCATTAATCTATGAAAATTTGCGTTGAGCCACCAGTTAGTTTTCCTTTTAATTCCATTTTCACCATTAAACAGCTCTCCTGCGGGAATGCAAGATGCATGAGAGGTTTTCTGAAATCATTGCCTTCTTAATAAAACTGACAGAAAACTGTTGCAAACTTTTAGTGCACTGCTATCCAAAGATGCACAGGATATTTTACTTCACATTTCTCACAATATACATACATAGCTGTAAATTACAATACATAAGATGACTGATTTTTTTGTCTAGCTAAGTCATCATTGCATGTGTGCATAGTCATATATGCATTTCCACCGCCACATCATGTTCATTTGTGTCAAGAGCAGATACAACATTGCACACTATACCTAAAGAACTTTAATGTGAAATACAGAAGAAAATGAAAACACAGAAAGGAATTTTAAGTCCAGTATTGTGTTTTTGGCACGAGAGATGTACCTTTTCCTTTCCTTTTTGTCCTTCCTAGTCCATAATATGTACTGTTCGTACACATACTTTATTAACTTTCCACATATTCCTTTATGTAAGGTATAATGATCACAGGCATTTCCTAGAAATCTGAAAATATATCCTTTCCTCAATCTACACCACAATAAACAGGGAAAATGCCTTTGCTGTAAGTGACATTTGGGAAAAAAAATGATACAGATTAATAAAATTTGATGAGGTAGGAATACTGAGAAAGCTTTGAAGTTCATGACAACTCCCTCATACAGACCTGAATTCGGAGCAGAAGTCTTCTGTTAGCGTGCTCTAATTTCTTCTGTCTGTGTTCTAATTCTCTGGCTCTCTGTTGTTCTTTTTGTAGCCACTTGATGTACTCCACTGATGCTTTTAAAATAGTTCCTTTGTTCCAGCGCATATCACTGCAGAATGTAGAGATAACCTTTTCACAATTGTGCATGTCAGCAGAATTCATAAGAACTTACAAAATCTTTTACATTAATATGAAATAATGATTTACATGACTATTATTCACTCTTAGATATTATTGCTTCTGAATGGAAATTTTAATAGAATAGTTAAGAAGCCCTTATATAGTAAAATTAATCCCAGAATGAAAATAAGTGTCAAAAGAAAGTAATAAAGTGACTTTTTGTGGGAGAGCTAAATGCAATATCATGATTCTACCATTACAGTTTTTATATTTTTAGTGAAAATTGCTTTTATTATTAACTCTGAGATTAAAATCTATGTGCAGTATTTCTGCATTAATGAACTAGGAAATATACATTACTGAGGACTTAAGCCTAAATTTTTAAAGATCGTTTCAAATATACTACTCTTTTTACCTGACTTACTAATGAGGTTGCTTTTAAGCTTGTTGAGAAAAAAAAAAAAAAAAAAAAAAAAAAAGGTCTGTGCTGAGTGCCACTCCTAAATGATGATAGACTACACAAACCATGGTTTGGTAACCACAATGGCAGAAGTATGACAAAAATTACTGCTTCAGCAAGTTTGGAACAACATAACTCAAGTTAAAATTCACAGCTAAATACCAGATTCCAATTCAAAGTAAAAATTAACCCATCTCCCATTCAGAAAACCATGGTTTAACTACCAGCTTACAAGAAGTCTTACTAACCGCGCACTTGTTCAAATGTACCATGTGTTCAAGGAGTTTCACATATCCACTTATTAATTTTCCATGTATTCCTTCATGAAACATATTAGAGGCCTTAATAGGAATAAATTTTGTTGAAAATCTTGAATTCCTGACAAAGTTCAGTATCTTACGATACAAGGATAGTTAGTGTTGCGTTAAATTTAGAAGAGTCAATCTAAACTATTTATTTCACTGCAAGGTAGCTTAAAATGAACCATCTTGACTTACAGATATTTTGGTCCTATAAGACAGGCTCAAGAGGGAAAAAGATATTCAAACTAGTTAGAATCTGAGGTTGGAGTAGAGAAGTAATCAACTCAGTGCATTCTTTTTAAGTATCTCTTCCAAATACTTACACGTATACCCTGATATTTATAGAGTCAAGAAGAAATATAAATTATATCCTTGTCAGTTACCACTTTCCATTATTCTGTTGTTTTAGTTAATGAGACTTGACTCTATTCACAATCTGAGTAAGTAAAATTGTGGTGTTAAATGGATTTAGTTCTTGTAGGAGTATCTATGGTTTTAATTCAGGCTCTCAAAATAAACGGCCAAGGAAACTTACACTGTTATCCCAAAGGTAAGAAAGAACTCTTGAAGGCCTCCGCCAAAGTAGCTGTCATTCTGCCAAATGTATAGGGCAAATGGTAGACAGGTATGGGACCTGGGGATTTAGACCATCTGGCTTTTTCTGATGCACTACATAGATGAGAAACCCTTATGGAGGTTCAGAAATTTGCACATGCCCAGGGCAGGGCAACTCTTTGGACAAGGGGCCATAACCAATAAGGCGTGGGAACATGGCGCAGGGCAAAACTGAGGCAGCTGGATGAAAACAGGACAGGGATTATTCCACGCCACATCATGCAGAAAGCTCTAAAACTGTGGGCAGTTGGCCAAGGGGGCAGATGTTGCTTGGGAATTGGCTGCACACCAGTCAGAGGGTGGTGAGATGTTGCACTGCTAGCAGGCTGCTGATCAGCAGTTAGTTGAGTGTTGGCTGGTGGGTGGCCATTAATTATATGGACAATATATGCATATATATTTATCATTGCATTTACTTTTAATTTCTTTTCTTTGTCTGTCTTAGTAAAAAGTTTTTATCTCAACCCATTTGTTCTATTTTGTTTCCTGTTTTCTCCCTCATCCCACTATGGGGAGTGAGCAAACAGCTGTGTGGTGCTGAGCTGCCTTCTGAGTTAAACAACAACAAAGAGCTAAAGATAGGAGGACAATAACTTTTCAAGATGGGAATCTCCAGTGACATCTCAGGTATAAGCATGCTATTTAGAGCTTAGAATTACCACAGGTTTTTACTTAATTTCAAGTGAAAATGACTGATTTAGGACATTTTCATAGCGATTTAGAATAAGTGCAACATTAACAAAAATACATATTGCATAAACTCTGAGAAGAAAATCTGAGTAGGTACTAGGAATCAGCTCCTCCTAGCATGTAGTTAAGACCAAATTAAGCCAATTTTGAACTGTTCATCTAAACATTAAAATATAGTAGTATAAAATCAATCTATTGCTAACAAAATGGAAAATTTTACAACATCTAACAGCAGGAGAAAACATAAATATCACATCAAACAAATATTTAATAGTGACTTCATAAGTTCATATCAGTTATAAAGCACTATGAATTAAAAACCAAATATAGACAAAAATGTTTTTCAGTCAGTTTTCCTGACTGGCATATCAGTAAGACAGATATTCATGATTGTATTGGAAATCTTTTTATCATGTAATTCATTAATGTCACACATAATTGACAACTTTTGTGATATTACTAAGTTTTATTTCATATTGCCTTGACACTTTGAATTTTTATGTATACATTGTAATGATAAATTTTCTCATAATCTAAATTATCACTGAAAGGCTAATTCTGAGATTCAAATTGCCAGAGATGGTTCAATCATATAAGATGAGATACATAGTTACTTTTGGTTGTAACATTTACAAAATTTGAGAGGCAAAAGTATTATGATGACCTAGGATTAAAATGCTGTAGTTGTTATTATCACTTCAAAGACTTTGAACCACTTCTACTGAAGTGAGGAAGGTGTCTGCTAAAAGAACAGTGACGTACAGTATATCTACTGGTCAGTATGCACTAACACATCTGATGCAAGAATAGAGTTATTCCCAACTGCTATTTGTATATCGGATATTATATGTATGTGTATGCATGTGTGTGTGAATGTACATTTACTATTTCACTATTTTTAAAAATCCTTACTTTAAAAACCTTTTGTTTGTTTTGTATTGTTTTACTCTGTTCTGTAAATACTGGGACACGTGGGAAAGTCTACATGTGATACAAGTCAGTTGAGAGCAGTAAGAAGTTGAACAGGTCTGAGCATCAATAGAGATCTCTGCAAAGGAGGAGTGTGTCCTTGTGTCTTTCTATAAGTTACAATAATTTGAAACTTTAAGAAAGTTACAGACATTAATTTAATTAATATAGGTCTACCACGCTTAATATGATTGGCATGGAAAAGTAGCAAGTAAGTAAAATACACAAAGTGTTTTATTAGTCTCTGAACCCTAGCTCCTCTTAAGTTTATCAGCTAAATCTCTCTATGAAACAATCTGGCCCAGAAATTTAGTGAAACTCTTATCTGGGAGAGTTGCTCATTCAGGACAAGAGAAAAAAACAAAACACAGCCATTAGACTAATTTTCAAATTGCTTCCATTAAAGTATCTTTGTTGAAGTCAAAGGAGCTTCACTAGCTTTTACAAGTTGAAGGACATCCGGAGGAGGGACATGAGCCCCTGATCTAAGATTAAAACTAAGTAATGAAAGCAAAGTTTGGGAGCGCGCAATAGTCACAGGGTTTGCTAGCTGCAGAGAAGTTAATAATAACAAATACGTCTGTGAAGTTGAAACTATGTTTGCAGACCATTTATTTCTCTACTTCTGAGAAATTAGCTTTAAACTGAGCTTGTTCAAAGAAACACTTTGAAGGACTTTGCACCTGTTTTGATGACCTGTACAATTACCAAGCGTATTCTCCTGAAAGAGGCAGCAAGTTTCTGTTTTATAATAGCTTGAGTGTACACAAGCTTTTCCTTTACAAGAAATGAGGCCATGCTGGCCTTAGAAGGTCTGCCCACAGACTACAGACAGAACATCAGGCACAGGTGCACAGAGCAGAGTGAGAGCAATCCACTAATTCTGTCCAAAACACTTAGACGTTCTTTTAGCATCTTGGTTTGGTAGAACGACAAGAATTCATAAAGGAAAGATGTTTTTTCTCAGTATTTCTGACAATTCCAGTCTAGCTACCTAAAACAGTTCTTGAGTTGTTATTCCCACCCTCTATCACCCTGTTAGCCACCGGATTTTGAAAGGCCAAACATGAAGAAATCAAGAATGTAAGAGTATAATTAAAAAAGAAAAAGTTTTGTTTTTTTAGCTAAATATGATTAAAATTTTGGGTCTTTTTTATTCTGTCTTCAAATTTTTCCAAGAGTTTTGCATTTCTGAAACATCTATCACTTAGCTACCTAAGCTCTGAAAATTAAACAAAGGAGGCAAAGTTCTTTCCAACTTATCTCTATTTTCCAATGCTAATGAAGTGAACTTAAAACATCTATTCATTCAACATAATCCATAGTTATCATCATTAAATTGAAAAATAGTAAAGAGGAGAGGAAGAGAATAGGGATTTTATCTTTTCAGAAGCAAGTCCCTGTAGAGGCTTTGTAGGAGCCAAACAAGTTCACCATATAACTAACAAAAGTAAAATAAAATAAAAACAAACAAAAAACTTCTGAGAAATATGATTCATAAAAGATTTCCAAATAGCATCAAAAATGCCCTTTTCTACTCCTGAGTCTGAACATAATCTTATTGAAGCAAGTCATCTGGGACAGGCATGCTAACCACAATGACTTAGTCATAGCAGTATTTGCTCTTCAATGCACAGGCTGTTTTGTTTCATTGTCATTAGTCCACGCATCAGTAAGGTTTCTCCCTTTACACCCAAACTCCCACTATAATATAAGAAGAATATTTAAAAATCAATATATAAGGTGAAAATGTGATGTGTGGTAAAATGTTACAGATAAAATATTGTAAGAGCTGATACATCCTTCTTTCAAAGAAGAGGAGGGCAGATTGGGGGCACAGTATGGTATTGTAGGGAAAAGGAAAGAACTGAAAGAGAAGATAAGGACTCTGAGTTATGAGTTGGCAACACAGAATGATACTAGAAATAAATAATTTTGATCTGTTCAGCCAACAAAATGACATGGTCAAACTGATGTATTTCCTCTTACAAATATGTATAAAAATGTATTTACATTTCTTCAGAGGAATTTAACTTGGCACCAAAATGGAGCAAAATTACGTTATAACTTCATCTTTCATTGTGTCCAGCGTATTTCATGCTTCTTTCTTCTTAATACCAACACAAACACTTTAAAATAGGCCCATTTTTAAAAGTAGTACCAATTACCAGCCTTTTGAAGACAGCAATCCTCATAACCTAGAGTTTTTTGCTTTTGCAGACATAAGCTCTTCTAGGGCCAATGCTCTGTTGGACATAATCGTGGGACTGGAGACTAAAACAAGAAAAGCTGATGCAGTCAGGATATTTTTCTGAAACTTTGATCCAAGGCTACATCTCCAAAATCAGTAAGTAAAATCCATCATCCACTTACTGGAATAAAATTGCAGTTCTGGAGCGTTCATTGTAAGTACATTATAAATGACTGTTAACAATTTGAACAAATTAAAACTGGAATCCAGACCAAAAGCATGTAGCTGAAGCACCTCTGTAGGTAATCAAAACTACAACTAGAAATTGTACCTCATGCTCATTTCTAATTGCAATATAACTTGCTTCCATTATCACTTTATAGCTGCAAACCAACAGTGCCATCCACTGTTTTTCTGAGAAATCTTTCAATTATTTGCCCAAATGGCCTTGAATACTGAAAGATATGCCAGCAAAATTAAAATTCTTTTACCAGTGTTTGTTTGCAGGTGATCACAAGCATCCAAAAATTTATGTGGACACTTAAAGTACTTCTTATTTTAGCACTCTGTAACACTCAGATCTGTATTAATAACAAGAATGTGCCTATTTATCTAATCTTGAATCGATGCTGTAGAATGAAAAGTGAATTCTCTAAAAGAGTAATGACATGTTAACTTTCTCTCTGATGATTTCACTCAAAATGTCTAGTTTTGCCAATCTTGTCTATATCTAAGTCTTACAGTGTTTTATAGTCTTATAGAAATCCTTAATATAATCAAAAGTTTCTTAGTCCAGAAGAAAACAAAAAGCTGAAATATCACTAGATGTTTTCCTTCGAAGTATAGTGCAGGTCTGTACTGACATGCAAATGATAAAGAACAAATGTGTATAATCAATTTTATGCAAAATGCAAACATGGTCTTAAGTCTTCCCTGAGCGACATAAAATATCAAAGGCTGAAGTCTAGCATTAAATAACCCACTGAATTGCTACTGCTAATCATACAATAGTATTTCCTACTGAGGCAGATTTTTTTTCATATTGATGACAAATATAAGCTTGAAGGAAATGCAGATACAGTTTAAGAAATGTACATTTTGTATTACTGTAAGTATACGCATTAGTATAAATTGCTATTATTATAGCAATTATTATTTTTAGCCTTGCTTTTCAGGACTTTTTTTTTCCTCCACTGACTGGAATACTTCTGAAAAATGCCCAGTGTGCAGTCTCTTAACCTGAATTTTAATATTTTGTTTGCTTATTTATTTATTTTGCTTAGCCAAAGGGCAGATAGTGACAGCACATATTTTGTCTTACCCCACTAGAGGGCCCATGGTGAGGGCTGAAAGCATCATTCCTTCCTTCTCCAGAGATATCACACAGACTTGTGTTTTTGGCTTATCTTTTCCCCACTCCATCTTCCTGGTGTGTGACACACCAGTACTGTTTTTATTTTATTATCCTTTCACATAAGTTTTCCCAACAGGCACCAGAAATCTGACAGAAGTTTGCCATTAACAGACTGATTCAAGCTAGTGGCCTGGCACAAACCATTTTGTATTACATCAGTCAGTCCTACGGCCAGTATGCAACTATGATTTTTTTTCCTGTATTTAAATGATAAACATTATTATAGGAAAGACTGTTGAACTCACGGATCATTAGACTTGGGGATGAGTGTGCCAAGCTCCTTGATTCGGTAATTAATGTTATACCTTCTTCTTCTCTCAACTGTTAAAAAGAAACTAAAGTTACTATTTTAATGGTGAAATATTCACATTTTGTTAGAACTCTTGCTACAGACCATGGTTAACAGCTTTGTTATCTCTTATCTACAGCATTTTAAACCATGGAGAGGACTTATACAGCCATCCCTCTTCATTATGCTCCAGAAACATTTAATACCCAGAACATTTGTTTCTTTTGGTGATGGACAACACAATAATATTTAGAATAAATTTTACAGTAACATTCAGAAAATGAAGAAAAACACTATTTGAACAATTAAAAAATTATATTTAAATTGAATTTTGCTATGCAAAAAAAAAAAAAAAAAAAAAAAAACAAAACTACGTATTTTATCTTTATTTACTTCCAGTTTAGTTAGAAAGATAAAAAGAAGATAAGTTTTTTAGGTCCCTTCCAATTTCAGTCATTCTACGATTCTGTAATTCTGTGATTCTTAGAAGTAGTTCTCCCTCTTTGTGCTCTCAATCTGGTTTCTTGAAATATTGGAATCCAGAATGGAGCACACAGAAGTCCTGTCACCTTTCTGCCTCCATTTAACTAATGTAGAGAGACTTCTCCCCTGCATTCTCACAAGGTTTTCTCCACATATATATATGTAGAAATATCATATTTTTCAGTGGCCCAAAATAACTTTTGGGGGATTTCTGGTACATAATTGTGACACAGAAAGTATATTCAGTGAGGAAATAAAATACCTAGGACATACTGGAGATGTTAAACAAACGTTCTGTAAATGCAGTAAGTCTGTTACGATCTAGATAACATAGTAAGACAATTATGAGGCTGAAATTAACAGATTAGAAACATCATTGGTTCATGTGCTTTAATGCAGATCCTGTTGTACGTGGAATGGCCAGCTACTCAGGACTTCCAGCTCCAGGGTAGCCTAAACTGAGAGATAGCATGGAAATCCTAGAAGAATAGCAAATTATACTTTTTCAATCAGGAAACAAAAAATAAAGAAAAAAAAAAATGAGGAGGAAGACAGATACTACAAGAGTATGGCTGTGGTATTTGTGAGTGTCCTACTAGTGTGATCTTGCACTTCTGTCTGCTCTCTTCACATGGTACTCGGACCCAATAAAAGCTGCACTGAATAGGTAGATTTAATTTCAGCCCACCACTTTCATTTCAGAGCAGTTTCTGATGCTCCCCATTTTTTGGACAACCTTTCCATGAGCTCAAAATGCTAATACCACTACCCTCTGCCAGACCAGAAATGACCCAAGCACAAGCAGAATGCTAAATGTTCCTTTACATTCATACATGGAGATGCGCACTTTAAGTTTAATGCCTTAATTTTGAATGCCTGTACAAAAATCCTATCCTTAGAACCCAGGACAGCTGAATTAGAAGACTGCAATCAAGAGACGCCTGGTGGGTCTTCCTAGGCTGACTTCAACCTCTCACAGTCATATTTGTATATCATTTGCAGATTCAGCTCCACCACATAGTTCACTTTTATTCCTTTCCTTCTCCCAGAACATAGAGATCTTCCTTCTTGCCCGCCCGTGCAAGCCTTTTAGGCTCGTGTGTCACTCAGCTACTTTCTCCCTCACAGACTCCAGTTCAAACCTGCCTGGACATTACTGTTTACCCTCCTGAAATGCTCTTGGCAAAACGTATCAACATTTTTCTCTCTCTAGAACAGGAATTTTGCTTTACAGATTAAAGCATTTCAATCTTTGTAGTTGAAATTTCCATATTCAGGGGATAGGATTATAGTCCATCTGAATGTACTGTTGTTATCCCTTTCATCCCATTGGCATAAACACGCTGGATCTCTTAGGAGAACACAGTGTATTCATGCACACAGCAGTTGAACAACATGATGTCTTTAGTTATAGTGAGGTTAAAAGAATGCATATTAAACATGCAGTTTTACAGCTTAGGAGTTGCAGTTTAATTCACATTTATAATGTGGGAAAGTCCTGAAAGAGACACATCAAAAATAGTGAACACTGGCTACTTAAAAAAAAAAAGAAAAAAAAAATTCCAATGGAAGTAGACTCTTTCTTTTTCTTTCTGTTTCATTTTTTTTTCCTGCAAATAAATTTCAAATGGTTATGCTAGTGAATCAGAAGGGAAATTCTGAAATTTTGAAATTTTGAAATATTTTTCCTGATTAATTCGTCACAATTTCACTGATACACTGGGTTACAAAAAAAAAATCTCAAGCAGCAAATTATACCAAAGCCAAAATAACAATAAAGAAATTAAAGTACATATACAAGGATGATCAGATAGCAAGAAAACATAAAAGCTTTAATACTTTTGATTGTTAAATAATAATTTAAAAAAGTAATGGCTTAAATTGTTGTAATTGCATAAAGAAGGGTTCAATTTCTTAGATCTAAATTCCCTTCACAGTTCCATTGAGAATCTAATATTTCAAAAGGAAAGTTTAAGAACATTTCTCTGAAGTGTGGACCTTTATGATGAACATCGGTATAATTCTGATCAAGTTCCAAAAACTGATTTTTCTCACCATCTCTAATGTAACTAAAATAGGTAATGATGCTAATAAATGTGCTACAGGTAACGTGCTAATATGTTCAAGTGTTCATATAGCAGAGCTATCTCCAGAAAGACTTTGAGCTCTGAAATACGCACTGGAGCCTAACTAGAAGCGATGTCACGAGTCTGCTTGCCATGATCCTGGCATACTGTCTTCATCTCACTTCCTAGCACTGAAGGACATTTCACAAACACGTTTATTGCAGAAAGGATGACCTCAGAGCAAAAAAAAAAAAAAAAACAAATTGTGGAGGAAATGGTAATACCTGTTATCCCTAATGTGTGCTTGCAACTGTCTTGTTCTTCTGGCAGTTCCAGACAACTCCTAACCACCACCTTTCCTAGGCCAGCCAAAACTCTCTATTCCTACCCAAACAAGACCAGCAGCAGATACTGTGGTAATTCAGAGAAGATGTGCCCGCAACAAACAAAAAAATCTACATGGCTTGTTTGTGATCCACTAAAAATGTGCAGACAGAAACAAGGATGCCTTCTGGAGAATCAAAGTAGTAGGAAGTTGTTGCACTGTTTGCCAGCACAATGTACCAGTGTATGTACACTTTCAGGCACATGCAACTAAAGTTGTAAATCTCTCCAATGTCACTGGAATAGCCAGAGAAGAAAGATATAATTAGTGGTGATTACCACTTTATCAAATCACCAATTTAGGTAATTCATGAATTATTTCTGCCAGAAGTATAAAGGAGAACTAGAGAATATTACTGTTTTATTCAACACTCTTCAGAGAGAATGCTTCAGATTTTTGCTTTAGATGACTCTTTAGAGGGAAAAATCATCCAATCTTACAGGCACTTCTCTTTCAGCAATAAGAGTATATTTATCTATTCTAGACTTTAAAAAATGTTGTTTAGTTTTTAAGTTTAATATTTAAACACTGAACTATGAAATTCACTGTTTTAAGCTTAAAGTATCTCAGAGCAGTCAGAGCACTGTGTCATCCAGTTCTGTTCTGATCTCCTTCTGCAATGTATTGTTTCCATAGCTTTACCTGCTTCACTACACCAGCTAGTTTATAAATTTTTGTTTGTATATTTGATTGATTGAATGATTACTTTTCTCTTCCAATTACCAATAGAGAGATGCAGTCTCTCACTTGGATGTTTCAGTAAGTAACAAGTGAGGAGCCTGGATCATTTCTGCTTTGTTTTCTTTTTCACTGTCTGCCTATTGTCTTGCCTATTTTGCACCTTAATTCTTAAAGAAATCAAGTAAAATGTATATGCACAGGATATATACACAACAGTACTGTAAAATAACAGGGGATGTTGTATAAAGAAATTCATTAATACCATATAAGGTATACTGAAAGAAAAATGTAAAAGACAACTTCAGTTTGGGGAAGAAAGCTGTGTAGTTGGCTGTTCACAGACTAAGTTAAATTTGACAACCCTGGTAAGATGCAATGAGCAGAGGTATGGTAGCTAATGTACATTGGTTCTGCAGTCCCATACACTCTATTTAACAAGATGGAAGATGCACGTATACTTACTGAGATTGTGGTTATCCTTTTTTTGTCTCTCCTTGGCCATTGCTCGCGTATCTGCTTCTGACAGAAAGTAACATTTATTAAACAGCCCTTAAATTGCAAGTCCTGTATCCTATGACCATTTCAAAATGGCCTCTTTTCACAAAAAGCAGACTTCTAGTCATTTTACTTCATTAATCTTTTTATTATTAAACAAAATCTTAAGCGAATCTATATTCTACCAGTATTCAATTTTTGAGCTAAGTCTGGCAGGTTACTTAAGATATTCATTAAGGAAGATTTTTTATTTAAGAATATAAAAATGGAGGACTATTTTTCTCCAATTTTCTGTACTTTTACACCAGGATAAAACAGTACACTAATGTGAATATAGATTTGCATATCCCATAATGCAAGAGTTGCATATCCCATAATGCAAGAGTTAATAAGATTTCTAAGATAACTCATATTGAACAAGCTCACTGTTTCCTCTGAGTGACACTAATAAACTGTACACAGTTGTTAGCATTCTTTGGATTAATTGAATGTAATGTTCAAAGTTGTTAATCCACTAACATAAATTTACCTTGAATAGCCTTATTGTGAGCTTTTAAAAGAACCATTTGTTTTACTCTGGAACAAATTTAATGGATGATAATTTATTTATACCATTGATCAGGAGCCAACATGTGGAAGAATTCACTATGTTTCCCAAAATAATTAGGTTTATTAGAAGCATGATGTTCATAAGAGCTACAGAGCAAACATTTCAGAATTGCTAAAGAGAAGAACAGAGAGACAATATTTCTCCACGGCCGTCGTCCTTTTCCATAAATGAAACTGCACACTGATAAATTCTCAGGAAATGAACTTCTGAACTTTTTTTCAGCTTTTAAGAGAAACACCATCACTTTTGAAATTGTAAAATGTTAAAATATCAGAGTTCTTTTACCTGTGAGTTCCCTTTTTACTGGTAGATTAGCTGGACAAGAAGCAGTTGTGAGACTCATATTAGCTGGTGCCATTCCCTGGTCACTGTTATATATATCCAAAATGCTGCTAGATAGCTTAAGGAGGAGTTGGAGGAAAGAAAAAGAAAAGGGAGAAAACAAACAAACAAAGCAAAAACAAAAACAACAACAAAAAACACTGTTAGAATAAATAAACTTTGAAGAAGTTACGCTCTCTAGAAGGAACTGTATATATGTTTCTATAGGGACACTTATGGAATATTAAACTGCAATGAAAGAGAAGGGTCAAAGTATGCCACTGTTCCCCAAGCAGGTTTCCAAGTTAAACTTGTAGAGGTTTCAGCTGCAGAAAGACAGCAGAGTATGGCCTGCAGTGTCTATTTTTTAATTCTTTTATGCTGTAGTTTCCAAGTACAGGGTTAGCACAATGGCATTTTAAACATGAATTAGGTGAAAGGTAAAAATAACCTTGCTGATTTTCAGCTACTTCCAGAAATTCTATGGATTCTAGATAATTATCCAAATATTAATTTGAATTATTTTACATTTATGAGACAATTTATAAATACATATGTAGGTCACTCCAAAAGTAATGCCTCCTATTTATTTCCACAAAAACTACAATGGATACAAAGAGCACAATCACTCTATGTTATAGAGCAAATCCTCAGCTACAAAACATTATTTTTCAAGATAGTAACCACCATTAGCTATGCATTTTTACCAGATATGACCAACAGCACGCTGTACTGTAAAAATCTTCACCAGCAGAAGCAATATACTGTTGCTGTCACCACTGCTGAAACATACTAGCTACCACCTCAATGTTTGGTCTTCACAAATGAAGACCATTGACAGACTTCTATCTGCTGCCATCTGTCAACCGGCAACAAAATGTAATGGGATACTGGTTGGAAGGTTCAACCTCCACTGTCGTATCACCAACATCTGCCTCTGATTTCATGGGCCAACATAATAAAATAGAAGGCATTACTTTTGGAACAGTCTTTGTAGACATTCAGTAATGTACAGTTCAGGCTCTGCTAAGATTCTATGACCATATAACAAATATTTCATGACTGAACATTGCATAATATATCAATGTTTTCCCAAGTCGACAGTCAGAAGAAAAAAAAAAAATTACAAGGGAATAGGAACGCAAATCAACCTTTTTTTTTTTATTATTTCATAATGCATATACAAGCTATAAAGACCTTTTTACTTTTACTTTTGAGGCCAACATAAGAGGACTCAGAAACTGAGTTTGCATCCAACAGGTCAAGAAGAAAACTAATTTTTACAGATTTAAACATACATCTTGAAGCACCCTAGGATTTTACAGATAGGTCATTGAGATACCAACTAAATTTCTACTGGGAACCATCTTTTATAATATTCTGCTCATTTGTCTTCTTGTACAGACTGTAAGCCTCACCATAAGTTGTTCTCAACTGAGACATTTTCCCAGTGATTTGCTTAGTATGAAATTATCAAGTGGTATTGCTTACAATATTTTTATTAATAATTCTTAAATTGAAAACAAGCTTTATTGTTGTAATAGTAATTCTACTAAATTTTCTGAGAGCACAGTTTGTATTACATTCTCCTATTAGCCCAGAATGGAATGAAACATTCAGAATTCTTTTTGAAAACACTTAAATAACATGCTCATTTTAAAATAAATTGTAGATGTCTTTTACATAAGAGAACTGAGAAATCTTAAGTACTATTAGAAACTGAAACATCGAGTCAGTTTTGAAAATCTGATTAAATATTTGATCTCTCAATGAAAATACTTTTTAAGAGAATGTTTGGAATTCAGATGAGTGTTACTCAAGAACAAGATATGTTTAATATTCAGGATTTGAAAGCTAAGTACATTTCTATGTTAAGCACCTTTGTTTCATTCCTGAGAAGAAAACTGACAAGTATTACAGCATGCACTGCAGATTCAACATTAGATTTTCTTTGTTTCAATGGTAGCGTAACTATATTACAAAAGTAAACTCATATTTACTCCAGACACGTTTAAGGACTTCCTACAGTAATAAACTATTTTTGCTTATTGAAATAATATGAAACAGAAATTTCATATTTAGTAGTAATAGAAAAAAAATGAGAGTCAATGTGAGTCCTACTCTAATTACAGTGGACACTGCATAAAGCTATTATAAGGGTTAGGTTACTATTGTAAATTGGAAAATAGTAACTGCTGAAAACAAAATAATCTCATAAATAATCTAACAAATGAGAAACAAATATGACATTGTGTTTGTATATGTCATATTTTAAATGGTCTGCACATTCGTGTACACAAGTTCAATAATTTGAGTTTAACTGTTGACAAATTTTCTAAGATTGTCAAAATCAATATTAAAAAACCCAAACTAAACAGTTCAACACAAACTCATGAGAAACATCACTGAGTGTTTCTAATTTATAAACACTAAGTCATCTTTATGATCTTAGTATAGTTAAATGTCTGTAGTCTATTCACAAAACGTGAATTCAAGTGACAAAGCCCAAATCTAAAAGAAGATGTTATAAACACTTAACTGGCTATAATGAAAAATCACTACCAAGACACCTGAAAGTACAAGTGTGGAGGATTCCAAAGCTCTCTGACAATTTGGGTGAGTAACCCCAAAGCCAGTGGTAGACATTTCAGCTCAATTAGATTACGCAGTTAATGGTCATAATATCATCTAACTCAGCTGACACTGCCTGTAGTGACACAAATTCAAATGATTCTTTCCATCAGTAGAATTGATGAAGTATCATCCCACACAGCCAGGGCTTTGAGCAAATATCTGCCCAAAAATCAGTGCCTGGATGTATCACTTCTATTGGGTAGCCAAAGGAATGCAGTATTTCCCCAAATGTTCCACATTATCTTTGTTCCACACAGTCTCCAGCATTTTCCCCTCATTTTTTGACATTTTTTTGTCAGTCATTAGGAAAGCAGATTCATTACTCCACGTGGATATGACAAAAAAGAAACTGAAACCCAAGTCATTCCAAAACTGGAAGAGGATAGATTTAGACTAGATATTAGGAGGAAATTCTTTACTTCACTGTAAGGGTGGTGAGGCATTGGACTAGGTTTGCCAGAGAAGTTTTGGATGCCCCCTCACTGGAAGTGTTCAAAGCCAGGTTGGATGGAGATTTGAACAGCCTGGTCTAGTGGAATGTGTCCTGCACCTGACAGGAGAATGAATGTAGATTATCTGTAAGTTCTCTTCTAACCCAAACTTTTATGTGAAATGGTGACACAGGGAAAAATCTGTAGTAAATTATCATGCTAGGAATAACTCTTGATGTCAAGATTCAGGATCAGGTAAAGAAGAGCAGTAATTCATCTGACCTGTCTTGGTCACTTAGAGTTAGTGTAACCATCCCCGTTTCTTACTGATGCTAAGAGAAGCCTAGGATGACTGCTTTACACATCTATCTTTCTGCCTAAACTTCGCTGTATTTTTAATAAGAACATTTCCAAGCAAACTCTTATTTTCAACATTACATAATGTCCTGGTTTCAGCTAGGACAGAGATGATTCTTCCTTAATAGTGTCTTATTTAATGCTATGTTTTGGCTTCTGGAGAAAAACAATGTTGATAACATACCAATGTTTTAGTTCTAGCAGTGCTGCACAGAGCCAAAGATATCTGAGCTTTTCAGACTGCCCTGATGGTTACAGAGACTAAAGGGGCACAAGGATTTGGGAGGGAACAGAACCAGGACAGACAACCTAAGCTGGCCAAGGGGATATCCCACGCCATATGACGTCATGCTAAAAAAAACCTTGAAAAATAGTGAGAAGTTGACAGGGGTGGGCAGCCACTCCTTGGATACTGGCTGGCTATCACTTGGCTGGTGACCAGCAATTGTGTTGTGCATCACTTGTTTTATATATACATATGTGTGTGTGTATATGTATATATATGTATGTATATGATGTACATATATGTATATATAAATATACAAAAATTATCATTACTATTTTATCCACTTCTTTTTCCCTTTTATTAAATAGATTTTATCTCAAACCATGAGTTCTACTTCACGTTTTTTCTCTGACTCCTCCATTCCACTGGGAGGTGGGGGGTGTGAGTGAATGACTGTAGTGCTTAGCTACCTACTGGGTTAAACCACAACACATAAGAACAGTGAGCAAAGAAGAATGAATCTTTCCTGAAATGTATTTACATTGCTGATTATGGTAGAAGTTTAAAGATACAAAGCCAAAAACACAGCAGAGTAGTACTTTGTTGCAACTTTCTGCCTGATTTTGCTCAGCACTGATATCCATCCTGGAAAATCCTTGCAAATATGACAGAATGTTGAAAAGAAGCTTAAAATGGAAACCAGTCAATTTTGATACAATGTGAAGAAAGTTACATTTTTGTCTACGAAAGTAGGAAGCTGCTTTAGAAATGTAGATATAAATAAACTTTTTTTGAAATAATTAAAATTAAAATGCATTTTGGGTTATGCTATAGAAATAGTATTTTAAAATAGATTTGCCTGTTTGGTTATGCATTAGTGCTCCATGACCAATAATGTCATTTATCTTTCATGATATCATATAAATAGAAAACATTTTTTGTAAATATGAAGCTTTAAATAGCTTAAAAATCTAACTTACGAGATAAATATATACACTGACATTGTCTTACAACAAAAAAAGAAAAAAACCAACACAATGAAATCTTACTAAAAGTACTAATCATTTGCAATGATATAAGATTTGTGTACAATAGTGATCTTACAATTACGTAGCACTGTCAAATCCAACAAATCCCAAAGCACTTAAAATCTGCGCTTAATTACACTGCATCAAAAGCATGTTCTTGTTTCAGTTTAGAGATGTGAAAGCACAGATCTTTGGGTATGAAAATGCAGAAGTCCCAGGAAATAATCTATTTATCCTGCAGGTGTCATGAGTTACATTGGTTCACATCTGTGATGTTCTGAGAAGTCCTGGTAAGTCACATCATTTTCAACCTTTGCATTGACAATACATATATTTGTGTATGTATGACTGAGAATCTAGATGCAAGTGGCTTGTACAGGGTGAGCACACACACATTAAATATAGCAGTATATAATTACTCATTTTCCTGCTTCTAAAATGCAGTCAGCTTTGGACAAAAGATTAAAAACCTTTAACACAGTAAGTGATTCGGTGGGATTAACCAGTGACAATGTGGTACAGGAAGAGAATAATACTGTATCTAATTAAAACTGCAAGGAGAATTAAAGAAAGCAGACTGTAATTAAGGAAGTTAGTATTTGGCAGGGACACTAGGGTTAACGTTCTTCCTTTTGTATAAAGTGTCATGGGATCTTCAGTGCCTGTGTGCACAGACTGGAACACGAGAATTTCCATTCATTGGGCTCAATCCTGAAAGATGCTCAACTTCGAAGTTTAAACTAATTATAAAAGCAAACTTTAGTTGAAGTACCTGAGCAACTGCCTGGCTTGAGTTCAGGAGATCTCACAAAAACCTGAGTCCTGGTGATTGCTGTAAAGGCCTCATTCAGATGAGTTTGTTGCATTTGAAATTTGTGTCCAAACTGCTCTGCAGGCAGAAGTGTGTGATAAAGAGTTCACTACCAGATCGCTAGCTGGCAGTAGACAGCAGTGATTGCAGTTTGCAATCTCTCATATCTGACAGAATCATAGAATGGCCTGGGTTGAAAAGGACCACAATGATCATCTAGTTTCATCCTGGACGCAGTACTGCAGATGGGGCCTCACAAGAGCCGAGTAGAGGGGGACAATCACCTCCCTCTCCCTTCTGGCCACCCCTTTTTTAATGCAGCCCAGAACACAGTTGGCCTTCCGGGCTACAAGCACACACTGCTGGTTCATGTCCAGCTTCTCATCCACCAGGACCCCCAAGTCCTTCTCCGCAGGGCTGCTCTCAAGGAAATCTTCCCCCAGTTTGTATAAATACCCGGGATTGCCCCGACCCAAGTGCAGCACCCTGCATTTGGCCTCATTGAACCTCATTAGTTTTTCATGGGCCAACTTCTCCAGCCTGTCCAGGTCCCTCTGGATGCCTTCCCTTCCTTCCAATGTATTGACAGCGCTGCTCAGCTTGGTGTCATCAGCAAACTTGCTGAGGGTGCACTCGATGCCATCATCTGTGTCATTGATGAAGATGATGAAGAGCACCAGTACCAAGACCGACCCTTGAGAGACACTGCTTGTGACCAGCCTTCACCCTGACACAGAACCATTGATCACAAACCCTTTGGCTGCATCTAGCCAGCCAATTCCTAATCCATCCAACAGTCCATAAACCATTGAATAGGCCATATATCTGGTCATTTTGGTTTTCTCTTTTTTTTCTTTTTTTTTTTTTTAAGGAATACTGTTTCCTCATTAAAAGGAATACCATACTATTCCAGATCCTATAGCATGACAGCTATTAATAAATATTGCTTAACTTCATGAAGAATTAAATCAAATAGCATTTCCATATTTTCTAGAAATGAAATAGAAGGATTCTCTTGTTATCTTATATATATTCATACAATGACATGTATGGATAAGAGTTACGCCTGTTCACTTATAGTCCCTATAGGAACACTATGCCACGATAGTGTTCACTTACATGGTTTTTTATACTATTAAACTATTTGTTCATTTTAGCTAATCTTTGCATGACATATTTGCATTACAGTAATGCAAGTCTGTAAGGATTATGATTTCATCAATTTTGCACAGGTAGAAAATAACAGCTGAACCTTGTTTGAAAGGCAAGTATACTAATTTAAAAATTCTGTTGACTGTGGTAATGTTCAGTCTAGACAGAGACCCTGGGCTAGAATGTGTTTCTTGGATGTTGGGTTCAATTACCATAGCATCACATTTCATAAACAAACCATACTCTGTCCTAAAATAATTATATTTCCTATCTCCAACATTTTGACTTGGAGCGTGTTCCAGAATTTGAATGATTGTGAAGTATTCTTAAAAATCTTTATTTTTATTTCCATTCCTGAATAAACATTATTTCATTTTTATGTTCCTTTAACTTATGTAATTCATTTTTTAGCATTCATATTTCAATTGCTTTTGTTTTGCTAAATAGAACTGTTCATGCTTCTTTAGCAATACTTGCATGTTGTGATTTGTCCTAACATTTCTCTCTCTACCTTTTCTGCTTTGAATTAGTTTTTCTGAACAGTTTATTTAGCGTTCTAAAAGTTTTCAACCCAGCGAATTCTACAGTGGATATTCCCTCCTGTCTTTTGGAAATCTCTTATGATAGATCCTAAGATCATATTTATCTCCTTTTTTTTTTTTTTTTTTTTTTTTTCATTCTCATCATTTTGATGGCTTAGGGTCATCTTCTAAGCAACTAATGTAACCAGATCTTTCTCTGTCACCTCCAGCTAATGAGCTCTCAGCTTACTGCAGACATTTCTGTTATTAGTATTTAAATGAATGACCTTGCACTATTACATTCCTTCCATTTATACTATTCTGTCATCACAGTCATATAATTCTTCCACTACAATATCCTGACCCTCTGTTGTATTGAAAATGCTTTCTACTTTTGCTACCGTGGTAAACTGCATCAGAAAATCTGTGTCTTTTTATTCCTGACTCACTAATAAAAACATAAAATAAACTGAGGCTTGGGACTGATTCTTGGAGCACTTCATTAATATCTTTTAAAAAAATCTTTGTCATCTTTTTAGCCTACCCCTTAATTAGAAATTAATCCTGATCAATTCCTTTCTCTACAGTCTGTAGATAATTCACTAATATTCATTCACAGAAAGGGAGCTACAATCAATAAATCCTGGATATGTAAGACTACATAGAAAGAATAATTCCAGTAACAAGCAGTTCTCCATGCATCCAAAAATCATGGAAGTGATGAAGGTACAAACATTTTTGAAGAGCAGATACCTTTCACGTCCTAGTTCCCAAAAATATCTAAGGCCAATGATAACAAGTGCTTTTTCCCCATTGTCATCTAGAATGTCCTGGCAAGTTAGAAAAATTAATCATCCAGCCTACTTCCCCTGAGGAGCCTTAGAGCAAGAAGGATGGACTTCCAGTTGGCAAAAGCTCATGTCGTCCAGCTACCATTTCTCTCAGTCCTCCATGATCATGTAAAGGTCAAACAGCACATGTATATGATCAGAAGTGTTAAAACTCCCAGAAGAGGAAGAGATCAGAACCTGACTTCCTCTACCAGAAGTCTTCATTCTGTCTAGGTCAGAGGAGCCCATGGAATATAGCTAGTGGGAAGCAAGCTGCAGGAGTTGTCCTGCTAGCAGAAACTTCCTTAAGTTACCCATTTTTTTCATGGTTAGTAACAGCAGGCACACAACGCTTTGAGGGCATCAACACTCCATAGGCTTTCTGCAGTAATAGAAATATGTAATATAATCCACTGTCTGTGTAGTACAGACAGTTCTGAAGACGTTGACTCCAACATACAGGGTTAGATTGCTTGTACTGTATGTACTGACTTGGCAAACTCAAAGAACAGGGAAGCAAAGCACATATACCTTACTTATTCTAAGAAGAAACTGTAGCTGCATAACCTGAAAGATTGGGTACTATCTCTATAAGAGAATATTTCTTTTGGTGCTTGATAAAAATAGTACTTGCTCATAGTGCATCCAGATTAAAAGTGTTCACATGTGAAATATTAGTACAATACTTTAATCTTGCCTATCCCTAAATATATCCCCTTTAAATCATGTTATCGTTGGAACCTAATTGATAGCATCACTTCAAAGAACAGTTTTGTAAAATGAGGCTACTTCTCCTCCTTAGCCATAGAACATATGTTAGTACCCATCTATCTCAGTGTGATCCTTGCTTATTCATTTCAATTAAAAAATCAAAGGAGGGACTTTACAAAGATTTTATACTAATGTCATATGCATTCCAAATGTAGAAATCTAAATTTGAAACCATGTTCACAGCTCATTTTACATACGAAATAAAATCAAATGTGTTCACTATTCCTATTACTGGGATTCTTTCCTGCTTAGACATGATACACAAACTCAATTATTTTTCAGTCTTTGGAGTCCATAGATAAAATGTGCACCAAATTTGGCCAGATAGAGAATTGATCAATGAGAGTGTAATACCACATTCACTGCAACTATTTTCTAAATAGTGGTATCTGGTATACCGTTTCCAATTTCCAATGAGGGGAAAACTGGGTTAATTCTTATATCTTCATTGTATGTTTTACTGAGTTGTGACTTTTCTTCTAATTCAAAAGCATTGTAGACAGGATGAATGCTTTTGTGGGTCAATAAAAGTCCTATACTCAGAAGACTGAAATTCAACCTCTGGCTTTGTTTTGCAGTTGCTAGACTGCTTGAAGAAAGGTGAAAGACAGAAACTGTGATATTCTTTTTCTTGCAAAGATGTGTTTACGCTTTAAGATATCAGAAAAGTTGCATATGCTGTTTAGAAACTGGATCAAGAACAGCTAAAGATTTTAGGTCCATTTTTAATTAAAATACAAAACACTTGATGTATTTGAAAATAGATGTTCTTTAGAAATAATTAATATCCAAATTTTCCAGTTCTCTTTGTATTATCTGAAAAGAACAGCAGAAATAAATGTATTCCTTTTCAGACTTGTTTTCCTTAGAACAAATTGTATCTCCTTCTATATTTATCTTTAACATGGTTCATAATTGCACGCTTCTCAACCAGGAACATAATGTTCAGATATACTATATTACATATTATACATTATGTATGAAAACTAGTTCATTTCTTATCTTCAAATAATGATCATCAAGCTGGTTCATTATTCATCACAGAAAAATGAACTCTGTTCATTTTCCCAGTTATAGTACATTCTGCCCTGATCATATACATAGAATTACATTGTCTAGATAAATGTCTGGTCAAATATGACCAAGCAAAAGAATTTGCTGGAGAATCAACCTTTTGCTGTAGAGTTCTGTTCTTTCAGTTTTCATCTCTATTTAATTTGATTTATTTTATTTCATCTTATTTTTTTTCTTTTTTTCTTGGCTTTTCTGGCTACAAAGCTAACTTAAGAGACATGAACCAAAAGTGAAATGATGTCCTGGTATGTCATAAGCCAGCTGAGAGCTAGAAATAAAAAGCCACCAGGATACTGCCCCACTAATCTCTACAGTCTGAAACTCAAAAATGACAATTTAAATAAGACTGCCAGCTGTTTTACTAAGATTATTTTATTAGTAACACCAGATAATTCACTAATTCCTGGTTCCTTTCAACTTCTTCTATTTCTCTCATTATCCTCTTTAAATACATATGCCAAATCATCTGAAGTGTTCCTCTGAAAACAGTGATTGGCATTAAAAAATCTGAAGAAAAATGAGGCTGAGGGACAAGTGAAAATTTGATTTTTTTTCGGGATGTGAATGCCAGCCATTTTCTCTTGAATACAGACACAAGCATCAATATTATCACTACTGCTATCATATATTTATATTTACGTACTCTGTACATCCTCTTACATTTCACATATCATCTAAGCATATGAATACTGTGTAGTAAAGTATTATGTGATCTACTGTGTTTAATAGATTATCTATCATCAAATACACAGGGTTTTATTTTGGCTGGAATTCCTCTTTGTAGTGACTGTTTTCAAATATATTCACAATTATAGTGAAAATATAAATGCATATAAAACTATATAAACTACAATAAACAAATGGCCTATATCTCTGCTATAAACTACCATATGTAGGTAGTAAAGACCTTGGTGGATGGAGAAGGTGATGCTAAGAACAGTAAGTCTATCTTTCACGAGCATATTTATCAAAAACAGGCTTCAGAAAATCTGTGGTTTTTGTGCATCTGTTTTATCATGCAATAACATAGTGGCCACTTTTGCTGACCCTGAGTAGACAAATCTTTTATGCAGTTTGTGCCAGTGCCATTCACAGATATTCATGAAGTTCAGCTCAAGAAACAGCCACAGTTTATCTATTACAGACCCCAATTTGTTTAATGTAGCCTTAGGGAAATAGAGACTACCTGACACATAGTAAGAACTTAAGCTCTTGCATTGCTATGTAAAGATAAGAACACCTAAGATGCATAGCAGAGGCTGCTATCAAGGCTTTGGAATAAGATGGAACCTGTCTGATAGTCCTGAAGTACAGGAATTTTCTTCCAGATCCAGCTGGACAAAGATTAGAATGAGAGAGGAGTGCCCACACCACAAACAAATATATTTGTTTGAAGAGAAGGCTCAGGTGGAAACTTGTAGCAGCCTTACAGTACACAAAGGGGGCCTACAGGAAAGTTGGTAGGCACTTATTACTAGGGCATGTAATGACAGGACAAGGGGAAGTGGCTTGAAAGAGGCTTATCCTGAAAGAGGGTAGGTTTAGCCTAGATCCGAATACCTAAAGAAATATCAAATATTCACTGTTTAAATAACTAAAAATATTTAAATATCTAAAGAAATTATTTACAGTGAGGATGGTGGAACAGACGGCCCAGTGAGGTTGTGCATGCCCTCTCCTGGAGCCACTCAAGGCCAGGCTGGAGGGGGCTTTGAGCAACCTGGTTTAGAAGGAGGTGTCCCTGCCAATAGCAGGGGGTTGGAACTAAATGATCTTAAAGGTCCCTTCCAACCCAAACCATTCTATGATTCTATCACCTATCAACAAAAGCAGACTACAGTATGATAACACATATTTGAAGTTCTATCCATTGTCCACCAGTTCAGGATCTACTTTGAAATTCTGACTCTTCAAATTTTAACCAATGCAAGTTTTTGAGGGCATTGGAGTTACTTATAAGAAGGGATAAAACTCTGTTTTGAAAGTTTTCATGTATGTTTTTTGTCTGTTCCCACAGACCAGGAATACAAATGAATACAGATATCTATGGAGCAAACATGAATATTTGAGTGAACTCTTAGGATTCCCTCATATTTGTGGAGATACATAGATACTTCTTCACTGCATTGTATTTCATATTAAATGTTTGATGTAAAATCACTGAGACAAATCATTGGCTGCTATTGCCTCTGAAAGACAAAAAGTGAAGAGTTCAGATGGGGAGATGTGAGTAGTTTATGATTAGGTATGATTAATTCAGCTTTAGTTGTTGGGCAGCATGTTGATAACGAGTTGACACTGATTACAAATTGTTTTGGATTACAAATTGTGGATTTTGGATTACAAATTGTTGGGCTTTTGTTTGTTTGTTTTAATTATTTCTGGTTTTGCATTTCTGTGATAAAATCTTACTTGCATGTTTCCTTGGGCATAGCTAACTCCCCCAAAGAGGGAACTAATAAGCTGATACTGATTGCATGCATTACAGGTTGCCTGTAGGTTATTTCCAAAGACTTTCAGAGATATGTAATTTATCTAAAAAATTAAGATATAATATCAAAACACATTCTTACTAAAAGTAAATTTTGTGAGCATGAGAAATACAAACCTCTTTTATCTATCCTGTTCTTTTACCTCTGTTCAAAATGTTTTGAGCTCCAAGATGAAGACCATGTTCCAGTTTCCCTCTGCAGGAGGTACAAACTATAGTATTTTTAAGAATATTTCCCTTTCTGTCTACCTGCCTTTTAGAAAGAGAAAAACAAAGAGGAAAAAAGAAAGTTTTTTCAGCTCTAGAAAACAGTTCTGAGGAGCTCTCAGTTTGTGCATTTCATTGCTAGTTCTCTGCTGCTGAAAGACACAATTTCCCATCTAGTAACTTTTATAGTATTGAAGAAAGCCAAAGAAAAAAATTGCTCACCAGTTTTATTTTTGAGGAGTCTATTATTTCCACAATTGCCACAGACTGTTCTTTCTCCTTCATTTTTCTTCTTTACACTTGTAAATGATACCAGAACTGCTAGACAGAAGTTTATATGCAAAGGTGAACTTTGATTCTTCCTTGGACTTTAAGACTAATCTAGTGTAGAATGTGATTGACAAAGCATTTTCATTGATGTTATGCAGCCTTTTCAAATTACCCAACCTAAGCAAATGAGTTTGTTAATGTTTACTCTAGCTCTTTCTCTACAGTGTTTTAGCAGATTTTTCAAACTTGTAAAGATTGGCAAGTGGCCAATCCCTAAATTAAAAAATCCCTAAATTAAAAAATAATCATATGATTATGCAGCATAGGGGTATCTAGATCAACAATGCAAAATAGACCTGATTGGAAAACTGATTTTATTTCATGATTTAGTATTCCCAACAATTAGTGAATAAAACAGTTTTGAGGATACCTACTTGAATTTCTTTTTTTCGGTATAATTTCTGGGAATAGGACTGACAACAGATTTAGTAATTCATCCAAATGGTAGCCATAAGTATTTGAAAAATAATTAGTACAAATCCAAATTATTAATGCCATGATGAGAAACTGTGACCTCAAAGAGCTTGTAACATCTTGCAGACTGACTCTATTTTTATTAATAGTGTCTCCATAAAATCAAATGCAGAGTTAATAGATTTAATGAGAACTGTCTGTAGTCGACAGAGTCATACATATTAGAGAAGGCAAACAACCAGCCTCTTTTGACCTGATCTAACCTCTAACCCATTCTTGCACATCCCAAGATTTTTCCAAATGCCAAAAGAGCTGACCAAAGTCAAGCCACAGGTGAGCCTTAGTAAAAATCAGGATTTTTTCTGTAAGCTGTTTTCCTGCAACAGTGAGAGAAGTGGAGCAATCCCAACTGACCTGACTCCAAAGCAGAGAGTAAGCAGACCAATCTCAGTGAGAGTGTACTATAAACATGCAGTAATGAAGTCATGAAATCTTTTAGGACCCTTCAAGAGGAGCTCTCTTGTAAGCCAACATATCCCCACAGCACTATGGTCCCCATGTGCTGTTGCTCCCTGAAGCATGCTACTTCAACGCTACTATCTAATTGCTAGTAAAAGCATGCCTTTCAGGATGCCCAAGTCTTTTTCTTCTCCTCTCAGTCAATGACTCCTTAGTTATGGGTGAGCAAATATGAAAGCAGAAAGTGAGTTAGTGAAGCAGTGTTCAAGCTACATGTTTACAACCACAGGCCTAGGAATGGAAGGAGAACCCTTTGAGGTTTGCTGATAAGGCTGAGCTTAGCTTTATTACTGCTTTGGTCTGAACATCATAGGCATCTTTTAATGATTTAACTAGAGGCCCCCTTTATCTTATAGGCAGCCACTTGAGTTCTTGGAGGGAGGGCAAAGTAAAGGTGGAAGCTGGGAAGAATCAGGTTATGGACAAACTGTAACTATCCCTATTATTGCTGGGCAAAACAGACAATTTCAGTGTACAGAGAAAAAGACACTTGGTTAGTTTTGTGTCTCGCGTTTTTGGTGTTTTTTTTTTTTAACTCTGTTTAGTGCTGGACATTGTAAACAAATCAACAAAGAGGTGTTGTTTGTTTTTTTTTTTCCTGTAGAAGCTTTTTCTTTTCTCCCAAATAATCTGAATTTTTCCATTTTGTTTAACCATTCCATACCTACTACTCCATTAACAGTTAACTCACCTCTTTCGACCATTAGTGGGCCAGATCATTAGTGGGCCATTGCTGGGGATTTTTTCAAGACCATTTTTATGGTAGCGCTCTCCCTCAAGCAGAATTCCTTCACTCATCACCAGCCACCTACTGTATACAGAGCCTCTTTGTTTCCCTTCAAGAGTACTTCTAAAAGGTCTTGTATTCTGGAGTATCAGAACAAAAGACAATTTATAATCCTTGGATATGCTCACAAAATTGAATCATTTTTAGCACTGTCCCACACAGCGCCATAGGAGAAGCCTGTGTCTTTCAGAACTGTAGTATCTTCTCATCTTATTCTCACTATAAATCAGTAAATATCCTAATGCCTTTGATGTACGTTTGAGCGGACTCCATGTCAAATAGCGATCATTATCCCAGTATCTACACAGTGGTTATCTGGGATTCAGCAATTATTTCTAAAGGAAACCACTGGGAAAATGCCAAACTTTTTCACAGAGATGACTCTTGTGTTTGCTAAATCAATGGTTTGCTGCTGAGTCCTAGGGCTGTATACACATATTAGCAAAACAAAACAGCATTTAGTAAAAACAAAAGGTTTCCCTGGGTCACACACTGTCAAATCCAATACTGAAAAGTGCAGAGATCCTGTTTTTTAACTCTGCTCTTTTCTGGCTCTCTTCACTGTGACTAATGCTCTGCATATCTCCCTTGATCCAGCATGTTTCCTACACTTTCCTTCAGGTATTAAAAGGGATACAAACCACAGCTTTTTGGTACTTAGTCTAAACTTTCAACAGTTATGTAATATTTGTTTTACACTTACAAACCTGTACATCTACATTTTGTATGTTCCAAGCATATGAAATTTAATAAACTTGAAATTCACAGTAAAATGTTGAAGATAATTGAAAGGTTTTGAATAAGAACAAAGTTTTGATGGGAATGAGAAATGTTTACTTTACAAAAATCTGTTAACATATGAGACATAAACAACATTCTTCACCTTCAAAAACTCACTCATATTCATTTCAAATGGAAACTTTGCAGTGCTGTCTATGAGGTCAGGAAGATATCTGTCTTTCTAAATGTGTTATTTAGAACAGAAATGGATTTCATATAATATGGTTTTGTATGTTACTGGCTGTTAGTAAACAGTTTCACAAGACTGAATTATGGAAACTAGGAAAAGGATTATAATTTGGTTGTGTTCTCTTTCAATTGCAAATTTTCTTTGTTAAATTTTAGACATTATCAGCATAGAAATCTAATTTTTTCTTACCACTTGAACCTGGTTAAAAGTAGAGATTCTAATTGTTTTACAGATTTATTACTCTTTAAGTACATTTTCCAGCGTGAACAAAATGTTTTCTTCAAGTAATAGATCATATAATTTCAGCTGTATTTTCTGGATAGGCCTATAACAGGGTTTACAAATACTTTCAGATGAAGTATGATCTCTTGCACATGGGGTAGACGTAATCTTGTAACTCAACTTCTAAAAGTCATTTTAGAAGGTAATTTTAAAGCAATTGGGTGGTGTTAAGAGAAGCAAAAGCTATTCCCTATTTGGAACAATTCTTAAGTTCTTGATCAAAACCAAAAAAGTTTTGTGAATTTTAGGCCAAGCACAATAAAAGACAGAGTAACTGCACTTTAGAAGCCATAATTTTAATAAGAGACGGAGGGATGTTCTTGTTTTCACTTCTCTGATTCTACTAATACATGACTGTAATTCATTAATTCAGGGTCAGGCAATGAGTCTGTGCAATTATTCACATGAGTAGTCTTACAGAATTCAGTGTCCTCGTTTAACGTGTCATTAAAATGGTACATGGATGCATCTAACTAATGCAAACATCAGTTCACAGCAACATACAATGGATAATACTGTGAAGTCCTTAATCCCAACCACTGTCTACTGAGAAAAATCAGAAATTTGGCTGTATCAAGCTTAAAGATTTCTGGGGGAAAAGAAAAAAAAAGAAATAAAATTAAAAAAAAAAAAAAAAAAAAAAGAAAGAAGAAAAGATCATCTACCATATTCAGAAAACCAGGACACTAATTTTATCACAGTTTTAGAGAGACACTTTTGCACCAATTGTAGTAATCCAAGGAACGTAACATTTAAGGTGTGACACTTCAGCATTGTGCTAAAGAAGGGCACAATGACAAAAGAGAAGATGGAAGAGGCAAAGGCAGAGATTTGCTTGACTCTTCCCACTCTGGCACAGTTTGCATGCACAGCGGAAGGCAAGCTACATTTTGCCACGCTACTGAATATTTGGAAACATACATTGTTCTCCAGTTTACCTAGCAAATTGTTGATATCCTTTATACAAACAGAAGTCTGTACATCATTATCTGGCACACAGTCATTGTAGGAGTATAAAATCTTTGAAAGTAAAATGTAGATTAGGCCTAAAAGCCCTTACATCTCACCTTGCTCTTCAAGAATAGAGTATTCAGTATATTTCACTGGTGTATGTCCTTCACGGCTAGATAAAGACTAATGAGTCTGGAATTAGGGTAGATTTATGTCATCCAGTTTTAAAAGGTGTTGAGGGAGTGCAAGTCCAATTCAAAACCCAGAATTCATGCTTCCCATCATCCCAGTCCATGATACAACCAACATCTGAAAGCATAGTCCCATGCTTCACATTAATCTCAACCAAAATATTAATTCAGCCCCCAAGGAGCATTTCTTTGCTACATTCTGTACTGAGATGTGTACAAATTATACTGTATTACTTTTGTAAATGCTATGCAAATGCCAGGTATTTATGGAATTGTTAACTGCCATTAAAACTGGACCTTGTAGTGGGCAACATAGCAATGCAGAGATCTTGTCTTCCAATATATTTTTTGGTAGACAACGATGTTTTGTAACCAGAAAAAAAAAAATTATTGACACTGTTTTCCCAAATGATAATGAGCATTTGTGTCCAGAAAAGGTCCATCTTTTCTCTTTAAATCTGTATCATATATGAAAATTTAAGTAAATTTATCAGTCCTTTGACATTATTTTATTAAAAAAAGAAGGTGGAGAGCAATAATAATTTGTTATGATTGCTACTGTAAAGCATTTCATCGTTGTTAATATTACTCAGCAAAAGCACATCTTCACTTTACAAAAACCAATAGGGGCAACACTTGCTTCAATATATGACACTGAAGTAAATACATTACTCTAGGTACTATTATGTGGCCAAGCTTTTATTTTATTTTTAACACAAGGTAGGAGAGCCTTTAAGCAAAGCTTTCTAACACCTTTGAGAGCAGAGAGAATCTGCGTATTCATAGTTCAGCATGTGAACTACAGCTGTAACAATAGAGCTGGTGCTGGGCTAGAACCACAAGTTCTCAAGGTATTTCAGTAGCTAATCAGAACTCTTAGAACACTTCTGTCCCCACCACACTGAAACCTTTTCCTATAACGTTTTCTGACAAAAAGACAGGTAGGTAAAGAAGAATAATCCACTGATAGCACTGCTTTGGCTTCTGACATGTAATGTGCAATTGAATAACTCAGTGAATTTCTCTATTACAAATATGAAGACCAAATTCCACAAAATACTTACAGTTCTTTGCATCAGAAGAGGTGTTTCAGAGCAACCTATCCCATCATCATTAAAACTTGATTCCATATTGATTATGTCTTCAATAACTTCTTCCATCTAGTGAAATAATATTTTAAGACCAATAATTATTATTATTGCAGAAAATATTATTCTGAAAATATATGTAATATAATTGTTTTTATCACTTCAATACAAAATTCCAGAAGTTTATATCTTAAAATTCAAATAATTCAAGTACTTCTACAAAATATTCTCTTATTAAAATTCTTGTAGACTTTTGCGCTTCAGCATTACTTCTTTCCTAGGTTTAGCATCCTTCTTTCCAGCCACCAACTCACTCTTCTTTCCTAATTCTGTATTGCAACACCAAAATCAGACAACAAAAGCACGTTGCTAAGCTGTAACTATGATCTGTCACCTTCATCAAATGTGTCATATTCACAGTGTATTGTTCCACTGGCGCAGGAAGACTGAAAGGAACCTGTGGTTCTGCAAGAGTATGAGTAACTCAAGATTTGGTACTATGCACTGTTCTCAAGATTCAACAGTTTGTGTTGTGCTTGGCATTACACTGGATATTTCTCTAGCCAGCTTTCTGGACCCACTTTTGTTCTAGTCTGAACCAAAATCTGCTGAAGCAGATGGAATATATAGAAGAAGCCATAGCTGAAGGAAATGGAGGAGGCTCCATGCAACAACTAGAAATATCACTACACAGCACAGAAAAATATCACTCACAGTCAAGGGACCATTCAGTAGTCTTTTTAGGTCAGTTGACACAGCATGTCTTCAAGGGTTGCTCTGAAAGTAATGCCTCCTACTATAGTTGACCCACAAAATCAGAGACAGATTTTTGTGCTATGGCAGTAAAAGTAGAACCTTTCATTAATATTCTGTTACATTTTCTTGCTGTGTGACTGGAATGATTCCTACAAGGATTTTGGTAAATTCCAAATATCACCGTCTCAAATACCAACAGGCACAGCTCAGTAGGGAATAAGAGGTTCTTTGCAAGCAGTTGTTTTTGCTCTGGAGGATAAAGAGTTGTAATAGTACAGAAAACAGTTGTTCCTGGTCACATATACAAGGTACTTAAGAACCATTCCAGGACACTGTAATTGCTAGGCCACAGAGTACCATGAAGGCCATCTAAAACTATCTTTGCAGAGTAATGGTTTCAATAATCCATAATTCTGACATTAATAGTCAGTTGTCAGTGTAGAAAGAACAGAGAGTTCACAAATGAGCCCTCCAACAAGTACTGGTTTTGTCCTTTCAATTCACTCATACTTAGCTGTATGGCATCCAAGTTTGCTCAGATTGGTCACAGGGTATTCGTAAGACTCTTCTATTAATGCCCAAGATATGATATGGCACCTCCACTTATTTCTGCAGGAATTCTCCTTTTACCTAATAAGCACTACCTCTTGAGATCTACTGAAGTATTAAAAGCCATAATGATCTACATCTCACACTGTCTGAGAATGTGACATTGTATAATAGCTGTACGTCTGTTAAAATCGATGGTGGCACTAAAGTTAGCAGATCTATGCCAATTTACCCAGGATAACCTGTATATAAATATACCAGCTAACTGAAAAATGAATGAATGATTCTTTCAGTTACATCTTTAATCAGTATTTAATTTTGTTATGGAGCTAGGATAGTACTTTTAGAATGAAATAACTCTCATCTGGTTGAAAAAAAAGTTTGCGTTGCTAGGAATGCATTGGCCGTAGTTTAGAAACCTGATCTTGCAATAAGCTATTTGCATGGCATTCTAGGGAATTGTTCTTGTAATCTGAAAGGACTCAGGGCACATGCTCTGCAACTAAAGGCTCTATGAAAGTGAAGACAATAATCTCTTGCCCACAGTGAATACAAGGTGAATCCTATTACATTTTCATAGAAATAAACAATGCCCAATTCCCCATTCTTTTTGCTAGCTTTGCCCTACCGCATTTTCATGTTCTCCTCCAAGGGCCAGAAGCTTGGTCACGGGACTCTCTGGTGTGCCAATATCACTGACTGGAGGCATGTGTCCGTTCCTTAAAATAGAGGTCACTCCCGTGGGCTGGACTGTGTGGGAGTGGGACAGGGAGAGAGTCTGGCTGGACAGTTTTGTGTCAAGGGTCAAGTACTGCTTCACCTGGTGCCGCTGACTTTGCTGGATATGGTATCTAGACTGATTTTCCAAGTGTGTTTGTACCTGGAAAGAAATAGAAAGAACTGCTAAAGTTTCAAGCATTTGCCAGTGTGACGTCTTAGAAAACTTCAAGACAGTAGAATCAGTTCTTATATCACTGGATAGAATCATTATTATTTGCTTCAAATCTTTTTTCTTTTTTCTTTTTTTTTTAATTTTGTACTCTTACACATTTCTTTCTTATGTGCTATCTTTCCCAAACATATCAGAATAGATCCTCTGAATAATTATCAAATAATAGAATAGAAGAGGATAATTCAGATGTAACTGGCAAAGAACATCAAGTGCAACTGTCTGATCATAAGCGACCCTGAGAAAAGATGAGAAGTGTGCTACACATTTTACTTTTCCCATGCAAAATTGGTCTTTGTTGGAATCTCTGATCACTGCAATCAAATCTACAAGCGTACATGCATACCCTAAATTTACTATCACAATGCAACTACACTTTCGTACTTAAACAGCAAAAAAATATATAAAGAACAACGTAAGCACCTTCAAGATCAACAGCATTCATTTATATCTAAATTCACATTAGACTCACCTTGTCAGATGTACAGTCAGTTAAATGAGGCATTGTTGCCCTTTCACAATAAATAAATAAATAAATAAAAATAAAAATAGAAATAGAAATAAAAATAAATAAATAAATGCACAGTATAAGCTATAGTCCTGGATGACCATCCACTGTTTTCAAGCCACACCGTTTTCATGAAGTGCCTCTTGAGGACAGATCACTTTTTGAGTTGGTATGACATTATAAACCGAGCGTTCATGCCAAATTGAGCCAGACTTTGGGCTGTCCTTTGATTACAAAAATTGACAATTACTACTTCAGATAGTTCTCATCTCAGATCAGTGTCACATTCCTGCAATTTAACTATTGGAGGAGCACTGCGTACACAAACCCCAGTCATTTCAGCCGTGGCTTTCTCCTTTAGCTATGGAATGACTGGTCACAGATTTCATGTAATAAATTTTTCTTAAGTGGCTTCTTTGTAAGCATGGTTAATATTTGCTAAATAATAGCACGACTTCCTCTGCAGCCCCTGTTTATTAAAAAAAATTCTGTCAATTAAACAAACTTCTTTTTAATCCCTCTAACAAACTTAAGCAGAGATAAATACCCCACAAAGGGGGTTTGCATTTAATTAACTATATTTCTTAAATTAACTATATTTCTTTACATTACAGAAGTTACTTTAGTTTTTAATTGCGTTACGGTTGTGTGTCTAAAACTATTCTATGTTTCTTTAAACTAATTTTCTAGTCATATAAAAAGCTTAAGCTGCACAGTAATGAATATAATATTAATTATTTTGATGCAAGTCTTAAAGTCATAATATTCCACTAAAATAGTGATATAAAATATTAAACGCATTGTTTAGATTGTCCCCTGTTTCATGTTAAGAAGGTATGCACCCCTTGTAAGAAAAAACTAAACGTGCATTCAGGATTTACTCAGATTGTAATATTATTTGTCTTAAGCGAGACCTTTGTCTCACTTAGTGTCTGCAACGCTAGTTCTAGAAAGTGTATAATGCAGGGTTAATTTGAGCTCTGATTTATCATTATTTAGCAAGAATGATAGCTTCTTCAGCTTCAGTAAGGCTTGTGCTCACACTGAAAGTTAGACAGTCAGGCTGCTTCCTAAATTAGAACACAGAAAGGAAATCTACTGCATATCAGTTTAACAAAAGTATTAGTTTGAGGTGCTGAAAGAAAGAATAGATGTCCCATTGTATAGAAGGAATTTGCTGTAAACATTTGTTTTCTGTTGCTGTTTCAAAATAGCCCACAGATACTTCTTGTTTGCACTGAATTCCAAAGTCACAAAACACACCTATAATCTAGACCTTCCCTGCCCAAACTGATGAAGATCTCTTTCCAGCAACGAAGAACACTTCAGTCAACAGTTTTGAAAATGCAGTTTCTTAGGATGATACAAATGGGACAGGATCAAAGCACAAACTACAAATACAATTACTGCATTTTACCCTATCTGCATTTTTCTCTTGAAAGAGCAATGAATTTTTCTTAAAACTCATTCCTTGTTTTCTTAAAATTTCTACAGGTCTACCTGAAGCAAGAAATCTAGAATATTGGATATCTTCAAATTAAATGAGAAACATAAGAAAATTGCAATATCTTAAAACTATATTACTTTGTTTAAAAATTTGGGAATTTATTTTGTTTAAGTTTTGCATACAGACAGAAATTTAAACAGGAATGTATTTAAGCCACAAGGATACTGCTGAAAAGTGGCTTGCTTTTTACTTTCTCTGGCCTGCAGATTGCTGGTGGCAGACTAAAAGTATGTGCAGTCATATTACCTGGTGAGTCACTACAGAGCTATCCCACCACTTCAATGTTTTCTGAGAAAGAATTCAAGTAAAAAAATCAAGAAAAAAAATCAAGATTATTAAGTGTATTTCTCTTATCTGACATTCTTTCAGTGCTTAGATCTTGTCAGCAGTGTCTTCAACTTTCACAAACAAGAAAAAAATTTAAACTCCACTGATGGGATCTCTTGGTATGGTTTCACAATGCCCTTTACGATGCAAAATGCAGTCATTTTAACACAGAACCATTGGAGTTAAAAGGCGATCTAGTCCTATATTTTCAAAAAGTACTGAAAGTTGTCCCTAATCATCCTTTTTTATTTAAATAACTCTGAGAAGTCAATGTCAATAATAATAATAAGTCAAGACCTTTTGAAAGTCAAATCACTGCATAAAGGCAAAGCAGGACTGAACTCCTATTTTTACAGTCGTATTTCTGATGTATAATAAATGGGGAGAAAAAGTCAAGTTATGCTAAAGGAATGTTAAGAATGCAAAGTCAAGCTCTCTGAAAATTAGAAATGACAGTTCCTGCCCATACAACATGTGTGAAATGGGAGAGGAAACTCAAAACTTAATCGTTCTACGAAACCTGTCAATTATCAAGTATGATCAGGCTATTGTGTGCTGGAAAATTTTTATTATCTTATTCAGTAATATTAAACTCAGGCTAAGTTTTCTGAATGCTTTAAATTAAATACATATTTAAAAATAACTTTTACCATAATTACAAGCAATAAACTTTGTATTGATTTTGAGCTTTCTTTTAATGATTTTAAAGGAGTGGTTAAGAATTGGCATAGGTTGCTTGGAGTGGCTGTGAGATCTCCATCCTTGGGGATTTTCAAAATTTGTCTGGACAAGGCCCTGATCTTCTGAGGAAGAAAGTAAATCTAGAAATAGGGAAATTTGAATTGGTAAAATTTAAATATTTATGTTAGAGGATCAGTAAAATAAATATGAAAAGCAAGATAACCAAAATATCACTCCCACGTGTAAACAGTCCTACAGGACAAAGAGCCTAGGTATACATGCTCTAAACTGCTTCGAGGCATTGAACATATCTTAAATCCACCAAATAAGATCTCTGTTTATCTGACAAGTGAGAAAAGTAGCTATTAGGGTAAAAGCATCCTCCTTTTTTGTCCAATAATCCCAGCAGTGTCCTTCAGCAGTGTTGGAAATTCCAGCAGAAATTTTCTAATTCCTTGTCATTTGAAGAGTTCCTATAGTAAGTAATAACATTTTGTCAGAGAACACATGAATTTTTAAGGTAGGAGACTTTGCAGTACTTCCATTTTAAAATTGTTCAAAAATTTTTGAATCTGGGATATGCAGCATTTATTTTTACACTTTATTGCAACAACAATATAGTCTCAACATAGAGGATGGGTTTTTTGTTTGTTTGTTTTTCTTTCCTTATATAATGAATACTTAATCATTTATTTAAAGCAAAACACCTTAAAGGAAGACCTCAAGATGTTTTTCAGGATAGATAATCAATAAGACCAATGGCTCTGTGCAAACTGGATTCTGGTTCCTGACACAAAATGAGCAGTTGTCAGTAGACCATTTGCTACTAATCATCCCTATGTCTTCCTAATTTGTGTGAAATGGATTACCTTGCTCCTTGATATGCCTGATTTTGGGGAAACCTAAGTAGAAATAGGGACCCAATGACCAGCTGAGGAGCCAGGTAGATGCTGACTGCAGGGACAGAAGAGCCTCAGACACAGTCCAGGACAGAGATGTCCTGCTGGAACACCTGCTTAATTCTCAGCAAAGTTAGTGGCCTGAACCTTCCTGCCAGGTACTCCTGAAGCTATATTGACTATTGTGTGCACATAGGTGACAAATCTATGCAGATAAGTGATGGTTGTCCTCTCAGACATTTTCTCGTAGTGGATGTGGCTGCACATTTTAAATGGCAATTTTTCAGATTATTTGAGGAGCGAAGGACAGCATGAAATTCAGCAGTAAAGTGCCTTTCTCTGAGGCACTACTTTTGTCTCTTATCTCACAGATCACAGAATCACAGAATCACCCGGGTTGGAAGGGACCCCAAGGATCATGTAGTTCCAACCCCCCTGCCTAGCAGGGCCACCAAACATACACATTCAGATCAGGTTGCCCAGGACCCCGTCCAACCTGGCCTTAAACACGTCCAAGGACGGGGCATCCACAACCTTCCTGGGCAGCCCGTTCCAGGGCCTAACCACTCTCCTAGTAAAGAACTTCCCCCTAAATCTCTATGTCTTATCCCTTATCTCCTGTCTCTATCCTAATTACTGTGAAATTAAAACCTCTTCAGAACCAGTAACACAAAGCATTTGGGGACCGAAAGCATCCAGTACAAATTCAAATACTATAGTTAGATTAGAATAAAGCTAGAACAGAAATGAACACTTTGAGATAGCTTTTGGAATCCAGAACAAATCCCAGTGCATGTGTAACCTAATGTCCCTGTTTCTGACAAGCCAGTTCTGAGAACAGGAACATAACTGCCTTTCAGAATTAGAGACGCAGAGTCAAACTTCTTCATTTGCACTTTGTAATCTGAGCACACAGCCTCGTGTTGTAAAACTGTGGTAGTGTTTTGCAATATCTTTTCCCACACTCACATTGCTCTCTCTTTCATTTCTAAAAATTCCACAGTGGCATGACTAGGTCTTCAGTATATTTACATCAATTATTTTACTTCCACATTTGCTGATGAGATTTTTCCATCAGTAAAAAATAGTATGTCAAAAGTAAGAAAAGGTCACATTTAGGAGGCCTAAATAAAACATGAATCATGCCAATGATATTCCAGTATGTAGCAGTGCCATGTACCATACTGATATTCCACCATGGGCAAGCAGATGATACATTAACTTGCAGTGTGCTAGCCCAACATCAGTCCTGGGAAAAATAAAGGGAAAACTGAAAATATATTCAATTAATAAATTATTAAAGGACAGGAATATAATTAATGCTAGTCAACATAACTCTGTGGAAAATAAGCCTTGTCAAACAAATCTTCTTCTGTTCTTTGATGAGATTTCAAGTTAGGTTGCCAAAGATAATGATGTAGGTACACTTGGATTTCTGTGTGCCTTTTGACGTAGTATCATTCAATATTCTAATTAAAAATACAGCACTACACAATATCAACAAAGTGTATTTTAACTGGATTAAGAGTTGGTTAACGAATATGCATAATAAAGCAATCAGCAAAGGATTGGCATCAGAAAAAGGGATCTCTTCACAGTGTTGTACTATTCAACATCTCTGTCAGTATTTCTACAGCTAGTGACCTGTTTGAAACAAAACATGTTCCAAGTCAGTGAAATATGCATATTCTGGAATGTATATAAAAATATATATAGGATACAACACTGGAGAAAACTGCATGGAGAATACACTGAAAGCAATGAATTTGGGTAGCAACAAACCAGCAACTCACAGGAGTGCCCAGATGATACTAAAGCAAGACAGAGAACTTGGTATAAAGGAAGTAGTGAATAGGAGCCTGACTATACTCTGCTTTTATTTACAGCTCAGAATTAATTAAGTATGGAACCTGCAAATACATCTACCCTGATAATGTAGATGTTCAAAACACAGCTGAAAATTTGAAAGGATACAGAACGGAGCTACAGAAGCAATTGAGGAGTAAGAAAAGTGGGTCTCAACAAAGGCTTAAAGAATCTCCACTATTTTCCTGCTGTCAAACTAAAATTTGTGAAATTAATGTGGGATGCTGAACCTGAGAGGGGTTTTAAGCTAACTCGAAGTGTGGAAAAAGCCACTGGCCACAGGCTGATGTTAAGCAAGTTTATGTTGGAAATTAAGTAAATAGACAGTGAAATATTCAAAAGGAAATACTCCAAATTTTGTTTTCTTCAAACTAAGTCTCAGTGACCTTGTGGAAGAAATGTGTTATCCAAATCCAACATATATTTTTATCAAACACATTATTGGACTCACATTTGAGTTCTAGGTTAATAACTGAATGGAACACAATAGCCTGTGATTTTCTAGGAATTAAAATGAGTGGTCTAATAACTCTCTGTTTGTTTAAATTTTATGGATTTGAGAACTAGCTATTATAATATCAACTTGATGAAAATTCACTCTGAATTTAATAAATGTTTAAATGTCTGTTACAAAATAATGTTTAAATAAAGTCAAAATATGCAGGACAGAACAGTAGACTTCATTTATGCTGGACGTTAATTTGTTCCAGTGTTTTTAACTGCTCTTGAAGTAAAATTTCTCTCACTGATCATATCATTTATCATGTCCTGAACACAGTATCTCTCTGAAATTGTTTGAGTTATGGCACTTCATGTTCTTTTCAGTCACTGTACCAGAACATAAGCATCTAATTATGAACTCTTTAATTATTAAAAATGCTCTGCAAGTACCCAAAAAGTCTAATTCCATTTTAAGATAAGAAAAACAGCCGTAACACAGACATTTCTGATGACTTTCAAATGAATTTTTAGAGTTAGAAAAGAAGTCCGCAATTTCAGTGATGGAATAATCCTTTATCCTTTTTAACTTATGTTACAAACGAACGTCAGCTGTTTGTTTGTCCTGCTCTGTTAGACTTTTTGAGAAGAGCATGTTTGTGAAATTATTTCCTAACAAAATGAAATTTTAACATAGCAATTATACGCTTCTGTTCTATCTTGAAAACTATCACCAAATAATGTAGCTTCTCACTTTAATGTTTTGTATATAAAAGCATGTGTGATTATGTCAATTAATTACTTAAGCTAAACACTGTAATTAATTTTTTAATGTGAATATTTTTCTTATTGGAACTTTGATCTGACTAGAGAAGACCTCCATTAATATGCATGAAGAGAGAATACAAAGCAAAAGACATCCAGTCTGGCAATTCAGAGCTGTGTGTTTAGTTGATGCCTTACAGTAGCTTTCAAGTTAAAAAAAAAAAAAAAAAAAATCTCATGTGACTCTAATGCACTATTTTTCATGTTGTTTAACCTTTGACATCATATTCATCAGGAACTTATGAATGTTCTTTCAAGGGTGAAGAGACTGAAGAAGAAACATTGTAAAGTTCTTTGACAAAGACCTTGTCTTCAACAATGACTACTGTTTCTGTGATTTAGCGTATCAACATCCAAAAATAGCAGATAAACGCAGGGCAGCATGGGAGTATTATCTTTCTCACTGCCAACCATTACAAAAACCAAGATATTTGCAGTTGTATCTATACTAAAAAATGCCAAAACATATTAATTTTACAGTTTTATTCTCAGCTACATGTATGTACATTTTCAATTATTACAATACTATAGAAAAATACTATAAATACTTTTTTTTTTAATTTTTTAATTTAAAAGTTGCTATCTCTGTAATATGCACATCAGTGAAAGGAATCATCAGCACAAAACATGGTACCACAATAGAGCATCCAGTAGTAAGACATAAGCATAGTAATTTGAAGGTAAATTACACCTTGTAATTTGAAGGTAAATACAGGAATACACAGTTAACTTTGTGGCTAACCCATGTTTAAGTCACAGTAACTTCATGTGTACTATGCAAAAACAAAGCCTAGTGTTTCCCTGTATAAGGTCAGACATATGTACACAGTAAAGTACATGTTCAAGCTCCAAAGGATCTAACAGTTATTTGCATTTTGGACCAGTCCTCTTCCTTTTGGAATTGGTCTTATAATTTTATTTCTTTATAATTGAAATAAAAAAATGAAGGAAGCCCCTTAAATAGGGTATATTCAGAAAACACTGTCTAATTCCAATCACAGCTCTAATAAAAAATGGGTCGAAATTCTCTGTTTTGTAAAAGTTACTGCAACAAACTTGTCTTCTTACATAATGTCCATTGTTTTACTACAGTTGGAAAAACAGAAGCAGGGATGGGGGAATAATACTTAAACTACACAATGCATTTGCAACAGAACAGAAAAAAAAATACAGGATGTCATTTCTGCACTGTGCTGCGTGATTGACCTATCTTTCCAAGAACAGCTCTGTTGGCTTTTAGGAAGTTTTATGAGACAGGTTTTCACAGGGCTCTGCTGATATCAAGCATCTTGCAATATCAGAAGCTGAAAATAGGATGTGTTCTTAACAAAGTGTTTACAGTGGAAATACTGACTTTGAAGATGAGAAGTGCATAAGTAGATCCAAAGGCAAGCAAAAAAAAATGGTCAGTGATTGAAAGGAGGGGGAGTATTTACTTTTAGAAGAGAAGGCTGTGAGGGAACTTAATAAGTGTCCTCCTATCTTCAAAGGACAGTGGCCAGGCAACAGATTTCTATAAGAAGTGAATAGGCCAAACAGTAATATGGCATTAAATGGCAATAAAAGTGAGTCTGGCTAAATACCAAGAACAGAGTTCTCAGAGTAATAACATTGAAACATTGGCAGAAGAAGGGAGAGAGTCCAAAAATCAAAAGCCTTTAAATTCAGACAAGCATACTAGAAATTACAGGAGTGTGCAAAAGTGGTGAACGTTCCTGAATCCACTTCAGCCTTACATTTTCAAGCAAATCCACCCTGCCACCAGAGCAAATACAGTGAGACTCGGCCAAACATGCACCAAAAAAAAGTTGTGTTGTTCAGCAAATTAACAGTTGTAAGAAATAAACAAAAGTAATGTGGGGGGTAAAAGAACTGCAAAAATGACTTTGGAGAAAACAGGGTTGACTGAGAAAACTCTCTGAACAGTATAAACAGTAGAAGAGAATGTCTGTCATGGAAGGAGAGGCAGCAGAGCTCTCATGGTTATAGCTGCTGAGGGCTAGATCATACAGCTACCCATTTTCTGACAAATCCCTTTGCAGATGCAGTGATTTTGATAGCATTTCCCCATTGTGGTATTCTCTAGCACTCACAGAGCATTGATGGAGCTTAGTCCTTTCAGGTCCGTTCTGTGCTAACCTCCTTGTGCAATCAGAAATGAGTTGGGGGAAGCCAACTACCTGCACTGAGCATCTACAGAGACATTATCAAAGCAAGCACTTCCATTTGCGCTGGTATACCTGAGACACTCTTGGCTTCTTAATTGAACTCCTGCAGTTAAGATACACATACCTCTCATGGCTCCTTATCCATCACCAGCTTGACTTCTGAAGAAAGGACCCCTAAGGTCTTAAGGCCAGCTTGTCATGTTTTAAAATAACAATGAATCTCCATGACTTTGTGGTCTTCACTGGCAGAAAAGACTCAAGATTTTAACATCGCAGTATAAAAACAGCCTATAAAGTTAAGAAAAGCAAACTACAGGAAGTATTTTTTACAAAAATATCCCTTTGATTTAGTTAGAATTTAAGCTGGAAATCTAAACTGCGAATAAAACCAAGCACTGCAGTTAATAGGCCACACAAGAATAACAATGGATCACAATCAAATTATGAAACTCTGGCTAATATCCTTACTTTGACTCTGCAGTGACCCTGTCCGTGTTCTCATTGATTCATGACATCTGTGAATATAATAAACCTTTGCTGTTCCAGTTCCTCTTTATTGTTGATTTTATTAAAGAACAGTGAGTGTGACTCTTGCTCTTCAAGGATGGAAAGAAACTTTTTGCACAGCTGTGTTTAAAGAACTGGTTCCTGATGCCCTTACTTAACTACTTGCTTTTGTTTCCAGAAGTTATTCTAATTAGGTCAGCCAATAAGATGCTATTAAATGAAAAAAAGGCTGTTAGACAAGCATTCTAGGAAAATCAGTTTTGAATACAAAAAGATAATCTGTTTTTTAGTTTAAAAATCTCTGCTAATGAGTGCAGTTTGTTTGGTCCTTGTAACTAAACAAAGCAGAAACATTAGAAATTCTTCTGTGTATGTCAATTACAACAACAACCACAGATCCATAGAAATTAAGTCCTTGCAGTATGGTAAATGCATAACTAAAATGATGCATCTGATTCAGAGATTCAATATTTTCTGGCAAATACCATGTCAAAACCAAATCTACTCCATATAACACTGAATGATACAGCAATTGGGAATAATGATAATGTTTGCAATCATAGCAGTTTATGTTTTTACATCACCGTTTTTAACTGGAGATAAAAGCATTCAGAAAAGACCAAAAAAAGTCTATATTGTTAATAAATATATTTACTGTGCTTTGATATCCATAAGTGAGATATAGAAAATGGGTCTAACGTTGCAGAGAACCAGCACATGCATACCTTACATTTATCAGTAGATAAGAAAGTCAGGTGCCAGAAATTCCAATAGGTTGAAGCAAAAAAAAAAAAAAAAAAAAAAGATTGGTGTGGCAGCTAATTGAATTCATTCCTTTTAAGGGTTTAATGGATTAATTTCAAAAGACAATGGTTCTTTCTTTGATTTGATTGTTTTCATGTGACCACAGCCATCCTCTTCTTAATTATATCTCACTTAGAAGGCTAGGAGAACTCAGAGGTAAATCAGCCTCCAGAAGTAGGAAGAAGGATCATGAAGCAGCAGATTACTCAGTGTTTGTTGCACTTTTGTTCTGACTCCACAGGAGAGCAGATTTTGTGACATTTGAGATGAAGCGATAGCAGTAATATACCTCTTGTTTAGATACAGAGATGGTAAAACAGATATAGAAGCTAGACCTGAAAACTGTGTATTTCTGGCTTGTAAACATAAGGATGTCAATTATGAGAAAAGGTGTGGATGTGAAAACAAAAAAGAGGAGAAAATAGTATTTTGGTATTTGAATATACTTATATTTCAGTGGAAGGAGTATGGTTTTTGTCCTTGCTCCTTAATTTCTGTCAATAAGGCAGATCTGTACACAGTGTTCTTAATACTCTTTTAAAGTTTTTCATTCCTTGGCAGCACAAGCTAAAGAAGAAAGTAACAAACTGAAAACACTAAGTCTGATTCTGGCCAGTTATTTTTCTTCAAGAAGAAAGTTCAAAATGCAGTCGTTTTGGATAAAAACTTCATTTTTACCTATTTCTAATTTAAAAGATTCATGCCAAGGAGACTACATATATTTCTCTCCCAAAAATGGAATCCATTGGTTGAAAAGCACATTCACTTTGTTAAAAAGTGGGTGATAATTTCACCACCAGATGATTGCACTGCTTGTTACTAACCCCATTTTTTTGTTTCAGTCCTACCTCAATGCAAAAAGAAGCTGTTCCCCAACTCATACATTGCAAGAAAGGAGAAATCAAAGTTGGTGGCAAAAGGCAGTTTGGTGAGGTAGATTCAGAGAATCACAGAATCATCTAGGTTGGGAAAGATCCTCAAAATCAAGCCATGTCATGGAGGACAATCTATTGGTTGAGATATTTTTGTATGCAACATTTAACTCCGTGAAGCATTTCAGTTTCAATAAAGATTGACAAAATGATTCTCAGCCTAAGAAATCTGCTTTCCAGTACCTTTCTCTGTCTCTGAATGACAAGGGGCAACCTTTTGAATCTTAGGATCAGCTTCACAATGTGATGTTTTTTGTCATTTTGTTTTGTTTTGTTTTTTTTCTGAAATCAGAGCAGAACATAATTCTGAGCCAGCCTAGGGTCTGAGTGCAAGGATTGCTGTCACAGAATAAGAGTAGTTGGCAGCAGTAGGTGACATTTCCATAAAGACAATAACAGGACATCAAGGACAACCATGCAAGAAAAAAAATAAAAACAAATATTTCATATAAATTGCTAAGTGGTTCTTTTAAACCTACCTGCTCCATTCTGTGTTAAAATATGCTTTATGGCTGCAATGGCAATGTGTCTGACCATGCTCATGCTTCAGCATGCTGTTACATATCATTCATGGGAATAGCACGTATTGCTGTCAACACTTGAATGTTAACTAAAAATCATTATATTCTTTTGCAATGCATTTCCACTTAGAGTATTAACAGTGGATTACAGTGGATACAGTAATTTTTGCCTTGAATTTTTTAGTAATTTCACAAGATTTGCATTTGTCATTTAAAAAAAAAAAAAAAAGAGAGAGAAAATTATATAAAGATCCTAGAAATTAGTGGGAGAAGAACCCTAGTGTGACCAGGAGTTATAATAATATTACATATTAATATATAACTAAATATAATTTGACTTTTTAAAAATTTATAATTCATTTGGGGGAGTCTTTTCTGAATTGGAGGTTTTTATTTTGAAACTGAAAATATACTTTTCGGTCTGACACTGATGAATATCTAAGAGGATGCCAAGAGTTCATTCAGAGAACATTTAGAGAGTGCAAGGCCCCAAATACTTTTTTTTTTGCTGTACTCCACAGCCGACTGGAATTCTTACAAAAATAGCATAATTGGTATTTTCAATACTTAACTGAGCAAGCAATGTTGCTTTTTTGACACACATTTTACTTAATTTCAGTTTACCATGTTCCATTCAGCAGTATCTCAAATAGTTTAAAAAAAAAAAAGATATACTTTCTCTAATATACAGCAGACCAAAATTTAGTTCCTTTTCCAAATACTTGAATTCTGAAATCAATATTTAAAAACCCTTAGGATTAAAACTGTTTTTAAAATGTCATAAATAGAACCAGGAGGTAGCCTGGCAGAACCAAGCACCCATCTGTCAGTGTTACTGTTGTAATTTATGGCATCTCCATTTCAATTCAGGTACAACAAACACTCAGTAGACACTACAGAGTAGGAGCCAGAATAGTGATATTCAGGTAAGCTTAAATTAGTCAACAAGTTTCAGCCAATATCCACTAAATTCAAGCATGCTATATAACAGAAAGATTAGTAAGATTAATGAAAAGAAAATACTACTTAGTTTAAAGAGAGTTCTGTGTGAATTATAGAATGAACGATTATTACTGGTAAGTCATTATTAGAGCATTAATTATAAGCAGTATTAATTGTAAGCAGTACAGAACAAGAAAAACTAAGTCTTACAAATACTAATGTCCTAATGTGGAAAAGAATGTACATGTTAATAATAAGTTAGGTTAGAATTGTCTAGAAAATCAATTGTTGTAGTTATGTATCTGTATAAAATCAGCCACCAAAATTAATATTTTTCTGATTGAAAAGTAAGAATCATTCTTTTTTCATAATGAAAGAGAAAGTGGTGAAAAGATTATCATTAAATATATATATTGTTGAGTTAAACAAAGAAGCAATATAGAATATTTAATACGTCTACATGTGGTTTTGTCACTGGATTTTCTTACTTTCTTCTCATTTTAATAATGACAACAGTATTTTAGTCTTCAGCAAGTTGTTACAGAACTTTCAGTAGGAAAACATACCACATTATTTATACTGCAACAAAGTGATGTTCTATGAATTTTAAACAGTAAAATTTAGGAAGAGTTTATTAATATTAGCAAGTTTATTCAATTAGCAAGTGCATTCGCGCAGTTGTCAGTGTAGTCAATAGGTCACGTTAAAGAAAGAAGGCAATTTGCTTTAGGAAGATGATAGTTAAAACTATAAATGTGACATATATGCAAAATAAAACAAGAATTGATTAGGCTGATTTTTATCACTCGGTTAAAGTGCAGAAGCATTGGTGCGTCAGTGTCTTTACCTACCGGCAGAGGCTGGATTTCTGTCAGCACTATCACCTCTACAAAACACTGTCGGCCTGGAGCCCAGGGACATGAACACAGCAGGGCAAACAAGACCAGTACAAATCTGACCATGAATTATGTATGTCACTGCTGTTGTGTACCCAGTTGGTTCAAGGGAGAGAAAGGAGAAGTGGCTCAGAAGGGTATTTCCTTTACTCTGTCTGGAATTTCAGTTAAGGAAGAAGAAATGATACAGCACTTTCAAGGAAAGTAACTTCCTGTCTGTGCCTTAAATGCACTATAAACTGAAAAATAGATGCTGAAAGAAATCAATAGCATTATAGAATGGCTGTGTTAATAGTTTTCTTCAATCATTTTGTCATTCTCTCATCAATTTTTCCATTCAAAAAGCCACAAAATCTAAACACAGAGGAAAAACACTTTCTAACACTTACTATCATCTAGAGTAAGCTAATTTTCTTTGCTTTATCCTATGACCCCAGGATTACTCTGAACCTAGTTCATACTCTCAATATATCCTGCACAGTTCCAAAATAGCTTAACAACATGATTTACTGAGATTTATCTGAGCTTACTATCTTTTCCATAGCTGGATGCAGAGTAGGTGTATGAGAGTTGTATTTTGGTGAAATCATTATTTTTCTCAATCAAGTCCAGATTTTATCCTTACATTTTTGTTCCTATGGAACGTCTCACTGAATCAGATATGTAAAAGCTTGTCAAAGCAAGGAAAACTTTCAGATTGAACACTGATGAATTGAATATTGTACCAAAATTTGGCCTCTGGTTTTAGTTGCACTATTCTCTGAGCTGTTCATATATACCTGATGTCTCCTTTGACAACAGCTGCTGTGGTACATAGCTCACTGTCACAGTCAGGGTGGTCTCTATATTGGACAAGATTATCCTTCCCTAAAGACCATGAAATCCCACTACTTGGAGTGCAGATTTCTTGCTGTCACTCTCCAGGGATGATCTCTAACAGAAGTACTTAGGTTGTCACATTAATCCATACTTCACCAGCCCAGCTAAATTTAACCCACATTTTCAACTCCCGGAGCAAGATTTTCATGACAACAACTAATGTTTAATTTTCCCTTCTAAATGCATGCTTTATTTTATATATTGTTTCTTCAAAAACCATTTGTAGTGCAATTGAGTAGAAATTTATATTTGACAAGGCAACTGAAAAGATCTTGCTGAACTATCTCCTTAGCCCCCTTTTCTGCTGCATAAAGAAGGTCTCCATAATCCTTGAATGAAAAGAGCATATCTGTATCAATGAAAGATACTCAAGTCACCTTAGATTTGCAGATGACATTATCTTATTTTCTGGAAAGCTCTGAGGCAGTGTTCTGCACTGAACAAGGGCAGAAAATGTTGACCTTGGATGAATAGTTGCAGAGAAACAGTTTTAATACAGTTATGAAAGAAGGAAACACTACAACTAAAAAAAATTAGAACAGTTAGACCAACTAGGTAGATTAGGCTGACAATGTAAGTAGAAAAAAATAGGGTTTAATTAAGAGCTGTCAGGAGACTGAACAACAGAAGGAACATTAAGTTCAGTCTCCTCTTAGAACAAATTTTGAGTATCCCTGTATTCCTACCCAGAATTCTTGAAAAATAAAAACCAACACCAACAATGTAGGAAGAAAAAAATAGGGAGGAAAAGGAAGATAAGTCTGCCACCATAATGAAAGCCGAATAACCTTAAGAGAAGAAAAGGAAAATCTAGATATGACAATTATGTAATTGCCTAGGAAGTAAACAAAACAATGAACAGACAATGCTGGAATATAAGCAGAAGTTTAAACCATATGCAAGCTTTCTAGTGGACATCTTAATTAGGAGACAAGTCTAAAACTGGTCCTAGCAGTGAGAAGCATGCGCCCGTAATAAATGTGAAACACCGCTGTCCGAGTTCAACTCACACACAAAGCCAAACATTCTGCATGTTGATGTATAAGAAATGCTTAACTATCAAGCAAAACAAATAAATAGAACTTGTTCAACATAAAAACTCCTGGATTCAGAAAACCCTGGTTAGCTCACTGTATATTTGCACTGAACAAAGGGACCTGATGTCACGTGTGAAGCCGAATGGAAGAGTACATCATCCAAAAATTCCTTTGCCAGAATAGGCTGCAGATCACATGAAAGTTTGCCAGCAAAACAAGAAAATGCTCCTAGCAGAGCTTTTGAACCTCTTATGGATCAAAATTAAGCCTGATTGTTTTGTTGGTAGCATTTCTTCCAAAATGGAAAATTTTGGACCACACAGTGAAGAGGTTGGTAAATGCTTTCAATTTCTACTGCTTCATTAAAGCAAATTCCTGTATATACTTTGTCACAGGTAAGGCCATACTGGAAGAAGAGTGTCATTGTTTAGAAGGCATACACAGAGAATTACTTGATCTAGGTTCTATGTGAGTGTGCAAAAACTGCCATGGATTGGAGGAGAAAGGTGTTTGATGAGTGCTGTGAGTGACATCTGATTTGGCTGCGCACTGTGTTTCAAATGCAGAGGAGTGAGGGATCCCAGAAAAGTTAAGGTTGAAAATTCAATAAAACCCACATAAAACTCAGTATAAAACAATTTTCTCTCTCAGTCCCAGAATATAAATTTCAATATCAGTGTCATGGGTGTTCGTTTCTAGCAGGATGTAGGCTTCAATAATAATTTAATTTTATAAGAGAGATTAACATAGTTAATAGTTTTATATGAGTTCAAAGCTATGTTAGATGGGCCTTCAGGTAAGCTACCTGGTATAAGATATCCCTGTCCATGGTAGAGACATTTGTCTAGATGATCTTTAAAGGTTCCTTGCAACCCAAATAATTCTTTAATCCTACAATTAGAGCAAGAAGGAGCCTGCACAGCAACAGGAAATATATACGTTTATAAGGAAATATATAAGTTTATATATGACCTTTCATAGTGACCATTCACATGATCGAGGCATAAATTTTAGATTCTCTTTTACAGCTGTATAGTAAAATCAACCAGCATTAGAATAAAGTTTTAAAGGATTGCAAGTTAGGAAAAAAAAGTCACCTTCTAGAGTTGTGACTTTATTTATAAGCAAGTTGAAGGCCATCCCTCCATCCTCCTGAGTCTGAACTCAGCAGCTTCAACAGTGCAGGCAAGATGGAAGGTAGGCACAAAAGTAGTAGTTGATAAGAGCAGAGATGAAAAATGTGCTTAGCAGATATTAATTCACAAGAATTACCTTTTTCCTTCCATTTTTCTGATCCTCTAGAACCCTTTGTCATTGTGTAGTTTTTGATTTCACAGTCAATAGTCATATTTAACCCTTATTTCCAGTTTCAAAATTTAACCCTAGTTAAGAATATTCTTTCTCACTTTCATCTTAAATTGAAGGGAATTGTAGGGAAGAGAGGAAGGAGAGTGGAGTGACTGTTTTTGTCTAATCACTGCTGCAAGAATGTTTTGTTTGCTAATTCCTTCCTAGGCAACTATCCAGCAATTAGCCCCCATTTCTTCCATTTTATCCTACCAAGATGTTTCACTGATTTTAGGGAAATATTCACATAAACAACTATCTGTTGGATTTAAGCTCGGAGCGGTAACTGTCAAGAGCATGCTGTATTAGAGCTATGAAATAGATCTTTAAAACTTGTATCACTCTTCAGTTGTGAAACAAAGCAGCCATACTTTATGCCCTATTTATGTTACTAAGAATTGATCATAAAAACCTTTTAAAAAGATTTGCACACGTATTTGGAGATGTATGTCTTGGAAGAAATAAGATTACAAGTTGGCATGTCTTGGCTTAAGTTAACATCCTTTAATCACCAGACCATGGTGTGACTCAACTACACTGGGTTCTTCCTGAATGCAGAAAAACAGTTCTGCCATTCATAAGAAAATCCCTCTTTCAACATTTGCCAGTAATTTAAATCACAGTGGACTGGCACTCACGAGCTTTGTGTGTTCAGTCCCTGCACTTGGTATAGTTTCCCTACACAGCCTTGAGCAGAATGTTACATCTTTGCCTCGATTTTCCTTAGAAATTGTGAACAATAATATTTATTTTTCACAATTCCACTATTACTTCTTACTTTGAAAATTTTGGGACAAAGATTGTTTTATTTCCATTGGGAAAATGGAACCTGCTCTTCACTGAAACATTTGCTTGAAACATACGTAAAAATAACAATAATTAATATATATATATATTATATATATATATGATCCCTTAATTATCCACAATAAAAAAGAAAAACAAAGTGCTTTTTCCTTCTAAGGAAGACATATGGCTTTGAAAGTATATATAAAATGTCAGTCTTTTCTTTTATGCAAAAATCAGTTTATTCCTGTTAGTAGCCTGATAGTTCATGGACAAAACCAGATGTACAAATACTTTCTGTAGCAGCCTATTAAGAAATAAATGGTTGCATCACAAGAAAAATCATTGCAGCCTAGATATTTTATTTAGAACTAGTAAAATATGTTTGGCCTAAGTGTAATGTTAACACCTTTGCAGGGTATTTTTTAATCTATAAAGATTTGACTAAACTATACAAAAGTCTGGATTAATTCCTTTTTTTTTTCTTTTTTTCCCTATCCTTTTATTGATAGAACTTGATATTTCTGTCCTTAACTAGAAATGTCTTGCCTGCTCATGTTTATGCAGTACGGAATTTTTGGAAGAGAAGAAAAGAGGTACTGTAACATCAGAAGGAAACATCAAAGGACTAGTGGCAACATCTTAAGGCTTTTATCAAAGTAGTGAGGGAATGCATTAAAGCAACAATATATGTAGCTTACAAATGATAGGACTATCAAACTCAACAGCGTGTCTGATGAACATAGAGGACACAATTTATATGCATTCTTTGTTTTAAAATAAAGATTCAAACAGTGATTTTGCTTTCGAAACTGTGAATGAAACAACAAAAAAATAGACAGGTCTTCAGGTTGTGTCAATTAATGCAGCTATAGTGGAGCTGAAGGCAGCCAAAACCATTTACATCGGGTGACATGTTAGAATTTTCTAAATTTTAAAGTCAATGTCTTCAATATATATAAATATATATATAGGACTTTTTATTCCTTTCTCCTTTTTATAACTATATGAAATTTGGGAAACTGAGCACTGGAATTCCGCCTAATAACGTATAGATCGCTCTCACTGTTCGGAACAAGTCTGTTATGAAAAGGTGGAGTGTATCCACAGAATATCCTTTTGTCAACCCTACTTGCCAAGCTTATTACAAGAATCTATGATTTGGCTTCACTTAGTGAGAAAATACTTGTTGTTTCCTATTTATCCCTAAATTTTCCATTCAAAAATTTTATTTGTAGAAGTCGTAGAACTAGGACCACATGGTAGACTTCAGAATGGAACCAATTATTCTAGTTTCACCTCAACCCCAACCCCTGTGTGGGCCACATCTGCCTTTTGTTCTGTCTTTTGCAGACTGCCATAGGAAAGAACATGGATTACAAATCTACCCTCAGAAGACACACTTCCTCTCCCACACTGTGGTTGTAATCAGCTACAATATATGCAGATAAAAACAAACAGGCATCACAACTTCTGATCACAGAAATGGCAGAATGTGTTCCTATCACTCTCTGCCTTTAATATGTAAAGAAAAATCTCCATGCACTGGGGTAAAATAACCATTCGTTGGTGTAACAGCTAAAGTAACTGGGAGACATATAAAGCCAGTTAGCAGAGCTGGAACTAAAGCCCGGTTCTGTCACACATATATTGTGTGTGTGTGCTATACTGTCACATAGAGATTTAAAAGGCCACCAGTCTCTGGTAGCAGCTAGACAACATATACAGACATGAAAACAATTAATTTCCACAGTAAGATATCTGGCTATTTTGTTCATAAGAAGAGTACATTTGCAAAATGTTCTCGGTCAAGTTCTTGTGCATTATTCCTGCTGGATCATTATTACAGGAGTTACATTTTCTGGAGCCATTGTACTCCAGTTAAGCAGAACAAGGAAGAGAGAGCAAGAGTTCAGAATCACTATTCTCCTTCTGCAGATCTTCTTCACCTGCAGTGATGTCTGACTCTGTGTAGGGTAATATAGGGATGTTAAGCAGCTGATTCCTATTGATGTGCAACTCTTACAACATGTTTTGTGGATCTGCAGGCTGTAGGTTCACAGACAGCTGCTAATCCATGCGGAGGAGAAAAGCAGTTGATAAAAATTAGCACAGGGACCTGGAGATAATGAATAGAATCACAAATCTCAGCTGCTGTTTTATTACAGAGTTCTCAATACGGAAGAAAAAAAATGATGCTTATTATTTACTTTGTCATTTGTACTTGTTTTTTAATATGGGCATTTTCCTTTTCAGAATGGGATGTGACAAAGTTATAGTGAGTCTGAGTCTGGAAGAGACTGGCCCATGTGTCCAGAGAGCAGAAAAATGTCTCGGGGCAGGAGGCCAAAATAAAGTAATTATTATTCTTGAAAGAGGAGCTCTGTAGCTTATAAGAAACCCAGGATATTTGTTTATATATGGATAATGTCCCCAGGCTGCTTAATACTCACTGCAGCGAGCATTAATGTCTTTTTTTCCAATATTTCTTTCCAATACCTCTTCATTGAGACCAACATAGGATGAGTTTTGCACATCTCGTGAAAATGAAAACTCTCATGAAAATCTCTTCAAGCTCTCCACCCATTTACACTACTTCAAAATGCTAGCAGACCAAAGCTGTCCTTTAACTTGATTATCATTTATTAATTGTATTACAACAGCACAGAGTAGCAGTGGGAGAGCGTAAGCAAAGAACAAAATAAGGTTCCAGTCCATCATAGAATCATAGAATTGCAAGGTAGGAAATGACCTGCAAGATCATCTACTCCAACCATCCTCCCATTACCACTGCTACCACAAGCCTCTAAACTATATCTCGCAGCTCCTCATCCAGATGCCTCTTGAACACTGCCAGGGATGGCGACTCCACCACCTCCCTGGGCAGCCATTCCAGTGCCTGACCACTCTCTGAAAAAAGTTCCTTATGTGTAACCTAATCTCCTCTAGTACAACCTGTGGCCATTTCCTTGGATCCTGTTCATTGCCTGGAAGAGGCCAAACCCCTTCTCATCAGAACCTCCCTTCAGGAAGTTGTAGAGTGCAATAAGGTCTCCCCTGAGCCTCCTCTTCTCCAGACTAAACAATCCCAGCTCCCTCAGCCGCTCCTCATAAGACTTGTGCTCCAGACCTCTCACCAGTTTCGTTGCCCTTCTCTGGACACGTTTCAGGGCATCAGTGTCTTTTTTGTAGTGAGGGGCCCAAAACTGAACACAATGCTCGAGGTGTTGCCTCATCAGTGATGAGTACAGAGGGATGATTACTTCTCTGCTCTTGCTGGCCACACTATTTCTAATGCAGACCAGGATGGCGTTGGCCCTCTTGGCCACCTGGGCACACTGTTGGCTCATGTTCAGCCGAGCATCAACCAACACACCCAGGTTTCTCTCTTCTTCACAATCATCCAGCCACTCATCCCCAAACCTATAGTTCTGCATGGGGTTGTTGTGGCCAAAGTGCAGGACCCAGCACTTGGCCTTGTTGAACCTCATCCCATTCACCTCAGCCCAGCAATCCAACTTATCTAGACCCCTCTGAAGGGCCTCCCTAACCTCAGGCAGATTGGCATTACCTCCCAGCTTGGTGTCATCTGCAAACTTACTGAGGGTACACTCAATCCATTCATCTAGGACGTCAATAAAGACATTAAACAAGATGGGCCCTAGTACCGACCCCTGGGGGACACCACTTGAAACGGGTCGCCAGCTGGACGTAACTCCATTAACCACTACCCGTTGGGCATGGGTATCATCAGTATCACTTCTCTCTACTATCCTGGCAACTTAGCACCTGCAACCCTCTTGACAAATGCAGCTACACTGCACATTCATTCAGTAGCCATGTTGCTCCTAGGATCCTGTAATGTACTAGAAATCCCTCATGCTATGTATTTTGAAAACTCAGAACAAAATTTCAGTCTCTGCCCCATGTCACTAGTTGCTCAGGAGGCACAATCCCAATAGTTATAATTACCAGTTTCACCATGTGTTAGAATTCCTGCTCTTTGAACATGACTGGAAGTTTTTGAGCTCCTGGAGTGCAACTCTGATTTTGAATTAAACTTTGAAAGTCTTGTTTCTGTAGTACAGGTAAAAATCCAATATATAAAAACCCCTTTGTAAAAACTGAGGAGGTCAGAAGGGCTGAGAAATTTGACAAACACCCATTCTTGTCTATCTATTGGAGAGCTAGATTAGGATCTCACAGATTTGTGAAAGAAGTAACAATAAATATAGCTCTGAACTAACAAGAAAGAGAGCAGGAATGAAAGACTGGCAATCTACATTCAGTGCCGATTGATTGCCTGGCGGTACAGTCATCTGTGCTTGTGGGACATGATGTTTTAGAAACATTCATGCAGACACCCAGCAGAGAGCATGATACTCTTTTCAGTAGACTTACAGATCCTTGGCAAATGCTAATGAAATAATGTCAACTTTTTATGAATATTCAGAGTGCTTTTGTTAATGAAAAGAAAAAGGCATTAGAATAGCTAGCTATTATGTAGGCTGGCACCAGCTGTTCAATTTTTCTAACAAAAAAAAAAAAAGCAATTGTGTGTGAATTTTACTACTCATGATACTGAGATATAGGAAGGAGGTAGGTAGGCACTACAAACATTTGCATCCCATCTTAAGCTCCACCAGGAACACCACAGTTATTCAATTACTGGGGCTTACCTCTACAATCCACACTACATAACGCAGTATTTGCCTACCAGGAGTGAGAGCTTAAGAACGAGTTAATATACATAGACTTTTTCTTCCAAATCATACCAGATTTGTATACCTGTATCATTCAGTGTAGGAATCCAGAAAAAAATAGCACTCAGATTCAGACAAAAAATATTGTTGTCCATTTATAGGTTAGTTTTGATTGAAAATGTTTTGTGAAGTTTTATGTTACCCCAACCAATACATAAGAAGGGATGTTTTCTAAAAAGTACGGTAAACAGAAAGGAGCAGTGATTTGTACTTAAGTGTGGATCTTATTCTTCTGCAGAAAGCATAGCAGGTGAATTGTTGTCTATGAAAATGGCTGTCTCTGGCAATCTGAACTGCCCTGCAAATGGTGGGTTTTTAGTTGACAGAAGTCTGAATTCAGTTCCATACAAATATACAAAAGCATATCTAAATATTTGGCCCTCTTTCTCATATTTCTTCTCCATAGATGAGCAAACAGAAATAGGACTTTTAGGGTAGAAAAAAAGGCTCCACGTACTTGAGTTTCTTGATTTTTTTTAATTAATCTCATTGGCTTTGACATGTATTTTTCATAACTACAAATAAGAAGGCAAGATCTGCTATGATTACTGATATTTGTAAACTAACTTTCAGCTCAAGATGAGGGAAAACTGCTTTTCTGTGTGCTCCGAATTGCAAGATTAGTTCCCTGCTCGATCTCAACACCTTTCCATTAGACAGACTCTGTAAACAAAAGCAGGACAGCTTTACTGATAAATCCATAAATGCAACTAGAAGAATGGAAAAAAAAAAAAAAAAAGAAAAAAAAAAAAGAAAAAAGCTTAAGTGAGTATAAGACATACCTCAATAAAACTCACCCAGATACCTGAAGTATGCAGAACCACATGCAGTCAACATTTTGGGGTGGGTCAGCCACCATGAAGGACACTATAAATTCAATGTTCTTACTCAGTGAAAACAAGATGGAAAATTTCATGGGCTTTTTTTATGCCCCTAATGAACAGATTTAGTGGATCATAATAGAAAGGAGATTTTATTTTCTATTGTGTAGCTTCACAGGATGCATGCATTCTGTTAGTCTCAGTTTTAGTTGTACATAGGGCAGCACACCAGCTGACAGATGGAAATAGCAATCCTGACCTTACTTTTGAAGTAGTGGATCAGTGTACTTCACACAGATGCAGTGGAACAAAATATTCAAACTCATACCCATAAAGAGGTACATTTCACTTTTTTCTTTAGGACTTTCAGTGTAAATGAACTGATTCTTGTAAGTATGAAAAGTCAGCACCATGGAAAGGCATACAGGTTACCAAATACAATGGACGATGGCTGCTGCCATGAACTTCTGACTAGGTTTCTAAATATGAGTTTAGAGGGGGAAGCCTGGAAATAAAAAAAAAAATCTTATCTCAGGCTTTAAAGGCTATGGCAAAGGAAGCCAGCATTAAATACACCCTTCTGCTGCCCTAGAAATCTGTTCATGCAGCTGTGCTTGGAATGTCTTTGCCAAAATTAAATTAATTAATATTCTAACTCATAGATTCAAGTGACATGATATTGTTTTGCCATAATACTGTTAAATATGAAAATCTGCACAGCTTTTAAAAAATATCCAACATTACCATTCAAATCATTAAAGGAAAAGGGAGTTAAGATCACTCTCCTAATCTCTTTGTGTACTGGCTGCTGGATGCTGTTTTGTGTTTTGTAAAGATAAAAATAGTTTTAAAAAGATGTGAGACTCAGCAGAAAAAGGAACCAGGTGATGATCTTTGCTACACAAAAACAGGTGCGACCGATGCAGATGGACTAGAGTTCCTTTGCAGAGTACACTACAGTTATATATGAAACTGACAAAGGGTAGTATTTCCAATCACACTGTTACTTTGCTTGAGAAGTGCAATAGGTTGGCAATTTGTTAGGATTATTATTACAGTACGCTATCTTGGTGTATGTAGGCACAGTTGAAATATCACTTTCACCATCTGTAATGTTATTTTGTAAAGGCAATTGTGAATATGAAGGGCAGTGCGTTTGTCATTTGCCATCATCAGAAAAAAACAGAGAACTCTATTCCATGCCCAGGGTGGACCACTCCATTTTACATACTCAAATTTTGCAAAAGTCAATAAAAATAGATTTCTAAATTGACCCTAAGCATCTTTGTGGATCTGTCTTAATCCTGTTTAACGAATTAAATACATATATCTCCAATCAGAGTTTGATTTGTTGAAAAAACCTTAAGTTCCTTAAGAGCTATTCTGAGAAATCTCACTAAATTTAGACAGCCATAACAGTGAGCAATGTATTCCAGCTTTTTCACTTGTTTCAATCATTAACAATTCTGAGATATTCAGGAAAAGGAAGAGAATTATGTGATAACTTGTACAGATGATCCAAATAACAATTGGGATTGACTGAACTGAAAATTAGTAACTGGCAACTTCCAGCTGAATGTTGGTGACTGTGAAACAGGAAGTCCTGAACAGAAGCTCTCTGAAAATGTTTTATTTAAATATTTCACAACATTCACTTATAAATATTCCTCTCTCATACAAAGACTGCCCATCTGCAATGATGAATTCCACAGATGTATAATGTTATGTTCAAATAAATTTATGTTAAATAACAAAGTTTATATGATACTTTTAATTTCCTCATAAGTTCTCCTTGCACCTGCTTGATTAAAAGAAGCAAAAAAAGCAGTGGTACTTCCACACTTCCAGTAGCCCCTGAATATGTATGTCTTTGAAGCTACCTTATTTAATTTTATTTAACAAAGTTGTTGACATTTTCCAAAAACGAAACCACAATTCTCCTCAATGTCACACACTCTTAGCACTGCTCTCTAACATACAAATGTAGCAATTTCTGCTCAGTTAAAATTTAAAATAAAATTTAATTGAGATGTTACGTATCCAGTAATACCAATGTGGAGAAAAATGATGAAGCCAGTAGAACTAATATTAAAGAAAATCATTAAAGTGAAAGTCTTGAGAACAAAATAAAAAATGTTTGTGCATAAAAATATTAAATAATATTCAAATAAACAGAAACTGAATTATTTCAATTATTTTCTGACATAAATAATTTTTGTAATTTCCACAATTGAATTTACAATAATTAAGTTTTATCACTATGTATGAGGTTACATTATTAAATGTAGCAGTAGCTTCACAGTTTGGTTCTAACCCCCTTGAAATGCTTTTTATCATTTAAATATGATTTGGTGAAGGCTGAGGCTCTCCTGCACACTACTACAGACTATTTGATCTCTAACTTAACCCTTTGAGCATTTTACAGTGTGAATATTAGTTGTGTGCATCAAAGAAAAAGAGAATTTGATAAGTTCAGCTTGGCTAGAAAGTAGGAGCATGTCAAGTTGGCATCGCATTAGTATAGCATTTATAAACTAAAATTCCTGTTGGTGTCTATAACTGGTTGGACATCTTTTTACAAGAACTTTTCTATGAAGCACAAGAAGGTTTACAGTAAACACCTAAAGCTACTGAAGTAACAGAGTGTCTTCACTCCTGGGCACTGTAGGAATGACTTATTGCTCAGAGGAGACAACTGGTATTTATCCTCTAGCTTTTCTCACAGATTCACTTAAGAAAGAGCAATTTTAAATCTTAAGCTTTTTGAGATACCAAACACCTCATTAGCACACCAAGCAACTCCTACCTCCACTCAGTCAGGTATCAAAAACCACTCCCACTTCTTTTTGCACACTTGTAGCAAAGTCATTCCCATCTGCTAATAGTTTCACAGATGGACCAGGAAACAGCTCATCTTTATATGGTACCAGCTTCAGGATTACTCACTCCCACCCAAATTACCGCTGACAGATAAGTACTTAGATAATGGAGGTGGGGATTTTATTCTCTCTTGAAGTTCTGTAACATCTACAAAAAGACAACTTGAAAATTTTCTGCGCTGTAATTGGAAGGCTTTGTTTCACCATCAATAAATATAGTACAGCCAATGAATTACAGATGTTATCCATTATATGATTCTGGAGTTACCTTTAAAAAGTAATAAAAGAGTATACTTTTCTTTGTATGCTGGTCCCATTGGCTGTGATTGTGCCTTCATTACATCCTGAGACACTGTAACTGAGTATTTCTATCCATTTAATTAAAGTTTATGTTGGATATTAATTTATACAACAAAAATTTCAGCTGTTTTCACTGAAGTATGTTTGGTGGCCCTGCTAGGCAGGGGGGTTGGAACTACATGATCCTTGGGGTCCCTTCCAACCCGGGTGATTCTGTGATTCTGTGATTCTGTGAAGTACTGAAAAAAAAAAAAAAAAAAAAAAAAAAAGTGTAACACTAGCTATTAAAGCCAAATAAAAGCTGCTCTTAGTTTGAGTTGATGCTAGACTCTCAGGGAAAATAGACTGAGTCATATTTAGATTTTTTTTACAGATGTCAAGCCCAGATATTGAAGGAAAAAAAATATATCAATTTTTTCATTAAAAAAGATATTTTAGAACAGTAAGGTAAAATGTATCCGGTGCACAGGTTAAATTTTAAGTGAGCATCTAGAATGCTGATGCCTACTACACTTTATCAACATCTTTCATTTCATTTCATTCTGTGAATAGTTCCTATCATTTTTGGAGCCGACCATCCCATTCCTTTTGCTGTCGTGTGGTGAAGAATTGCTAAAGTTTGGAATTATTTTTATTTTGTTTCTCCTTTCGCTCTTTTTGTAATTGTTTTTTACAGCTTCAACATCGAAGTTTGAAGACTGTCAGTACAGACATCAGGCGTCTTGTATTCACAAGGCTGAAAAGTGGCTGCAAAAAAGACTGAACTTTTTTTGGGTCTGATTACCTCGCAAAACTTTCAGCACTTCCTCTTTCAGATTACAGTATGAAATGTGAGACATCTCTCCTTTCTCCTCATCCCCACCCACAGGCATTAAGCTATTGCTTAAAACTCTGGCTGAATCAGGAAGTTTGGAGGAGCATGCCAAAATAAATAATATAATATTGAAAGGGATCCAACACATATGATGAAGAAATGTATCTAAGGGCAGTGAGGGTGTATCCCCATGCAGTGAGTGAGGTGCTGAATCACTTTGGATGATTCCTGCTGTCTCTCTGGGGCATCCTTCTGCAGCTGTTTTGCCTGAGGATCCTGGAGATATCACAGAATCTTCCAGGCAATGCAATGCTTATTTCTTACCATGTCTTTGTACCTGATTAAATTCATCTTTTCAAAGCTAACACTTTTTAAGTTAGAGAAAGAATCATAGAATGGTTTGGGTTTGAGCTTTAAGATCATCTAGTTCCAATCCCCCAGCCGTAGGCAGGGACACCTCCCACTAGACCAGGTTGCTTAAGGCTCTGTCCAGCTTGGCCTTAAAGGCTTCCAGGGTGGGATATCCACAACCCCTCTGAGCAACCTCTTTCAGTGTCTTACCACCCTCACAGTAAAGAATTTCTTTCTATTACCTTATCTATCCTCTTTCAGTTTAAAGCCATTTCCCTTCATTCTGTCACTACATGCCCTTATAAAATGTCCCTCTCCAGCTTTCCTGTAGGTCCCCTTCAGGCACTGGAAAGCTGCTATAAGGTTCCCCTAGGGCTTTTTCTTCTCCAGGCTGAAGCGCCCCAACTTTCTCAGCCTGTAACTGTAGGAGAGATGCTCCAGCCCTCTGATCATCTCCACCTAGGAGAGGTCATCCTAATCTGCAGGAGCTGATCTGTTTGAACTGCCACAGGCATCTATCTATGGATGGCACACAGGTCTCCTGAGTCCCCTCCTGTGCTCCATTTGTTATAAAAGAAACCTGTCAGGCTAAGACATCTAGCGTTGCCTCTCTAATATAGCCAGTTTGGCCATTTCAACCATGTTGAAATGTTTTGTTTGAATTTGCCTTAGTTGAATGGATATACTCTTCAAGTTCAAAGTCACAATTCATTAAACACCCAAAAAGGGGGAAATGATTTTGTGCTGCAATATCTTGCTTCATTCCCTGCAGCCCTTGCAATGTATCCAGCCATGTAGGAGGTAAAGAGGGAGATTCCAACTGCGTGCAAGGGACAGCTGGGTTGATCAGCTTCTGAAAAAGGCAGACTTTGGAACATCTTGTGAAAACAAGAGAAATGACAAGTAATTCCTACAGCATGTATAGCTTAAGCCTTGAGGGGTGGCTTCTGTTTGGCCTGCACTTGACTTTCTTCCTTAAGGAACATCAAACTAGCAGGTTTTGTACAGTCCTATGTAGTCTATGCCAAGATAAAATATTAATAGATCCCAGTGGATCGACAGGGCTGTTTTGTGCATGGCTGTGCCTGATTTCACAAGTGCTCTTTTACTGAACCATGGTATAATTATTGCTTGCAAAACAGAATTTGTTTGGTTCCCAACCTAGCACTGACAACTGCCTACAGCCATGTGCTGCTTCCCTACCTTCAAAACTCAGCAAAATCTGTCCCTTCGAAACAAGGCCAGTCACAGGCAGGTGTGACCACAGCATTGCTGAGCCCAGATTATTTACCATCCAGATGGGTAATATATTCATAAAGTCCCAGGAAGCTGCTAAAAGTAACAGAATGATCATGGAACACAACCCTGGATCTCTGCATACGTGCTGACCATTTCTTTATATTGCTTCAAGGCAGCTCTGCAACACTCCAGAAACACAACATTCTTATGCCTTTGTGCAAAAGGACCCCTGTGATGGCATTCTCTTTCTCCTGCAGGTTGGGGATCACAACTGCTAGGGAAAATTTACAGTCTTGTGCCATTTCTTCTTTTTTTAATTTACCTTGATTTAAATTTGGACACCTAAATTAGCATTCAATCCTACCGGTTGCCACAGAAGTACCAGAATACTTCTGTGTATAGCTCCAAAAGAACAGATATTGACTTTGATGCCAAATTATGTGTTTGAGATATTCTTGTAAGAACCACAAAAACAACTCAAGAATGCCCCATGGTCTTAAATCACTTCCAGGCTTTGAAAATTCTTCTCTACCTTAGGCATCTGAATTTAAGGGATTTGTCCATGACCACGGAGGCAAAAAGAATAAGTATGATTAAATTCTTCAGATACCAAGTGGTAATTATAGGTTTAGGGGAGGGGAAGGTGCGTTACTACTTTTTTTTTCTGTTGATCAGTGAGTTTTATATTCCTTTCCCTTAGGGAAAAATCGTCTATATTTAGCAGAGTGCTTAACTGAAAATGAATTTAGCTGTCTATACATTCATACATATGAACTTAACATTTGTATACACACAAATGTTAAAGTCCCTATAGTTCTATAATTATTTCATAATTTAACATACAAGAGATGCGGGGAATGGGTAGCAAGCTCCCTAACGGCAAACTGTGATGTGCAGCAAGTTTCATTTGAATGTGATCTCACTCCAAGTTTGTTGGCAAAACTTCTAATGAACTCAACAGAAGCTTTGTAGGAGGAAGCAGTAAAGACCGTGTACTGTTTTATGCACTACAACAAATTTAATTTTAGAAAATGGGGAAATCTAATGTTCATGTCTCCTCAGAAAGCAGTATATTAAGTTAATGGTCTAATTTAAACCCAGTTAGCTATGGTGCAATGCTGCTGCTACAGAATACAATTGTTTGATTGTAATGTGGACTAAATCCAAATGGCACTGAAAAATATCACATTAATCAACTAGTTCCTGTCAAAAAAAAAAAAAAGCAAAAACATACAAACAAACAAAAAACACTACAAGTTCAATTGCAGTTAAAAGTTTTGCATTGAAATTGATATTAATGACTGCACAGTTAAGCTCTGCTGTGCTTTTGCTCTCTCTGAGCCCAAATGTTGGGCTAGGCACTCAAGATCTCTCCCCAGACCTGCCACCACCTCTGCAGTGACACCATCTCCTGTGGTTTCTGAGTGCAGCCCATAACCTGCCAGTTGTCCTTCCTTCTGAGAAACAAAGTGTGAGAAGCAAAGTGATCCCCAGAGCCCCTTACTCACCCCAGTTCCTTACCCAGGCTGTGGGTGATAGAGATGACTGAATTGGAGAATGTCAGTGAGACAGAGAGGAGAAGCTACCCCATGTTTTACAGATCCTGCTTTTCTCTGTAAGAAGGGTGGGGACAAGGTTTGCTTCTTAAGGAACTACCTCAAATTCAGTTCTATATTTGACTTTCTGTAACTGCTAAAGACAATTACAGTGAGCAATAGTTGTGTAACAGAAGCTTCATCTTACACAGCACTTAGTTTGGAAGCAAGCTGGAAATTTTAGTTATTACTTTAACAGATTTAAAATTCTCAGAAACAGATTTGAAAAGCAGCCCCAAAAGCTATAGCATAATAATATTCCATGTACCGAGACAAAATTAATATGAGATGAGATGACTCTTTCATCACAGCAGGTAGACTCAATAAAAAATTCCTGAATATGGATCAAGGTTTCTGGTATTTAAAAAGGGCAACTCAGGTGTATGTGGTGTTGAAGACATGTTTATCTTGAATTGAGATTAAAAGTTGTGTAATCAGGGTAGGCTATTTTAATGCAGTGATTTCCTCCAAAGTATGAATATCCTGAAGTATCTTTTTTTTTTTTTTAAAGTAGTGCCTATATGCTAAAGCCTTGAGGGAATCCATTTTAAACCTTGTTTTTTTTATAACTGCTCTAACTGCTATGGGAGCAAATGTAGCTTTACATCTGAGTTGCATTTGGGAAGGATCCATTTTCTCTCACTGTGTATTATTCCCTGTGTAACATGAGTAAATGAATCAATTAAGCCTTTGTGAGAGATGGGATACACAATAAATGATGCAAGATCTACAACTAACATTATTTTCCTGCTTTATTTTAAAGATGATAAAATACTTCAAAAGATATGATAAAATGCTTTGAATGTCAAGTTTATGGTGTATTGAATAACAAAAAGAAAGAAGGATGAATTTCTAACAGCAGCTCTCAAATTTTAGTAACGTTAATGAAAGAAGTTAATAGTGCATCTGAACTCATCAAGAAGGAGATCCAACATTGCAAGAAGTTTTACAGAGACAAAAACGTCAGTGAGATAAAACACTTGGACAATGTCCACATCAGACATTGAACCTGAGGTGTTTTCTATTAAAGAGTCATAGCTGCTGAAGATGCTGTTGCTGCTCGCAAAACATGACAGACTGAACAAAATCATAGGACCTCTATCCACCTTCTCTCAAACTCTGGTCTAACCTGGGACAGCCCAGATCCCCAGTGGGCACTTGAAAAGATGCAATGAATTCAAAATTCTAAAAAATAGTCAATTATCACCTGTTGTTTGTTTTTTTTTTTTCATAAGAGTACGTTTTGGGATCCCAAAAACATCATAGAGAGTCTCATAGTAGCCAAGGAGATTGAGATGGAAGGCCTGGCATTAAGGATAGAGAATACAAATGAAGGAGTCTGTTCTTAGTTGACCAATGCATCTTTGTTATCAGATATTATATATGATACAATCTCTTTATTCCTGTGTTGTTTTTTGTTTTCACATCACAAATTTCCATGATAAATGCCTGATCAGGACTGTATTTGACACTTTTTTTGCCAATCAGCATCCTGCCACCACCTTCCTTGAATTACTGAGCTAATGCCTTATTCTTTTGATTAAAGGATGCACTTTGTAGAAAAGTAAAATCACTTTTGAAAAGAGGCAGTCTCCTTCTCCTCCCTAGGCTACGAACGTTTCCTTTTTTCACTTTTACAGTTAAATTAAAGTGACATTATTGTGATATTTGCCTGCTACTTAAACCTTTCATTGAAAATTCTTGTAAGTCTTTTGCCAGACTTTATCCCAGTAAATATTGTCATCTCTGAGAGATTTTGAGGTATGTTAGTATATGACTTCATCAAGGAATAAAACCCAGAAACATAGACTGCACCATCTGAGTGTAATTACTGATAGTTTATACCTTTTTATCCCTGATCCACTCCAGAACTTGTACCTAAGAATTTGAAAAAGCTATAGTTTTTTCCTCCTGTTTAGACCATGCTTTATTCATATTTCTACATAAGTATCAGCCAAATCAAGATCCTACTTTAGAATTTTATTTTATTTTATTTTTAGTTAAAAACACGTAAGTACGTAAGCACTGAAATGCCTTTTTTTTCTTTTTCCAAGGAAAGGTGACTTGTACAGATGTTCAGCATGTTTATGACTGTGGGCTAGCATGGATTCAGGCCCTACTCCTTTCCTATGAGAATGCTTGGCATAGAGACCACTTTTCCAGGGAGGTCAGCCTTTGAAACAGAAACAGATTTTCATCAGCCAGGACTCCGCTGCCTTTTGCAGTCTTCATGAGTTTCTACTAAAATGTAAGACATTGGATTATGTTCTAATTCTAATCTGCTAAACCTCCTTAAATCTCTAGAGCTGTTCCTGTTCCCACTGAGAGACAGGAACTGAGCGTGTTTGAGAGACAGGGCTATCTCAGCTCCTCTTCCTCTGCCTTTCCCTTATATGGGTAGTTCAGCTACCAAATCTAATCCATTTTCAGTGTAGAAGAGCAATTCTGTTCAACAGTGGTAGAAGGATACCTCTCTGTGTTCTTGGAATGCTTTCTGTGGGATAACCAGGATCCAAGCCATTGCCCTGCCACATTCAGACTGCTACTGTTTTTCTGAGGAAGGAGCAGTGGATATAAAGGCCAGGGTCACAGCTACTTGCATGACAGGAGACAGGGGAAGTAAGGAGAAGCGAATTGCTATTGTCACTTCCCGAAGAGAGAAGAAAAGCAAGGGCCCACTGAAAAGGATGACCTCAGGAAGGTCTGGATCCCAGATTCCAGACTGGGATCCAAGCTTGCATGCAGATGCTAAAATCAGATCTTCTACACTCAACAAAGACAGATTTTCTTTCCTATTCATATAAGAGGGAGATGTTTAGTTAAGCTTCACATAATAAGTGCACTGTGATACCCAAAGCGAGAATAACACTTTTACCTGTGAGAGCAGCTGCTCTTTTATGGAGGTTGATAGGTAAGAAAATGGAAAAGTTTTACATTTCATTTAAAATTGAGCCACATAGCTTTCTAAATCAATATCAGTGCCCTCAAATCTCAGACCGAAAAATACCTGTCAAAAGAATAGAATGACTGTTCTCATCGTTCCAGCCATCAAAGTTATTTTGATCAAGTCTGTGTGTATTTTTAATAACGATTTTCCTCCTCTCCCAAAGTCTTGTTATTCACTTGAAGGTAAAATTATACAAAAGAGAAGAAACTTTATGAAAAAATGTAAGAACCACTGGGATAAGATCAACCAGTATTTTGCCAGCACAGGATCTTGAGTTATACGTGTGACAGAAAGCACTGCCAATATTGCTTTTCATAATAGAAATATGTTTTTCAAAATATGTGTTTTAATAACATGCAGCAGTGACAAGACTAAAATAAACACCCATTTATAAAGTGTTTGCCATTTTAACAATTTTTGTGAATATATATTTTTACTGCATCCTTGCCTGCATGCAAAAAGATAAACAGAAAATCTCCATAAGAGTTAGAACTTAAGCTTAAGAGAAAACAACTGAATTTTTTTCACAGTGTTTCACATATTGTCTAAGCCATTACAAGATTTACACAAGAAATCTCCATCAAAACCAGCTGGAATCAGGGAATGGGAAAAGCAAATATTATTATGGCTTTTTCACATTAGGCATGTAATGTTGTCAGTGAGGAGCAGTATCTTACTACAGATATTTAAAGCTTAAAAGAATGTGAAGAAATGTTTCTTAGAATTTATCAAAAGCAACTATTCACTTTAGAAGATGTGTCATGAAGTTTTGTTCTTCCAAAACCAAAACACTTCTGTTCAAATTGTATGAATAAAGCATGTATTCTAATGAATGAATCTGTGTGACCAAAGATAACAGCACAAGAGCACTACATACAGATCTATGATGACCTTATTTTAAACAGTATTTAGAGGGGGTGATTCTTCTGGTCATGCAGTATATTTATTGCTGTATTTATACACTTATGAATCATACCCTAATTTGAATATTCCATACTTCATTATTAGTTGCAGAAAATGGACCAAAATCATGACAAAATGCCTTAAGTTGTATCAGCTTTTACTGTTATTACTGAAGATTCTACTTTCTCATTTCAAAAAATATGGCGCTCTTGAAATGAAATTATGGATAAACTTTGTTCAAGCAATTTCAAAAAGACAGAGATATAATGGAGGTCAGAATATGACATGTAACACGCAGACAAATCATTGTTGTACCAGCAGATGCCTACTAACAGAGTTCTCAGAGGTAGTGGGAAGTTATTAGGTGGGTAGCCGTAAGATTACAAGGCACAGTTCAGTGATTTAAACATTTATGGCACTTTATGTGTTTGTTATGGACACACATTCAAAACAGTGACTCTTATCTTAAAGGAAAAATAATTTTTACATCCAACTCATAAGCACGCTTCTAAAATTTAAATCACTTGCAATGTTTCTCAAATACTGAATCAAGATAACGATTTTTAACCAGTGTATGTATTTAGTATAAAGTCAATTGTATTTATTGTGGTGGGAAAACAAATATAAAAACAAACAAAAAAGCCAATATATGCTACAGGCTGTAAATAGGAAAGAACAATGATGGCAATATGAAACTGTGGAGCAAAAATACGCTGTGTTCTTCCACTGATTATGACAGATTAAGAAGCTACTCTAACATTCTGTTTCTGCTATACTTGAAGAAAAGTTATTCTAATTAATTAAATACATACTCATCAGCTAAATCAACATCTTAGAACAGCATTTATATTAGAAAGAAAACAGATCAGTGGAGATTCCATTTCTGATTTTGATTAAAAAAAAATAATAATAAATTTCAAATTCACCAGTAAAATTTTGCAGATCAGAACATATTTTAGGGATTAGAAATAATTAACTTTCCATTTACTGTAATACCTCCAAAAACAGAGAAAAAAAAAGCTTCTAAATTCTCTCTATCAGTATGCAAATAATGTCATGTACACGTGACACATGGTGTCAAGAAATCTATTTCATTTCTTATAGCTGAATGAACAAAATATAGATGCCACTGCTATAATATAATTCAAAGTGGTTATACATACCTGCCCATACCAGCTGTATTCCAGCATTGTAACCTCAGTGAAAACCAAGTCTTAGAAAACTCAGAGCAAATTTGTGAATGCCAACTGTTTCATGTAAGACAAAGCTTATCGCTATGTTGCCACTTTCCCTTTCAAGAGAGTGTGCTACAGCCTACAACTTTTTACTTAACCACCGGTGCTGCTACAATCATAGCTTTGTTGAAGTGTTGTGCTCTTGCAGCTAAAACCTGTTGATAATGAACCTGAACCCATTATTTTGAGTCAATGAATTGAAAGAAATAGGGCAAAGAATGAAAGCCACAGGGCCAATTACCAGCATTCTTTGATGTATTACTTGCTAGCACCCACCAAATCACTTTGTGTCTTTGTCTTGATCCCCTCTGTTATTCATTAATTATTCTGGAAGGGTTAGAGTTCAGATAGCTAATTGCACAGACAGTCTTACTTGGTGGGGATTCTCCCTACACTGACACTTTCCCCAACTGTGCCCAGCCACCTTGTATTATGCCAATTAATCCAATTCTTGGCATTTTTGTACAGTCCTCCAAGTTCTTTTAAAGCTTTGCCTAAAATGTTTTCAGTCAAGTTCGTACAACAGAGGCTGAAGAAGATTTAAGACTGGGATAGATAATGTTTTACAATTGTCCTCTTCTTTCTTTGTGCATGCCACTGGTCCTAGTGACTCATTTTTCCTTCCCTACATGCTTGTCTCCTTATTTACAAGCACAGTATCTAGTGCTTTTATTGCATTTTAAGAAACTAGAGTTATATTAGACAATTCATTCTTCTCCCTATCCATCCCTACTCTTCATTTTTGTCAGAAATGATCTTTTTTGAGTTGAGATGTATGTATCTCTTCAGATCTATGAGAGATTTTCTAGAAATAGCCTTGTAATTAACAAATAGAGAATATCATATTCCTACACAAACCTTAGTGCTTGGAATATTTTCGTGTCCAAAAAATAATAAGGGGAAAAAAAAAAAAAGACAGACAGAGAGATAGAGATAGGGAGAGAGAGGGAATAAAGAGAATTATGAGAATACAAAACATAAGTAAATAAATAAAATTGTGCTCTGTGAGGTTATAGGCTCCTGCTTGCAGTCTCAGTCACTGTTCATGGACTTCCAATTCTAAAAAACACATACTTAACACTGTCTTCATTTTCATCCTAAATGGGAAAGAAGATGTCTGTTTCTTAAGTTCAGCCACTAATCCTGTGCTTGTTATTCTGTGCTGCCACAGATACCCACAGTCCAACTTCTGAAAAACTGGGAAATTGGGAAAACAAGGGGGGGGGACACAAAACAGAAGGCATAGAGACAATTCACACTTAGGTACACGCCATTGTTTAAGCTGATCCTATGCAATAATTCCAGCTCCTCATAGTGACAGCAGTGTAGCTGCCAACTGTAAAATCAATGGCTCTTCTGAAAATTGGGAAGCTAAAGAGATGTGTTAAACTAGGTCCTCAGAGGGTACTTTGAGATTCAGTGTGCACAGACAAGAGGCCCTTTCAGAAAATGATAATTGAGATAAACAGAAAACAGCAGTCGTAGAGAGCATGCTTTAATTATTTTAAATCATAACATTAGCTACCCAAGTAATATTCCAGCTATGTGGTTACTGTTTTTCAGAGAAAATAGTTCATTTGTAATATCGTACCATAGTCATAAAAGTGCTTAATAAAATTTTACCTAGGGAATGTCAGCCTTGAATTACACTGAACAGATATTACGAGTTAAATGTGAAATGCTGAAGTGCAGGATACTGGGGGAAAAAATGAGATGAAATTTTGTAATAAATCTGTTTTTTTAAATAAAAAAAAAAATAGCAGTATTTTAGCACTTCAGGTGATCTAACAGCTCATCTCCATTTGCAGATAACAGAAATCCAATATCCTTCAAGAACCAGGTCAGAAGAACAGTTCAATAATTACAGAAGTCTTATATAAGCATTTGTTAAACACCCAGGAGCATAGGGTAGTTGGGGAAGATGAAAGAAGTTTGTTTATAGATTTCATTTTTTCCTCCACAGGAATCTAAAAAAGCTTGAGCTTTTTTACACACTTTTTTTTCCTAGAGCTGAAATTTCAAATGTAAAGTTACAAGAGCTGCTCTGAAAGTAATGCCTCCTTTTTTATTCTGTTGGCCCATGACGTAAGAGGCAGATATTAGTGGTAGAGCAATAAAGGCTGCACTTTCCCACCAAAATACACCCTTCCAATTTGTTCCTATGCAACAGATGGTAGCAGAGGGGCAGTCTGACAGAATGACCTCTGACATGGAAATGCATAATGTCAGAGGTCATTCTGTCAATTCATGCAAATGTGTGTTGCTGAATTCCTCCATGTGGATATAATTGCACAGAGACATTCATTGACACTTCTTTTTTTTACTTAATTTGGAAAGCAACATATTGTCTTCAGCAACTAAACATACTGTTTAGGTTTTCTGCATTGAATAATTACGGCTATCTTCTCCACTGCTATATTTTTTCCATATTGCTGAAGTTGGCATTGAGACTTCAGAAGTGCTATCTGTCAATAAAGTCCTTTTCAGCTGTACAGCCTTTAAAGAAGGAGTTCACTGTATGATTGTTTAATTCTTTGCATGCTGGGGCCCTGATCTGGTTCAAGAAACCAGAATTAGCCAATAACTTTTGACAACGACCTCTTTCAGCTATGGCTGAGGCTTCTGAAAATGCTCTGCTACTGAGCTCAATAGAAATTCCTGAAAAATTCAATAGGAGTAACCAAATGCAGAGGTCTTTCAGAGTTCTTCTAGATTCGTTTCTCTATAAATAACACAGTATGAAGCATAAATTATTTCTTCCATAAGTAATCAGGAAGAACAGAAATTCATATGTGAATAGGTCCATTACAATTTACAGATTAAAATCTAACTACTAATTCAGAACACTTTAATAAGGGGTCTCCAAGAGCAATGATGATGTTTGAACTTGCACTAGATAGTATAGTGAAGAACAGAAACAAGGGTTGATAACCTACATGAGAAATTGCTTTGAACTTGCAGAAAAGCACAAACACCAACAAAACTGCACGGAAAAGAAGATCCAAGTTATGCTCAACTTGATTCTTAACTGTATGCAGGTATTGATTAGGTTGTCCACGTGGACTTAAGCCTATCTGATCCCATTGTGAGCTGTGTAGTATTAGTATAATAATACTTCTTTTCCCAAAGTGGTAACAAATTAAATATCCACTCAGTGATACCATAAAGGAGATACAGTAAATATTACAGCAACCTTCTTAAAGCCATACAGCAAGGATATTCTGAAACTAGTGATATTAACAAATATATTTTGTCTTTCAGCCAAGTGATTCAGAAATTGAGCTTTTACCCTGGCAATTGTCTAATTTTCAGATCCTCTCTCTAATCTAATAAGCAGTATAACTTGCTTTAATAGTGGCAAGATCCTATCATTCCAATTTTAAAATTGTGCCATTAATTAGGGATTTTGCCTAAATCATAATTACTGGAATTAGTACTATTCTTGTTTTAATTACTACTCTGTATTATAAGAAATAATGATATTTTCAATGAACTTTCTGCACTGTGCATCGCTCTGATGAGGTAAATGAGGCAAAAAGTACGTCTGTTTTTCACATATGGAACTTTGCAAGCATAGCGACTAAATACAAAGACTGCTCAAAATTCAATGCACAAGTCAAAAGCGTTGATTTGTTAGGCTGCTTTAACAACCTACAGAAAAAATAATACCAACAGAAAATCAACCTCAGCGTGTGCTCTGAATGAATTCAAAATATAGCAGTCATCCCTTATCTCATGACAGTGTTACATAAATTCAGTCTAATTTGAATGTTGTACTGATATGTAGTGAAAGGAACACAGTACCTCTTCTTGTGGATTCCTCTTATATTGCCCTTGAATCTTTCTTTCCAGGATCCCCCATTTTGGATTATTTCTCACAGCCACAACACATCACTTTCCAAGCGGTGTTCCTATGTGCTGCCTGGTAAGGGATATGGTGATACATGGGCTTCCAAGCTCCAGCCCTACAATTCCACACCGGCCTGCTTCTCTCACTCACGTCTGCACACTTGGTGGACTCATTAATAGCTTTCTCTGATGTACAACTCGTGCTTTTTTCCCCTGCCCACCTGCAGATTTTCATAACACCTCAAGGTGCTTCTTTTGAAATTGGTCTGCAGGTTCAAGAGATATTGAGATGGCATAAAAGAAGGCTTGATGATGAGCAAACTGATGGCAACGGCTATCATAAAATACCACATTTCTTTACAAAGCTGTGCTAAAAATGATCAAATATTGCTGCACTGGAATGGAAAAAATTGAAAAAATGTTGGATGCCATAAGAAACCACCTGGAACAATGCTTCACTAGGAAGCTTATTCAATATTTATTTAATAAAACAAAACCTGAAGAAGCATCACTGACATTTGCCTTATGAATGGCAGAGAAACTTGAGTTCCATAGTACTTTTCCTTGAAAAAATGAAAATTTTAGAGAAATCTGAGGGTTGAAGCAAAATACAATGCTCTCTAACTGATTTTGGAGGAGCTAAGGAGTCATGATGAAGTCCTTTGAATCCCAGAAATCCCAGAAAAGATAAGATCTATAAGACCATATATCTTCAATTATATGAAGGTAAGCAACTACAGAATAATACTCTTTAAGCAAAACTTATCATTTGCAAGAAACATTGACTTTTCTCACAATTTCCAACATTATTGTGGAACAACTCTCTAATGTTAAAATTAACTGAAAAGTAGGAATATAAATTCTGTCATCTAAATATGTAGAAAACGGCAGTGAGAAAGGCTAGAGAAGGTTTTAGGAGTGTGTGTACTAGAGATGCAGTAAAACACTTGTTATGAATAATGAAGAAAAAATTGAAAATCAAATATGATTTGAAAATTAAATCAAGACTAAATTGGATTTTCAAGATTATCTTTTAACCATTACATTTCTGAAATATTAGGAACTATTCAAGCACAGTCAATGGCTTGTGTGATGCAAATGCCAACTATCATCTAATAATAGAAATTTCAGTGTCTTATTTAATGAAACACATTGCATGAAAGATGTATTTTATATTTATTTAAGTTTTGAGGAGTACTGTTAAGAATTCACCTGGGAACATTCTCTTTTCTGCAAGCGGATATTTCTGAAAGGACTTACATACATGATGAACTTAAGAGCTGTAAAGAAAGCCAATGAACCAAATGGCTGCATAGAGCCAACAGTGGTAGCAGGGAAACTGCATACCTGGCTAAGAATATAATAATATTCAGAGGAACTTAAACTGTAGAAAAATCCACTTTCATCTTCCAGCTGTGAAAGAAAGAACTGCAGAAAGCAATAACTGGAATTTCGAGTTAACTACATTAATGTTGTTGACATATCAGAAAGATTTAGGTGTTACCATTAAACGAAAAATAAATATGGATTCTTCTGTTTGCTGCATAATTTGGGACTAATAAATTAACTGAGGTAACGGAGACTGTATTTTTAAGTCATTTAAACACTCTTGAGAAACTCAGTTTTAGTGCCTGAGGTCCTGATCTAGGAGTTCAGATCTGAAATTATATCTTCTGCAACAGTGGATAATGGGTCAAGCCTAGCCACTTGCTTTCGCTTTCTAAATGAAGGTGCAAATGTAGTAAAATATTGTAGCAAACACTGTACTGCAACAATCGTTTCTAATGAATTTCTAATGAAATTGTTGATGATCCATTAGGAACAGACAGAGATTAGACTCTTTGGTCACAGAGCTTAGGTGTCCGTAACTGCTCGTATGCATATTTATTGTGGCCCATGTATACAGTGGGCCACTCCTCACAGGTTTTGATTCTACAAATTTCTACATGCATATGTTATACATATGTTGTTTTACTGTAGAAACATATAGTACAGACAAAATAACTGTCAAGAGTTTATTCTTTCTAAAAGAGATTTTCTTTTTATTATTTTTCATTTTTGAGAATAAATTCCAGTTAAGCCTCATTTCTTCCAAGCCTGTAATCCATGAAGTGCTTTAGCATTGCTTGAGTTGGGCTGTTATTTTTTTCTGCTTGGTTTTTTTTTTTTTTCCCAATCAATATGTATGATGGCAGATAAAGAATTTTCTATCTGCGGAGGGTCATCACATTTTTAGAAGCAATATTGCTATTATCACGAGAGTAGCCCATTAACTGTAGCACAGCAGTGAAGGAATCACATCAGCATTTCTTTTGGTAGGAAATGTGCTTGAACTAGCCCTGTACACATGGAGACCTGAGTTTGTAGAAAGATTTCAAATAGGAGTACAGAAAAATTTTGCATGTGTGTGTTGTTTTTTTTTTTTTCCTGTTATGTACAATTTTATTCACTCAGACAGAGTTTTAAAGAACTATTTTCCCTTTAAGTTTTATTATCTGTCATCCAAAATAATAACTCATGAAGGATGTTGTTTTTTGGTTTTTTTTTAACAATGATTTAAATACAAATCAGCATAGTATGTTGATCATGCAAATTCTCTGGGAATTATCAATGGATGGGATGTTTTCAAAATGTTTACAGAGTTATTTTTTCTTTTGAACATAGAATTATTATTTTTCTAACTCTAAAACTGCTGCTTTCGTTGACCCAAACTAAACCTTACCGAAGTCAAAGTTTTTTTGGTGGTCTTTGGAATTGGTCACAAGTCTGTCAGTTTGTGTGTGTCAGTCCTTATGCAGCCTGCAGGAAAACTACATTTGTTTTATTGCTTAACTACCACAGAAAGCACTTTTACATTGTGAATACTCTACATAATTGACATACAGCATCTAACATGGAATACTTTGCTTTAGAAATGGAAAGTCATTACATTTACCTGTTCATTGTGCCCTATTTCTACCAGAGGTCAACATCAGAGAAGCAGAAAGCTGAAAGATGAACTTACAATTATGCAGGTCACTAATTGCCCATACTACTACCCTAAAACATGAGTTTTAGCATCCCACAATAACTTTTGGAGCATTATTTGATGTAGTGTGTACAGAGCCTTCTGTGAAAAAATGAAGCATTACTGATCTGAAAAGTAGAAGAGTCTTGGTACTTCACTGGGTTTAAAGGAAGTGGAAAAATTCTTTGGAGGAAGTCCATCAAGGCTGCTAGAAGTCTCAGTGCTTACCTGCTGAACAAAGACTTCAAAGAGCTTGGTTCAATTTCCTGCATGAATATGAGTCCCGGGATAATTCTGAGTGTACATCACAAGTGACATTCAACTTTCAGAGAAACCTATCTTGTCTAAGTTAATAAAAAGAGTTTCTTCTGGACAATGGTCAGAGAAAAGACCTCCAGAAAGTGATTCACTTTTTGACACTTATGAGAGATGTTTTACAGAGGCAGGAAATATATTGTCTTTCCACTGCAAACACTTATCTTTTATCTTTCTCCATTCCACAGAGGGTGATTTGGACAACTAACCGTAATTAGATATAAAATATTTACAGGATATACTCAGGTATTGGTGGAGGCTCTGAATCTGTTTCTATGTCTCAAAGTTTCACCTGTAAAATATGAAACCTTCTTCACTGTGAGATGGTGAGAGGTGAAACCTTAAAATTTATGCGATGTTATCAGAATGCCAGTGGGGGCCAGACAATTACTTAAGATAACTAGCTAGGAAAGGATGCTGCAGGCAATGAGTCAAAACCCCAAAAGGTATGAGCAGAATGTTTTTATTCTGATATTGTTGGCTTTTACTAACTAGAGAAAAAGTTCAAAGTTTGATTTTGAATGAATTGGATCATACTTCAAGTGCTCTGTGTGAAATGTCTTGAAACTACTAATCTTATCATTTAAATAAAAAAATTTACAATTTCAGTAGCAGAAAGTGAATGGCGTTGCTTATTTGCATTCAAGCCAAATTTTTTTTTTTTATGGAGTGCGGGAGCAGAGTTGAGACTTAACTCTAAGTCCAATAGAAATTGTTGTTAAGTTCAATTTTTTTCATTCTTTATGTATATGAGATCATATGTTGCCTAAAGACATAACACAACCTATTTTAAATTATTCACATCTTTTGGCCTGTAACTGCAATCAACCTCTTTCAACTTTTTATTTCAAGGAAAAAAAAAAGGATAATGTTCAATGTTTTGTAGTTTAGATATGAACAAAATGGGAAGTCTGTTCTTCTTTAGAGACCTTGCCATAGTATGTAAAAGCACTAATGAAATCTGTAATTTTATATATATTATGTGGTTCCAATTTAGTTTTAATTTCAGATTATTTTCTCAAAAAAAAAAAAAAAAAAAGAAAAGAAAAAAAAAAAGAAACAAACCAATGAACAACAAAATCAAAAACACAGGAAAATGGTTGATTTGCTTTAGAAAGCTTTTGAGAGCTGTTCAGGAGATCAGATCTGAATGGATCTGAGTTTTGCTCTTTGCAACGTTTTCCAATGCAACAAAGTCTGCAGTAAGATGTCATAAAATATTAATGGAAAATTAGCATATAAATGATAATTTTCTAAGAAAAGACATAGATTATCTGTATTTTGCCCCAAAATCACATTGCACAGAGCAAGGATTTAGTCAAATATCTCAGTCAGCTTTGCTGCCATTGATAGTTATGTATTTTGGACACATGGTTTACTTGGACTATCTGCAGTGATCATGTGATGGACAACAATTTCAGCAGAAAAAATCAGCAACAATTATTACATTTTATCCCATCTAATGTGAAGCGGATGATGGAGATACAGTATTTCCAGCTATGTCTTTTTTGCTCTGCTGTTTTCAATTTTTCTTCTCTGCCTAATTTTTCATCTCTCCTTTTTGCTCCCTTTCTATGTTTTGATCTCATGCTTGTTTACTGTGAATTCCAGCATTGCTTCTTATCATTTTTCTTTCTCTTAGGCACTGTGTCTTTTGCTGGTGTTAATGATATTTCAGGAAGATGCAGTTCTGAGAATACAGCCGCTGCTACCATGCTGCTGGAATTATTTCCCCACAGTGTTTTCTGTCCGTTTGATTTCAAATCATTGATTACAGCAAACCAAAAATTACAGTAGCAAATATGCACAACGGGTATGATAAAAGCAAGAGACAATATAAAAAACAGTCACGATAATGGAGAAAATAAAACTTACAGAAAATCTTAACTGATTTTCTAAATGTTCTTTTAATCATGGAGAAAATTATTTCCAAAGCTTCCAAGTCAATGGCCATTTTTCTTTTAATTTCTATAATCTCTGAAAAAAATATATAATTTGTGTCTTTGAACAGTTTTTAGTCAAACTAATGATCTTTTTTAGGGATCTGAAATCAAAGGGGTGGTCTTCATCCTGGGTGGTCTTTGTCCTTATTTTCAGTCATAAGCAATTAATCCATCATTGTATGCATATCTTATGAGAAGTTCTGCTTTGGAATTACGGTCATTTAGAAAGTACTCAAATCCAGAATGTCATCTAAAACTGGCACAATTTCCAGTTATCTGCAAAGGTCTAAATAGGAGATATGAAACAAAATAGCTCCTGGGTTAGGATCTTGTATGCTGTATTAGCCTCGAGCAAAATTCTGCAGTGCAGCTACTTAACCTACAGGCAAAATTTCATAATGGGAATACTGAGAGACCTGTAGCTCTAACCAGTACTACTGGGCACCGGTATAATATTTCATTTACACTTCTTACAAAGCAATTTTTGTTAATCTTGCTGCATGAATGAAAAATCTCATCCCATAGTCTCCAATTCACTACCCTCATGAACTCATAAAAAGGTCTTTTAACCACTGCTGTGATTTTCAAGTGGAAATAGTAAAATGGCAAGAGTTAAATATTAATATTCAGTTCTTGCATTGTGCCTTTCTTTGATACCAATTACAACTTGAACTTCACCTAACTCAAAAAGACTGCAGACTTCACTCAATTAGCAGTAATAGGATTAAAACATAGCTTTGGAACTGAAGATTTAAATAGAAAAAAAAAAAAAAGAAAAAAAAAAAGAACAACAAAAAAAATCCCTTGGCAAATGTACACTACATGTACCAAATTAAACTCAAAATAAATATGCAGACCAGGATGAAATAAGTGGATGTGGAATGCCAGAGGTGGGGGGGCTTATTGTGGAGGGCTTTTTTTTTTTTGTCTTCTTGACAACTTCTGCTTGTTGCATTGCTTTGAAAACATTCATGGCTGGAGAATAACAGCATCTTTTTCTTCCTTTTGGTTTTATGAATACCTCAAAAAGCTGCTGTAATTCACAACAGATATTCTCCTTTGAAGAGCACCAGAGCAATTTCTGTCTGTTACACTTTCCTCCATTACTAATTTGGTATGGTTCTCAGCCCTCTGAAATTTAAGCAATCCCACAGATCCAAATTATTTTGTTCAAGTAGCTGTCTCCTGAGAAGGGATATGACTATTTACAAGTGGGAAGTGCCATGGAAGCCAAAGCTGTGTTTCTAGACTACAGTTTTTAACAGCAGGAGATTGAATTTGTGGAAGAGAATCCTTGTATTCATTTATCTATGATGAGTTGGTAGTTGATTATCTTGTATCTGCATTTTATAGGCAGTTAATCACTTCATTTTCACTGCATTTGAGTATCTGTCTCTACAGCTTGTGGTGCATTTCCCCAAACTGAAGATGTTTTCAGAGATCCAGAACCAGCTGTGAGCTTTGAATCAGGACAGAAAAATATATACATAAATATTTTTTTAATTTTCTCCTTACTAGTGGAGATATAAAGCAAAATATCGGACACAATATTTTTTTTTACTGACAATGATCATGTTCTCCATTTCTGAAAAAATGCATTTCAGGAGGTACTTGAGTACAACTACGTGCTCTTCTTCAAAATAATGTGGACACTAGAAGAGTTGTAAATGATCATTGATGACTGCATATTTCTAACATGCAGCATTAATATTATAACTGATAAGAATTCCTGAAAAGTAAAAATACGTTACTTCCAGTGGTAAACCTTATTATCCAGGAGGATTATTAAAGACTGTTTATTATGTAAGTTTACCATTGAAGAAAAATCATGCAGGTAGATAATAGCACTGTATATATGGAAAGACAGTTTAATCAAGATCACAACTTCCCAGAGATCAACAAGAATTTAGAAGTAGCAGGACTGGCAGTAGAAAGAAGCAGAACTTGAGAGAAGTATTTCTCTCAGAGAAATAACTCATATTATGGGCTATGCATGTCAGCACTTCAGAGTACTGAGAAAATGGTCTGTTCAGCTTCAGACCTTCAAAATTAGCCAAAAGTGTGCAATCTCTTGAATCTGATCATCTTCAGCCTCTGCTGTTTTGCTGGACTGCAGGTCACAGACAAATCTTTACATCTTGACACTATTTCAATCATGTTTCAGTTTGATTTCCACTAACTGCAGAAATTATCTGGAGTTTCCACTCATTTTTGTCTTTGTTCCTCACTCCAAGAAAATAAAGTAATATTAAATTAATTGATCTATAAATTGTAAGAATTTTGTCTGTAGTGAGCATTTTTAATGTCCTGAAACTGCTGAAAAGTGCTGGCTTCCAAAGTTCAAAGATCTTTGCTCGGGAAATAATGTACAGAAGTTAATTTTAAGTTAATTTTAATATAGCTCTAAATGAACTTACCCTTGTCTGGCTCTACTCTAAAAGGAGACAGGCCATTTAGTTGGACAGAATCATCTCTCATGATAAAAACATACTGTGATTTTCGGGAGGGGTGGAAGTAGTTTTGAATGCATGCACATAAAAAATGGTAGCTGAGGTAGCAAAGCTTTCCCTCTTTGCATTTGAATCACAACATAGCCTAGAGGTCCTCAGCATACCCAAAATAAAACCTTACAGTTTTCTTCCTAGCGTTTCATTTAAAATTCCCCTCTATAAAGCAGAGAAACACTTAATCAAATCTCAGTTTTCAATCTCAGATTTGTCCAGATGAAGAATTTACAAACACACAAGAAGTCAGGCTGTTGAATTTCATCTGGATGAATCTGAAATTAACAAATCCTGCTTTAGTAAGAAGGGGAGGAGGGAGGATTCACAACACTGAGACTCCAGCCATTTAGAGATGGTTGTCATTCTTTATGAAGATTAAGGGACTTGTAGCCCTGCATTCCTATATTAATCCAAAGGCCAGCCATTGTACAAGCTGCCAGAGTACAGGCTTCCAGACATTGCACTTGTGATCAGAGTCTTGACCTAAACAGACTTTCATTTCCATGATGGAATTTTCTCTGGTTCTACTATGGTAACTCTATATGGCATGTAAATGAAGTTTGATTACAAAGATCTTTAGAAACCATTAGACAGGAACAAGAACAATATATGAATGCAACTGAAGAGCCCTCCTCTCTTATGAAATGATGAGTTTACTTGTATACTGGAAGAGTATAACTTAACCATATGTGTATTTTTCAAAATAAGAAGGCTCCTACAGTAAGTAAGAGATAAGAGTTTAACTGTTAGACAGCTTGCACATCTGATTTGCTTAAGGAGATCTACACAAACTGCAGAACAAATGAGCTAAGGGTCACAGAATAATGCATGAGAATATAAGGGTTTTTATTTTTAATATATGAATGCAGTTGAAAAGAAAATAAATACTCCTTATTTTTCTAAGGGAACCATAAACACTACAGGGACTTTGCCCCTAGCATTGGGTGATTTACATATTTTTTATAAAAGTCAGGGTTGGTTTGAAGTCATAAAAAGAAGACCAACCACTGTTAAAGTGATTACTTTTTCCTCTGCTAAGCCTGGGTCCAGTCTGTGCCACCAGATTCTCACTTTTATGAGCAACATAAAATTCAGACACAATTTCCAGTTAAAAATGAAACTATTTCTGCTGGGTCTTCATAACAACCAACCTCTTTTCTTTTTTTCTTTAACTCAGCAGCAATTCTGATATCCAAAGTGGCAACTAATTGCCCTGACAATTAAATGGTATTGCCACAGCACAGCCTTTATGCATTTGTTCTAATAAATGTCAGAGGAAGCTCAACTGCTCAGTTCAGCAGATGCTAATTTAGGCTGAATACCACCAGCTATTCAGGGAGAGAATTTTTTGCTTTAAATAAGATTAATCTCACAAATGAAGTGTGGTTTCCTTCTCTTTATAACAAAGACCATTGGTTATTCATTAAATCTGAATTACAGGTTTAACAAACACTTGCATAAGAATCATTAATGTCATCTGTTATATAATTACTTATGCAGTGAATAATACTTAATATCTCAACAGTTAAGAGTCTTCAAAATTCAGTTGCTATAGTCCTTGTCATAGAGACTAGCATTACTGCTCTAAAGTGCCTCTTTCCCTTGTGGCCCAAGCAGAAGAACTTGACTACTTCTTGCTTGGCTGCCATTTGTCAGTTCAAGACTTGTAGAGCTGTCAAGTAAAAATTTATATTGGACTCCTAACTCCCATTGTGATTTCCTTTCCACTGAAGTCAACAGCAAGCAGGGATTCCTGTTAAGCTTAGGCCAATGTTTCATAAAACACTGGTCCATTTTGCAAGCCATAGAAGCTGACTCATTTTCTGTTTTGCAGGTGACAAGAAATAACATCTCGTGCATCTAGTTAACACTAGAAAAGCCTGCACACCCTCAACGTAAGGCCAACAGCATTTGCACTATGATTTTCTACTATAGAATTGCAAAACTTTTTTAAACTCCAGTTGCAGACTGTTAATACCTAAAATTTATGTGCTTGGGGAATGGCAGTGTTCGCTAACCCCAGAAGTAATAGAAAATCTTGTATTTATGTCTGCAAATAGTTTACCCTCTACATGAGCATCACTATTGGTAAAGTGCTAATTATGAATCGTCCCAGAACCTTATAAAATAGAAATCTTCTTGAGAGAGAACAGTAGTTTGCATAGGGCAAAGCTGTGCCAAGAATTCTTTGAAGAGTTGCTGAGACGATGATTGTCATGCCAGGAAATGTCCTGGACATATGAGCGCTGCTGCTCATAGCTCTGCACTGAAAATACATGGGAAGGAATCAAGAGATCCTGTGATTAAAGCATGACTATTTTGCTTCTCAGACCTGTCTTTAACAGTCCTTGGCCTCTTTCATACAATCACAATACTCTATAGACTGAACCATCCTAACAGCAGACAGTTTCTAGTCCTTGGAGAATTGTAACCTGCAATTCTAATTTTGAGCCAAAGTGATCCAGCATTAACGCTTCCTTCAGCTGATGAAGGTGATGGACCCGCTGAACTTACTCTCAGTAGCAGAGACATCAGTGATTTCCATGTTACAGGAATTATCACACAGAAGTAGGTCAACAGCTGTGCTCAGATGTGAGGAGGTGTGTGCAAGAATAGACATAGTGAAAATAAAAAGGTCTAAAAAAATGAAAAAAATGATGAGGTATATGGGAGGAAGAATGGTGACTGTGGACTTTACACACTGTAAGGTTAAAAAGATGAAGTCTGTGAAGTTTGAAAAGAAGAAGAAAAGAAGAGATATTATAAGTCTACAAAATAATGAGTGAGCCTGAGAATCCTACACAGATCTATTTATTTCCCACTCACCCCTACATTTTGCTCTCTGTTCTACTCCTCCTCTTTCCAGATCTTCCAAAATGTGTTCTGCTCTCCTTCCCATTTCCATTTTCCCTCTTATTTCTGATTCTCTTCACCTCATTTCCACCTTTCTTCTTCTCTATATACTCTTTCTCATAATATAAATACCAAAATAAATACCAAATAAATAATAACAAAAAGATTGAATATCAGTACTAAATGTATTGCATTAAAAAAATAATAACACTATTGTTCACAAAACTAAAAAGGAATATATTTCAAATGACTACCATGAATAAATCTATGTGGATTCACTGAAAATACAGGTAGCTGTGCTGCTGGATAATTTCAGCAACTAGTTCAGGAAGACTTAAAAATCATAACAACCTCAATTACGTTACTTGCAGTAATTTGACATAAAATTAATTTTAACCCTCAAGCATCAGCTCCTAAGATAATTTTAAAGTGGAATCAAGAAAGTTCAAAACTTCTATCCTTTCAAAAACTTGGATGTGGAATTCATTTGACATTTTTTGTGTATGAGAGAATTAAGATGCATATATCCAAGCTAATCTACATATATTTTTCTGTCAACAAGGTGGAAAACGGCACTTTGATGATGTAATCCATCTTACTTGAAAGCCTAAGGTAAGCTAGATAAATAGAGTCTTAAAAGACCTGCTTACCATGCTGCCAACAAAAAGTTACCACGGCATCTATTTCAGATGTACAAGTGGTCACTTGTTTTATTTATTTTATATTTATTTATTTATATTTAAGCATCCATATGTTCCTGTATGCAACCAGTATTTCATTTAAACATGAGCTGTGGCCTAAGCAAAGATCTACCAAGATATTGCAAAGCCTAGAGAGACAGATGAGATATATACCTCCATCTGAAAATGATGTTCTTCGATGTACACCTCATCTTCATGCTTTCAGATGTTCTACTTGTGCAAGAGAAGTAAACTACGGCCATTCTGTTCTCTCTTTCAGTGTACTAAAATTTATCAAATTATGTAGCTATTCACTAAAAAGAAATAACAACACCAAAAAAAAATCAGCTTTAGGAAGTGTTTGAATTGTTATGTGAAATAATAATGTGGGCAGTCAATGCAATCAGCAGAGAACTTCAGAAGAGGAACAGGAAAGATGTCAGTGAAGCAAATACTGGGTAAATGAGACACTCTACACAGGATTTATAATGTAAGCAGCACAAGGCTTTTAAGTATAACAGATGTTTGCCAATTTTAGAATGTTGTAAAAAAGCCTGAAAAGACTTTCTCTCCTATAAATATGTGAACCAGACTTGTTGTGTTTCTAAATACAAAATGTTGCCCATAGAAACTTTCTAAGAGTATTAAGATTAAGCCCCAGCAGCTTCAGAAGAACTATTTCAGACAGAAATGTGGTAATTTATGGGTCAGCTTGAGAGATTCTTATCTCCCAGCCTTCTTGGCATCCTAGGTCACTGAAACGGTATTATTTTTTGTAGTAACTCATACAGAAATAATAGATTGAGTATTTTAAACTGCTTTGACACAGCATCTTGTAATGATCTGATCAACACCTAACACACATGGAAAACAATAACCTTGGTCCTATTTGATTTATTAATATAAATTTATACATATTTAATTATTAATTAATTAATTAATGATTCTTTTAGCTACAGTGCCATGCTGGCAACTCCCTAATGCCAGTTGATCAAGCTGCCTAATTCCCAGGTCCTTGACAAAGTTACAGGTTCTCAGGACAAAGTCCTGCACCTTGATATGTACTGATAAAGCTTTTCATGCATTTTCTGGTAGTGCAGTTATTTAACTCTTATTACAGTACACACTATGAAAAAACACCTATTTCTCTGGTATACTCATTTCCAGTCCTTTAACAATGAAGTTACCTACACATGTAAGCAGTTTTCATTAGTTGATAATATTTAGGTAGTACTGAGTGAAAAATTCATTATTTTGTTACTGCAAACTGCTACATCCAAACCAGAAATGTTCCTCAGTTTCCAAATTCTTTTTTGCATCTATTGGCTATTCAGTCTATTAATCCAACAGTTGCATGGCAAGTTAATTTTAGAAACTTATTAAAAATTCAAAGAACCCTGACTATATGATATTAACAAACTTACCGCTATCAACCAAACTTGAAATCTGATTATACCAGACAAAAGGTTAAATTGACAAAGTTAATTTTCCATAAACTGCATTACCTTTCTTCTTTGCGAAGTCCATATTATCCATGCTTGTGTAATTAATGATGACCTTTTAATACTAATAAATATTGTCATAACAGAGGAGTTCTTCCAGTTAATACTGTGTTTTGGGTGTAAATGCCTTAACGATGGCTGCTGGGTTTAGCAATGATAATTATTCTAATATAATATTGCTTTTTTTTTTACATAAAAGAAGTCAGCGGTCCTTACAAGGGATGTGCATAATCTTCCTCCCACACAGTGTATCTCTGACAACAAAGAGGCATGCCACTGAGAAGAGAGAGGCTGGAGAAGGATATATGCATGTTAAATTTTACATATCTTTAACCTCCACTCAAAGGTATGCATTGAAATGTATAGGAGGGATCAACTTCAGTGATCATCGGAAATACCACAAAATTTGTTTACATTGATCGATTGCTTGAAGAAGAAAGGACATCAGATTTTCCACCAAAATTAATATTTGATAAAAGCCATTCCTAAAGAAAATTGATTTTTCCTAAAAAGGTGTTGCTAGTCAGAATCTAAGGGGAGTTTTGCTATGATACTGGAACAATGTTCAGAAAAGGGCATCAGAGTGTATCATTGAGAGTAAGAAGTGTGCCCTTGCCCACAGCTTGAAAATTAGAAATCACCATTTTTGGGTTACAAATGCATCCAACATTCCTCTGGATTTTCTTCCAAAATCTCCAGTACAGATGTTTGCTAAAACAAGGTTGCTTAGTTTATGTTGCTTACCAGGACTGCAGGAGAAAATAAACATCAATTCCATGATTATGTGATCTCTTTTACTACTCCTGGTACTTCCACCTTCCTGGAAAGTATAGCTTCTCCTTGATCAAATGAGAGATTAATCTGGATCCAGGTTTTGTGTCACATAAAAAGACCGCTAAATGAATCAGCTTCTGAATTCTTTTAGGCACTGCTGTTCTAAAATATCAAGCTAACCCTTTCCTGCTCCCTTATCCTTGGTCTCAGAGTTCTCAGTGGTATTTGATGGTACCTCTTCACTCAACAGGAATTCCTTATTAGTGTTGGCTCTAGGCTGTGTAAAACAGCATTAAGATTTTTTATCATTTTATTGCCATGCAAGCATGCTACACTTATCAACATCAGAACTTCTGTGCATGCAAAGAAAATGTGAGACTTTCAGAAAGGCATAATGGTCTTCCCTTACTTGCTGTTAACCCACTTTGGCTTTTTAACTTCTCAAAGATCTGTAATTGCTCTATTCTTCCCAACAAATCTTTCTTCACCTTTCAGACAGCCATAAGAGGATAGATTGGTTTTGCTGTAAAGCCTCTGGTGGAAAATTTACTCAATCATGACTCTTGGTTCATAATAATAATAATCAGTCCTTAATTGCATGTTGGCTGCTCGCAAATGCATGAGAAGGAACCATGTATAGAGGTCGCCCTGTCTGTAGGAATGAGGCATCATTTCATGTTTAAATCCTGAAACCTGTCTTTATTTTTTTTTTCTTTATCATCCTCAAGGTGTTTTGGAGATATTGTACATACTGGTGTGAACGGGAGTATTTCTGGATTCCTCTATTTTTACATATTTCTGGTATTTCTCTCCAGCAATAGATGAATTTCCTCATCTATTTATTATCATTTCTTTTCACTTTTCTTGTCCTCTTACTTGGTTTTTCCCCAATTTCTCCTTAATCTTTCTCCCTCTCCTGATTTTTTCACTGTTTCCCTCTTCATATTTTCTTTTTCCCATTCTCCCTTGCTTCCCTTTCCCCACATTCCCCTCCTTACTTTTCTTCACCTTTTCCCATATTTCTTTGCCTTTTGATTTCCAGCCAGCAAAATGCAATTCGCATGGGCTCTCCAGCACCTGCTGATCACTACTAACCTCTGCAAGCAGGCTCCTCCAGCAGCCCAACCTGCCACATCTAACTCAGGGACTCCAAAGGCATTAGGAGGACATTGCCTTTCATCAAGATCCAGAGAAGGGATGGCACCGTCCTAAATGCTGAGATAGGAATGTCCTTTTGCCAAGGCAAGGAGATTGGCAAAAAAACATGGTGCCAACTACACAATACCTGATTTATTATCTTCTGGTTAAAGCAGCCTGTAGGGAAAGTAGCATGCCAGTGTAGTGCTCTGGTGCACTGACCCTTCTGAGCTCTTGTTAGCGCTCACCATACTCAGCATTTCCTCTCATTGATTGATAGGATGATATGTGTATGTATGGCAGTGAGTAGATTTGTTACAGCACATTAGCCAGACAGACAGACAAATGCCCACAGGGGCAGAAATTCTGTAAGGCATAAGTAAAAACTTCATTATTTTTCTTAAACTTCTTCAGGCTACGTTGAGGAATACTGGAGGAACAGAAGAGTGGAGGGAGACCAGAAGAGAAAGGGAGTGGCAAGAACTGGAAGGAAAGTTTATTAGCAGTGAGAAAAATGCTTAAAATATTCACTGTTTGGATCCAGAAGTTGAATAGTGGCTGGATCTCTGCTTACCTTCTCTTTCCCTCTGCTAAGTGAGAAAGAAAGGGTCAACACATCAGACATCAAGCTATCAGAATGTTCCTGATATAAAAGCTATGAAATGACTACTTGGATGGTCTGCCAGCTGCTGTTCAGCATTCCTCGGTTTAAAAAATGAAAAACAAACTGGTATCAGCCTTTATCAACAGCTGCCACCGTGTGGTATCTGAAATACCACATTTACGTCCCACTTCAATATGTTTTTCAATACCTACCTAGCAGGCACAGATCTACCAGGAGGCAGCATCTCCTCCCTCCTGGCGTCAATGTGAAGCTGCCTGCCCCCCCACAGGGTAAGGGGGCAAGAATTCCGCCCCATTCCTGTTCCCTGGTTGCTGTCTGTAAATGCTGTATGGCATGGAAGGAAATCTCCAGGGCCATTCTACTGTCCAAAAGAAGGATGGGATATGTTGTCAGCCCTAGATCATTAGAGGGTCAGTCCTAAGATTAACAAATAAATCAAGGAACATGTTTTTAAGCAGAACCGGTACAAGACCTAGTTAATAGTCTAGCATCTGCTTGTCCTATATATTTTTTAGAAAATATTAACCCCAACAGTTTTATCCCTCACCTCCCTCCTGGATTTCATGTAGATGTTCTTCAAAAAATGAGCTAATTATGTTACAATTAAGAATAATTTTTTGCAGATAAAACAGCATTCAGAAATAGTCTTTGTAAATGTCTTCTGGTAATATAGGTACCTCTGAGATTGCTGGAGCTTTGTCTGATGAAAACTGTGCTCCCATAGGCAAAAATCCCTTGAACCCGGGGTACTGTGAAAGTGGCATGTGGCACTGTGGGTAACGTGCATGAGCTTCTTCTTGAGAATACTTCTCTGTCCACTCTTGATCCCGTAGCCTTCCTCTGAGTTGAAACTGTAGTCCAGACAGTGCCTGCAGCATTGCTTTAATTCTTCCCTTTCCACAATTAGCAGAGCTGAAAAAATCACTGTAAAACATACACAGAAAATAAAGGAAGCAATTTAATTTCTTGCACAATGTACCTTTACTACTGCAAAAATAAAAATCCTTAAATGTAAAACCAAATTAATGTAATGGTTATAGGGCATCTGTAAGGACACAGTCCCTAACACACTACTGAAAAAAAAAAAAAAAAAAAAGATGAGAAGAAACCGTTGGTATTCACTTAACAATCATGTTTGGAGGTTTGTGACTGACTTTGTTATTCCAAGGGAAGCCAGATACCAGTCTCTTGGGATTAGGTACAAAGGCGAGAAAAAAGTGGACATGTATGAATCTCAAAAGTGACTGCTGGGTTAATAAAACAGTCTGTTTTCTGTTCACCCACTCTTCCTCTCAGTGTGCAAGTACATTAAAATATGTCAAAAGGAAAGCCATTTGCTGGGGAAAAATAATTTCAACTAAAAGTCAAAATTTCCAGCTGGTGTATTGCCTTGGTGTGTTCAAGTGCGCTAACAAAGTGACCCACACATCTCACTGGATGAAAGTTGGTATCCTCATTAAAGTAGAAACAAACACTTGAAAATAGGAACAACTGCCAGTCAAAAAAAAAAAAAAAGAAAAAAAAAAAGAATCACAACTGATATGAGAAGCCTTCGTTTTTCCACATTTTTTTCCTACTTGTTCTATAGCAAATAAGATATATATTTAAGTATTATCTTGAAAAGTAATGATAGTAAAACTGATTCTATATGCAGTATCCACTCCTGTTTGCTGGAGGAATTGCATTGCTAACAACCATCCACATTATCATTCAATGTTTAGAAGAAGAAATATTTTCACAGTCCAGTATCTAAACAGTCACATATAACACAAGGATTGGTTCCTGCAAAAGCAATCCTTTCAAAAATGAGTAGCTCTGGGGAAGAAAACTTCATATCAGAATTACTCACACTAGAAAAGATTTGTGGGATCAGCCTCCAACCCTTTAAAATTGTAGCACATTTATACTGGTGTGTACTGTCTTTGCCTTCAGGAATCACAATAAGATTTGAGCACTATCACTAATTCACTGCAGTGTGAATAATTTTGCAATAAGAACAACATGAGACATGAGATCTACTGTTCATTGGCCCACACCCTCGGATATCCGAGCATTACCAGATTAAACAGAAGTCAAAATTACAGAAATAGTACATAATGATGTGAGCTGATTTTTTTTATTAATTGCTATGTGATTTTTCCCTGGGAAAAAAAAAAAAATAATAAAATAAAATAAAATAAAATAAAATAAAATAAATTAAGAATAAAGAAGAGTGAAGAGATTTTGCAAAATCTCTACTGTCCACAGCAGAGTAATTATAATGAATTATCTGAAGAACAGAATCACAGAATGGGTAAGGTTGGAAAGAACATCTATGGTTGGAGACTACAGAGCATTCCCAGAGAGCCTGTTTTAGTATTTTTCCATAAATAGGTGTTGTTTTTTTTTTTTCTTATGTTTAAGAGGAATTTCTCCCACTTCTGTTTGTGTTCATTGACTCTTGACCTGTCCTTGGGCACCACTGAGAAGAGCCTGGATCCATCTTCTTTACCTCAGGTATGTTTATCAGGTATTTATACACATGGAGAAGAACTTCTTGAGCCTTTTCTTCTTCAGTCTGAACAATCCCAGCTCTCTCAGCCTCACTGTGTAGCTTACATTATTTCAAGTTCTTCAGCATCTTCACTGTCTTAAGGTGGACGTCTTCCAGTATATACCTGTCCCTCTTGCACTGCAGGATCCAGAACTGAACTCAGTGCTCCACCTGTGGGCTTCCCAATGCTGAGCAGCGAAAAATCACACCCTCCAGCTGCAGGCAATTGCTCCTGGTGCTATTGACCTTTCTCAATGCCAGGTCATGTTGCTGGCTCATTGTTCACCAAGACCCGCAGAGCTTTTTCTGCAAAGTACAACTATCTGTTATAGTGACCACTCATCCAACTTCTTTGTTATCTGCAAACTTGCAGAGATCATCTGAGTCATTAATGAAGATTTTAAACAATATTGGACTCAATATGGATTCCTAAGGGACACCAGTTGTTACTGACTTCCAGGTAGACTTTGTGACACAGATCACAACACTTGGAGCCCAGCATTTCACCCAGTTTTGAATACACCTGTCTATCTACTATCTAATCTATTGTTGATCAGTTTTTCTATGAGGATGCTATAGGACAAAGCTTCAAAGACCTTATTAAAATAAAGCTAAGCAATACCCACTGTTCTCTCTCACCAAGCTTGTCAATTCACTACAGAAGGCTATTATGTGGGTCTGCATTTTCTTTAGTCTTCATTTTGTTGTGCATTTACATGTAGAAAGTCTTCATGTTGTTCATGTTCATCTCCATATTCAATGTCAAATGGAACTTATGATCTTAGTCAATTTTCAGAGTATATTAACAATACTTTTTAGAACTTGCATTGTTTTTTCTTATGCTTAGAATTCTTTTTCCCATTAAGGAGAACCCTATTCAGGGTTTTGTTTATTTTTTTGTTTTTAAACACATTTTATTAAACCTTATAACCTATAATAGCCATTAAGTATCTGTTATGAGCCAATTTGTCAATACATATCCGAGAACACAGAAAAAAAATTAAAGTATTACATAGAACACTTTTGGTCGTAACAGCAGCAGTAGTGGAAAAAAAGAAAGCCTGACAAATTTTTCCTCATGATCAAGGCTTTCTTAATGCATTTCTTACTGCCCAATATTCACAAATAGACATCAATTCTAAATTGATTTCAGCAAAGCTAATCCCTGCAATTGTGCACAGAGTGAAGTCTAAGTGTCCAAAATAAATGTCAGGACAAGAACTTGGTTTTATTCTTTCAGATCAGCTGAGACTGATGTAAGCAGCTCACAGAAACTACAGCCTTGCTTCTCACTGCAACCTCTCCTAATAGATACAAACAAAAGAGAAAGCTGATGAACAGTTTGACTAAGTCATTTGGTGCTGACTGAGGAATAAAGAACATAAACTTCTGAGATATTCTAACTGCTACTGTCACTTCTTAGCCTCAAAGAGTAAATGGTTAGGCCTCTTACACACTGCTCAGCACTGCAGAGAGGAACTGTGGCCCCTATCACAGGGAAAACATGGAGCTGTTGGAGTGGCTCCGTAGAAGGGTCACAAAGGTGTTCAGGGAGCTGAAGCGTCTCTCCTACAAATAAAGTTTGAAGGAGCCGGGTTTCTTCAGTCTGGGAAAGAGAAGTCTTCAGGGAGAGCACATTGTGGATATTCAGTGTTAAACATGGCGCCTACTGAAAAGATGAGGAGGGACTCTTTATGAAGGAGTACAGTGGCAGGACAGGGAGTAATGGTTTTAAACTAAAAATGGATAGATTTAGTATAAAAATTATGAAGATTTTTTTTATTATGATGGTAGTGAGGCACTGGAACAGGTTTCCCAGGGATGTTATAGATGCCGATCACTGGAAGTTCCCAAGTGAAAATGACTCAGAGCCCTGTAATCCTGAATGAATAACTTGCTTTGCAGGCAGGTTTCATAGTCAGCTTCTTACTATAGCTCAGAAGAAGCACAAGTCTTCTTATTTTCAAGGAAGGTCACCTTGATCTCATATCTGAACACAAGACTGCTCAACCATGTGGTTAGCTAGTGGGCTCCCTAGCTGTTCTGCAGTGTGAATAGTTTCTCTTCCTTTCCTCACTGGCCCTCCCTACGTGCTTCGACCAAACTACTCTCGTGTGGTTACCTGGAAAGTTCTGAAATATGAAAACTGAGAAGATGGCTGTGATCAGTTCTTTCTGGCAACTGTAGTCTTATCCTGCCTGTTTAGTTGTCACACTTGCATACTAAGAGCCTAACTTTGCAGTCCTTTTGCAAGCAAAACTCCCCATTGACTCTTATGTCTTTGTTTTAAAAAAATTACTGGATATGCAGAGCAGCAGTTCTGAACAAAGGAATTCTGCCATTTTTCTTTTAGTTTTCCTCTTCAGAAATGCCCTAAGGCAGTCATCTATTTCAGTCAATGGAAGGATGAGAATGTTCAATCAAAAAAAAAAAAAAAAAAGTATTTTTTAGCAATAGACACATAAAAGACAGCTAAACCCACTGATATTATTTTTGTCTACATTGAGGACTACATTTCTTCACAAATCATTGACCTTATTTTTAACTCTTTGTTTGCCAACTCTTTGCCTGAAGCAACTTTAGACAGTTAAGGAATCTGTGATTTTATAGGAACAGATACTTATGATCCCTTTGTTATACCAGTAGGGAAAAAACATGTAGAATTTCAAGTTTATTTCTGTTTATAAAAGTTTCATTTCTCTCAGCATTTCTTTCAGTTAAGAAAGTAAAAGTCAAATTAAACAGAAATTACTATTTTATAACAGAAATCCAACTTGATTTGTGCTACTTGTACATATTTACACAAATAGTTCAATAAAGTTAATCCTACTTAACCTCTGTGGTCATTTAAAATACAGTTTGCATCTTCCTATTTTTTCTTCAGAACTGATCACAAAGTAGAGAAAAAAGTCATGCAATCTCTCTTTTATGTTTTCATTTCAGTTTATAGTTTCAGGCTTTAGAATATTTCTAGTCAGACCAACAAGCTAAAGAATTGCAGTGGAAACAGTAGTGTAAGCTGGGTTGAAATTACAAGTAATAAAATCTCACAAGAATTTTTATGAAGGTTATATTTTAAAAAAAAAAAAGCCTAAATATATATTGGTTTTGAAATATCCAGTGAGTATATACAAAGAATCTTAACTTTGATCTGTAGCAATGCAAAGGGAAAAACAAAACAAAACAAAACAAATTATATTCTGAAGGCAGTTCAATCTCTGCTGCTCCAGAAAAGATTAAATTGGTTTTTAAAAATTCAATACCATTTATGTAATGCAAAGTCTGGCATACTAATTTTTTTTATTATTATTATTATTTCTAGTTTAAGTAAAATATAAGATACAGAAATCCTGCAAAAAAAGTTTTACATTTTACAAAAGGGCATGAGAAAATAAGTAGGATGAGTTAGAATACTAAGTGATGAAGATAATGAACAAGTAGGCTTACTTGAGAATTGGAAGGTTGATCCACTAAAACAGAATTTCAGCAGTGTATAAAAGGTTTATTGGTGCAATAAAAGACAAAAATGAGAACTGGTCAGAGAACAGCACTAAGCTATAAAGGGGACACCCATGAGATTTAGAGTTACATATCCAGATGCATCACGTTATGACTCAGGCAAAAGCCTGCTGTAGAACATTAACACCTGAATTTCATGCCTAGAATAATCTAATGAGCATTATGCACAGTTTTGAAGCCTATATGAGAGAGAAGAATAAAGTTGAAGTTAAACAGCAAATACTGGTAAGGAATTAAGGAGCTGAGTTATGAAGAAAACTGGGAAGAATTATAAGACAAATATAGGGCTTTTATAATATGATGTATGTGAAAAGGAATAACATCATGGAATAAACAATTATTACAAGAAAATAAGTTATCCTTGTAAGTATGGTGATATTAAGAATATTAAGTAGAAAATCACATAAATCCTGCACGGACGATATGAAGCAAGAGGGATATAATGTCCCAGAAAATGTGATATAATCCCCATCATTTCTTTCGTTTAAACTGAGAGTTGGCAAAACATAAGTGAAGTTATTGTACAGTAGGTCATGAACTTCTATTGGCAGGGGATGGACAAAATGACCTAGCAGGTCTTTTCCTTCTCAAACTTCTTTGATTCTAAAAGGCACTAAGTCAGATGCTTCCATCATTTGTCTACAAGATCCGCAGAGCTCAGAGCTACCACAGGGAGACCTGTAAGGGTGAGAGTGAATGTAGACTTGGCTAATAAAATATCAGAAGCCCATAACAGTTAAGAAATTCTCTCTCTTTTATCGTTATAAATATATATGTATCTTCTTTTCAGTGTTCAGTGTGAATGTCTGCACAGAAAACTAAATTTTAAGACACTGAAAGGCAAAGTAAGCATAGAGGTCACTTCTGCAGAAGGATTGGTACAGTAGCAAAAGAAAATGTGCAGTCCCCTGTCATCGACTTCTTGAAAATGCAGGTCTCTGAGGCATGGCAATGTAGGACGTCATGCACAAACTTTTATTTTCTTGATTGCTGTTCACATATATACAATTTTTCGGAGAAATATGTCCTACCAAAAGCCTCACTGCTGTCTATCTATCTGACTATTTCTAATCTTCCTCTAATTATTGTCAGCATTATTGAGATTCTTGAGATAGATTGAGATAATTGAGAAATAATTTAGACCCGAATAAAACTACTTCATTTGAAGGTATTCAGGAAAATTCATACCCTGGAGAAAATTAAGAAACTGAGGTTTTTGTTATTGTTGAACACAGGAGGTGGTGAAACAGTATAATAACTGCTGTTTATGAATATCTATAATGCCTGGGTCTGCTGTAATCATAGAGTCTGGTCATCAGGCCCAGATTTTGCTGAAGGCATCCTTACCTCCTCTCCATATCAGCATGGTGTTAAAACACACTGAGTGTCAGCCTAATAGAGTGTGAAACTGAATGTTACAGCCTGTAGCACCTCTAAGTCTATGTGTCAGGCTGACCTTGTGTAGAGGTGGCCAGCCCAAAGCACAGGTGCAAAAAAGATACAGAGGAAGTTCCCTTACCAAATGTGGCTTAAGAGGACTACTGCGAAGAACAAGAGACCACTATTAATAGCAGAATGACAAACAGGTAGCAAAAATTTGGGGAAAAAAACAGCAAAATCCCAGAGGTGTCTCTGTAGAGTCCAGAGGTTCAGAAATAAAAACTTTAAAGAAGAAAGTAACAAAATTCGCTGGTTTCTGAGAGTAGTATAACTGAGTAGTCTCATGACACTGACTGAACAGTTAAAAAATGGCAGACTAAATTCAATGTCAGCAAAAATTATGTGATGTACTTAAGGGAGCACATTTCTGACTTCATACATTATTTGGCAGAGAATATTATGAAACTAGCTGCTACTATTTAAAAAGGGGGGTTGAAACTAAAAGGCAGTTTGCTAACATTGTACATACAATGTTCGTTAGCAATAAAACTAGCAGGCTAAATAGTAAAAACAAACACTGAATACAGGTCAATGTCATGGATTAAATTCACAGTGTATCCATACCTCAAATACTATATCACTATGTAAAAACAACAAAGTAATAACATAAAAGGTGCTAAAAAGGACAAAGAAGGTCATGGAAGACATACTGTGAGGATCAAGTAAACAGACAAAATTATCTATCTTGAAGAAAAAACACCTGAGAAAAGGTATGACGAAAGTGTGTGTAAAACATACATGGAGTTAATAAGGTCTTCACCTTCTTACTTTTGATTAGTTAAGAGAAGCAGAACCATCATATCCCTGAGGAAATGACCACAAGACAATCTCAGAACAAACATGGGGAGAAAAATCAATAATGTCTAAACTCAGTTTTTTTTGTCAGAGGATTAAGGTGTGAGGGGAAAAAAAAAAAAAAAAAAAAAAAAAAGTAGGTTTGAAAATGGGATAAATAATGGGAAAACATCAAGGGCTGTAATTGCAAAGATGTCATATGTCTGCCTCAGGAACTGGCTGAGTCACGGGTTCCTTGAAGCTGGGATTGCCTCCTGAAGAAGTTGTAAGAGATTATTGACTCAAAGCTTGCCTCAAAGCTTGCTGATGAACAAGTCCAAGCAAAACAGAAGTATGGTTGCTTTCTTGAGAGATTCTTTGACTCATTTCTAGCCTTCTGACAGCTGTTGAAGTCAGGGTACTGAGACAGAAGGATGCCTGGTGTGATTCACTATAGCAGACTAATACATTTTTTGATAAAACAGAGAAGATGTGGGGAGATGAGACTGTTTCTAGAGCAATGTTCATCGGTAATATCATTTACAATCAAGAAACTCTTTAAAACTGTACTGCATGAGAACTGTACTAGACTTATCAGTGATGGGCAGATAGATTATAGATGATAGATAGATGGATAGATAGATGGATAGATAGATAGATAGATAGATAGATAGATAGATAGATAGATAGATAGATAGATAGATGGATAGATAGATAGACAGAATAGATGGATGGATGGATGGGTGGATGGATGGATGGATGGATGGATGGATGGATGGATGGATGGATGGATGGATGGATGGATGGATGGATAAATAGATAGATAGATAGATAGATAGATAGATAGATAGATAGATAGATAGATAGATTTGTCCTAACAGTTACTGAAAATCCTTTAAGTTTTAGTCCTTAGTTGCCAGAAATTTCATCAAACTGAACATGACCACGAAGACAAGAAAATAATCTGGTTTCTCTTCCAGAGTAAACTTTTTTGTCATACTTGTGGATCCTTAGTAAGCAACACAGCTTCTACATTCTGTGTGCCATAAACAGAGCACAAACTAGTAGAAAGTTGGTCTTGAGATAGTTTTCAAAGAAAAGAAAAAAACTTTTGTACAGAAGTCACTGAAGCACAGAGAAGTTAAAAATAAAAGTTCTTCTTGCGTCATAAATGATTATCACCATGGTTTCAGCCACAAACAAGAATACAGGTTCTCACCCCAAAGTATTGGCTAGAATAAGAACAGTTTTAGATAATGATGATATAGGCCAAATTTGGAGAAAAGATAGTAGAAGGGGAAAAAAATCCATCCACATTATTCCATATTAAAATATATTTTTCTATTAGCAGTGTTCAATGTTCAATTAATGTTCATTTTTTCTCTGTATTTTCTCTATTTCTTTTGTTCTGCCTTAGATCAGGTTTTTAGCGGCACTTGGCACACGCAGTCACCCTTATTCCTGCCTTACATTAGTATATTTAAACTTCACTCTGCCCCTAGGAGGAAGGAATAGTGATGTTTCCTTCTTCACCTATTGACAGGCAGAGACAGCAAAGCTTTGGGAATGAAAAGAGTGACCAAAGTCTCATATAGAGTCAATGGAAATATTGGGAGCTCTGTTTTAGTAGGCCAGTCTCATGAAATCAAGTTCTGTTAGTGTTAGATGAATTTTCATGAATATTCCCAGATAAAACAAGGAGTACAACTTTAATTTTCTCATTATAAAGGTAGTAAATGCCTCAATTCTGTCTTCCCTCTCAAAGATAATGGCTTTTCTGGAAAGAAAGGAAGAAATAGGAAATAAAACAGAAAATCTCAAGATCTTGTCTTGAGAAATGTTTAGCAGGATGGCAGCTACCAGAGGTATCAGAAACTCTAGCTGTAACTGATGTAATTAAAGGAACATCAGCTCTGGAGGCCATGAATTCTTGCCAGTGTTCAGAACCTCTTAGGAATTTTACTTCCTTAGAATATTCATTCCTCAAGTCATCTTCTGTACTATAAAAAAATGTATTTTCTACATTTTTAAAACAAAGGCCATTTAATCTCTAATCTGATGCCATAAAATCATGCTAAATCTGCAACATTCTTTTGTGTATGTTTTTTTTTCCCCTGTATGTTCTTCTTTTTTTTTAATCTGCATATATGGAAATATGTGTAAATTTTACTAGAGATTTTTGCAATCATTTAATGAATCACTTGTTGATATCTCACAAAACAGCAGCACAGCTGAGAAATGCTCAGCCTTAGAGTACTCAGTGTGGAAAGGAAGATAGTGCATGTCCAAACAGTATATTAAAATGCTCATTAGCACTGTCAATTTTGTTAATGAAAACATTGGGGAATCTGAATATGATCTATATGAATCTCTCTAAGCGTGTTGTTGTTGTAAGTTATTACACTGAATACTGACATTGAATGTGTGGTTTGTTTTTAAAAGTTTCTTACTAGCTTGGGAGGGATCTGTTTATACACTGAGGTTTAGGTTCCTAGCACAAGGAGCCAAAACCAGATCTGATTCAATGGCCACTTTCTTGTGTGAGGGCTGCCAGGGAGCACAATGAATCCACTCCACTGTTCAGTTCAGCCTTCAGGAGGTGAGGAGCTCATCTCACAGGGTAGTCAATCTTTGCTTGTATTCAGCACACATCTTCCTGATCAGAACTAATAACATTGTCAGAGACACCGATTCTGGATCTCTCTGGCAGCTTCCCAGTCTGAGCCAAACACACACCACCTGTGCAGTCCTCTCACAGGCACCCAATGGACACCACAGCACTGAAAGCACAGTGATGCACTAACGCAGGAACATCTGATGAGACACGTGGCACTCTTCAGAGTTCCCACTTTCATCCAGAAGTTGGTGTGGGTGCCAAGGGGACCAAGGGGACTGGCTGTTTCTTGACCCTCACCTGGCCTCCTGCCGTACTGGCTGTCTCCTCAATACAACACAGCATCCTTCGTGATCTGTGTTCAAGTGACAGTCTTTTGGATGAATGGAGATTTAAACTGGGATTTCCTGGGCCTCTAAGAAGAATAAATTGCATCTGGTTCAGAATACAGTTCAGATCAGGTACATTTGACAGGCTCTCCTTAATGAAAATATTCTTAAAACTCCTATGAATCCACTGAGTTCAATAATTGTATAACAAATCATGTTATTTCATGAAAAACAAAATAAAAACAGACCAAAAAAGAATGGCACAACTTGGATTTAATTTTCTTAATAGATTTTTTTCAATATGAGGAAAAAAGGTAAATGGCCAATTACATGAATTGTTATGTCCTGGTGCCCCAAAGAGACCTTAACTCTGATATACTGAGTGATCTTTGCATAGAAGAAAATAATAGGTCATCATGCTCTGGACCAGGGTAGCCTGGTAGCATCCTACCACAATTATTGAGAGCAGACAGAATCCTGTCGTTCTTACATTTTTGCTGAGAAATCTATAATAAGGTGTGCAGCAGAACAGCTACCAGAAGCACAGTTACTACATATTAAATAAGATGAAGAACATAGAAATTCCTCCAGCAGACAGCCTGAACTACACAGTGTAACTACCTGCTGGCCAGTTTTAAGTTCCTGATGTTTTCCAACTTTTCAATAGCTGACTTCCTTTGCTTCTGACTTCTTCTCTATTTCCCTATCTCTGTACCAAGGGGAGCCCTGGAAATAAAGCTGGAGCACCTCTTTGATTTTGTTTTTCTGACCTCCAGAAGACAAAAGATCAGCTGCACAAAAATTGTTCCTTAGTCTCTGTAACTATATGATGGAGCAACGCTCAGAGGGAAACAGGGGTTTTGTTGTTACAGTTTAACAAACCTCTGAAGTTTGAGAGGTAATGTGCAGTCTAAAACTATTCGAACTACTAATCTGGAGTTGTTTGTTGTTGTTGTTGTTGTTGTTGTTGTTATTGTTATTCATATGAGATCTTTCTGATCTACTATAGCTTGCTGGACAAATATAAAGTACAATCTCCACATCATGGCAGCACCACTGATTTTCAGGTAGAGCCCTACAAGAGGTTTTAACACTGACTTAATGTATTTGTTCCATAATCTCATCCTCAGAACTGTAGTGCTGTTTCTAAGGAAATTTCCACTTGCACACAGAAATTAGCCTGGGACCATGTCCAAGAATGAGAGCATTTCAACACAGTTATTAATTCAGAAACAATTGCACGGTTAAAAATTGTAGACAGCCTCTGCAATATCTGTTGCTGCCAGGTTCACTGGAATACAGAGATATTTTTGAAAAGTTTTAGAGCAGCTCAATTTCCACCTATATGTTTCAGAATTATTTGTGTACTAGCATTACAACTTCAGGCATTCAGCATAGAACCAACTTTTAAGGTTTTTAAGCTTTTTAGTCCAACAAATGTATTTATTTGTGACGTCTTTCTTACTTACCTTAAATCTCTTTTCCCTTGTGGTAGGTGCTGGTATAATGAAGGAGATGCATGGATAATCTCAGTGCCAAGTTACATTATGCAGCGAATGCTGTGCATAGTTCTGCGGGGCTCACTTCTCAGGACGCTCGATCTCTCATAATTCTACTCTGATCTATGACACTGTAAAAATGATATATGCAATTTTGCAGCTTCCTTACTAAAAAGTTACAGCATCTGCAAAAAGTGTCAAACTTTAACCTGGACAAAATCATGAATACCCATTTTGTGAATATCACAAATCACTTCAGAGGAAAAAAAAACTTGATGTTTTTACCTTCTTCTACTTACACAAGCTTCATTTTTGCTTTCTCAACTCTGAAGAGTCTTGGCATGTGAATAGAGAAGTGTCTCCCTAGACAGCTGAAAAGACTGTGGATTGTGGCTACTACACAGTTTCTCATTACTCATATTCAAAGCTCAGCCAGCGAAAAAGAGTTTACATGCAGGGCACACACGCCAGTTTTAGAATAGGATATGTGTCTGCAAATTCAAGAAAAAGAGAAGCAGAAAAATGTCTGAAGCTTTTATTTAATATAGATTGGACAAGTTTCTTGCAGTAGATTGGAAAGGTATATAAACAAATGCCAGCTTTTCACACTAGATAATGTTGATGTGGTATATGTGTGGCCACAGTTAGCGCTTCCCTTGCAACCAACCAGCAATCAGCCGTAGACCGAGAATCAAGGGTATGGAGAAGAAGATCAAGCTTTCTGCCTGTAGGTAGTTATAACCTGTTCAATGATTACAAAGACCAGGATTTTAAATCTTAACGACGAGACTTTAATAAATGTTGCCACTGATGCATGGTTACTATGTTTAAGCTACCAACTTGAGTATGAAATTGTCAGCATTAGGCTAATATTATCAGTTATGAGGATCTGGTACATTCTTTACATGTTTTGCTACTTCCCTTTCCCCTGGTTCTCTCTCTTCTCTCTTATTATTCTCCCAGAGTAATACTATTTCCATGCTGGACTAGCAAGGGTAACAGGCTGATACTTTCTACTTGCATAGTTTCCTTCTTGTTCTTCTGGGATACAGTTTATTTTCCCATAACTGTCACAAAATGGAAGCTTGGCCTCCTAAATTACTGGAACTTATGACAGAGTAGAAGGCCATTTACCTTCATGAACCACGGCCCTTTCAAGCTCTGTGCTGCCCTTGCCTCATTGCACTTTAGCTGTCTATTAGGTTGCTTCTATTAGATTTCTGAAAGATTTTTCTCCTCTTTCACCTTTCAGTCTTTGAGCACGAACCAGCAGGGCTGCATGGAAGGGATACACAGAGGGCCCTGAGGACAAGCAGAATTATGCTGCAGAGAGTAGTGAATGCCACCCAGCTGCTCTCTGCTGAGGAGAGAGAAGGTCAGTGCTCCTGCCTGGATGCTCTAGAAACCTTGGGCCTAATTAAATTTTTGGCTACACAAACTGTTGTATCATAAATAAACATTGAGGCATCAAGAGAAGAATTTCAGTGACTGAGGTCTTAAGATTTACTCTGTGTTAATCACAACTATTTTTCACAAAATTCTGTAATTTAGAATCTACTACATTCACCCATCCCATGAAATATATCAGAAATGGATTCTTTATGGAAATGTATCTTAGAAATGATCTCTACCATTTCTATGCAAAGCACTTCCTGAGACTGTTGCACATACAACTATCCAAAGTAAGGTTTATGGATAAATTACTTAAATATAAGCTTTCTGGATATTGTAGTCATTATTACCAATGCTAATACAACACAAGCTGTTACAAAGCAGCACTGGTTAGGTTAGGAAGTGAGAAACCCCACTGGCATAGTTTGTTGCAATAGAAGAATCTAACCAATTCATGTGGAGCTTATTTTGGGTACAGCACTAAACATTACTTCCGCTAAAACTGCCTTGCAATCTGTGGGGTTTACAATGAAACAATCTTATCTTTTATCCAAAAAATAACAGCAGTGGGAAAGTTTCCCAGTTCCCCGTGGTACCACTCGTATTTCTTAACATAAAGATGAACTTAACGTTTCCTACATAACACCAAGATTGTCCTGTATCCGTCACTTACATTCATAAACAACTTTTGTAAGTCCTGACAAGATTCTAATGTACACATGGCATAGTAACACATCTTATTTTACACAGTGCTTGGTAATGGACATAGGTGTACACATGTGCTTGTTAAGCATTCTTCAGTAGTAAACTAGAAAGGTTTGCTTTCACTGAGTTGAAAGTTTATGGAGCAATACAATTTGAGGGGTGTGCATCTCCCAGCATTATTTTGTTCTCAGCGGATATTCACTTTAGCACCAAAAGACGCACAGAGTGAAGTCTTCACAGAAGTAATTTTAAACAAAATGCTTAGGTAAGCACATCTTATGTCACTTGCCAAATGAAAGTGTATCAAATTTTGAAGACAGAGAAAACAGGTTGTAGTTTGATAAAGTTTCAATTAAGGAGATAAAATATTTGCATGAAAATTGATGGAAAATACTGACAGCAATGCAAACACTCAATGAATAAAAAACCATGTTAGTTATACTCACATGAAATGGCATGTATGTAATCTCACAAAGATTTTATTTACATATCATTCTTTAAGGATATCTTTTTCCATTTAATGGAGAATACCATCTGATGTTGATTACAAAAGAAAATAAATTAATAATAGTAATAATAATAATAATAATAATAATAATGCTTTTGGATGTTGTTATAATTCTCTTTATTTTCCTTATCCAAAACAGATTTGGATGGAATGCTGCTATTAAACTCTGATTAGAGTAAATGCAGATATTTATTTTTTTCTTAAATTATATCAGTTTACTTTGTGATTGTTTATAATGATATTTGTTTGTTTCAAAAATTACATTTTTATGTACCAAGGACACTTTCTTGTTTTCTGTATGTCAGTACAGATCTCTTGTAGTCAGTAAAGTTATTCACTAGATTTAATGACATTTAATTCAGAAATACTGTGTAGTGTCTTCTTTTATGATGGTTACATAAAAGTTTCCCAAGAGCTGCCCACATTTGCTACCAAAGGACCCTACAACACTTCAGCATTAAATGGAGATTCATTGATACACTAATTATAAAAGCATACTTACTAGTAAATCTGCTCCAGGATTTCTACATCACAGCTTATCCACTGAATCAAAGATTCCTTTCTCCTATCATGTTGATTCGCAAAACTTACACTTGTCATTACTGTCTGTAAATGCAGTTTGGGATAATTGAAAGCAAAATTCAGAATTGCAGAATCTCCTTTTCCTTCCTCTCTCTTTTTTAACATTTACTTTTCAATGCTTTGCTTACAGTCCTGTAACAAATACTGCTACCATGCTGGCTAAAAACTCTATGCATAACAGCTAATTGGCTAACTAAGACACCTTCTTTCAGTGAGCAATGGTCACTGAATAGAATACAGTGGTATTCTTGGAAAGGAAAAAAAAAGAAAGAGAGAGAGAAGAATAATGGGCACTGGAATGACAATACAAGAAGAGGAGAAATCTCAGATTAGCCCAAACTCCCAGGCCCTAATCACTGACAGAAAAATCTGGTAAATCAAGGAAAAAGACATCAATCCATTCAAACAGGATTAAAGGTTTAAACTGAAAACTAACAAACTTATTAGCCTTTGTGGGAAAAATTTACTTTGGGATTTTTCTAGATGTGAAGCAAGCAATAGAAACATCTCCAAATGCCATTTTTGTACCTCGTATGAGAAATGGAAATGATAAAAAGGAATATAAAATCAACATAAATACTTATGTAAAATGGGAGAGTGTTCCAGGGTGCCATGATCTGGCAATTATTAATATTTAAAACTAGAAGATTAATGGCATAAGAATTTGTATTACTAAGACATATTTGTCAATGACAGCTTGCATTTGTTAGTAAATACGTCTGATTCTTTTGTAGAGCTGCAGTATTCAGATAACTATTACATACTTCATATGGTGGACAGATACCAGCACTTATTTACACCTGAAAAAAAGCCGAGTGAAACCACAATGACAGAGATTTCCTTTCTCGTTACAGAAGAGAGTTACCAAATTCATTTTCTCCCTTTATTTAAGGAAAAGAAAGAGACAGGTAGCATATAGAATGGCTTATCCTTTCTTTTCTTAACATAGTGATTATGATTTAAAAGAATATGAAATGAATGATTATAGTAGAATTTCTATGTCAGGAAAGGTAGTCTATCTGTACCATTTTTGTATCATTGTTGCTGATGCTTTTCCAAATGATATTTTATTATAACTCTTCCAGAAAGAAAAAGGGCGTTGTTTTTTTGTTTTTTTGGTTTTTTTTTTCCACACAGCTTTTTCTATATTAACTATTTTGTAACTAATTCAAATTTGAGCCAAATTATTAACCATAGCATTCGATTCATGAACTTTATCTAACATATGTTCATGTTCTTTCTTAACGTTGGAAAGCTTTGAAAAATAAGTCTAAAAATTAAGATTTTGATAACTATAGCTTTCACAGGAGCCATTGTTTTTCAGCTGCTGTCAATTGTTATATATTGGCATTTTTACAATTATTAACAATCCTGAAACTATTCCGGTTTTGAGGATTCTGTTAATGATGTCCTGAACTTAGAATAATTGCTTGACTTACTGGTGTCCTCTCTTTGCTAATTGTCTCTGTAAATATCCTCAAGGAACCTTTTCTCAAACAATTAGATGTACTATGCATCTTATTTATTATATTTACAGTGGAATTCTTCAGTCCTTCTCAGCACATATAGTATATCACAAATGATGGCATTCTATATGCTATTGGGCTAGAGATATTTGACCTGGAATGCCATTAATTAACTTATGCATTTTAAAATCACGTTTGAAATGCTGCAAAACTAAGATTATAGTGAATTTAATTTCAAAGTCATTTTGAATGTCTTTTCAAACTGTATGTGGTAATCCTTGATTTTTGCACTGATGCTAAATGTTAATGAACAGAGCCACAGTGTACCATTTCACCTAGAGCAATGAAAACATTAAAATCTCTTTAGAAGACTGAATAAAACTTTATTTTATAAATATAATCCTTGTTGAAGCTCTACCATTTCACTGTACTTTTGAAATAAGGGCACATGGAAAATATGGAAGAGTTCCTTTGAGATAGCTAACTAAAGCTACAAAATGAGCACGGTACAGTATTTCCAAGGAACACGGTTCAAAAGTTGTACGATTACTACTAAGGTTGTTTTATTCTTTACCACATTTGGAACAGGAAGTCTGTGTTGTTCTTGAAGAATTCTGAAAAGCAATGTCACAGTCTGATGACCTCTTCTCCTCATTAAAACGTTCCCAAAGACAGCTCTCTGCATGATGTTTTGTAGCTTCAGCAGCCATGAACTAATTTGTACCTCTTATTTTGATCATGCACTGGTGAAAGAACCAAACAATATTTTTCTTTAAACACAGAGAGGTCTTTCAACAGCTCAGCATGCACTTCTACCCTCTTTTTAATCTTGGAGCACCTATTTATTTGCTCTTTTCACCACTAAATCTTCTTTGCTCCTTTCTGCCCCCCTGCAAAGCTGCTAGTTAAAATCTTCAGTGTTTTTTCTTCATAGGCTTAAACCATTAGAAGGGTATTACCATAAAAAGGGAGACAAGGACTTAGAGACCTGGTGCACCACAATTTGCATTTCTAATTTTTAATCCAATTAAACTAAAATAATATTTATTTAGCTCCAACCTTTCTATAATGGTATAAATTCGCTAAAGCTAATGGAAAATTTTCTTCCTGGAGGAAATTAGTTATAGGTGTTCACTGCAATAACTGATTGGTTCTGCATACTGAGTATCTCCAGATTTTGCTTATAGGTAATTAGCATTCAGCTAGTTGCTGTGTTTATTTTGCATAACTCCCTTTGCGTGTGTGTATGTGTAATTCATTATGCAAGTCATATTTTTTTGCTCTACAGTGGACTCAGTGTATGCAAATTGTTAGAAGGTACTTGTAAGGGCATTATCTTCTAATGCATAAGGCATACACCTGGTAAAAAACGCTGTATGGATTGGCATATTTGAATTACAATCAAGTGTGTTTTTACCAGACAGATAACTAATAAAAATTATAAAGTTATTACCAGTATTTTGTTTTGAATCAATGCATTTTTATATGTTCTGCTGTTTGTGTACAAAGTATGCATTTTTATATCTAAACCTACCTAAAGCCACAGAGAACCCAGTTCTACTCACGTTGGTTTTGGTCCAAGTCATGAAGTCAGCATTTTTACCCTCTCTCAGTCATGTTTAGTGAGGACAGAGGGCAGAAAGGGACTCCTTAGAGAGAATGTACTAAAACATGCCTTTTAAGGAGAGAAAAGCTCAGTGTTCTAATTCATGAGCCTAGGAATAGCTGCAAGATGGAAAATTCCTCACCCAGTAAAATGCACCCCTGTGTTCCTGTGCCTTCCATGTTGCCTATGTATGGCAGGTTCTATGCTACGCTTGAGCAAACCCTTTACTCTGGGGAATGTCAACATATAAATGTCAATTTGAACACTTCATATGGGCACCTAAAAAGACATCCAACTCTTTTGAAGGAATTCTGTTCTAAATCCCATTTCTAGTTTTCTCATCCCAGCTAACTCTGCTTCCCAAAGTCTGAAGTACAACCTCCTGTGAGTGCTCGAGCTCTCAAAATGATGGAAAAGATCGCAGTGCCGCAGAAACAGCATGTCCTGGATCTGTAGCACCCAAAGATATCTATGAATCTGGAGAAGCAGGTGGGAGAACTGAAGCGGAGGAAGTATTTCACTCATTTTTTTAGTATTATACTGTGTATTTTCCAGATTCATTGCAAGCAAACATTGCAAAAAAGCTACCCAGTGAAGTGGTGGAGTCCCCTTCTTTATTGATATTTAAGAGACATATGGATGTCACACTAAGGAACATGATTTAGTGATGAGATTCTGCAGATCATGTTGACAATTGAATTTGATGATCTTCAGGTTCTTTTCCAATCTAAACAGGACTATGATTATCTGGAGGAAATGTAGTCATGGCCAGTCAAACATTCCTAGTTGCTACTGCATATTCTACAAAACAAGGAAATTCCTGAACCTAGGATATGGTTTTCCAGCCTGTAAGATTTTTTTTTTTTTTTTGCATCTTTATTTTGATTTCTGGATCTGCAAATTGCTGATCAGTTGTCAGCCAACTTTGCATTATCCTTTCTTGTCTTTCATCCTTTCACGTGTCTTTCACACGCAGATAACTTTAAGTTCATAAGAAAACTTTCAACATCATGTTCTAAGATGAACAAACCTGTAAACATCAGGGTTATTCTTCATACTCCAAATAAGCAAGTTGAATAGTGTTCTTAATGCTGTAAACTATTTTTAAATCTTTTGTGTATATTAGCAGTAGATTAGAAAGATCACCAATTCCTCTCTTGCTAATAAGCTTTGTTCCGTAGGTTTACATGAAAAACAATCCTTCATTCTTTTTTTATGCAGCCCAGTTAATGTTTTTCTTCTGCATTACTCAGAAGATAATTTCATATTCTAATATGACTTCTACCTTTCTACTAATGAACATGTTTTGTTGAAAGATACGATTTATGTGCTTGATTTTGAGTGGACGTACATTTTTATGAGAAAAAGAAAGGTCATTGGGTTGGATCTTATGGCACTTTCTGTTGTTTGACTCTTAAAATAAAGACTGAAATAAATAATACAGGTAAAATTAAAGTGAACTTCAGTCAGAAAAAAGGCAGTTTTGTGAACACACACCCCTCTGAGAGGAAAACAATCTGTATATCATTAGACTAGTCACCCCATAACACCGACAACTGCTGTTACAGCATTTCCTCTGGAGCACAGGAAATGTGAAGAAATGAACATATGCACATGTGACTTACTGAGATGCCATTGCTAGGCCACACTTAATTATCTTTCCCATAAGCAATCAAATATCATTGCCACCTTCAAGAAGGGCAAACAAGAGGACCCAGGGCAGGCACGTCCAACCCACAGTCCATGGGCTGCACGTAACTTATCATGTAGCCCAGCCCCTGCCTCACACCATCATAGCAGTGGTGCTTCCCACCTAGCAGCCTGGCCTGGCCCCAGGTGCACACCCATAGCTCAGCAACAGCCAAACATCTGTGTGCAGTCAGTGCTGTTTTAGCTGAAACCAGGGCATGCGGAGGGTGCAATGCAGTGCTAACTCAAGTAATGGTAAATAATTTTATGCATTTTGCTATGTTGGCTAAAGACAGTCTTATAAAGATATATATATATACAGCCATGCTTTCTGTGTTGATAAAGGAATTTGAGAAAAGGTTTCAAGAGTGCTGAAAACATCAATGTTTTTGTATATTTGCAACTCCATTTTCAGTCATAACTGAGTTACCATAACTGAATTTCTACATAACTGTATTACCTGTACATTTTCAAACGGAATGAATAAAGTCACAATCAGATATTAAACTCAAAAATTTGATCATGTCTCTTTACTAGACCACTACACCTATCTTACCACAGATAAATATCCCTTAATTATCTCTCACTTCACATCACACCTTACATATTTGATTTTTGGCAGTATACACATTTGTGAGCAACCATTTTCAAGGGTGAAGCACAGGAAAAGTAAAATTTCATCAAAAATCTCTAATGCACACCTTGAGAGCTCAGTGAAAATTACAGTCACTTCCATCAAACCAAGCTGATGGTAAAATATTCCCATATTTTTATGCTTTTGTAACTCTATTCTTTTTAATGTTTTAATAAACATACATACTAAAAAGGATATACATATACTATATGCATTAAATATACTGTATATTTTATATGTAACCCAAGACAATTCCTCTTCACTCAATGCAGCACAGGCAAGACAAAATGTTGGACACCCATGGTGCAGGGTAAAACAGTCCAGCCAGCCTCACCTTGATCCCTGTGAAAGCTACAGAGCAATTCCTTCTGGAAGCCATTTACAAAGAAGTTAAGCTTAGGAAGGTGTCTGGGAGTAATCAGTGAATTTGCATTGAGGAAATGGTGCCTGATCAACCTGATAAACTTCTCTAGTGATATGACTGTCTCAGTGAACAAGCAGAGAACAGAGAATGCCTATCTCAATATTATTAAGGATTTCAAAACTATTCATCAAAACATTTTCAAAGACAAAGTGGTGTTCAGGATAGGCAAGTGCTCAGTAAGGTGGACTAAGATCTGGCTGACCTGCTGGATTCAAATGCTGGCATAATTTCAGCAGAAATATAAGTGACACAAATTCCAGCTGGAAGCCATTTGTTAGGGCTGTCCCCTAGGGCCAAAATTGCATCCAATTTGACTTAATATCTTCATTAATGACCTAGATGAGGGGAAGAGTGTACCCTCAGCATGTTTGCAGAAGACACAAAACTGGCAGAAGTGGCTGATACAACAGATGATTGTGCTGCTTTTCAGAAGAAATTTGGCATCCTGGAGAAATGAGCCAATAAGTATCTTAAGGTGAACGAAGGGAAATGTCCCTAGAGAGAAACATTTGCATGTGCTAGTACAGAATGGAGGACAAACTGGTTGAGAAGGAGCTTTGAGAAGGTCCTGGATGTCCTGATGGACAACAATGAGTGAACAATGAGCCTCCACATCAAAGAAGCCTCTCCTGAGCTGCACCAGGAAAAGCATCACATCACCTGCAAGTGGAGGATGTGACCCTTCTCTGTTCAGTTCTGGGCAGGCCACAGGTGCGTGTTGGGTCCAGCTCTGGACTCTGCAGTGCAAGAGGGACATGAATGTACTGTAATGAGTTTGACTAAGGACTATGAAGATGCTGAAGAGCTTGGAGAAAGTGAGCTATATGGAGAGACTTGGAGAGCTGGATTGTTCAGCCTAGAGAACAGAAATCTCAGGGGGGTCTTCTCCATGTATACCTGCTAGGAGAGTAAAGAAGATGAAGCCAAACCATTCTCGGTTGTGTCTAGGCATAGGTCAAGAGTCAGCGAGAGCAAACAGAAATGGTGGACATTCCAGTTAAATATAAAAAATAATTACTGTTCAAGTACTGTAACAAATTGCCTGCAAAGGTTGTGAAATCTCACTCTTGGAAACTCATTTTTAGGTCTCTCACTTGTTTAAAGTTTTTATTTAATTGAAAAATCGTAGATAGTTGTCTGAAAAAGAAAAAAATGAGGGAGTTTCTAAAGTCATCTGATTGTCTAGAAATAGTTATTGAATTTAGAAAGAGTCCCAGCTCTCTCTGATTGCTGCGCAATGGCTACGTTTCCATGCTGTTTCCTCTAACAACTGGGATAAATGAATACAATTTGTTTATGAAAGACAGGCCCTGAGGAAAAGGCAGATGCCACACTGTCTGTCAGAAATAAAGGTGTTTCTCTGAACTTCCAGAAGAGTTGAAGATGCAAAGAAGACAATAGCAAAGAAAAAAAAAAAAAAAGAAAAAAGAAAGTAATGCTATTATAGGGACCTAATAGAATAACCTCATCATAAGAATGTAGCAGAGGTGAGACTTTTTTGTTCATTTTTTAGTTGAGCATCTTTGCAACTAATAGAATCATCCCAAAGGTGACCCCCTCACTCCTAACAGTGGCAGACATGCATTATATACAGATATATGCTAGAAAATTATGCCAGGATGTAGAAAGTCCAGCAGGCTTTCAGGACATGTTGGGGACAACTTTCTTTTAAGAAGATGGAAGAAGATACTGAGAAGCCTACAGCTGTTTTAGAACTGCTTCTGACTAATAGGGAGGATCTGGTTGAGAAGCTGAAGGTAGAAGGTAATTTCGGTGACAGTGATTACAAAACCATAGAGTTCACATATCTAAAGAAAGGGAGGAATGAGAGCAGCAGAATAAGGACAATAGAGTTCAAAAAAGCAGACTTCATCAAACTCAGGGAACTGGAAGGTAGGGTCTCTTGGGAAGATATTCTAAGGAAAAAAGGATTGCAAGAGAGTTTGCAGTTACTGAAAGGGACTATATTAAAGATACAATGGCAGACTGTCATGATGCAAAGAAAATATATGGAACATAGTAAGAGACCAATATGGCTCCATCAAAAAGCTCTTTCAGGGCCAGGAAAAGATGAAAAAGCAGAAAAAAGGATAAACTTAAGTACAAAACCAGGAATAAGAATCTACAGGCATAGATGTAGGTGTTTCCAAAGGAATAAAATCCAGAATAAATCAAAGTGGAAATGAGTTTAAAGTAACAAGAAGTACAAAGCGCAACAGGAGAAACATTATAGACATTGTAAGACAACAAGGAAAAAATACATCTGTTCCTTAACAAGGAAGAAAATAGAACAGCAGGCAGTAAAGACTGAAATGTCAGTATCATCTTTGTTTCAGCACTCATAAATTGCAGTATTTGGTCAGATATCCAATATACATTATACTTAGCTACTAATACTGTTTGAAATGTAATTTTCACTAGTAAAATCACAAATACAGAGTAGGTATAGGTAAACATCATGAGTTGGGTTTGTAGCCACCCAAGAAAAAGAAACATCTCACAGGACAGTTACCAAAAATTATTTGTCCATCAGAAGATATCAAGCAACAGACTGCAGAGATCTGTTAAAGGCTACATTCAGTATGCCCCACAATGCCTTGGATGACCGACAACATATCCTTGTATATCTTGATATACAAGTATATACAAGATATACAAGTATACAAGGTATACTTGTAACATTTGTAGAGAAATTCAAACTGGAACAAGCTGCAAATGCTCAATTTAATAGCAGTTAAATTTTAAATAATGTTAATGAATGAAAGGCATAGCTTGAAAACAGTGTGATGTAATTCAACAAATGCTAAGTAAAGCACTCAAAAAGGAAATTTTAAATGCATGAATAAAGCAGGATAATAAGTAACTATTGAACAGTACTGAAGAAAACGCTCTGGACTTTCAGTAAGTCAGACACCTAATTTAAGTTAAGAATGTGACAGGATTAAAGAAGGGCATTCTAGAAGGTGTTTTGAGGGCCATAATCTACAAGACACAACAGCTGTTCGGCATAGGAGAGATATAACCTGCAATTCCTTGTATGCTATTGAGCACTACCATGTATTACAAAGATAACTGCTGCTTTGGGAGATAACTCAGTGGATAACAAGAATGTAAGAGATTTAGAAAATATGGCCTGAAAGGAAATGTTAAAAGATTATTCTGTCTTAAAAAAAAATAAAAATAAAGAGGTAAAAAAAAAAATCATTTTGAGGAAATTTAGGGATATTGTTGCCGTATGTGAAAGGATTTTATAGGTAGTATAACACCCATTATTCTTCATACCCATTGCAGATTTGACAAAAAGGATTAAAGTTTGCCACCTTTAAGAACTTTATAAGGTATGTATTTCAATAGATCGTTTCAAAAACTTCACTGGGGAGTTTTAGGAATAAGTTTGACAAACAGAATAGCAAGGCTGGAAAATCCACATGTAATCTTAGCAAATCTTACAGTTTTTTCAGCTTAAAGTTTTACTTAAATAACTGTAAGATTTTCAATACTGATCCTTCCTCAGAAGAAGCTTTTACTTTCCTATCAGCCTTATAAAATTCAGTATGCATAATAGAAGAGTTCTGAGGAAAATACCGTAAAGAAACAATTTATCACAGTCCCATAGATTCCAACACTTCTAAATTTGAGTCACATATTATGTTTCTTTATTCACATTGATCTTGCAGCAGAACTCCATACCTAAACACACATTTTTTCTCATGAATCTTTGGAAAATGGTAGTCAGGACTGGTGTAAACCTGGCACATTCAATCCAATCTGTGGGAAAGAAGATTATCACTGTGTTCAGCTGAAGAGCAGAAAGACAGTGCTTTATGGAACTAAGGCAGAAAATTCAACCCCTTTTAACCACTGACTTTTTCCCTTTAACAGTAATTGTAGACTTTGCCTTCAAAAGAACTGCCTTGTAAACTCTATGATAAAAAAAAAAGAAAGAAAGAAAAAAGGCCATGGCACAATTTTGTTTATCCAAAAATTTATTGACACACTGAGAAAAACACAGTGAGCAGGTAAAACCATATCTCTGAGGATGTACCATTTCCTGGTTCTCTCAAGCTTCAGACCCAAAGTAACTTGGCTCTTCCTTAAGGTTGTAGTTACAGAAGCTGCCTTTCTCTGCTACTTTAAAGACCCAACTTCATTACCCTCTTTAAAACTCTGCTGTTCTTGGCCCAAAAATATAACTGTATTTCACCAACTGAAATGTGAATCAAGATGTATCGGTGGTGCTTCACTTCCTTGCAGGTCTCCAACATTGCTTCATTTAGCGACAGTCTAGCACTGTATCTTAACACATACCCTCTCACGCTTTCTAGTCTGAAGCATTGCTCAGGACAGTGTGGATCTCTGTAACTTTGGCAGCTCATCCAAACACTCTTCCATAAGGAGTGATCTGGTGTATTACAAGACTGTATCTTTTCATTTTATTTTTTATCATATTTATGTAATTATATGACTGCATGGATTTGCTTGTAAGTAAGATGGGAATGTAAGTAAAGTGAGATGGATGGGAAGAATTGTTCTGTCTCTAATCATAATGACAAGTCAGTAATTTTTTAATATATTATTTTGTAAACATTATTTTGACGACTGAATAATTATTAAATCATCTGTCACACTGCATAAAAATCTTTTTCAACATTTATCAAGTAATAGTAATAGGAGACCCCCTGAAGCAAAGTCTAAAATAATTGTAATTTTCTATGCATGAACCCAATTTCTGTGTTTGATAACAAACCACCCCAGTTTAGTATGACCTTCTGGGTAAACCTGAACTTTCCATATTGTAAGCTCCTGATCCAGGTTGCTTCTTGACTCGAGAAGCAAGTTATCACTAGGGGTGGCAGGATCAGGAGGGTTAATCTGCAACTGCAAGCATGCCAACACAACACCAAAGCAAACCAGAAACAGAGGAGTGAATTTTGAACTTCCTAATTCTTCCTTTATCAATGCTGACAGAGGTTATTTTGTGTTATTTCATAATGATCTGTCTCCTCCCTCACCACATGGCAGCTCTCTGGGCAGTTTGGTTGTGGTAACAGCTTCTAAACAGTTTCTAAAACCTGCAGACTCCATCACGTAACAACCTGAAGTTATACCAGTCTTATTTAAGTTTCTGGAGAGTTCAGATTATTCATTACAAGGGTTCAGAACCCAAGTTGGTTATCAATACTTTGGTGAGAGTAGTCAAAGTAGATGCTTTGCCTTCTAATATGACAGTGCAGTTCCAAAACCAAGATATTTTATAAGATTGTATAAAAGCAATTCCAAATCTGTGGTTATTAAAAGTTAAATTTGAGATACCTATACATACCACTTCTGACATCTCCCACCCAAAGGTCATCAGAATTATTAAACTGGCTGACAAGTATGATTTGGTAAGTATTATCCTTGCATTATTGAAGAAATGGGTTGAAGAAAAGAATGTAAATAATGTATTTGGCAAATAAATACAACTATGTGTGGTATATGGAAACGTAAAATAAACAGTCACATCCAAAATTAAAAGAAAATAATGTATTATTTAAAGACAAGTAGAAATGAGTAGTGTCTCATCTATGAAAATAAAATAGCATTATCTTGCCCAAAAACGTGCACTTCGGGGTTTGAACAGGTGGAACTCTTGGTAAATTCTGAATCCTGATTTTGGTTTTGCCTTAAAGGAGCAGGCAACGCTCCTGCTGCGTATTTTTATTATTTTACTTTTTGTCCACTAGATGTCCTCAGCATGTCACGCTACGCTCTGCTTTCACGATATCTTTAATCTGTTAGGCTAGATCCTTCGTTTGAAGTGTGTGTTATTAAGATATCATGATTAATGACTTTCACTCCAAAGTTCATTTTATCTAGAAGATTAGCAAGACACAGGTCCTCAAGAAGAGCACAATAATTTAATTCTCTACTTCAGATACAGCAGCTTTCCAATTTAGGAAGCAATTAAGACTCATGTATGCTTTCTTCTCTGAAAATAGTTAAGCAATTAAAGCCCTAAAACAAACGAACATCCTTGCAGTAAAAATTCTTATATATCAAAAGGGAATCCTTAGCAGTTTTTTTTCCATTATTCTATACTTTCAAAGGATGTGTAGTAGTTGCACAGACCCATTCACAGTTGGCTGGGCTGACAGCAGGAGCCTTGCTTAATTTGAGCTTTAATGGAACTTTAGAACTAAAATGAGAGTAAAATCTGGAATGATCAGAAATATCATTTTAAGCCTTTCCCATCTCCCCAGAAGGGCCTCTGTGACAAAACACAGGAGGCTGGAAACAAAGCTGTCATATTAGATTCTCAAAGCAGGTAAGCTGAGCTAGAACTAATCTTGCAAAACTTTGGCTTTTCTGAAAATGCCGTAAGCTTTGCTGTGCTGCGTGAAAACTTAAAGCTTCAGAGCTTGAGAGCTTTAGGTTCTTAGCTTTTTAGAACGCATCCAGCTGTAAGAGCTGTCACAGTAAATGCTGTTTTCAGAGATGCAAAAAGGATTTGCAAAAGGCAGTAGTGGGTCTCCAACTGGAAACATTCTAGCAGCATGCTTCTGACTCTCAAGGCGTTGGGTAAAAAATCAGTGCTGTGCAGATGAGCAGTTCCTGTCCCAGTGAGAAAAACAAAGCAAGTACTTTGAGTGACCTTTTACTCTGTAGCTATCACACATCCTTGGAACAATGGTACACACTGACTGGGGTTCCACAACCTCCAGTGGTTTTGTGGTAGGTCAGCAGGGCTACCGGGAATTGCTCTGACAACAAAAAGCCTAATTCAGCCAATATTTGTGAAGAAGAGATGTAAGAAACAGTGAAACAAAGCCTAATACTCTTACTGCCAGACATTTTCTACTTGGTTATTTCAGTTTCCAGAAGTCAAGTAAAACATTACTTGCTTATCTGTGACTGTAACACTCTGAATCATTTTACAGTGGAAAAATAGCCTTAAAAGCGAGCTAGCTAAGAAGTATGCTGAGAGCCTTTTCCAGTTTCATTATGACAGAAATCTTGGAAGTTTTGTGGGGAGTTTGTTTGTTGAAGGCAAATGAAGTGTCTAATTTTCATCTTGTTCCTCTCAAAATAATTTTCTCTGTAGCCAAATTTAGCAGAAAGCAAGCAATCAAAAGTGATGTAGATTAAAAAAAAAAAAATTGTCAAATATCTTCAAAACTTTCTGCTATTTGCTTTCTCTTCTTTAACATTTGAAGGGATTCCCCTCTGTCAGGGAAAATCTTCATCAACCCTATTGTAGCAGCTTTCTGGTACCTGTATGTATCAGCAGGAGCTGAGCACAAGCCCCATGAGAAGTTCTCAATTGCTGTCATTTGTGGCAGATTTCACCCAGGGTTTGTTACAGCTCCCTCAGGAATCTGCCTGAATTTTCTTATTCTTAAAACATTTCCACATCTTTCCACATACAGACCCAGTCCCTTTGCCAGCATATTGCACAGGGACCATCAGGCAAAATCAAGGTGAGCTCTGGGGGGAAGTTTGCAGTGCTTTGGAGGCTGCTGCATGTGTTTGACTCAGAGCAACCCTGGTGCTGATACAAGGCTGCCGTTCTGTGGTCAGGACAGGCTGGGCCAGGAGGACTTAAGCTGAGCCACCTAGAGGCTGTAGCCCTTCCATTCTCCTTCTTGGGGTGGGCCAGACTCTGGTCTCTTGTTGGATCAGTGATGGGGACTTGGGGAGGCCACTGAGGAGATGAGAGCAGAACAACCATGCAAAGTTTCTGAGAACAGTTATTTGTGGCTCTGCTCACCCTGTCCCACCATGCAGGGCAGTTTTCTCCATGCACAGCAGTGTGCTGCCTCAGTCTTTTGCTTAGTCATATAATTCAAAGAACATCTTAAAGCTTCTTGAAAATAAGTAGCCATCCTTTCTAAGCATAGATCAGATGATCCCTGATTTAGTCCTTCTATAATTCAGCTACCTGGAGCAGTACACATCATCCCCTACTACATGAAACTGATTAGATGCATCACCTCGTGAAAGGCAATATGGATTCAAGAAAAGGGAAAGTTGAGCTACTTCAGTACTTCTTCACTTAGGCCTGAAGCATATTAAGCCAAACAAACTGCAGTGTGTGTAGGGCACTAAGGCCAAAAGTCACACAGTGGCAGCGCAGTTGTACTGCAGGCTTCCTGTCTCACCTTAAAGTCCTTAAAGAGCTGTCTGTCTGTGTACTACCATCTGCAAAGCAGAGATAATTCTCAACCACCCAAACTCTGTAGGAGTGGATCAGCTTTTGGTAGCCAGTATCTATCATGTTCTACATGCTTATTTTGTCTTATAATAACTGACAAGCTTTCAGAATAACTTACCAAACAATTAAGGTTTCCCTGAGTTGTGTGCAGAGCTTCATTTTTACCTACTTGGTAGCCTCGAATTAATAAACAGATACTAATACATTCAAAACTGAGAGATGAGGAAGTCTGTGATTGACTGGGCAGAATTTTTCCACAGTTAGTATGGAGTATCTGAATCAATAAAGTGCAAAATTTCTCTCACTTTTCTACGGCAGAAATAATGTTCAGAGTGCTCAGAATGTAACTCGCTCACAAAAGTGTTTGACAATTTAAAAGAACATTTCCTCCTCGAAGTTCACGTGATAGGCTGACTAAAGCTGTCCGGGGGTTCCCCTTCTGCAGACTTCAAGCAGGGGAAATATCACCAAATATATCAGATCATCTGTTTTCTTCTATTCTTTCCTGTCTGCAGACTGCCTAAGGTCCTCCGAGGTTCCTCTGGAGTGGAACTCCCCTTTAATACCCCAGAGTTACGGTTGACAAGGTAAAAACCTCAGCTTTTACTTTTGCCTTATGCTGCACTCACAAATATTTCCCTCCAGATTTCTATCTTCTCTTGTTTGTTCTGTCCCCATTAGCGAAACATGTTCTTTCTCCATTCCTTAAGTGTCCTTATGCCATAAAGCAGGGAAAGTTGTTTGACTTCATGTCTCAGTTTCAGCAGGGATTAAATTGTTTTCCTCAGAATGTCCAGTATGATACTATGTTATTGGTTCTAGGAGAAAAACCGTTGATAACACACCAGCATCTATAGTTGCTGCTAAGCAGTGCTGTACGGAACCAAGGCCATTTGCAGCGAAGGGTCCAAAAAGCTGGGAAAGAACAGAATTGGGACAGCCGACTTGAAATAGCCAATCCATGGCTATCCATACCATATGACATCATGCAGAAGAAATTCTGAAGGAGGCAGGAGTCCATCTCACTATTTTCCACCGCTCAGGGGGCTGGCAGAGCATTGTTTGGGGGCTGGTGAGCAATTGCTTGTACATTGTTATATACATTCGTATACATGTACATATATGTTGTCATAATTCTTATCCTTTTCCTTTTCTCTATCTTAGTAAATAGTTTTATCTCAACCCACAAGTTCTACTGTCTTTTTCTCCATTTCTCTGCCTCTTCCCACTGAGAAGGGAAGAGTGAGCAAATGACACTGTGATGCTTAACTACCTGCTGGGTTAAACCACAACACTGTATAAGCTCAATCATTATACTCTTCTACAGATTTGATTTATTCTTCATATCTTTTTCCAGACTTCATTCATCTTGCTGAAAGTTCATGTGTAGTCTAAGCTCGCCATCTAGGCTCCTTAATGGAGAAATAGAAAAATTATTCATTTCATCTCTGTTTTCAAACTTCAAGGGATAAAATTACTCATGGAGTTCTACTACTTCCCTCCTCTCTCTCTCTCTAAAGAAGTCTAGAAAATAGCTTTACACTGAACAGTAGTTTGAGGAAAATCAGATAGGATGAATTTCAGTCCCACTTACCAAAAGCTTCTCCCCAAACAGCTGATCCATTCCTTCACTCTCTAGCATTTTTGGACATCACAGATACTCTACGAGGAGCCTCAAGAAAGAGGAATTCTTGTGATATTTAAAGCTTGCCAGGCAGTTGATCCACAGAGCCCCAAAAAAAAATGGACTGGAAACAATATACAGACCTTTCTCCTGGAAAAGGTTAGTGTTGCCTGCTTCTGAAAACTGTGGGGTATTTTGAAGAAGGGGATGTATTACTCCCAAGAACCTCCACCATCTCACAACTTCTCTGCACAAAAAAATATGAAGAAAACACTGAACTGCATTCTCAAAAAGGACATTCAAACATAATTCAAGATGCCATTTACAGACCAGTAGCCAGATATCTAACCCTGAAATGAGTTTATAGTTAACCACACAAAGACACAGATGCATACCTCCAGGGTACTGCATCAGTAACTATCAACATGAGTTCTTTGTGCATGTAAATGACACGTAGTTGCTCACAGGCCTAAGAAGACCTAGCCTTTTCTTGCAGTAGATTCACAGAATATCATACCAGACCCAGACACTGGGGGGGAGTAATTGGTCTTTCTTTACAATTTCTCATCCTTAAAAGGCATATGTAATTGAGATAAAAGTGGAAAGGCAAATAAGACCCTAAATATTTTTTGTCATGTTTTTTCCCATACAGAAACTTACATAGAAGGTTTTTTGACAGTTTCAGCTATTAACATTAACTATGTTTATAAAGTCTTCTAACTTCCCCAATAATTAGGGTCTTCAGTACTAAGTTCACTGCTCTCATGATTCAAAATAATACACTTTTCTGATATTATACGTATTATGACACAAAGTTCATATAGGATTCGATGATATTTCCTCTGAATAAAAAGAATTTAACGTACAGAACAAGAGGACATTGCACATCTAATTGAGATCTCCTTCCACGACTCTAATAAGATTTACTGAATATTGTTCTGCAGCATTATGTTCTTTGCTTTTGTATTCCTCAGTGATCACATTCTCTGTAATTTTTGGTTTCAGGCAAGGGGGAAAAAAGAAATTTCTCTTTGATACCAACTTCAAATCGTTCTGAGATAGACCTTATGTGTAGGAGAAGGATATCTCAGTACAGTCATGACATTATTAGAAGCAAATAGAAAGGAAGTGATTTGTGAGGCATTATCAAGGTACATCTAATATGCTTAGGAATCACTGACTTCAATGAAAGTGATAGAGAGAAATTTGAAGAAGAGTCTAACAGTAACTTCTTGCATTAAGAGATAGTCAAAGCTCCAAGAACTGTGAACCTAGATCCTAAGGACCTCCTCAGTCTGCCGAGACTGAAATCTACAACCCACAACTTCCCAAACCACAAGTTCTTCATTCCACGTGTTATAACCAGGCTATAATTTAGCCAGTCCTTGGGACCAAGAACAAGGTTGACCCTATATGGATGAACCACCATGAGACGTGGGATCAAGGTCTTAGGACTCTACTCTGGGGTCTACTTACACATCATAGATTAAAACATCAGTGGACAAAATGTACAAATGACTTTGGTAGCAGGGACTAGAGGCCACTGCAGCAGCCAGGAAAAAAACATCTCTCTGAAGCCTGGTCCTTCCAATCTCTTCAAAAGTGGTGTTCAGCTCTTGCGCTAAAGAGCTTCACTAGCCTCCACAGTGTTAGAATGATTTCATAGAGTATTTTTTAATCCCTTTTTCAAGTAAATGAACATGAAGACCTAAAGATAGGTTTTAAATTACTGTCTCTATCACACACAGTTGTGGAGGACATGAAATCTCCTGGGAGTTTGATCTGTGTTAATTAAATAAAAAAAAAAAAGAAAAAACTCCATAAGGTCTAAAGCATGCTTAATGAATTAGCATGGAGGCCCCATTGAGCAAAAGCCTTTTAAACTCCTGTGAAACAAATCAACTCACATTTTATTATTATCCACTTAACAAATTTAATCTGTCACTTTATATCATGTGAAACCACAGCTTTTCATAAATGCTAATTAAAACCATTAAAAATGGAAATCTTCTAAGGGGCTTATGCAAAGTGTGAATATTGATGCAAAGAGATAGGTCTATTTGTCCTTATGAATGAAAGATAGTACTTCTGGTATAGCAAGCTGTACTTGAGAAAAATAATCTTCTGGGAGTAAGCATAGGTGTCTAAATAAATTTTAAATAAAGAGGTGCTCCAGCAAGCACCTCTTAAAGGAAACTGCCGTTGCCATGGGGTAACATCAGTTTTAAGGAATGTCATTGTACTCAAACAACACACACACCAAAAAAAAAAAAAAAAAAAAAAAATCCTTAAAATTCATACATATTGAAGCCTATTTAGGGATCATTTTGACCCATGAATTATTAGTGTACAGGAATACAAAACAGCAGAACTGAATCTGGTAGAACTCACAGAGGACCAAATTGAGTAACGCTCCCAGCAAGGTTTAGAATTCACATGAAGTACATCCTTTCCTTAGCAGCTACTATTACTCTGCTGATTTTTTTCCAACCATATATTGAGGAGCCCAAGCTCCAAAATCTGGTGATTACTACCAGATTTTCTCTAGTAGATTCTAAGCGGGATGACAGTTTATTAGGAATTAAAAAAAAAAAATCATAGTTTAAAAACCTACTTGAAGATTTAAAGAAGCCTTTAAATTCTTTTTTATTTTGCACTTTCTTTGGACTTTTACTTTTTTTCTTGCATGAACTGAGTCCTTTTTTATTTCTTTCCTAAAGATATCTTCAGATCAATTCATTTTCCAACACTTCAGCATACATCAAAAACAACACTGAAGCCTCCTCCTACAAAAGCACTGAAAAATACATCTGGAAGAGCCACCAGGAAATCCTTTCATCTATTCCCCAGATCTACTTTGTGATAAATGATACCCATATCATTCCTTATGGGTGTTCATACAGTAAGATTTTAAAAGCTTCACTGGTGGAAGTTCCTTCACTGACAACTTGACACTTCTCAGAAGCAGTGTGTACAGGTCCTGACATAAACTCAGCTGTTACTGTTATCCATGTATTATCTGTCACACTAAATCACTTCTATTAATGTTTATATTTATTTCGTATTTATATTTATTTTCTATATAGAAATACAGATAGATATACATAAGTATTTAAGTGTAAATCTTCTATAAAATATATTTATAAACTCCATTTTTATGTTTATAACATGAAATGCTCCTGAATATTTAATTTCATTAGACAAGTATATTTAATTATTAGAAATAGTATGTGCTTTTTAAATGCTGCCTACCAAGTTTTTAATATTACTATTTTATTTTACTTTCAATCATTCTAAGTATCAAGGTCTGCAGACTTCCAAACAATGCTATTCAGCTTCAAACTACATTTGCTGTCTGACAAGAATTTAAAATATCACATGCTAACAACATTAAATTAATAAGCTAGGTTTACCAAAAAGGGGCTGGCACCTGTTACTGGTAAATGCAATGGTATTTCATTCAATTGAGGAAATTCAAGACAGATCTGAGTCATTCTCACTCACATGATGTTCAAGTGCCTACACACAAAAAAATAACATACACAATTTTTTACTCCTGAGACTTAATCTCTCAAATGTCTTATACTAGTGATCTCACTTTGGTTTCAGTTTTTGTTAACATAATACTCTGAAAATGAAATTTTGCAAACGTGGGATCATATCCTTTCGAGAGACATTAAGTTGGGTCAGCCATCCCAGCAAGGGATTTTTCCTCCATCAGGGGATTCCTCACATCTTTTGAGCTAAGATACCCATTTTCCCAAAACATCACACAGTGGGAATGTGAAAAGCAAAAATCAAAGGATTACTACAGGTAAATATCTGCAATTGCAAAAAATGGCTTCCAATGAATGGGTCAACATCAAGGCAGGGAGAAGCGACAAAAAGCCATCTTTGTCACCTGTCTCTAATTCTGCGTCAGAAACATGTAAGACAATTGAAGAGGCAGAAAAGAATCATAGCACTAAACTAGATTTATTTAAGAGGGGAGAAAAATGAGTCATTTCTGAAAGGTCAGTAGCTGAATTTTCTCTTATTTTCAGCAGAAAAATAAGATTTTTTTTTTGCCTTTCAGAGAAAAAAAAATCTACAAAACAATATATGTAAAGGTGGCAGCAATAACTGTGGTTGGAAGGAAAAGAAAAAGTCAGATAGTCAAGCTGGAGATAACAGTGTGTCAGTTTCAAACTTAAAATGTGAACTATGGATATATTAAATAAACAAATAAATTAATATAAATAAGTACATAAGAAGATAATGGGAGTACTTCAGCAAGAACAAGATAGTTTTTTATAAAATGCTAGAATGATGTGAAAGTGACAAACTGAGAAAAAAAAATTACCTCATAGGTGTTGACCTTAAGTTCTCATGATAGAACAAAACTGGCATGGATTATTTAAATTACTATCAAGAGCTCAGATGAGGATATCCAATCGGCAAATAGTCATTTTATTTGGGTTAAGTATCCACTGTGCTGAAAAAGCAGCGTTGATTTCTAGATTTCCACATCAGCCAAAGATGGAAGGGAACTCAGAAGATCATCAGGCCCAATGTTTCATCGAAAAGGGAACATAGGTGGGATTATCTACCACACTGTCCAGTCACCTCTGGTGATAAGGAGGCACATGCAATGTGTGTGTTCAGAACCTGGTGAGTAGGTTGAGAATTTTGAGAGCTATTCAAAAGAATAAAAGTATATAAAAGTATAAAGAATAAAAAGACCCTCATGTATTGTTAAAAATGACATGCAAGTGACAGGCTTAAGCTTTCATCCACATTTATATCTAGGCAAACAGTGGAAACTGAAACCAAAATAAAATGGTAACATTAAAATCTACTATATGTAAGATAAACCTGTCTTGTGTAATGTTCATAGTTTATTGCATAACTATTTTTATCTGTCCATGGGGCAGCAGCTTTGCATTTAACAAACACTTTTTTTTTCTAGATATCAGTGCCAGATACTGCCACCGTTTTATTTCCTCTGCTTTTATTTCCTTATCATCAAGCAGCCTTAGTCACTAAGAACTTGACATCCTATTTTTTAGCGTGTGCTCAGAGAAGTAGAGCAAACTGAGAAACTTTCTGTGTTAGACAGCAGAAGTTAGATGGAAAGAGTAACAAAGATCCTGTGAGTCATTCGGACATGACACAGAGACAATCTTATGGAAAAATCTACTGAGAAAAATTGTGGTCAAGATACAAGAAATTAGTCTAGAGTAAGGAGGAAAAAACAGACAAAAAAGAAAAAAACAAAAAAACCCACATCATTTTAGAATTTAAATCCATGAAATTAAGAGCTTCCTATAGATCCGGCAAATTTATATATTTTTTTTAGATTGGCTTTTTAGTATCCATTTTTATCATAACATCTTCTTGTACCAAGTGGGCAGGTAAGTCCCCCTTTACTCTTAGGCCGTGAAGAGGAATCTCCTAATCACTGAGAGTAAGTTGAAAGAGAAAAAAAGGATTTGTGATACTTTTCACTCAAATCTACTTTCAATACGGAGCTAAGCATCAACATTGCTTACATATGAGATACGTATGCGTATGTTGTACACAAAGACACATATGTTGTCTGTATGTGGTTATGCTCCAGGCACTGAAGTCTACATCACAGACGGGGTGTCACTGGACACAGAGCACACACAGTGTACACACATGCAGAACGAGCACATACAGTACAATCTCAGTGCACATTGCCAAAGCCATGGCTATCTCCTCTATGGGAAGGCCAATAAGCCCTTGGATGCAACATAGACTTATCCTTTACAAGCCAAGCCCTTGTTCCTAAACTCCTAGACTCATTTGCAAAGAAGGAACTGGAAGAGAAGCATGGCAATATGTTGAAAGAATATAGATCCCCCTTTTTTTATATCTAAAAATACATAGTGACATTTGAAAGGAGGAAGTGTGTTCCAAATATAGATGTGGGAGATTTCAGTATTGTCATCCTGTGCTGCTAAAAGCTTTGATAGAACAACTGAACAATGATTGTGCCATATATACAGAGCCATTACTTACAGGGCGCTGCATATTTTTCACCCACTCGTGGCATGATTTCAATGCCTTTATTCACACTTAATAGAGCTTTACTTCTTGAGAAGCTCCCCCTTATGTCAGTGGGAGCACTCATGAGGTATGTATAAACATATTCTAATATTAGGCATTTCATTTTTATAGCTTTATTGCTCTTTCGTAATGTAAGTAAATATAAATACACCCTCAAATTATTTTAGTTTATTTTAGAATAAATTTTCTTTCAAGGGTAAGTGGACCAAAATAAGTGCTTATATATATATAAGCAGAGTAAAATAATAAAATTGTTATTTTAAATCTCACGTCTCTCATGGAAAGATAACGATCTGGGAATGGGGAAGCCAAGACCTTGCTATTAATTCTAATTGTTCTGATTATTAAGCAAAGAAAATGTGTTAACTGCCTTGGAAAATATAATCACAGAATCACAGAATCACCCGGGTTGGAAGGGACCCCAAGGATCATGTAGTTCCAACCCCCCTGCCTAGCAGGGCCACCAAACATACACATTTAGATCAGGTTGCCCAGGACCCCGTCCAACCTGGCCTTAAACACGTCCAAGGACGGGGCATCCACAACCTCCCTGGGCAGCCCATTCCAGGGCCTAACCACTCTCCTAGTAAAGAACTTCCCCCTAACATCCAACCTAAATCTTCCCTCCTTCAACTTAAAACCATTTCCCCTAGTCCTGCTGTTGTCAGCCCTGATGACAATGAAATTGACCTGATGAATAGCCCTGATGACTAATGAAAGTGATTGCTGAAGAAAAAATAAGTTTATGAGAGTAACTCTAGTATTCTGCTATAAATTACTAAAAAATCTACTTTTATATGACATTCAGTTCTATAAACACTGTAACACACACACAGGCTTCTTGCCTCCATCAGATTCATAGAATTTGAATGCCAATAAAACATTCAGGTGTTTTTTTTCTTCTTTAAAGCCAAAGAACAGATGGAGAAACCAGAACATGATTACCTCCTCCGTGTCAGAAATTTTGAAGAGCACACTAACATATCTTTCTTTCTCTCTCTTTCACCTAACTCCATTTTCCTTAGCTTGAGAATACTCTGACCACCTGTCAAAGAGCTTTTGTGTTGACTTATACCCAGGACAGCTATTCTAATTAGAAACTAAACTTCCAGACTTGTCACTGTGCCATTCCACAATTTCTGACCAAATTAAGCAATGAAGTTGCAATTTTATGTCCTGAGTCATTACATCTACATCTTGCAATTGAGAGGCAAAAAGTAAGTGTGAAAGAGTCCACAGCCTGTGAAATTGTTTAGTTTACAACAGTTCCTACATTGTTTTTTAAACTCTACACCAGAATTAAAAAGCGAAAACAAAACAACAACAAAAGTAACAAGCTTGCAGTTAAGGCCAATAAACTGCTTTCACCTCCACACATTGAGATTTACATGGCTGGAAATCTTTCCATTAGAAAAGCTCAGCTGCCACAACCTGGCTGTGGGATGGAACCACCTTCTCCTGGTGCTCTTCTCTTTGTCCTCTCCCAGCACCTCCGGACAGCTGGAGCGCAGATGAGAAGCTGGCTGACAGCAGAGCATCAGCCAGCACCAACAACTGATGGGTGCTGCACTTGCACACACTGCTCCAACAGCGATTTTTGGCAGCGTACATCAAAGAATATGACTCAGCCAGAAAGACAGACTTCTCTCTAAGCATCTCAGCACTCATCTTGTGAACTACACAATACTTCAATAAAGGCAGGTTCTAACACATAACAATGAATTTCAAGGCATTTTCATAAAACAGATAACACCCTGGTTACCAATGTCACACTCCCCTTTAACACTCATGTTCTGTCACCTCATTAATCATCTGAACTATGATACGAGGCATTTTATGGCAATGAAAGGTATTTTCCTGTTTGTCCAACAAAATGACCCCCAGCCAGCTCAGACTATCTTGGGGCATCACTATAGTGTAAATGCATAAATATCTTAGTTCTCACAGCTAGCTGCAGTGAAGTTAGGTTTCTCTGTTTTTTTTTCCCCTAATGAGTAACATATTTTAATCAGGAGCATCTGCTTTCTATTTGCTGAATAAATATTCTGAAAAACGTTACCTTCAGTAATGCTGCAGGCACATGATTTGCTGTGAATTTTCTGTACTGGCTTTTCAGACACAGAGCATGTTCTCCTTCAGTGCTATGTAGGATTGTGTCCCACTTCAGACAAGGTCATGCTATATAAACCAATGTCACTTCCTCTTTTTCACAGAAAACCCATTTCCCATTTATTAAACAGACATCTTAACCTGTGACCAATGAAAAAGCATAAATACTTTGGCTACTGTCACTCACTAAGAGAAATTTCAGTGTATTGTTTAAAAATAAAACAATAGGTGTTTCTGCAGTGCTCATCTTCTATCACAATTTTAGTGAGGATGCCCTGAAAAGCATCAGTGTTCAACATTGCACATGATGAAAAATAAAATACACATTCAGACTAATGAATACCAATACTACTCAACACCAAACATTAAATGGAAAAGGGTAAAACTGACCAACATTTTCCTTGTAAAGTCAGCTACGTTTAGGAAAAAAAATCAGTGTGTACAAATATTTTAACATTATGTTAAAATATGTGCATAATTTATCTCCTTGTTCATTCAAAGAATTCCAGTAAATCTGTGCACTGTTTGTGTTATATTTTACAGACCAAAATACTTTATGGAATTTTCAGTGCAATTATAAGTATACTTACCCATAGTTGTGATGCCAGGTAACATGTGGCATTTCATTGTTAATAATCCCAATACAACACATATTCCCTGCTCTGAAAGCAGTTTGGAGTTTTACCTTAATTACAGCTGTTGTTTAAATGCATGTTTAAATTATTTTTTGTGTAACTGAGTTAGATGTTATTCTGACAGATTCAGCTTTAAGGAAAGAAACTTTGTAGGAAGGAAAGAAACTCATTTCTTCATTAATATTATTTTCATAGTACATGAAAATTGCATTTCTGACTGGTAAAATAACTGTTTACAGAGATTTCTAAACCATTTTTCTGAGTTCAAGCCAGTCCTTTCCAAAGTTATTATGCATTCATTTGTTTTTTGGGGGCATGTTCAATTTTTCTATACAAAATATTTTTCCAGACAAAATTTTCAGGACTCTTTTGGCTTTGTTTAGAATTTTAAGATGTCCTTTAACTAATTGAAAATGTGATCAACTGAATGTTTTGGAAGCTCGTGCAAGTATCAGGTGTAGTTTGATCAGTGCTGATTTGTACCTATGAGATATAGCTGGCACATGAGAAAATTTCTGGATACACTATGCAAGAGCCTGCTGTGATCAGGAAATTCAGGGCTCTGTAGGACTTCAGAGTCAGCACTGCATGCTCACAAGAAGTATCTCCCTAGGAAACCCTCTGCTCAAGCGGTCCTATTGTTTCCTTAAACAAGGATCAACATTTATGTTTTGACATTACACACACTTACTGACATCTTGTGAATCCTAAGGCCATAAGTATGTAACCACAGACATTAGCAGGTTTGGTTTCTGAATGCTTTACAATAGCTAGTTTACCCACTAGTTTGCCTGCTGTTTCTGAGTTTTGCCAATAATGTGCAACAGGCCTGTATGCACACTGATGGTTTGCAAAATTTGGCATTCCGGACCAAACAGCAGTCCTTCTGCTGGCCCTCCAGGCCCAGTCTGGGTACCCCAAATGTATCTGTGACCACTTGGGTTCCCTTCACGTCTGCAGAGGCCATGTTCCCATCTTAACATTAGACATAACAAAATCTGACTGAAGGTGTGTTACCAACTCTCGTGATGCCCTTTTAGTTGTTTTCCACCCACACGACCCTTCTCTGCACTCCCACAGTTTCATTATATTGCTTCACCTGAAATTCCCGGGTTCGATACCCTGCTCCCCACCCACACACAAATGCTGCTCAGTCTGCCCTTCTGCTTACAGAGTCTTGTGAAGAACCTTTAAAGGAAAACATTCAGAAAAAAATCTCCCTTTCCCGTACTTCATGCTTTAACTCCAAAGTCCTCATATCGTGTGAGCTACCAAGGGAAGCTGAAGAGTGGTAATAGCAAACAGCAGAAATGCAGGCCACTGTTAATAATGGTTAATAATTTTCTTTTTTTAGTAATTTCTGTAATTTCTTTGTTCTTTCTGTCAATCCCTCATTCAACATCAAATGAAAAATCTCCTGAGCCTTTAGAGATGAACCCTTCAGCCTGTAACGCTCTGTAGCCTGGTGTTACAGGTGCTTGCAGAGCATCCTCTAAGATCCAAAGCCTCTGACCACTCTTCTTATAGTCTAGAACAATTTGATTGAATCAACAGTCAAGATGAAGTAGAAAGAAGAAACATTACTGGCATTTTAGTTATTATCTATTTCATTATAGGAAGTATTTCTATGCTTCCCTACTCTACTTAACTGGTTACTTCCTCTTTATTCAACATGACTAATTTATAAACTGATAAGAACCTAGTTCTTGTTAGAAACTCCCAGGAGGTGCTGCTGCAACAAATGCTGGAGTTTAACTGCTGAGTCACTGTGTCATCTGATGGTACCGAAAACAACTTCTAAATTTACAGGTTTATGTCAAAATTAAATCAAGATCACAAGGTGATAGTAAAATTCCTTGTTTTGGGTTCCCATTAGCAGATAAGAACTGTATAATCTTAGGATAAAGGAAAGCTGCTGAAGTTTTTTACAATGGAGCAGCATGTTCAGTCCAATTGAGTGCTTGAGATTTCTACTCAACTCTCAGCAGGAGTGCGTGTCTCTTACACTAGTCCTATACTAGTCCTAAGCTGACAAAGAAAAAGCCCGCCATTCTTCATATTCCTCAACTGACAAATCCTCTATGTAAAGAATTATCATAGATGGTGTAATATTTTATAACACTGCTTTTATTAGAGCTCTATGGAGAGAAATATTAATTTATTTCAAAATCTAAAGCAAACGCATGACAATGACAGAAAATAGGAGGATGAAAATAAATAAAATAAAGTAAAATATAATAAATAGAATGTATTTGCCAAAGCAAGGAGATAACCAAGGTACTTTTGGTCTCTATCTCTCAAAATAACTGCAAGAGCATAGAAACTCAGTACTGATGCTGTAGGTTGGGTACTGCCACTGCTTCATCCTCAGAAAGATGTATAGAATGGAACCTAGCATAGGCACTCACTCAGCTCATCCTGCTGATTCTCTAATCAGGGAATAAAGAGATGCAGAAGTACAACCTGCAACACTTAGCATGCCCGTAGCATGTACCACTCTCCAATGGCTATATGCTTGCCTTATGCATTCATTGTCATATTTTCTCCTTTATAGATGAGAACATAATCTCAGCAAAGAAACTTATTCAGTGCCCAGTATAAGTAGCTCAGTCCCATAAATGCTTCTTATTAAAAAGGATGGCCATGTATACTTCCCCCTGTACAAGACCTCCCTTGGATGCGTGCTATCTGAACACGCAAGTTATACAAGCCTAGAAAAAGAAGGAACCAAGCTCTATGGGAAGAATTACTCATTGTTTATTCGGGCAATTCTATCTTTGGTCATGTATTAATAAGGAAATTTTTTATGGCAAAGGATAAATTATGCCACAATCAAAAAGCTATTGTTTTCTTTGTGGTAAGTAGCTACAACTCACTTCAGAACAGGAAGCATAACTACTCCTTTAAGGTCAAAAGGAAAGACTGTTGGAATGAGAGTTACACTGAGACATGTTGTCTTGTTCTGGCTTGTAATTGTATTCATCAGGCTTATCATATGACAAGCATACTACAAAATTCCCCAAGAATACTGATTCATGAAATTCACACAATTGAATAGTTGAATACAAACTATCCACCCACTGCGCTTGAATGTCCAGGTAAAGACATGCAGAAAAAACACTGAAGGAGTGTCAGACAAAATAATATATTTCTGAACCTAGAGTGGGGTCTACAATCCTTTCATCTCTCTGGATGCTTTAAAGGTACACCTAATACAGGCAGAATTTGGAAGCTTTGCCCTAGAGATAGCAACTAGAGCTGCTTCTCAATACCATTGTTCTCAAGAGGCACAGCCTGCTGTCATGACGAAAAAAGTTAAAATGCTCCTCACTGAAAATAGCAGGATCCAGCCTGGAATTCTGGGTTCAAAGAATAATGTTTTAGGAATTGGAAGAGATTTCAGAACAAACCACTGCTTCAGTTCACATTGGTCCAAGCGAGCACCACCAGCTTCCATTTCTAAATCCCAGTCAGCCACTAGAGGGAACATTCACAAGCCAGAATTATTAACGTAGGAAAATCAAATGCTTGCATGTTCTTATTTGCTTATATCCCTTTTAGAATTATTTTGTCAAAATTCTCACCCACACAATGTTTATGAGATGCGTACTATTGAGCCACTGCAGGAGAGAAAGTAGAATACCAAAGTTTAAGTGAAAGTTACACATAGGAAATTACTGGTTGTCTGAAGTTCAATATTTGAAACCCAATTTCTCTATTTTCTTTCAGATTTGCAGAAAAGTCTGTGTCACAGGCTGTTTGAAAGTAAATCTGACAACTTTTCAACAAAAATAATCTAACATAACTGCTGACTCACAGAAGAATCCATTTTTGCAGAAATGAAAAAGGTATTTAATTTCAGTCAGTTCCCAATTTCAACTTCCGTGGAATCTTCAGACAGAGGAAAAGTGTGAACTACAATAAAGGAGAAGCAGTTCTGCATTCCTTTCCAGCTTTCTTATGCTATAAGCGAGAGATAAATCCGAGAAGCTACTGGACAATACAGCTAGTCTATTCTTCAGAAGTTCAGTTTGCGTGAGCAATTGTGCATGCTGATAGAAGCAGGGTTTCTTTCCCTTATGAGGTGAATATGCTGCCTAGTGGCATATGTACCATTCTTGAACCTCTTTTTCTGAAAATTGTCCAAAGTATCTGGTTTTATTCTAAGGCAACACGGGACTTTTTAATGCAAGAAATTACCATATAACGTAAAATCTTTCCCCCCTTCACATCCACTATTCCTCATAACTGTTCCAAACAACACCATGTAATTATTTTTAATTGTCTGAGAATTATGCTTATAGAAATACAAGAATTAGGCAACGAGAGGCATTCTGCCTGTAGTTGATCTTTCCTTCCATTTACTTAAGAAGCACAGTATTTTAAGTCTCAGATTGTCTGGCTTACAGTTCCAGCTGGACAGGTCACTGACTGAGATGCTAAAGGGTGAAGAAATCTACTGTTATTTGAGTATTTACTTCTAAGATGCAAAAAGTTTTACACAGCATGCAGCAAGATTGGTATATTCAGTATATTCAGTAGACATTGAACAAAATCCCTTCAGATATTAATAGCATGCAGTGTGTTAAATGTCTGTTATCCAGTTTGTTAATGGAGTTTTATGAATACTAATTTAAGGTCTTAAAAGAATTTTCAGGAAATAATTAATAAAAAATACTGTAATCAAAACTACAGATAAGATACAATTAATAAAATATAGCTATGTGTTCTGAGGAATTAATGTTTAACAAGAGTATTGACATTTAGAGAACCAAATGAGACAGTTAAATAATGAAAAAAGTAAGACAAGGTCTTTTTGAAAATGCAATAAAAATTAAAATAAAAATTCAGTCTAGGGATGGGTGAGGGTCCACAGGATCATCTGCACATTAAGGAAAAGATTATTTTTAGGATTTGTTTTAAGAATCATTCATATTAAATTTGTAGGAGAAAAATACTTCACAAAACCATGAGGTGGCAGCAAATTCCTTCTTAGCAGGAGTTTAGAATTGGTGCTAACTCAGTTCTCTTTTGCACAAAGTTGGTGTTTTCTCAGAAGCTCCAGTAGTTTCCCTCCATTGTCCAATACTTTGTCCAAACTCAAAAAGTTTTTATGTACCAACAGCATGTTAATTTGTCTAATTAAAAAAAAAAAAAAAAAAAAAAAAAAAACCAACACATTATTCCTTCTTAGGAATATCAGATGCTTTTATAAAGGCCAAATGTCACTTTACACAGATCCTCAGGAAGAAAAAAATATGTCTAATATAATGAAAGGACAAAATGTGTCACACTATGAGCTGACTGGTAATTTCAGGCTTTTGTAGGAGCAAAACCAACAACATGGCTTATTCAAACGCTCAGTGTGATAAAATCCCCTTCTAGTAATGCTGCTGAGCTCCAAGCTCAGTAACATTAATACTCAGTTTCAACAAAATGCACATACAGAAAGCATGAAAAATATGTTATTTTTCATAGTCACATTTACTGCTAAGAAATTGTTCCATCTGTGCACTAGAGAGATTCACAATCAAAAGGAAAAAATTGAATCAAATTGAATCAAAAAGGAAAAAAAATTGACGGACATGGTTTAGTAGGAGCTATTGGGAATAGGTGAACGGTTGGACTGGGTGATCTTTTAGGTCTTTTCCAACCTTAGTGATTCTATGATTCTATGATTCTATGATTCTATGAAAAAAGAAGCAGCTATAATGTACATAAAACATAATCATTGTTTCTATAATGTTAGTGCTGCAATATATTATCTGTGGTGATGACAAGTCTGTAATAGTCCAATCTACAAGTCCTATCCTTTGTGCCTGATGCTGGAAACAAGTTACTGCAGACTTGGGTTTCTCCAGATATGCGTAATCTCTCTGCACCAAAAACATGTCCAGGCAAAGTAGGTGGTACTGTACTTCCATCAAAGACGTCAAGGCACACTGATCAGGCAGAAATCCCAGACAAGGCTACTCTGCATGTGCATCTCTGGCACACGTACATTTAATGCAGTATTTTGCAAAAGATTTGATTCACTGAATCTATATTTCATAGAGTTCTATAAATGCAGAATGCACCATGCCTATTGAATCTATAGAAAAGCTAGCTTAGGGGACCCATGGTACAAAAAGCCACACTAAAACAAAAAAACAAACAAATTAAAAAGTCACAGTTAAGCACAGATAGTGGTCATTTTAATTGTGTTCATAGCATACACATGTCTAAATACATTACTGGAGTCCGTATATAGAAGCTCTTGCTTACTCTCTCACCTAATTTCATACAATCATAGAATCATAGAAATCTTAGGTTGAAAGCGATCTTAAAGATCATCTATTTACAATCTCATGCTACAGACAGGGCTACACCCACTACACAAGGCTGCCCAGGGCATCCTCCTAACCTGGTCATGAATGTCTCCAGGGATGGGGCATTTACAACCTCTCTGGACCACCTGTTCTAGCACCTCACTACTCTCTTGAGTATTAAATTACTTCCTAACATCTAACCTAAATCTCTTTTAGCTTAAAGCCATTCCCCCTCGTCCTATCACTGTAAGACTGTGAAAGAAGTTGGTCCCCCTCTTGCTAGAAAGCTCCTTTCAAGTACTGGAAGACTGCAGTGAAGTTTCCCAGAGCCTTCTCCAAGATAAACAAGCCCAACTCCCTCAGTCTTTCTTCATAGGAGAGGTGCCCTCTGATCATCTTCTTGTCCCTCCTCTGGACTCTAACAGTTCCACATCTCTCTTGTACTGTCAGCCCCCTGCTTGGACACAGTATTACAGATGCAGCCTCAAGAGGGCAGAGTAAAGGGAGTCAATCACCACCCTCACCCTACAAGCCAGTCCACTTTTGATGCAGCACAGCACATTGCCTTCTGGGCTGCAAACACACACTGCTGGCTCATGTCCAGCTTTTCATCCATCAAGATCCTCAAATCCTTCTCTGCAGGGCTGTCTTCATGAGTTTTTCTGCTAGCCTGTACTCATACCTGGGATTGCTTCAACCCAAATAAAACACCATGCACTTGGCCTTGTTAAACCTTATTTGATTTTCATGCACCCACTTTTTGAGTTTGTCCAGGTCGGTCTGGATGGCATCCCTCTCCTCTACTGTGCCAATTGCATCACTCAGCTTGGTGATATCAGCAAACTTGCAGAGGATACACCCAATCCCACTGTCTGTGTCATTGATAAAAATGTTGAAGAACACCAGTTCCACGGCAGACCCCTGAGTGACACCTCTTGTGAGTGGCCTCCACCTGGACACAGAGTTGTTGACAACGACCCTTGGTTTTCAAACATAGATGATTTTTATTGTCTTTATCTCAGCCCAAAATTTTGCAAATCAAGCTATGCCAAAACTTTGCAGTTAGTGAAACATAGCAAGAAGGAAGATGCATATTTTGGTGTTATTAGCCCATCATCAAGCTGAGGAAACGAGCAACTTCAGAAAATCTGCAATGGGAAGGCAGCTGCCTTTGGATTCTGAACTGGATCTGAACTATACCACACTGTCTTATGCTCTGTGGAAGTAACAGCTACAAACATAACAAATGGCACATTTTCCGTGCCTGTGAAGGAGGGAGGAGGGTTGAATGTGTTGCTTCCTACTTTCCTTGCAGGTGTTTCCTTTAGGCCTGTCCTAGTTCAGTTATTACACAGTTCAGAAGGCATCTTTTTCCCTATTCCTGCTTCCACAGACAATTAGCAAGTGTTGCATTTCATAAGCTTAGACTAAAAGTGTCAGTGGGCACTATGCTGATATAGAAATATCCCATCAATACATTCCCCTGACCTTCAAATATTACATTCATTTTATCTGCATTTCATGTATTACTGTAAGCCATCTGTTTTCATTCTCTCCTGGTTCCATAAAATCATATATTATGTTGCTATGATAAATTCACCAGTATTAACGACTGCACATTACTTTAAATCAAGAGGAGGAAAAAAAAAAAAGAAAAAAAGAAACAAGTCTAACATCTGCTCATTAAATGAATATGATATCTCATGTGAGCTAAACTTGTCTGAAAATTGAGCTGTTTTAGTCGAGAAGATTTATCAGCAGAGCTTTCACTTGGAAGAACTGTGACCTTTAGTTTGCAGTGTACTTTCTTTTTTGGACTTAATTCAAGAGCTAAACTAACTCTACCTCTTGGGGCAAAGCAAAATGAGTAGTAAAATGTCTTCTCTGTGTAACAAAGAGTCATTCTTCAGGCAGTTGGAATACATGCCTGCTCTAACACAAGCATATTTTTGGAATGTTTAATGAAACCATAAATAATACAGTGGTCTAATTCTGAAATGTTTTATATATCCAGTACATAATATTTATGCACTGAATAAAATCTAGGCATGGGAAGACATCTTCATTCAGTATTTACTTAAGATATTTGAATCAATGGCAGAAATAAATTGTCTGATGTCATGCAATTACTAGGATAAACAGGCCTTGAAGGCCTAATGAGCCCACTGGGGTTCTGTGGGCTTAGGCCTGAAGGTACATGGCACCAACTCTTGAGGTCAGTGCCACAGAGGACAGATCACATCCAGAGTCATGGTGACTCCATCTGGTTCATAGCCTTGTGTGAGCGTACCTCTATGAGAGGCCAAGCATTCAGTTCCCTACAAGCTTGGCACAACTCTGAAGATTGCCATCTTGGGCAATGGAAAACACAGGCCACTCATATTGCTATTTCTTACAGCAGCAATTTCCTCATACCTCTCTCTTTTCTCCCTCTGAGCTGTAATCATTTCAAGTTTGTTAACACAAGCTAAGCCCCTAGGAAAATCAAGCTTCTTGGGGATTTTGTTACTACATAATTTTAACTGAAATGGTTGGTGTCCACTGCAAGTGGGAGTAGGTGTGGGGTTAGGTGCAAACACCAAGCTCAAACTGAAGAAGGAGGGGAAGCTCAAAGTGGCAGTGCTTGACTGAAAATGAGTCTGTGGCTTTCAAAAGGAAGGAAAAGTGAGAGATGAGGCTGAAGCTGATGAAGCTCAAAATTGCTTAAACTGAGAAGCTGGGAAGAGTTGGAGACCAAGGACCTCCAAATGTCTAACTGATGCTCATTTTTTTATTTGGTTCTCTGCTTGAAATGATAGTAATAAAACTTTGTAAAAGTCAAATGCTAGTTCAATCCCTTACTATTATAAAACATGGCAGGGGAAAGGGTGAAGCAGGACAAAGTAGAGAAAGAGGCAAAGAAGCCATAATCATCAGTGTGACATGGAACCTCCTCCGCATTTTGCCCACATCTAAAAAAAGAATACTACTGAGCTGATACTCAGAATGTTTTGGGGTCCTATGAGCAATGTGGTTGAACTATTTGGTTGGATTTCTATCTTCAAACAAGCTTTTAATGTTCCTTTCTTCTAAGTTTCTGCAAATAATTTTGCATTTCATGAGAAGTTATTAAGATAAAGTTGAATGCCTAAAAATATCTGACACCAAACTAAGCAGCATTTCTTGGAACATGATTTCATGCTTACTCCCAGTTAAAATGTTCATCTATGCAGTTCTCCTGCCACCATTGTTTGGCTCTCATGTATGATCAGAAGTTCTTCCATGGTCAGCTATTCTGTGATTCTATGAAAAGGAGCTGAACTAAACTGGCCTCAAGGATGCAAACGCTCACCAGAGCTAGAAGTGATTGCCAAGGGTGTGATTAACTAGATATGAAAGATAAAAGAAAATCCAAAGAACGTCTCCAAAGGATGAATCATGTCATCCCAAGACTGACATCTAAGTAAGCCAAATGAATCACCCACTAGTACTACCCATTTCTTTCCATACACTATAAAGTGAGCATAGAGTGATTAGCTCTGACTCATGCATTTAACTCCTACATATCTAAATATCAATGAAGAAAAGCTATTCCTTAATAGTGAGGGACAACAGTATCTGTCTTCAGAGGGAGTACAAGAAGTTGTAAGCTCCCCTACCATCTGCTTTTATACTTTTGTGATAATTATGATTGCACAGATCACTGGAGGGTGAAATGCGCATTTGCACCAAGAGAAAATGGTGGATGGTAATGGTCGCAGATTCCCATGGAGTTGCTGTCATGAGAGTTTTGCATCATACTGTGGACCTGATCCAGCACCTTTTGGAGAGTCTGATGGGGAGCGTGATGCCCTCAGACTATTATTTCTCAGCAACCATCCATTCAAATCCCAAGGGAGATGTGGAGCAAAGAAAAAGTGATTGCAGATGTCAAGAGACAAAGGTGAAGGACAAGGGAACCCAGGGGGCATTTTCCTCAGTCCTACAGGTCAATAGGAAAGAGTTGGTAGGAGTGAACATCCTCCGAGTTACCAGCTGGCTGTGGGGCTGGTGTCACAAATAGTACTTTTATTTTTATGACCATGTTGTAAATTCCCTTTTGCCTGGTAGGGGATCTAGTCAGCGGAAGAAACAGGTCACAGCCAAAATTTATTAGAGTGCCTTTCATTAATTAAACTGTTTGGTGATTATTCATACAGTGCATTTCCCTCACACAGTTCACTCACATACTCCTACACAATTACCATTTAGAGTAACAGTCAAAAGGCCGACCTCAGCTGCTTACTCAGAAGCAGAGGATTAATGCATCAGTGGTTTCTGTGTGGGTGTTGAGAATAGTCTCTCCAACAGTCCTTTGTTTCATCAACTCTAAATGTAATCCTGCAGTATTTATCTGTCTGGAGCTGCCACCACTTCTTGGGTGTGGTCTGAGTTACATGATCCACTGATACGTATATGTCCTGATAAGTATAGGCTCAGGAAACTCTAAATGCTCAGAGTTTGTAAGTTTTTGTGAATTCAAAAAGATCAACGGTCTGTGGAGTTCTTAGAAGACCTTCACACACTACTTCTCAGCATCCACTTCTTGTCTCTTCAGACTATTGTCTTCTGGTTATTTCCAAAGATGTCTATAGAGCTCATCTTTACAATTCCATACAGAAAGGGTACTTCTGACAACACTGAGTCTCTGTCTTAGGAATAAGGACTGCTAACAAGAGTTGGAATCCATTTGGAAAAGGTGGCCTGTTTGGCAGTGCACCTCAGAAAGGTGATGATAAGAGCGTGCAGTTAAGTGAGGAAACAGAGGTTAGTGGTTTTTAGTACATGGGACAGGGTACTAGCAACAAGAAAGCCCACAGGAAGTATCAAAGACATCAAAAGAATTCCCACTTGCACACAGTGTCACAGAGCTTGGAAGCTGTTACAGTGATGTTCGGTTCTGTGTCTCCACATGCAGATGCAGAACTCAACACCACTGGAACAATTGATAAATGAGGGATAACTTGAAAGGTGGGACCACACTGACATATGGATACACGCTCTGACAAAAGACTGGCAGAGGAGAAGGAGGTGAGAAAACGAGGGGTGAGTTGCTCTTTATATGAAGGAACGGTTTGAATGTGTGGAGTTCCTCTCTGGAACAAGAGGCAGACTGTGTGAAGGCTCATGGGTCAGGGTCAGAAGGCAGACCATGGAGCAGGGCACTATAGTGAGAGTGTTACATATCATCTAACTGAAGTGAGAAGCAAATGACTTTATAAGCAACTTGAGGAAGTCTCTAGGTCACAAAATCTGCCTCTTAATGAGGAAATTTTATTCCCTGACATTCACTGAAGGAGCAAAACTTAAAGAGATATCTGGAGGATGTCAGGAACAACCTCTTATTATAACAATACTCAAGGACAAGCCTCCAAGTGCAGGAAAAGTCTATTGTGATACTCAGAAAAACGAGTAGATGTATCAAGAGATCAGTTTGACTAAACAGATACACAACTAAGTTTTGCCTCAGTCTTCACCACAACGTCTCTCCAGTCTTTCTGCTCAGAGACAGAAAAGAACTATCAGCAGAGAAGGTAACTGAGACAAGAAATATTGAACCATACAAATCTGTGAGATCAGATGGTATGCACTTGATTGCTTGCCAAAGCTCTGTGAGGTTTCTCCACACCGTATCTGAAAGGCTGTAGAAATCAGAGGAGGTTTTGATGAGTAGATTAAGATAAATGTTACATTCCTTATAAAACCTTGTTGATCTGCAGAACAACAATCTGGTCAGCCACAATTAAGTCCCTGGGAAAATAATGGAACATATCTTTTTAGAAGCAATTTCTGGGCAAAAGAAGGCAAAGAATGCCATTGGGAATAGCCAACAGGGTTATACCAAAAGTACACAGTGGTAAACAAATCCAGTGCCAAATGCCTTCTGTGATGAAATTATTACATCTGTGGATGTGTTGGGGACAGTGGATTACTTTTCATCTTTAGCTACATATTAATTTCAAAATAGAATGTAGATTCACGCTATACTATACTAAAACAGGCTTTACAGTTTAAATCATAATTACACCTGAAGGCAAAATCAAAATCACTGGCATTTTATAGTGATAAACCAAATATACAAAAATCTATAAAGCAAGTACAGCAGACTTCACAATAAGAATACTTTTAGCATAATTATAGTAATTAAGGCCCTGCTATTAATAACTTACATTTCAGATTAACAAGCTACTTATGTAGTACAATATAAAGAGGCTTCTAATTACAGTGACAACACTGTGATTTTTTAGAACTGCTAAATAATGCGTGATAAGTGACTGCCAACTTGCATTAAGATGTTTTAGTTATCCTGCTTAAACTTGATGTTTGATAATCCTGTTTTGAAGACAGGATTTGAATTGCAAATTGAATTCAAAGGCAAATGCAGCAATCTTCTGCCAGGAAGAGCGGAATCTTTATTTGTAGGGCTGAGCAAACCTTTAAAAGCACAGCAGTACTTGTCAAACCAAGTCTGCAATTTGTCATTTGATGTAGCTGGCCACATGATTCAAAGAATGCTGACAACAATAATACTTGCTAATAATCCTGGAGGATCAAAATCTCAAGTGCTAGGCACCCACTCAACAGGAAAGATAAACTAGTTCAGAAGAAATAAACAGATATTTGTTATTTGATTTACCTAACACAATGAACTTGTAAAATATTGGAACTGAGTTTCTATTAGAACCATGCATGGGTACTCACAGAGTTACCACTTTATTACTTATAAAGCTCATGTATTTTTGAATGTTTTTTTTTCAAATGTTTTGTGGGCTTAAGTAAGAGTCATTTTGCTCATTTTACACGAGTGGTGAAATAAAGAAACAGCAGACTTTGGAAAAGGAAAGTTGGTAAGATTTAAGGAACAATAGCTGAAGGTTTTACTGAAAATTTTATCTCCAATATATTGTTTGGAGTCGTACAACCACTTTAATTTCTTTAAGCCAAGATGAGTGATTGCTGAGGTACGTGGTACTGACAAGATTCAAACTGAGATACCAAATTGTGACAAAATATTTCAAAATATTATATGTCCAAATTCATCTTTACTAAGCACAAAAAAGACAATTCAGACTTATCTTCTGCAAAAAAAAAAAAAAAAAAAATTATTCATTGAAAACATTAGAAACATCAACCTTACAGTCCAATGCATTGCAAAAATGTAATTTTACTTCAACTGATTACAATAGTGAAGTTGGGCTGAACTTGAAAAACAGGTTTAGTTAAGTAAAAAAAAAAAACATCTACTAAAAAGAAAAAGGGAGGGGGACAGATAAAGCAACTATTTTAGAGGGGACAGTCACAAAACCAGTGAAGAAGGGTATACATTCTTCCAAAAAGATTACAATTTGTGCATAATAAAAATGCCAAAAATTACAAAATTTTTTGGGCCTAGTTTGTATGTTCTGAACGTGGCCACACAAGCATCTATCCTACGCTGAATAGAATGAATAATCATGCAGAAGCACAGGTTGGTCCTTCACAGAATGGATTTTGTACAAAAAAGGAGGTATCTAAAAATAAATAAATAATCAGAGCTGTTCTGCTCAGTACAGAGTATTTTAAGCACATCCTTTGTGAGACAGAATTATTCTTTATAGGTTAAAGGATTTTTGAGTGAGAGTCAGTATAAAAAGACAAAATACTTGACAAGGATCTCTCATACTTCTACATTTAAATGTAGTACTCGCCACAACAGTATCCAAGAGATCACTTTATCCATTTTACTGGCTTGCTCCATATAGCCATTAACTTCTATACAAAATGCCTCTAAAGTGAGTCTCTACCTACTGATAAAATTCCCAGTTAAATAGGGAGAATTTTTTAATTCTAACAAATGATGGCAAAATATTCTCCACAATTCATGTTTTAGGAAATTACCTGGTATTTACAATAAAACAACTTTTCATCCCCTATTGTTCCACCTTCACAAGACAATCAAACAAAAAAGAAACAATAAACAAATAAAAAAAATATAACCTGGGAAGGATGTGGGGAGGGGAACCATTCATCTCAAGTATGACAAAGTTAATGTTTGACAAAGTTACAAGAAATTGAAAATAGACTCTGTACCAGGAACTTGGTATTATACTTTGTTGTTGATGGAAAAGTGAGTACAGAAAGGAAAGGAAAGAAAAAGCATTTAGAAATAGATGTGTGCATGGGCACACTGACTGCTGACTTCTTTCCCTGTGTTACTTTTTGTATATACTCACTTAGTAACAGATAAATACAAGATGATATCAAGTCATATTAAAATACCTTTTTGAGAAAGGAAGGCAAAACACGGAAGGAAAAGGTAAACTAAGACTTCATTCACTCCATATAAGGGAGTGGGAGGAAGATGTAAACCATTTAACCGAGCTGCAAGGGGTAAAAGAAAACAGGACAAAAAATGAAAATATATTAGAAGTTCTAATCTGATGAACAATATTGTTTGCACTGTTTCTTTTTAGTAATGTCTTGTGGATCCTTTGTTTTTTTACCAGTAAAGGAATACAGCTGATGCACATGTAAAACAGATGTCAGAAATTCTGCTGCAATTTTTCATTCCTGATGCATACAGAAAAGAAGAAATGCAGCATATGGGCAATGAAGAATTGAAAACAGATTTATTTCTTGCTTTATGGTATGTACAACAGCCAGTTCCCCAGTGATACAACATGGCTGAAGCAAATTCTATAGTGTCTCCAGAACAACCACCAGCCACTCATACTTTCTTCTGTCTGTCCTATTGTCAGTATTTAAAAGGAGATTATAAACAGGAGGGGAATCAACTTTTTACTCGGGTAGATAGTGAAAAGACAAGGAGGAATGATTTTAAGCTCATGGAGGGAAGGTTTAGTGTAGATATTGGGGGAAATTCTTTACAGAGAGAGTGATGGAGGTGTTCAAGACCAGGTTGAATGGGGCCCTGAGCAGCCTGGTCTAGTACCAGATCTGGAGGTTGGTGGTCCTGCCTTTGGCAGGGGGTTGGAGCTTGATGATCCTTGGGGTCCCTTCCAACCTAAGCCATTCTATGATTCTATGCCAAACTCCTCATCTCATTTTGAGCTTTGTTTTATCATAAAGCTGCCTCATGCTGTATTTAAGAGTGCTACCACTTCTGTTTCTGCAATGACTTCTCACTGAGTTACACCATGAGAACTCTGCTCACAGCCACAGCATCCTGCCCCTCTCCTTGCACCCTCCTGGCATTTGATTTTCACACCCAATTCAGCTCACTAAGCTGATGATAAACTTATTAATCAAAAAGTGAATATATTTTTCCTGCATTACTGAGTTGAAATGGCTACCTGAGACATCAATGAAGCACCAAGGTCATGAGACTTCACAAAGGGCAGTGTGGTGGGAAGAGAGAGGAAACCAAACTGATGCTTTAATGAGAATTGGTTGTCAGATAGGATCATTTCTCCTCTAACTGCTCCTCAGTTACTGAATTATCTTTGTAAGCATAGAAGAAAAAAATTCTCCCCGAAACATTTGTTATTTGTATGTAAACTGATACACCACCTGAATTATCTAAGGCAATAAAGCCAAACACATGGCCAAACTACTTCTAGAACAAGACCTAAGAAGGGCTAGACATAGTAAGTACATTTAAGCAGCAGAAGGTTGTGACTGTACTCATGTCTTTCTACTCTCTTTCTCACAGGAAAACAATCCAAATAAACTTTTAAAATTACTTCTCATTTGCTGAAAATGCAGTTTGCTTTGATTCTTGATTTGTTCTTGCGACAGACTTTTTTGAGTACCATTTCTGCAGACCAGACCTCCTCAGTAACGCTTTCCATCTGAGAACTAGAACACTTTTGCACCAAAGTCTTCCAGATCAAACTTCAGAATACAAAGGCCAAGAGAATTGCATGTGATAGACTCCACAGCTGCTGCAGATGAAAATGACATATTTTCAATTTAAATGAAAGCACAAACATAAGAAAGTGCTCTCTACTGACTAATTACGAATCTTAACTGGCATTCTTATCAACGAGATTACAGCCTAAACTTATACTTAAACAGAGGTAGCAAGTGCTAGACATATAGCAAACATCATACATCAGAAGGATTAGAGTCCTTGAGAGAACATTCTAGGACAGGCAAAAACAGAGAAGCAGAAAGCCAAAGGAGAAAGTTTACTTGCTGTAAGTATAGATCACTGTACTAATTTTTAATTTTCTAACTGTATAATATACATATCATTAGAAGCTATACATATATCTTAATGAGACAAATTTGTCAACAAGCTGCAAGTTACAGTGTAAGGTCTCAAATGGGTAAGATCTCAAACAAGCACCTCTTTTCTTATTCTAAAAGTAGTTTTGATCAGTGACTACAAAAGCAAGAGTATCTGATCTATCAAAGTGACAGCTTGGAGGTATATGACCCTAATGGCTGCCTCCATCCACTTGAGAGAAAAATTTTTGCTGAGACAAGCCTGAAGGTTTTTGTATAGCTATAAAAGGAGTCGGGTGTGCAGAAAAGCTGATGTGCAGCGTCTGCTCTCTAAGACGAGCTTGCTTTTCTGAGATGTGGTTGGCAAGTGTCATAAGCATCTGTAATTATGAACAGATACATAAAGAATTCTATTACCTATTAATGTTCCTTGGCATTTTTAGCCATAAAAGCATGATGTCATATACCATAACTACTTGCTTTCAATAGCATTAGAGATCATCTCTGCAAGCTTATGTTGAAGCTATTAAATATACATTACAGCAAGAGTCACTATGTTTCTTCTATCCATCTGGTAGTTATGTTATCCCTTTTTAGACATGATATACAATCTTTATGTAAATTATTACTAATGGAAAATCTGAGAACGTGCAGAATGCTTACTGGAGCTCTACAACACGGGAAGGGAGCCAAACAAGTACTCGTAATATCATTTTGTTAGTAGAGGAGTGCAGAGAAGCTGTACAGGAAATTATTTCCCCTCTTTTTTTTTTTTTTTTTTTTTTTTTTTGAGAGAGAGAGAGAGAGAGAGAGAGAGAAGGAAAAAAAAGAGAAAGATCAACATTTTTTCTTGCACTGCACTGAAATGAAACTAAGAATGTTCAAAGTGAGAAATGTGACAGAAACATCCTTTGCCCTTTACTGAACTAACTATCCCCGTAGTCAAAGCATTCACCATGGTTACATTCTTTTAGTGTGAGCCAAGAAGATCAGGATCAGATATTGGTCTTCTGTAATTCATTTAAATACCTTACTTGTAAGTAAGATGGAAATCTTTTTCCTGTGTGCTCTCATTGTGATCAGAAATTCCATTCCTGCAGCGAGATTTGATTTCAGATAACTTGCCTGTTCTTGCAGGGAATTTCTTTTAGCAGAAAATTTCTGCCTAATTCTAATTTCCAAGTTTTTCTGTTGTATATTAAGAGATCCTTGACAATTTTTAACAACTAAAAAGGCTTAATGTAATTGACTTACTTAGAGTCAATGTAACTGTTAGACAAACATCAAAAAATCTAGCTCTCTCTTTAGATGGAAAACACAGGTGTCTAGATATCTGATCAAATTCAAAGTAAAATTCTGAAGATGCTGAACAGGATTAGACTCAGTACCGATCCCTGGGGCGCTCTTCTAGTTATTGGTCTCCAACTAAACTTAATTCCACTTATCACCACTCTTTGGGCCTATTTTGCAACTGGAGATACTGGTCCATTATGATCTCAGTCAGAAAGGCACTCTGATTTTGTAAAGTATGATTTAAAAATCTGATTTATAAATAATAAAATAATATTTATTATGGCCAATGCTATAAGAAGAGAATAACATAGAAAATTTTCCATTCTTTTAGATGCTGTGGGCCCCAAGCAGTGTAGCATTGAAGGCCACACATCTGTATGTGCAGAACAGCACAGCACAGAGTGGATCTGGGCATACTTAGGTTAACTGTTAAGTGGATCACTAACTCCTCCATGTATGATGAAAGATCTGCCAAAGAACATTACAGCGTTCAAAGAGCACTAGAGTGTTCAGCCAGTTTTCAGTGACATTTGGTTTCCTCCAGTTTTCAGGCACCTCTCTCAATTGCCATGACTGATCAAAGATTATTGAGAGTAGCCCTGTAATGACATCTGCCATTTCCCTCAGCGTTTGTGGGTCTCTAAATAAGTGGGCTTATTTATATTCAGTTTTCTTTAGTATTCCTTGAACAGATCCCTGCCACTAATAGTATATCTACTCTGGTTTCCAGGCCCTGGAATTTCCAATTTCCATTTCTCAGTAAAGACTGAGGCAAAGGTGAGATCCAGAATCTTAGCCTTTTGCATGTACTGTGTAACCAGGACCCCTGCCCCATTAGTTGTGGGTCCGTATTTTCCCTAGCCTTCCTTTTGCTACTTTTGTACGAAGTTCTTCTTGTTGCTTTTGACATCTCTTGTCAGGTTCAACTCCAGGCAGAATTTAGCTTTTGTAAATACATCTTTGAATACTTGGAGAGTGTCTCCATATTCCTCCTAAAATATCTGTTTCCAACTTTTGTATACTCCCTTCTAATGTTTGAGTTTTGCCAGTACCTCCTTTTTCCATGAATTAAATATTTATGGAAACTTTATGTAAAATAATCTTTTCAAAGAACAAGAAGTATATCTTTGGCCTTACTTAGTATTTTTCTGACACCATATTTGTACTGTATTTGTAATATAATTTGCAATAGATTTTGAGCAAGTTGCTGCATTTTTTGTTTGTTTGTTTAAGTAAATTTACTTAGAGATTTATTAATGCAAGTTCTTCAGGTTGGCATGTTTGTAACTACTGATTTTTTTACTAAGATTAAAGAGCAGAAGTAGATTAAAGACCTAGCTCCATTCTCTACTAATTAATTCCTAATTTTTATGCCGTAGAGGACTGAGAAATCTAAAGGGTATGCTCTATAATGCCTAGTTTCCATGCTAGGGTACCTACAATACATAGAATTCATGGAGCCATTCCATAATCCGAAACAGATTCAAAGCCATAAAGCACAATGAGCAAGACAGGAACCACAGTCAGCAAGTAGCTGCCTGTGAACTTACCTGAATTACCCATACCTTCTAGAAAATGTCTGCCTGTAGAAAATAGAGTCTGTAACCTCCTCATTTAAACTCAGTTATTTCAAAGAATAAACTACAGCTTATTCTTTCCTTTTAGAAGAAGTTTTATTTTCCTTCCTCCCTTTCTCTTACTATCTTTAATACCTGTCCACGAGGTGGAAGACACAGGATCAAATTCCTCTTCTTATTAAAGAAAGCTTTGATTTTTCCAGTAAGTGCCACGATCATGAAGCTATAGCACACTGACAACACTTTGCATTGCCACTGTTTCAAGAATCACAGGGACAGACTGGGAAAACAAGAAAGAGCATGACTGTAGCCTGTCTTGAGGGTTCTGTGGATATTAAGTTCTCCTCTCCTGTAGAACTAGTTCTATAGGTTTTCTCAATGTTTGGTTACCTTAGGTCTTACAACTGCATACCCACTAAGAGAAACACAGTACTTTTCACTAATGCAGTGAATATCTTCTGTGTGATGGAACTACTTCCTCATCTACATCTATGTCACATTTTGCCCAGCCATGTAGCCGAAGTCTATTAGTTAGGCCACGATCCCAACAAATGAAATCTGCAGTCTGAAACAGGTTGAGAAGTTACAACTTCGTATTACAACTTGAAGACAAGTTGACTATCCATTAGGGCATTAAAGAGAGAGCAGGACAGAGACTTTCCTTACTATTTTTTACAAAACAGGAAAATAGCTGTTACTGTATTTTCGAGAGTCTTTCTTTCATGCACTTTTTAAAAGATTAACCCTCTTTAACAAGTTAAATATAACAAACTTTAGTCTCCAGTCCTCAAACAGACGAAGTATGACAGGTGTCAAGTAATACAATCAATATTAATATTCAGAGAATCTCAAATCCAGGTAGGCAGATGTAAAACAATTAACGTGAGGTGGAGAACTAAGAATATGCTTAGCTGGGAAGCAGATAGTAGGAGAACAGTAAGATATGAAATTTTTGACTTAGACACTCAAGTTCCATTCTATTTTTTTGTTGTTGTTGTTTTGTTTTGTTTTCTTTTATTGGACCTACCCCAAGACATTCTACATAAAAATCCCTTGTTTTATTCAGATGGATACAAAAAGGCAAATGTTATTCCTTTCTCAAGCTGAAATGTTTTTTGAAAACTAAATTAGTGTATTAAACCAACCTGAAGCAAGACAGACTCCAATATTTATATTACACTTGAGATTATACTTACAAAAAAATCTTAAAAATACAGTGTCATTAATAATAAAGTATGACACACTGAGTAAATACTGCAGCCAGAATTTAGCTGGAAGCTACTCTGATATATTTGCTTCATGATTTAAACAAAAGAACTGTTTATTAAATAACAGCTTTCCTAGAAACATGCAGTCAGCATTGCTAAGATTTTATGATATCATCCTTCCTCTCATTCAAAGACAGACTCATACATCATCTATGTAGTTCACCTATCTAATGTTTGGAGATATATAGTTATTCAAAATGCATTCATCCTTATGGTATCTGCAACCAAAATCACAAAACCAGGAAGACAATCATTCAGATTGTCCACTCCTCTTACACTGTGTTCCCCAAAGCAGGAGTATGGTAGAATGGTAGAATTATTGTAGATATAATAATGGTAGAATTATGGTATATGGTAGAATTATTATAAACCTTGTCTCACTTCAATGCTGTGTGTCCCGCAACCTCAGAATCCTTTGGGGAAAAAAGCCATACAGGATCACGTTCACAGAATAGGAAGTTAGCTCTGCCAGATCAATTAAAGTGGTAGAAAATACAGGAAAGAGTTTGAATGTCATAATGTATTTGTTATTGATCCAGGTCTCAGAGGAAGTGTGTGCCGACTATACTCTGCTGGTCTGCGAAAGAGAAGGCTTACATTACCATCTGCATTTTCCATTACATATAAGAATTTATAGGCTTCATACATAAATTCTTAGAAAGAAGGGTTGTTGCAAGTTTTCTAGATTGTGGAACTAAATTACACAATTGAATTATGCACAAATCTTAACCATGGCAACTGAAAGAAGTTATTATAAACTCCGAAGAGTCATAGCTTAGTAGGAAAAAGAAAATGAAGATGAAAAATGTCATAATTAAGCTTTAATTATGCTATCATTCCCAGGGAGATAAGAATTAAAAAAAATACAATTAAATTATAGAAAATTTTATTTTACTTTTTTAGCTTCCCTCAGTGAAAATATGGCTCAACATTTATTCCCTTATGAAAAGTATATAATGAAGACTGCGTGATTTTCATTCGTCTGCTTAGCACAAAGGTCCTGAGACTGTCTTTGTAATTATTGGCATTTTTCACTGTTACATGAGATCATTCATGACTGCATTCATTGCACAGACATGACCTCCTGTTCAGCCCTTTGATCTTTGTCTGAAGAAGTTGAGTATGGATGCCATTCAAAAAATATTGGTTGCAGGCATACCAGTATTTCAGGCATTTTAACTTGCTTTTCACCCACCAAAATAGCAGGAAGGAACCATAAATACACACACACATGCACATACAGAATGAGAGCAAGAAATGAAAAACAAAATTTCAAAGAAAATTTACACAACAGCTCCTTTCCACCTCTTCTGAGCAGAAACACACTGACCACAACAGTATTACCTGATGGTCCTCTATTTTTTTTCAGTGTTACAGCTTAGAATCATCGAATCAGTAAGGTTGGAAAAGACCACTAAGATTATCTAGTTCGATCATCAGCCCATCACCATCATGTCCAATAAACCATGTTCCCCAGTGCCACCTCTCCGTGTTTGTTGAACACATCCAGGGACTGTGACTCCATCACCTTTCTGGGCAGCCTGTTCCAATACAGCACCACTCTTTCAGAGATTTTCCTTCTATCCAACCTGAACATGAGCCAGCAGTGCCCAGGTGGCCAAGAAGGCCAATGGCATCCTGTGTTGCATCAGGAACGGCGCTGCCAGCAGGAACAGGGCAGTGATTGTCCCCCTGTACTCAGCTCTGGTGAGGCCGCACCTCGAGTACTGTGTCCAGTTTTGGGCTCCTCACTGCAAGAAACACAGTGAGGCCCTGGACTGGGTTCAAAGAAGGGCAACAAAGCTGGTGAGGGGTCTGAAGCACAGGCCTTACGAGGAGCAGCTGAAGGAGCTGGGAATGTTCAGTCTGGAGAAGAGGAGGCTCAGGGGAGACCTGATTGCTTTCTGTAACTACCTGAAGGGAGGTTGTAGTGAGCTGGGGCTTGGCCTCTTCTCTTGTGTAACTGGTGACAGAACTAGAGGGAATGGCTTCAAGCTGCGCCAGGGGAGATTTAGGCTGGACATTAGCAAACACTACTTCTCTGAAAGAGTGGTCAAGTACTGGAATGGGCTGCTCAGGGTAGGTAGAGTCACCAATCCTGGAGGTGTTCAAGGAACGTTTGGATGTTGCATTGAGGAATATGGTTTAGTGAGAACTATTGGTGATAGGTGGATGGTTGGACTGAATGATCTTGTAGGTCTTTTCCAACCGTGGTGTTTTTGTGATTCTGTGATTCTGTGAACCTCCCCTGGTGCAACCTGAGGCCATTATCTCTCATTCTATCACTGTCACTGGGGAAGAAAAAACCAACCCCCACTTTACTAAAACCTCTATTAGTTGTAGAGAGCGATGAGGTCACCCCTAAGCTTCCTCCTCTCCAGCCTGAACAATCTCAGCTCCCTCAGCCACTTCTCATAATCCCAATGTTTCAGACCCTTCACAACTTCATTGTCCTTCTTTGGACATGCCCCAGGACCTCAATGTCTTCCTTGTAATGAATATGGCCCAATACTGAACACAGTATTCAAGGCGAGGCCTCACCAGAGCTGAGCATAGGGGGACATTCACCTTCTTGGTCCTGCTGGCTGCAGTATTTCTGATACAACACTGAGACATCCTCCCATTTTTTTTAGTGAATTTCCTGGTCAAAGTTTGTTTCATGTATTCTATGGTAGAAATACATGCATCATGACACCTGCTCCAGCAGAAAAGTCAAACAGAATCTTCCTTTTACCTATTAACAGACAGCAAAGAGACACAGACTCATTTTCCCTTTGTTGCAGTCACCTCTCAACAAGTAATGAAAAAACAACAAAAATATGAAATACTGAAATAGTAAAACCCTAAGGCATGGAAACAGTTGGTATGTGCGGAGAGAGAAGATTAATCTCTTCAAACGAGTGACCAAGTGATCTACTAAATTATTCACTAAGACCATGAATGTTTGCTATTTTTTCCAAAGATCAAAAAGTCTTTATTTATGTAAGTAACCGATCTTGCAGATGTTAAATCACTCTGACACTCCATATTAAATATACATTATACATAAAATACATTTTACACTATCGGTCACCTTCCATGACTGATCACACATATGGGAACGTGAAGGCTGGGATTGAAGTCCAAGTTTTATATCACAATATTCATCCACAGCCAACAGAAGAAAAGTAATGTTGCTCAGCTTCGTGACTAAACAACAGACACTCCTATAAAGCAGCATGATAACACACCATGAGATCAGTCCAAGCTCTCTCCAGTCACTCCAGGTGGAATCCAATCCACGTAGGAGAATATCGCCATTTCCTGGCAGCGGTGAGAGAGCACCCGAGCAGCTCTACACAGCGCTGCGGGCCCGCCTGGGCTGCCGGCCAGCACATGGCCCCAGCCCGGGCTCCTGAGGCAGCTCAGACGGCTCAGCCCCGGCGGTGCGTTACGAAGGCCGGGCTGCAGCAGCGAGGTGGGACGCGGGACCCTGCAGGCACGGCGGCGTCTGGGAGGCACGGCGCGTGTAGGGGCAGGCGAGGCCCGCTTTCGCCTCCTCCCATCAGCGATTCCTTCAATTCCCGAGTTTATTCAGTTCTACCCCTCTACGGGAAGCACGGCCGGGCCAGCACACGCCCCCCCGCGACCCGCGCCTCCCGCGAGCAGTGACCGCGCGGCGCTGCCCGCGGGCGGGGCCCCGCCGGGCCGAGCCGGGCCAGGAGCGCGGGGCGGCGATTGGCTGACAGCGCGGGACCGGGGGGGGGCGGGCGGGGATTGGCTGCCACGCCGCCTTTGTTCGGCTGCGGCCACAGCCGCAGGAGACAGCGGAAGTTTGAGCGCCGCGGCGGAGCGCGAAGGGCGGCGCCGGAGCTTTCGCCTCGCCTCGGCGCAGCGCCCGCGCCTCAGCCGCCTCGCATCAGCGCCGAGTCACCGGTCAGGAGCTGTTTGCTGCTTCGAGCTGCGTCCCGAGCTTTGTGTCCGGCATGGACTTGGAAAGTAAAGTGAAAAAGGTGAGGTCTGGCGCTGCCTGCTCGGTTACCTGCCGCTCGAAGCGGCTCCCAGCGCCTGGGGCGGCACTGCCCCGTTCCGTCTGTGGGGAGAGGGGAAGAGAAAGAGGTGAGACTGGGGCAGCGCGCGGCCCCTGTCCTGTGGGCGTTACCACCTACAGTGTGAAATCGCGTGCGTCCTCCCGGTGGCCGGGCCCAGGTGTGAGGTCCCTGCGTGTGCGAAGCCTACGTACGCTATTTAGAGTGTTTATCCGAGCACTGCGAGCTAACTGAGCGCTGCTGTGACTGGCGCTTTAGAGTCGTGCTGCCCATCAGCTCTTGAACGGGATTCCTTCCTGGTGGAGGAAGGTAGGTGGGCAGGCAGCGAATGGTGAGTTACAGAAACTGGTAAGCAACCTGGTTGTTTGTATCCCCTTCTGAAACTTGCTGTTTAAAACTACGTGTGTAGGACTGAGCTCCTGCCGGATGCACCCCTCATCCTCACTTCTTGTGCTGTTGTGAATTACATGCCACGCTTACATGGCAGCTCTGTTTGTAAGAACTTCATCACGTAGCCTCAGAGCAGGTACTGCGGAAGTAGAAAACTTGTATGAGAACACTTTAGAGATCCATGGTTTACAGATGTGGGTGATTTGTGTTTCTGAATTGTTACACTGAAGTGTAGTAACTTGTTTTAAAGTGCATGTGCACATGCATATGTATGTATGTATGTATACACACTCAAACTTTTTCAAATTACAAGCTAGGAACTGGCTCAGATGCCAAAGTAGCTGTACAGCATTCAAGGCTATCAGTCCCCTCAGGACTGAATTCCACTGAAGCAGGTTACCCTTGAGTTGCAGCTTTCTCTGTGTAGTGACACGACCGAGTTTGTTCACTGGAAATTGTTGTAACTCCAGTAACACTAATGTGGGAAATACAGCGTTCCTTCTCAGAACTTCTCTGTCTGAAAGGAGAATAAGTAGTATGTGCTATGAAGTATTGATGAGATTCTACTGTTGGAGTTTTGGATTGGAGAAGCTTGTAGCAGCTGAACATATGCCTTGAATTGTAATGTAATTGTTGGACATCTATACATACTGTAAGTTTGTCTCCTCTTAATTTTGTTTAGTCATGTTTCACCCTTCTTTTTTATCCACTTCAAAAATTCCTGAAGGCTTTTCAGAATCCAGCCAAACAGATGTGATAGCTGGTGCAACAGCAGAAACCGAGAAAGCTGTTAGTAGGAATTAATTTGTATTTTCTGTTCTGTTAAGCTCTACATCATACAGTATCTTTTAGCAGTATTAATAAAGAGCTTCACACTTTGTGAATTTCTTCTACATATATGCTCAGAAAACCTCTTCTATTTCCCTCCTCTCCTTATCGTGCTCTTTCCCTCTTATGGTTTAGTTGAGATCCCTTTTCCAGGAGAGCGGTTATAAGTTAGAGCCAGGATGAATGGGGAAGCTTTGTTATCATAATGGTATGTCCTGTAATAAATTCTTTCTTTTTTGACCTCCTGTTATTTACTTAATCAGTGCTTCTTCAGATTTTGTGCACTGGAAGGAATGTATGAATAATAGTTCACTTCAACTATGCAGTGTCTTTAACCTAGGTCTTCTAATTCCTATTTGAGACCTGTTTCCCTAAATTTTCTTCCTTTCTTGGAAGATGAGAGAGTATTCTGGGAAGCTTTCAGGCAAGTTTATGAAGGCCCTTAAAGTGCTTTGAGAGAAATATGTCTTTGTGGAGATGGTCCCATCAGACTTCTTTGTCACCTGCAGTAGGTTGCTGTCCTCGCCTTCTGTTTTCTCTATCCTGCACCTTGGACAGAAATGTCATCTTTAACAAAATCTGTGTGCAGAATTCTTATTGTGTATTAATTTATACCATTCATTGAGCCCTAAATAAGCACAAGCTAATGAGCAACTGGACCAGCCTGGTGGATTGGAAATATCAAGACTGAAGCAAGGAGGCGGGAGTTGCCACGCTGTTACCAGTTAGGTTGCTGCTCTGCTACTCTTCTAAACTCAAAAATCTGAGTTTAAAAATTGGCTATTCTGTAACCCCCAAATTAGAGTAGAGGGGTAGAAAAGAGGGAAGTGAGTTCAGTATGGAGTTTCAGACCACCAACAGATTGTGTAGAACGACTTCTTTGCCCTCCTGCAGTCGTTAACTTAAAATGGGATAATAAAATGAGACTCATTTTCTGCTGCTTTTTAAAAAAAAAAAAAAAAAAAAAAAAGTAAGTTTCCAATGTGGCATTCCTAAGATTTCTCAAAGTGTCAGGAGTTCTAGAGTCCATTCTTCACTTATGAACATAGATGCTGGCTCTTTGGACAACTGCAAGTGGCTTTCAAGGGGCTGTTAATGTACTGGAGAAGAACACAGGTAGATATATGAATAGTGCTTTTTATATCTGGGAGTTAGGTTTTGTACAAAAAAAAACAGGCTTGCAAATGGCTCAGGAAAGTCTGTTTTCAGTGTTCACATCAGATATATATATTTTTATTCTTCAAAACTTAATCATCCTAGCATAGTTAATCTCCCAGGAGTTGCTTTCTCTCTAGTAGGAGGCTATTATGACTGAAGCAATCTACCTGTCTTTCTGCAGGAAGAGCTGCTGCCTCATCCACTGCATTTTCAGACCCATTCTTTCAATTAATAGGTCATATTTCTGCTGTTTAGTAAGAGCAAAACAGCAGCCCTGTATACCATACATTTATTATGTGTTTTGCTGTGGTGAATCGAAGGACACAATTGCTTGAGCTCAAGTTTTCTCAGTGTTTTTTAACAGTGCAAGCAGTAAGTCCAATTCTTTACTGTTATACTCTCACTTCCTTACCTCTATAAAGGCTAACTGTACTTTTTTTCCCATCTTTCTTAGAAGGAGGTAGATTTACTGTTGCATTTGAGGACTGTGAAAACAGCTCGTTTTGTATACAATGCTTGTACAGAGTTGAATCCTGAGAAATGTAACTCTAGCTTGAAGAGTACTTGTGGAACAAACAGATCACTAAATTCTTCCAAATACAATATGCCTTGTGTTCTTGAATTTTACTTTGGGGAGAATAGGAAAAATGGGTATTTAATGCTTTATTAGAGACTGTTAGAACAGACAGTCCTGATTTCATCCCTGTATTTTCACCCCAGTGATCTTCTTAAAATGAATCAGTAGGCAGCAGGCATGTTTTGTACAGTCCTGCTGGCAGCATGGTCTCGTGTTCTGTTAGGGAGAATAAGTGGCTAGCATTGAGGCTGTTCTGTATAAGCTTTCACAGAATAATACTTGCTTTGTAAAAGGAACTTTGTGCTGGGAAGAGGGCAAAGGAGTTTGGGGGAAGAGGTCTCAAGTGTGGAGTGTCTGCATGATTTTCAATGTGCATGAGGCTTGGTTTGTTCTGTTATAGTGGGAAGAAAACACAAATCTGTAGACATCATGAATTTAACAACTGTACTGCTCTCTGTTAAGAATACTTTATTCACTATTCACTTAGGAGCAAAGTCAACTTGCTCATCCTTTAGCATGATTTAGTCATGTTTGTTGGGCTATGCTTCCTGCTTACATCACTCGTTACTGTTTGTTTTGGTGTTACTGCTGTGGAAACCCACGATAGGAGAGGTGGGGTTATTCTTGTTTGTTTTTCTTATGTATGTTGAAATCAAGAAAATTCAAGATTCACACAAATAAGATTAATTTGGCTGCAAGAAATACAAAAACAAGTATGAAGATGTGAGAAGAACTGGTTAAGTTTCTTTAACAAATAAATGAAGTGTATTCTGTTGTGTTCTTGGTGGTTTTTTGTGCACTTGTTTTAGTGTTTGTTTGTTTGTTTTTAGGTTTTTCTTTACCTTCAAACTTTGTGGGGAGAGGTGTGAGAATATTGTACAGATATGATTTGTTGCCTGGAATGCCTTTCACATTTATTCCTTTTCTTGTCATTTGTGGATACCAGGTTTGCAAAGAAAGCAACACTAAATTAAACTTTTTCTTCTGTGGTGAAAGTATTCCCTGGGTATTTGACCATAAAATATAATGACGTGCCTGGGTAGTAAGCCAAGGAAGTAGTGTAGAGGTGCATAACTTCTGAGATTAGGTAAAACTTTCTTCAGCTGGCATAACTGTAAACAGAGTATTAATCAATGACTTGTTTTTTTGTTATGACCTTCTGCCATTAAAGTCATAAAGGGCTTTTTCTGCATGTGTTCCTGGGGGAAAAAAAAGGAACACTTTCTTTCTTCTAGGTAAAATGATAACAATGGCAATTAGTGAGTCACCATCAGGAGCAAAACTTTCTTGGTAGAAATAGCTGAAAATGCATTGCATTCCTTTCACATGAGTGAATAAGTTCTGCAAATCGGTGATTTCATCCTAGCAAATGCAAAGCTTCCAAGTGGTGTGAGGTAGCTGTAAAATATACATCATGAATTTTAACAGATACAGCAAGATATATTTGGAATAGATACACAAATCACATCCATAACTGTGTATATATTATATTATGTGCATACATCTGCTGCCATGAAGAGTTAGGCTCTTCTAGGTTCTGGAGAGCAGGGCTATGAACACAGAAAGCTTATGTGCTTGTTATTTTGGGTTTTAGATGTGGTTAAAAGAATAAGATGGTATCTGTTGCACCCATTCAATGTCATTAGTTAGATGTAACTGTGCTTCAGGCACTGCTCTGTGTGCATCTGGTCTGTTATTGTCTTCCTCCCTCTTTGTGCCTTGCTTTTAGTCTGAGGCTATATAGCTGCTGCTTGTGAATGCATTAGCTTGGGCCCAGGGAGGGAAAAGAGAGGAGGAAAAAACAATAAAACCCATTTTCCTGCAAGACTAAAGATTCTAGTAAGTATGTGAACTTGCAGGTCTAAAAAACATATTAGAAGATGCAGAGTAAAAGCACAGTTTTAAAGGTAAAACACACATGTATCATGAAAATGAATACCTCACTTCTTGGATGATTATCAGTAATAATATTATCGATAATCTTTGATCGTCCTAAGCAAAATGGCAGATCTATCTTTAGAATGTCTCTTTTAAAACGGGTTGTTGGGTGGAGGTGGACTTGATAGACTTGAAATAACTTTGATTAATCTTTAGGAAAGTTGGCTGGCCTGTGGCCTGCAGGTTGTCAAATGAAAGGCCCTTGCTTGGTCACAGGGGCTCTTGTGGAAGAGAAGGTGTGTCTGGGATTCCTTTGGGCTTTAGCACACTTAGTGCTGCCCATGGTGCAAACCATAGAATGCCTGTAAAGTAATCCTGGTACTCCATTGCACTTGTCCATGTGCGTGATAACAGCACAACTGTCTACCTACCATAAGTTCTTTGTGGGCAGCTTGAAAAGGCTCAACATTTCTTGTTATACACGTTGTCGTAAGCCACTCAACTATAAAACTGGAAATAAGAGGCAGTGCTTACTTGAGTTCTTGTGTTGGATTAGCTTTTCCTGGTGACCTATACATGTAAGCCCAAGCCTTCCAGGAAAAGCAACAGAGAAAGGGCAGCAACTCTTAGTTTGCCTTGGCAGCATTGTGTGATGGTTGATACTGTAAACCCTGTGGATGGTGCTCCACTATAAACCCTACTGTAGTGTAGGGTTTTTAGAGACAGTGTTACAGTGTGTGTCAATCGCACTGAAACGTTGTTAGCATCGTACAGGACTTTGTGGGGGGCAAAAACTCCACTTGTGCTGAGGTCTTTAATACCCGTTAGTCTTCTGACAGCAGACTGTAGTAGTGCCTTAAATATTTATGTTCAAAGCTGTTTGATATTTAGTGAAGACATCACAATAAAATAAATTCCTAGTACTTGTGTGCTGTCATAATCTGCTGTAGTTCCTTGATTTATCCTTATGTTTGTCCTGTTCAGATTTCTTTCAAATATCTTTCTTGGATGCAGGCACTTTTTGGCATCCCTCTTCCTGTGCAAATATTCTTCCTTACAAGAGTTTCTGCTTCTTAATCCTTGTCAACTTTTCCCTAGGTCTAAATGCATGCTTAAAGAAAAGCCACAACAGATTTAGACAGAATTAAAATCAGGTACATTAAATAACAAGTATAGGATGATCTATGCAGTATTTCTCTTCACTGGAGATCTTTCTCTGTTCTCATACAGTGTTCATAGAAGCCTTATGAGGGAGCCTGGATATAAATATGTTTGTGGTTTTTTTCCTGCTCCGTTCTGGAATTACAAGAAATAAACTTTTTTTTTTAAGAATTCATTAAGTGCTTTAATCTATTTCAAATTCCAGTTTGTTTCCCAACCAGAGAAGTCACCTGTGTGTATAGAATTCAGTAACACAAGATCGGGTCTCAGCAATAAAGCATGCACAGCACATACAATTTCTTCTTAAAGCAGTTTTGTTCTCTTTCCTTCCCACCCCCATTCTTGGCTTTGACCTTGACTTTTTCTGGAAGTTTCTATACTACATTAGAATCTGTTAAAGACATCATCTGTTCTGCTGTACTTTTTTTTTTTTTTTTTCTGTTGTGTGTTTTGTTTTGTTCCCCACTAATATCTGAATGAGTTAATAGCCCAGTAATCTTCAGACCAGAGGAGCCCTGGTATGTTACAGTGAACACAGGAATGGCTTTAGCAGAAGTTGTTTCTGTTCTTGGAATGTTGATGGACACAGGAGAAAGATCTACGAAAGAACAGTGAAAATTCCTTAACCCTGTGCAGGGTTCCATTCAAGTACTGCAGCAACACTGACGGCTTTCTCACCCAACCTTTCAAATTCAGGGAGGTCTCCAGCAGTGGAATTATTTCTGTTCAGCGGAGGCTAGATATGGGTATTGTGTCACACTATACTTGGCAAGCTGAAATATGTATTGGATCACCTGCCAGGTGATGCAGGAGTCCCTTCATGCAGAGAGGAAGGGCCCTTAGCTTGCTCTTCTGATGGCGTCTGATGACGCTCACAGGACATACAAGAAACCTTGTGGGAGAAATACCAAGCTGAGCTTCTCTTTTTTTTTTTTTTTTTTTTTTTTTTAAACAGCTTCCTCTCTTAACTACTTATCATTGCAGCTCAGTGGTTCCTCTTTTAGAAGGCAAGAATTTCTGTGCAGCTAGTGTTTTTTGCGGGCTGTATTTGTCATGGGTATGTTGACTGTTAAATAATAATTACAGAAATGAAGGCTTCCAGTTTCTTGGTACTTTTTGTAGCTAACTAATTAGTGGGAGGAAATAGAGAAGAAAAAATTGGACTCTAGTCATCATGCGTTTATAATATGAGGCAGTAGACAGAAGATGCACAGTGTGAAATTCTGATCAGACAGATTAATTCCTGTCTGTGGTCCAGCACTGTAGTAGGTTGTTGAATGTGCAAAATGGACAAGGTCTCTGCCAAATCTGATTTAGCTGCACCTGTTCTTTCTGGGTAGCTGGACAACATCCAGAGAGCCCTTTCAACTTTAAATCATCTATCATCATTAAAAGCAAGCTTTGAAAATTACTGCTGTGAGATTTCATTTTAATTTATTCAAGATTTCTTAGGGCTTTTTTTTTCCCCTGTGGTTATCAACAGTAATCTTGAGGTTTTGTAGCATTACATTCTTCTAACTACCAGAAGATAATTCTCCATCACTTTTTTTTTTTTTTTTGCCAGCACTGTGGCGCAGTTCATTCAAAATAGAAACAAATTTATTATACAAACGTATCAGTATTTTACCACATAGGAGAAACCATAGCTGGTGAAATGTATTTTGATTTGTATCAGTCCACAGGCTTAAACTGGCCAACTACCATTTCATTGTGATGTGCTTCTGTCTATGATTATTCTGTAGCATCCCATATCAGGAGGTATTATTGGCCTAAGCTCTTTGAAATTTATTACATATACATAAATACAAATTATGAAATTACCATTTTAAAAAGAAGCCAGATGCAAACTCTCCAGGAAATGCTTAACTTAATAGGATTGGGAAAGAGGATCTCTTGGACTTTAATTCTTGGTCATTTTCAATGAAGTTTATCATAAGCACTTGTTCTAATCCAGGCTTTGACTGATTTATAGTAACTGCAATGTTTCTTTTATCATCCAGGCAAGCTATCAGACATTCAAACTGGACCATTTAGATTTTTAAGACAACAATATGCTTCTACAAGTGGCTCTTCTAAAGTTAGCCATCTTTTCATATTGGATTCCAGCATGAACGGAGGGAGGACAAACTCCAGTAATTCTCACTTTGCTGCAGCCATTTAAAATTCTTTACCCTTGAACTATTTAATCATGATCTCAGTCATATTTATATCATTTTCCATACTCAGGCTATTTAAATCCATATTGGCTGCGTTAGTCATACCAGATGGGTTTAGATAGCTTTTGCTGTAAAATGAAAATTAATGGCAGTAGGCACACAGAAATCTCTTTCTGGCAGAATTTCAGTTGACCTATCTGGGCCACTTCTCCCATGACTCCATTTATGGGGAAAATTGATTCTATCCTGTACTCAGATGCACATTCCCCTTCTAGTGTGTGCTCAGCTCACTGCATTGCTGGGTGCTCTGTCTCAGCACCAGTTGTGTCTGTAGAAAGGTCTGGGGAATAAACATAGGCAAGCAGCAGAAATGAAGCACACTGCATTTTAGGTGCTTTCCTGAGTTACAGCAGAATCAGCAACTGGAAAGCAACGCTCTCTTCTGGGACTGATGCTTCCTTACCACTGAAACAGATCCTGTTACGGCACTGTATTTGGCATATGCTGTTAGGTGCAGCCAGACTTCGTGTCTGCAAACGCTGTGTCTGCAAATGCTACTTTTTATCCTTAGTATTTGGGGCATGTGGTTACCTAGTTTCTCACTCAGAACAAAGGCAGAGGCTGAGAGTGAATGTGGAATAGCATCTGATTCAGTTCTGAGTGTGCCTGTTATTTTCAAGCTAAACATCTATAAGATGACCAGGCCACATGAACGAGACCATTCTTCTCTCTTACAGCCAACTGAAGAATGTGTATCAGAACAAGCCTGTCTTATTTACTAATTCAGTTTATTTGCCTCAAGTTGCATAAATGTATCCTTGATGTGCTTTATTTTATTGGGGAGGGAATGTAAAATCCTACGTCACTGAAGAAATCAGTGTTGAGAGTGATGATGATGATGCAAGTAGGCTGTCTGGTTGCTGTCAACTCAGTTGGGATAGGGAGTGTGTTTTGAGTGGAGCACATAAGGAGAAGAATCTTGTGCTGCTCAACAAATTATCTCTACTTGTTTTTAGCCTGATAGACCCTTCAGTGTTAGGAGGTTTGGGAATAGCGTATTTGCTTGTGAGAACCATTCTTTCTCTTGCTTGTATTTGGTTGCGTTTTGGGAATTCTTGAAATGCTCTTCATACACTAGTGATCCTAGGTTTCTGTGCCTTAGAACACTGCAATAAAGTGGTCATTATTCTTATTCTGCCCTCTCCCTTTAAAAAATAAAATTAAAAAAAAAATTGAGGAGGTAAGAGCTCAAGCATAAGAAAGTATTGCTGGTTTGGAGTAGCAACTGAAGAGAATGAGTTATTTTCTTTGCATTCTTGAGAGGCAGTTGCAAGCACACTTCAAATCAAGCACTCCTCAAGGATGCTTCTTTAAAAAAGGAAGAAAAAAAGCTATAATGAAAATAAAACAGCAACAATTATGTTGTTTTAGTTTCTTTATTAGAGAATGTCAAAGCCAACGCTTTGTTCTATACGTATCCAATATAGACCAAAAAATACATATATAGTTGATGAAAAAATAACTATTTCATCTTTAAAGTTACCGTAAACCCATAGAATTGCTTGGATTAGAAAGGACTTTAAAGATCATCTAGTTCCAACTTCTCTGCCACGGGCAGAGTTGTCAGCCTCTGAATCAAGGCTGCCCAGGGCCCTGTCCAACCTGGCCTTGAGTGCCTGCAGGGATGGTGCATCCACAACATCTCTGAGCAGCTATGCCAAGGCCTCACTACCCCCTGAGTGAATAATTTCTGCCGAACACTTAACCTAAATCTTTCCTCTCTTTGTTTGAAACTGTTCCCCCTTGTCTTATGCCCATCAGACTGCACGAACAGTTGGTCTCCCTACTGTTGATAAGCCCCTTCTCAAGCACTAGAAGGCTGCAATGAGATTTCCCCATAGCCTTCTCTTCTTTTTTCTTGTCTCCAACCCAAGTACAGCACCTTGCACTTGGACGTCTTGAACCTCACTATGTTCCTGTGGGCACTTTTCTCAAGCTGTGTTTGTTTTAGGGGTCTACTGATCTGGCTTCAGGTTAGCTCATCTACTGTGTGAACTTCTTGAGCCATTAGGTTTATATATGATGTAAATATCATCACTGGCTTGTATTCTTTTCCTTTTACATGAAAGAAATAAATAATTTCACATCTCTCTATTCGTCCTTGCACTTGCAAGCAGTAGCTGGATAGCTGCTAAAGTGCAACTTCTTCCCAAATAATAATTTGCTGGAAGGCTTGTAGTTTTCTCATGGTTATCTTACTGCTATGAAGACAGTGCTCCTTCAAATATAAAATGATTGAAATAGTAGCTGTGGCATTTTTTCATGTGCTTTCTTGAGTAAATGGCTTGCAAGTAATATGTTCCTTCGCTTTAGACAGAAGTGTGACTACTTTCCCTCTCAAAGAGTATGCTCACAGCCTGCTGGAGGTGTTCCTCATGTGTCTGGGAGCAGTGGGTGGGAGTATGGGCATCAGTTACCCTCTGCCTGGGCAGCAGCCTATGCACTCAGCTTGACCACAGTTTATTTAACAGTGGTGATTCCCAAAGGTTTAGAGAGCTGGAATGAGGCATCTGAAATTTAGTATGTTATTTAGATGCATAAGTTATGTTGCTTGATGTCTGTTTCTCACCTCAAACTTTCAGGTGCTGCTCACTATCCACTTTAATGTGCCAATACATCGATATACTGTGTGAATATTTGGCCTCTGTTAGTGCTCTGGTTTTTGTATTCTCTCAAATTACTTCTGTGTTATAAATTGATTGTGTGTCCTTTTATTTATTTCATAGTGAAACACTGTGTATCATTTATGGTCATTGTTCTCACTAACTGCTGTTTGTCTTTCTCCTTGGAAAGTAAGCTGGTATTAATTCAGCTGAAACACAATTATAAAAGGTATGTTCTGGTCTCCATCACTGTCAGAGTAGTTTTGAAAATATTATGCTAATCACTTAAATGTTTTCTTTATTTCTATCTGATGCTCACGCTATTGATATCAAAGTAGAGTCTGTTTATTTCTTGATCTTCTGTATTTTGTCAAGTCATACACTGCAGATCACTTTGTCCTGACAGCTGGATTAAATACCTTTTAGCTTGGTCTTGAGGTTTTACAGGTTTGCACTGTGGTTTCACAGCTACAAACAGCTGTAAGGTCTGCTTGCCCCTTTGAAATCTGCAGTATGATCTGTTTGGGGAGGCATGTTACACATACAAAAACAAACTAAAAAAAAAAACAAAACAACTTGGTTTTGGTTAAGTCTTTCTGCTGCTGGATCAGTCCTACAAACAGGTTTGTCACAGACAGCGTCACTTCTCTAAATACAAAGACAGGGTAACTGGAAGCTAAAATGCTGTCCTGATGTTGGCTTAGTCAAATGCTGAATGTTCTGTTTTAGTTGTGGTTGTATGTAATAAAGGAAGCAGTGAGATCATTCATGCAGCGTAATTCTGCTGACAATGGTTTTCTTCTTGATCTTTAAACAGATGGGCTTGGGCCATGAACAAGGATTTGGTGCCCCCTGCTTAAAATGCAAAGATAAGTGTGAAGGATTCGAGCTTCATTTCTGGAGGTAAGTGACTCAACACACCTTGACACTTACGTGTAAATGTGCAAGTACTGGGCTTTTTCTTCTCTTTTTCCATTAAATTCTTCAGATGCTTTAAAGATCCTGTGTTCATGTTCAGGACTAGAGTTTCTCAGCAGCACTGCAACAACTAAGTAGGTAATTGTGTATGAGTATACGTTTTATTTGCACTAAAGTCCATGGCACTACTTCTATTGAAGAATTCACTTCAAAACATTCACAGTTTAATAAATGGTTGAAGTAGATTTGAAAACATCTTTATTTGTACTCTAAGAGTGCTTCATCTCAGTAATAAAATGCTTTCTCAACTTCTGATCAAATACCTTAGCTTTGATCTGAGATTTTAGGTAAAATTATCTCTGTTGAAAAGAAGCTGAAACTTTGTGTACATCTGTAAAGAGGGAGCTGTGTAACGTTTCAACAAAAAAGTTAAATATTTCTTTGCCTTGAACCATTCGCCACTCCTGAGCTAGTGAGGACTGATGATAGTTGCAGCAAATACACCACTGAGAGGTCAGTTACTTTGTTTGCTGTTACTTTGACAGAAACATCCTATTCCCTTCTTTGGGAAACCTGAAACCTTAACAAATAGCTCTGAGTTGCTCAGTTCACAGCTCACACTGGCTGAACTTTAAGTAGTAGCTTAGAGATTCTGATATTAAAAATAAATAATAAAAAACCTCTTGAAGGGAAAAGCCTGCAAAGGATAAATGTAAATGACTGATAGTAGCACTAGCACAGGTAACCTAACTAAAGCCTTTCCCCAGCTATTTAGCTACAATCATAACTGTGCCTATGATAGGATTTCATGATGGGTTTTAATTCTGGTCTTTATAAAACTCAGCTAGAGTGGTATCAGGTTCAGATAAGGCCTAAGAGATATTGCATCTATCTCAGAGTACTTGAGTGCAGCTGTGACATGGTTTAGAAAATTACCAGGCAGCCCACAGCACAAACTTAGTATAAATTGATGAGGTTATAACTCAGTTATATATCTGCAATATGTAACTATGGAAGCAACTTACAAATAACAACCTGAAGCAAGGAATGGTAATACGCTGGCAGATAAACTTGGTACCTAAAGACATAAGAAACAATTTATGAGAAGACTCTGGGAAGGCTCATGTACAGGTGACAGAGCAGTTAATGTGCATAGGTGATTCAATGAAACTGAACACAAGTCTTGCAGGAGTAAATATATTGTTTCTGTGCTTACAGGAAAATTATCTTTCTTACTACTCAAGAGAAAGACTTTTTAGGGCCTGCTTGGTGGTGAAATTATATGTTGGGAGGAAAAAAGAAGATGAAACCGAATAATTTCTTCTTTTTGTCCTCTCTTATTCTTAGTTCCCACTGCTGAGACCGATTTCCTAACCTATTCAAAAAAAATTAAGGATAAAAAGAAGAGTCTGAAGCAATGCATGAATAAGCATATTTGCCAAGTTGGAATGTAGCTGCTTGTGGGTGTTTATGTAAAGTTTTTTTGTGTGTGCTTTTCTTTAATACTTCTTTTACTGTGCTGCTCCTGCAGTTATGGCTCATCGTGGTGGGTTCTAAATAAACAGCTTGTCAGGACGCTGTCTCCTAAAGAGAGCCTGTAGATGGCAGTGCTTTAAAGAGCAAGTAAGACGATGTGAACACAGTGTCTGTTCAGTGTGGATTGAAGTTATAATTTGAGAGTTGAGAAGATACAGGATAGTCCAAGCAGCAAGGTGGCCAAGAAAAATACATCCTCTGGGTGTCAGACAAATGTGACATATTAAGAGATGAAGTGTTGGCAATTAAGGCAATTCTAGAACAGGTTGGAATATAGCTTTTTCTCTACAAGATCTGCTTCTGGACCCGGGGGGATGTGAATATGAAGTCTGGAGTTTAGGAGTTTATCACTGGAACAGAAAGAGGAATGGATGGATGGATTCTGAGTGTTTGTTCACCTGTCTAAATACTTACTGTTTTACTTTTGTTCTGCTGGCTACATCCTGACTCCCCTGTCCGTCTGTTCCCAGTTTTATACTTCTGCTTGATGCTACATGGTGTGGAATATCCCTTTGATCTCTTCAGGTCAGCTGTCCTGGATCTATTCCTTCCTAGCTCCTTGTGCACCCTCAGCCCCATTGCTGGCAGGGCAGCATGAGAAACTGAAAAGTCCTTGGCTCTGTGCAAAGACAGTTCAGCAACAGATAAAGCATCAATGTGTTATTTGCATTCTTATCCTGAATCCAGAAAACATCATACTGGCTTCTATGAAGAAAATTGACTTTATCCCCGTCAAACCAGAACAACTTAGCCATATTATTCTTAATCTGAAATTCTATTTTAAATCAATACATGCTAGCAGAAATGAATAGAATATTATCTTTATTACATCAGTAATCAAAGTTGGTTCAAATTTTGTCACTAATTTTATCTTTTATGCATCTTCAAAAGATGGGTGTTCAGTTTGGAAAGAACTTCTGTGGTGGGTTGACCCCAGTCCAGCTGCTCCTTTGCAGTTTCCTTCACATTAGAGCTGGGGAAAGAAGACAAAAAACTGAAGTGAAAATGCTTGTGGGCCAAGATGAAGTCAGTTCAATAGGTGCAGGAAAGGTGCAGGGGGGAAGCAACTGATGCAAGGCAGTCACTCACCATTGCCCATGATCCCTAAACAGTGTGTGAGCAATGGCTACTCTGGAAATCAGAAGACTGCCTTCATTTGCTACACCCATTGTTTTTGCTAAGTATGATTTTGTATGGTATGGAATATCCCTCTGGCCAACTGGAGTCAACTGTCCTCTCCTATCTTACTTGCAAGGGAGAGACAGTGTGTGAAATAAAGTGCACGCACTGCTCAGCGTAAGTAAGTGCTATCAACAATATTTTTAATCACGAATCCAAAACACAGCACCTAAGCATAGACTTAGAGGGGCACTCTAAGTCAAGTTAACTCCCTGCCATCCAGACATCATGCAGCAGCTGAGACAGCAGCAGTGCTGCACATGGGCTGTACATTGCTTTGGTGTCAGGGTGACTCTGCCCTCTGGTGGATGGAGCTAATGTGCTTCAGTAGACTGTGTAGTCTCTCATCTGTATGTGAAAACTGTGTACCCATAAGAACTAGGTGCAATTTCTCTGCTTCTACACAGGAGAGCATCAGTGCTGCCTTTGGCAGGTCAAACTGGAGAGTGCACCAAAAAACATCCAAATATACCAATCTAGTAGCAATGTTTTACGCAGAGCTTCTTACACCATCTTTCTCTGTGCTGTTAGTGTTTGGCAAATGTATCTTCTGAGGTGGCAACTTGAAGTCTTTAAGCACTTTGTGTAAGAGTTCTTGGCACAACAGGTGGGCTCACTCTGCAGATGCAAAACTGTTAATTTGGGGTGGTAATCAAGCAGGTATAAACAAAACTCTTTGTAAAACTGCTTCCCAAATGTAGAAATTCTTAAAGCCTCAGTGTTATGGCCTGCCTACGAGTCAATACAATGAAGTTGCAGTCTGCAATGGTTTAAAAAAAAAAAAATTACCTGCTTTATCTGTGTGCTAATAACTTTACTTTTAAAATTGTCTTCACAATTACATTTCCATCCAGATTCAGCAAAAACAAAAGCAGGGTTCAGATGTAGTAATTCTTCCAGACTGCAAAATTCCTCTACAAAACTATGATGGCAAACTAGCTGTTAATAAATTAAATAAATAAACATCCTGATACTGGTTATGTATATACCTATATGTATTTGTTCTTTGGGAATGTATTTCCCACTAGAGGGAGATGTGGAACAGAAATCCGATCTTACAAGTGGGAAGGAAGGCTCTGATGTATTAGTTATGCACTGGGAAGTGATAATTGCCAAAATGTTAAAGCTTCTGGAGACAACAATCTTAAGCTTGGGACTGACAATTATGAGCAACTGGCTTCTTGGCACAGATACGACCCCTGGAAGACAGAGGGAACTTGTTTTAACATTCTCTGATACCAAGGATTCAGGTGAGAACTGAGGCACAGTACTAACTGCATTTACAATTACTGCAGCTGTATTAATAGCAGGAAAACATAACAGAAGAAAGAACCAAAAGAGTTGAGTTTGTTTTTGTGTGGAGAACAAAGCCTCAAGACTTGCCAGGTGCTTGTTGATAGTTTATCTGGGCTTGTAAATTCTTCTTTCTGATGCTTCAAAGCCAGCATAGACAGGGTCATGATCTGAATTATTGTTCTTCTCTGTACACTAAAATAGCAGGAGGATGAGTGATGCTTCCTTCTGTAAAAGGAGCCTTGTAGGTCGTAGAAAGCTATGACATGGGAATTCATGGGCCTAGGAGACAAGGAGAGAATATGGAATCTATTTTCCTTTCTACACACCCAACACCTGGAAGCAAGACGTAGTCCACTAAATCTGTATTGTACAATGATATCACTTCTAATTCCACAACTCTTAAGCTTCCTCCTTACATGCCATGTTTTGGAGAAGGAGGAGCTTCCCAAGTTGCTAGAATTGGACTGGGGAACACTTCTGTTCTTCATTTAAGTCCTGTTTGTGTCCACAGCTCTCAGGAACCTCTAACATAACATTTAATAGAGATTCTGCTGAATGCCCTCAAGTTAAAGAAAAAAATATATTTTCTTTTCCTATGCTTATTCTGTTCTCATCCATTGACAGAATAATTGAAGAGAATGGTCTTGCTGCTTGTCTTCTAAGTAGGGTCATGAGAGATAAATGTAAGTCTATATAAAAAAGCAACCAGCTGTTCCAGCACGTGAGATCCTTGCTTTAACATTGAAACTGAAAAAAAATTGTCAGTTATCAGACAGACCTGTGAAGTCTAATGAAGGGTTCAAGGTAATGTGACATAGTCACTTAAGAAAGATAGCTCTATCGTAGGCAAAGGGAACACGAGAGACAGATGATCAAGACTCTGATATGGCATCTTAGAGGGAGAAAGTATGACTGAATTGTAAGCAGTACTTTGTGCTAAGACTTGTATATTTAAAAGATATCCAGTTGACATTTAGGGCTAAGAATTAATCAAGAAAAGAGATTATTAATCTGAACAGGAAACCTTCTTTGGCTTTTAGCAGTGTACAAATGTCTCTGCGTGGCAGAGATTCAGTGGAGCCTTGGGGAGCAGGGGAGATGGCAGCAGCCTCGCGGATTTTCCTGTAACTTACTATAATAAGCTGACAGCAGTTATGAGTCAGGATGCTCTTCCTGGATTATTTGTTCCTGCATTTGGAGACTTATCCACAAGTTCTAATCCAGAACAATCACATTTACAAACAGCTTCTTGCAAACTGCCCATAGGACAAGGAGTCATTCATTGGTTCCCTCAAAGAGTGAGGAGATAACATTAGGATGAAACGTTCACAGTCAATTTCTTGATATAAGCGTGAAGAGGAGCAAGTTCAGTAAGCATAAAGATAATGCCTTTTCTTCTCAATTCAAGTTTAAGCTATGGTAGTTTAATGTGTTTTCACAGTGGGAGCCAGGAAGAACCTGAAGGTAAATTACGTATTTTCATTTTTTGTATGGGTTTGTTCATCTGTTTATCAAGATTATACAAAATCTCTCAAGAATACTGAAACTAGTGAGTCATGCTAGTTCTTCAATGAAGATAAAAGCATTTAAGTCATGGTATTCTCCTAACTGGGAACAGAAACAGGATCTCAGAACTCCAATAGAAAGTAAATGTGCCATATGAGCAAAACCCTTGTGGTTCTTCCAACACCTGTAAAAAATCCAGGGGGAAAAATTCCTCCAGAGCTTGTTGGAGATAGCTCTGATCTTTGCAGGCTGTCAGTGCTATGCCACTGTGGATGAAGGTGGTGTGGAGTAGGGAAAACTAGAGAAACTGCCGTGCTACCATTGTGATCACACAGCCAAGACAACCACGTGAATTGTTCTCAACGAGTTCTGTTTTGTAATCAGAATAGTTCTGGACAGCAAGACTACATTACACTTGCTGAGTGTGCAGTTTACCTGGAGGTGTCTGTTCAGCCACCTGTGCTGTCAGAGCACATACCATCAAGAAACAAGACTGCAACACACTGCTTATTGCTAAAGGCGTTAGTGGAAAAAATGAAGAAAATGTCTGGTAAACTGTTGTTCAAGTTGTATGTGCACTATGGGTCGTAGAACTCTGTTCAATCAATGATGTAATAATGAGCTAAACCTTCAAAAACAGGATCTTCTGTAGCAAGTAGAAAAATTGACTGTTTTTGTTTGGAGTGGGATTTATAACTCAGGAAACTATGGCTGCTGTTTTATCAGATGACCAGGACTGCATCCATCACACATTAAAATGATCACAGAGTATACTTATAATATACTCTATAATTTTGAGGATGACTGTTCATCAGTTCACCTGACCTTAAAGGCATGCCTTCCTCTTCCTCCCTTTTCCACTACCTACTGGGTTTTCTGTAGTCATGGCTCATTACAAATACGCACTCATTACATGCCTTGATGATAAGGTACTTATCTTATCTTCAAGGCTTCAGACAGCAAGTTGCCAAACACTGTGAGACTTCCATGGTTTCTAGTAAGAAGGGTTGAGAAGTGGTTTATAGATAGCAGTCTTATGTTATTCGCTATGTGAAGAGTAAATAATTGGGTAAAATGTTGTTTGTTTTTGTCCATTTTCAAGAGACATCCAGGAAGTTGATCTGTTCTTTTCATATATAAGGTGACCCATTAGTTAACATCCAACTTCACAAATTTCCTTATACTGTGCTCAAAGGAAGCTCTGGGAACGCCATTACTAAATAGTGAATCAGAGCAGCTAATCCAAGGTTCTGCTTATTAAAAGTGAACTGTTTAGTTATGCTTAATGTAATAAATTGCTATCTAATGTGCCTTCATCAAAGGAATTCAAATGTATTTTATTGTAAGTGAAAGAACACTTCCATCTGTCTAAGTGAAACCTTCTACCTTTTAAGGCTGCTATCTGTGAAAATTCTGTGTACAGCATGTACCAGAGTACCTCTGACTTTGTTCAGAGATGTCAGAAATACTTTCTCCATATAAGCAAGTCACTCTTCTTTCACCTTCTGTTTCAAATGCTGAACTTGCACCATGTTCAGTTCTCTGTGTATTTATTTTTCTTACTAAGAAATACTTGTTTCCAGTTGATAGTAACCCTGTGGTAACCGTATATCACGCAAATGGAGAAATAGTAGTGTGTGTAATTTTCAGTATGCAAAGAGGACCTGAAAAAAAATAAGGTGCAAATAAATAATTGCTGGGGATCATATTGATGTGCTTGAGGCGTAGGTCATATGTGACTACTCACAATAAACCTGATAGGTAGGTAATTGTGGATATATATATATGTGTAGTGATGTAACTGAAGGAATGACACAGCAGCCAACCACATTAATGCATTAATACATTCACAGTATGGTATTATACATCGATCCTAATCTCAGTGAGTAAATGATAGAATAAAGAATATCCTCCAAAGATATTTGACAAATTTCAGGAAAACTTATATCTGACCTAATCAAAGGTTTTGAGTTCCTGCTGATGTTGTTGCTATGCATGCTGCTAAGGGGAGGTGTAGGTTGCAGCTGAGACTATAATTCTTTGGTGTTCCCATGAATTTCAGAAAAATATGCCGCAACTGCAAATGTGGCCAGGAAGAGCACGATGTCCTCACAAGCAATGAAGAAGACAGGAAAGTGGGGAAACTCTTTGAAGATACAAAATATACAACTCTTATTGCAAAGCTGAAAAATGATGGCATTCCCATGTATAAACGTAACGTAATGATACTGACTAATCCAGTGCCAGCCAAGAAGAATATATCCATCAACACTGTGACCTATGAGTGGGCTCCTCCTGTTCAGAATCAGACACTTGTAAGTCAGACCCTCTTTTTCCTTCATATTCAAGGCAAGAGTTGATGAGATATAAAGCGTGGTTTAGTAGAGCAACAAATCTGCCTCTTGTTAGTCTTCTGAATGTACATAAACTTTTCTTCTTTCCTTTCTTCTAAAACTAAAATTATGGTGGATGTTTTTAGTGAGTCTTGCCTGTGCAGTCTTGCAGAAATTTATGTGTTTCTGTGGAACTTCTTGAGAATTGAGGAAATGAGATTGACTTTTTGTTTTAATAGCAGATAACTCTTAACTCTTGCATCCCTAAAGTGCAATTTCTCTATCTACCTTCTTCAATAAGCTTTGAAAAATGTGCAGAGTGTGTGCTTAGAATCGCATAACCACAAATGCACACAATATGATTTATTGTCACAGTTTAAAGCTAAGGGGAACACCCAGACTTGCATATGTCTTTTACTGTATTTGGTAAGAGCAAGTTCAGTGTTGACATCTCAGAAGAGCTCTCGTTCAGTATGTTTGCAGCTCAAGTAGATGGGATGGTAGATAGCCTTCTGAGGATTTCTGCTTTGCTTTTCAACCTTTTGTTGTTAATTTACTGTACTGCAGTGCTGTGTAATCCTTGCTGGAATTGTGTTATTTCTGACTTGCCTCTCTAAATAACCTTTCTCAGTGAATGAATCAAACCTCGTGCAGCTAAACTGACCATTACTTAATATTCAGTTAGCATTTTCATTTTTACACTTGTCCTTTCTTTATTAAAGCAAGAGCTTTTTTTCCCCCTAGAACTAGGTCTGCAATGGGCAGCGTGGCTCAGGGAAGCTATTCCAGCTTGTACTTCTTAAAGCTGTACTGGTGATCCATAGTTCTAGACAGTTTTGAAGAGGCAAGGTGTTGTGTAAAACAATCGTTGTTTACTCTGAAAAGTAATAAGTCTGTGTACTCTATATGTCATAAATAGCTCAAAAGGGAGCCTGTCTCTTACTCTGGGAAGAAGCTAATTAATGTTTCTGCTGTATTTTTTTTCTCTGTCTACTGTGCTTCAGGACATTAATGTTTATGAGAAGAACCTTGTTTTTGACAAGTTTGCCTGTCGCTAGCAACAGTAGAGATGATTTTAATCACTTGTTTGCTTAAAAGGATAGGTCTGTAATAGAAACGGCATCTGATATCTAATTCTGCCTGATTTAGGCTAGACAGTATATGCAGATGCTACCAAAGGAGAAACAGCCTGTTGCTGGCTCGGAAGGCGCTCAGTACAGGAAGAAGCAGTTGGCTAAGCAGCTGCCTGCTCACGACCAGGATCCTTCAAAATGCCATGAGCTATCCCCCAATGAAGTTAAACAGATGGAACAATTTGTGAAGAAGTACAAAAATGAAGCACTTGGTGTAGGAGATGTGAAGCTCCCTGGTGAGCTGGAAGCTAAAGCTATTGACAAGAATAACGTGAACAGTGGGGACAGAAGCACCTCAGCTGCTGTAGGAGCAATGGAGGACAAGTCAGCAGATCAGAAGGCATCTCAGTATGTAAGTATAAGAAAGAAAAGATAAAACAAGAAGGTAGTCTTCCATGTGAGTGTTCTCTTTGGTCATTTTAACTCAATGAACATGTTTGTTCATTTGAAATTGTGGACATCTGGGGAGGGAATGAAAGAGGAGAAATTGGAAAACATTGTTAATGTCTACTCAGAACTCCTAGTTCCTGACAGTATTTAGCACGCTGGTGCAAAAAGCTTTCAAGATACTTATGTTCATAACAAAAAACGTTAGCTTGGATATATTCTATGTCAGGATGGCTTCTATCGAATAATGAAGAGGCTGTATAATCTTACAGACTGACTGCTACACTTTTCCCTTCTTGAAGACTTTAGTTTAATTTTAGTTTAACTGTGGTCAACTATTTTCCCTAGGAAGAATCAAAGTTGTCCAATTGTCAAATTGCACTGAAAACTAAGTAAAACTAAGGAATAATAAAGTAACACCTCTTCCTCCTATCTCCAGCAAGCTAAGCCATGTAACTGCTGTTTTGAGTAGCTTTTTTTCATAATTGGATTTTTTTCCCGTTTGACATCTAATTTCCACCTTGTAACAGCACAACAAAAAGGGTTGTTCCTATTTGTTCCTGCCCATCAATTCTGAGTTTTCATTCTCTAGATTCTCTTGTATGTAGTGATTCAGACAGAGCCTGAAAGTGTGTATTTCTGTAACTGCAGGGTAGAAATTCAGTTTCTCTGAAGAAACAGGTTTTTTTAAATCTGATTTTAAAAAGTCAGATCCCCACTACTAATGTAAGTCTACCTTTAATAGTTGTCTTCATGAGTTTTTTGTTGTTAAAATCTATTTTGCCACAATTAAAAGATGAGGAACAGAGAACTGGATATTTAGCAGAACACTAAGTTTTACATTTAATAAAGAAGGACTTTGCTTTTTCTCTTAGCTGTCAAGGCTGGGGATTTTGCAAGCGACAGGTGACTTTTCCCTCACAATCTGTAAATACTCAGCCATATTTTTGTTAGTATACTGGTCTTAGTCTAGCTGGTTTGATGGAGGCTCCTTATTCTTGAGTATGTGATGCTCATAGAACATAACATGAGTTTTGCCTGTTGGATTTTTCGAAGTATTGGACGGTAGTTCAAGAAACATGAATACTGCAAAATGCAGTAATCCGTTTAAGTAGCATTAAAGCTGTCAGTATAATATGTATCTGGAATTGCTTGGTGTGGCAGTTGTTGTTCTGTGATATGTCACTGTATCTGATACTGGATGAAAATTAATACTGTAGTTTCATTACGGGCAGGTGGGTTTAAATAAATGTTTATGTAATATGTAACTGCTATAAACATTCTTCTTCAAAGACTTATTTAATCTGTAAAACCTCTTTCCAGTCCTGCTATCGCTGCAAGCTGAACATGAAAGAAGGTGACCCAGCTGTCTATGCAGAACGTGCAGGATATGACAAATTGTGGCACCCAGCTTGTTTTGTCTGTTGTACCTGCAGCGAGCTTCTAGTAGACATGATCTATTTCTGGAAGAATGGCAACCTGTACTGCGGAAGACATTACTGTGATAGCGAAAAGCCCCGCTGTGCTGGATGTGATGAGGTAGGAAATAGCCCAAACTTTGTTTTAATGCACAAGTTTGTGATCCCAAAAAGTTAATATAATCATAGTAAAATATTTCAATGCAGAGATATGACATCTGTTCGTTAGTTTTAGCTGATCATAATTGCAGAGAACTGAGATGTATGTGGACGTTTCACATTCAGGTGGTTCCATAGTTTGTTTTGGATTTGGTGGCGGTTTGTGCAGTGCACAGGAGAGTAGGATATGTGTATAATAAAGTGTAAGCTGTTCTATAAAGTCTTCAATTATGCAGTTGCTTCTTCAGGAAGGACGCTAGGGGGAGCACCTCGCTAAATTACGTCTTAATCAGTGTAGAGAGAACAGCCTGTCTGATGTCTTTGGCATCTTATTGTTTCTTAATGGAAATGGAGACTTTGCAAAATAGTGATACAAGTAAATAGTAAAAAGTAAACATTTTTGATGAAGTAATTTGAAGGTGTGGAATACCAGAAGTTCCTAACAAATTGCAAAATATCGTCAGGAAGTACTATTCAAATAGTTTAGTATTAAATGTTTGTGTGTTTTCCTCATAGCTAATATTCAGTAATGAATATACTCAAGCAGAAGGTCAAAACTGGCATCTGAAACACTTCTGCTGTTTTGACTGTGATTGTGTTTTGGCTGGAGAAATCTATGTCATGGTGAATGACAAGCCAGTCTGCAGACCATGCTATGTGAAGAAACATGCTGCGGTAAGACCCTCACTGACATGTTGGTGTTGTGAAGGAAGGGAAATTGAAGAGTATGGAACTCTTACCTTTTTCCCAGGGTGGGAGTATCTGAAGAGTGTAAACTGAGTACATGTGTAGGTCCAAGCTGATCATCTAAGCTTCTTTGAAAGAAGCTTTGAGAGCAAACAATAACTTTTGATAACCAGAGCTCAAGATGAATTCAGTTCAAGACTTTCTAGTAACCCTTAATTCCTTACCACACCTTTATTCCTACCAGTGCACAGGAAAATATAGTTGTAACTGATCTTTGTAATAATGCACAGGTACATATTGATAACAAGCCCATATCCTGATTTGTGCATTGGGAATCATCAAAATTGTCTCAAGTTAATCTGACTTCACATGCACATTTTCATTATTTCCTCAGCTGCATTTTGGTCAGAAACTCTACTTATAAAATGAAGGAAAAGTCAAAACCTGAAAGTTTATTTCATAGGCTTCTTTTGACACTTGTCAGTATTCTTTGAGAACATCTAAGAATGTGAGCTTTTGTTGGAATTGTAGAGAGGATGTTCCTTCTTTATTTAAGTGACTTCTTTGTGTTTGCCTCTTTTCCTAATAGATCTGCCAAGGCTGTCATAATGCTATAGATCCAGAGGTTCAGCGTGTAACCTACAACAACTTCAATTGGCATGCTACACAGGAGTGTTTCTTGTGTTCCTGTTGCAGCAAGTGTTTAATTGGCCAGAAGTTTATGCCAGTGGAAGGGATGGTTTTTTGCTCAGTGGAATGTAAGAAGAAGATGATGTCTTAAGGAGTGACGCGCACAAAACTAAGCATTGCTCTGTTCCAAAGGCTCTTGCATTTCTACTGTAAAATACGTAGAATTGTGGCATTTAAGGTTATGGAAAGTACTAACTAGCATTTTCCCAAAGATTTTTTTTTTTTTAATGACTAATTTGTGTTCTGTAATCTTGATTCCTTAGCTGTAATGTTTTATTCCTTGGGATTTTGTTTATGAGTCTTACATCAAGTGTCTTCATATCCCAGAACTGTAGGAAAAAGTATGTTATGAACTCTATACGCTTCAAGGGAACTCTTCACTATGAAGGATCTTTTCACTGTGTTCTTTGTAGTGGAAGAAGAAAATGTGAATGTGCTCCATTTTTTTTCTTATACAATCAAGTAGCTTTTCCACTTTCATTTTGACAAGTTATTTATGTCTGTTTCCCTGCTTTCATCAAGCACTTTAGACAAGATGATCAGCTTTACTGCCACATACAGTTTTGTTCACTAGACCCTCAAGTGGGCAGGGAGAATGAAGTTGTGTTTTTTTTTTAAAGCTGCATGTAGGTTTTTTTGCTCCTGGTTGACACATGGGTTGTTGAGAAATCGAAACTACTCTCACATCTAGTTTGTAAAGTATCTGCACCACTGAAAAACTGGTTTATCTCATGTTTCTTCTTACTACTTTTCATGTGCAGAAGTTTTCATTTTATGAGTATTGAAGTTACTTTGCAAGGGTTTCTTTTGCTTCTATCTTTTGTGAGTTTGGTTTGGCTTTGTGGTTGCTTTTGTTTGTTTGTTTTGGAGAGGAGGGATGTTGGTGGAGAAAAATCTAAGGGGACATCCTACCCAAATTAAAAAATACAAATCCACTACAATTTGTGGATCTGGCTTCTGCTTCTCATGAATGTTCTTATTGCATATTGTGCCTTCTGTCAGAGGAACACGGCTCAGGGGTGCCATATGCTTTTCCAAGTAAGTCATACTGCAAAAGGTTTGTACTTAGGCTTTTGAACTGTGTGTTCTTAACCAAAGCAGAAAGAAGACTCAACTAGAAGGCTTCCAGTTTTTGAATAAAAAGTTCACCCCTAAGTATTACCTTTGCTTACTAGATAAGCCGAATAAATGGATTCCTGTGGTGTTTGTTGTCTTTTCCTTCCCTTAAGGATTATAGATCTACAGTGAAACTTGTTAGCTATTTCTATGCCTAAGATGGAATGGATCATCTTTAACCTCAAAAAAACCTCACCAAACTATGCAAGTTTTATGTTCAGCTTTAAGTTTTATGATGATGGATGTTGTAACACTTACAAATAAACATTGGTATTGCTCACTTAAATTGTCCTCTGATTCTATTCTTGCTGAATTCCCTCTTTTAGAGGGAGACAGAGGAACGGAAATATCCCTAAACATCTCTTTAGCTTTGGCATTATTTCTAGCAAAAATTGAGGCCTGTGACATTGTCAGGTGCTTATTGTCATATGCAGTATTGTTGAGGCACTCACTGGTGAAAAAGGATGGGTCTTGTTCAAACAAATACATAACTTCAAAAGTTTGTGAAGAAGTAAATTCACACCACTAAGTTTTGTTCACATTCACTTATTCACATGATGATATTACTGAAAGCTACAGTTCAGTTATATTTCAAGTGATAGGAAAAATACTGAATTCAGACTTGAGCTTCCTGGACAACAAATAAGACAGTAGTGTGACATCTGTACTTTGTATGTTGTCTAAATGGAGGTGCAAACTTTAGATCCAGATTCTGGAAGTATGTATGGCCCTCCTCAGGGATCTTCTGAATGAACCAAAAAGAATTTCAGCTCCTACCAATGGGTCTGTATGCTTGCCAAACTTGCAGTTTTAGACTAAGGGAAACCTGGATGCCTCAAAAAAAGAAAGTTTCCATGTTTTCTTTTTTCTGTTTTACTGTTCCTTTATCTATATCTGGACATGCCTGTGAGGTTGCCATCCCTTAGGGGAAAATAAGGTATCATTAAATGATTAAAAGTGTTTGGCTTTTACTTGTCTTGGGTGCTTCTGTCCTCACCCACTTGCTAACATCTATTCTAGAAGCCGTAGCTGACCTTTATGAATAACTTCTTGTAAAAAGCTGTTGGGCAATTTCCTTTTCCCTCCCTGGCCACCTTCTGTAACAGCTCTATTTCTCTTTACTGTGATTGGTAAGACTATCATTAACACAAGCGCTTCTCACTTTGAGGCCTGTTCCGTGCAGTGTTGTTGATGAAACTTTTACTGCTGTGCAACCTTCACTTAAGAGGGTGAGCAGTCATTACCTCAGTACTTACTCACTCCCTCAGGACAGAGTTGTTGAGGAAACTGTTGTTGAACCAAACATTTGAACAGTAACATCTTTTGGGACTGGTTTTTTCCATGCCTCTCCTGAAGCACGTGAGCCTTCTGCCCTTCACTAGCCTTTTTTAAAGCTTGATCCCTCACCTACTCCCTCCTAGTTCTTTTCTCTGGAACCTGATGCATCTAGGTGTTTCTGCTATGGGGTAGCCAAAGTTTAATCTGTGCCCATGGACAATGGGAAAGAATTGTGTTATAGGTAGCTCAAGTGTAATGTACAGATGATAGAGGTGAGACTAAGATATCACTGTGTGACCACAGGATGATTAGGAGCACTGAATAGTTTTTCTAAGGAAGAGGGAAAGAACTTACGTTCCCATGGGTAACACTTCTAATAGAAGCTGAAAGCCTCTATTGAAGACAGGCATGGAAGGTTCATTCTGTCATTTATATGATAACACTGGCAGTTGTGTGTCTTCTTTACTTTTCCTCTTGTATTTTTTGGCTATTTTGTCATGGAGAAATCTATTTATCTTTGTAAGCTAAGAACAGAAACTTGAAGTTTTTGCATACTGTCAGAATAGAAGTAGATACTTGGCTTATAAAAAACTTTTTAACTCCAGATGTCAACGTTAAAGTTTCACCCTTAAAAGTCGATCCCTAGCTGGTAAGAAAGCCTTACAAATGCTCATTATAACTAATACTTCTTTCAGGAGCAGTTAATTGTACGCAAGAGACAGCCTGAAGAGGCCCTTAGGAAGCTTTATTTGCCATACCACTGCCAGAGAATTTCAGAGTGGAGCTGTGTTGTAGCAAATTGCTGTGAAGAACAAGTAGGTTTGTGTGCAATAGAACAGCTTAATAGGAATTAAACAGAGGACTGGGAGGTAAGCAACGTATGAGATATGACCAAATGAGTAACACAAAGATTATTCTTTGATAGTTTCAAACAACATCCCAACCCTTTTTTTTTCTTGCTATTTTTGTCTCATATCTGGATAACCATACACCACTATATGCAACCTTGCAGCAAGTGTCTATGCATATAAAGTGAATAACATAACATGTATCTGAAGGTACCTAAGTATATTTCTTTCAGTGCCTGTTCCATTAATACTCATAATTTCTTGTCTATTCTAGCATAGATTAATAATTCTGAGTAGCCTTACATGAAACATTGGACATGTTTTCCACAGAGGAGAACACAGCAACTGTGTCTGTTCTACAGAGTAGTGAATGCACTTTTTAATGGTTAATAAAGGGTTTGGAGTAGGAATAGAGCTTGTTAATATTGATATAAAGCAGGATCTATGGACAGCAGTTTCAGTAGAGCCATTACTGATTGTTATAGCAAAAATACACGTTTCTGTCGAAGAATATGAACAATGCATTGGGAAGGTTCTCTTCAAGGTGTCTTTTTCAAACTGCTGAGTAACCTAAGAGACATAGTTCTTTATCTCGGTTGATTGACAGCCACTTGGGATATTTTGACTGACTCAAGTCAAGCAGTAGGGGGCATCAAGGAGATCATTCTGTCACTGAACTAACCAAGTCTACCTGTACAGTCTCTTTAGGGAAGCAGTGGAGTGGCTGTCTGAGCATGTCTAGATCCTGCTGCTCTTTATGAGATGTAGATGTGGAAGAAGAGTTTAGCAAATGTAAGTTTTAACCTTTTATTGAACCTCTGGATGTAGTAAAACTTGCTTATGGCTTTCCAAATGTTAGTGCTTTAATTGGAGTCTTTACAGTCCAAATGAAGAAAGTGTTAGTATAAAAAAAAGCAGGGTTTTCCCTATGGTCACAGCTACAAAAATGCTAATTATATGAAGTCCAGGTAAACCATTTTTTACTATGCAATGAGGAAAAGTCAGTGATGAGTCTGTTTTGCACAGGATGGTATCTTGGAATACGGATGCCGTTAGCTTTCATAGAATTATGGAAGAGCTTGGGTCAGAAGGGACCTTAAATACTACTTAATTCCAACATCTCTGCCAAGGACAATAGGTCAGGCTGCCCAGGGCTCCCTCCATCCTGCTCTTTGGCACATCCAGGAACGGGGCATCCACAGCTTCTCTGGACAGCCTGTGCCAGTGCCTCACCACCCTCACAGTAACATGTTTCTTGCTCATATCTAAGCCTTCCCTCATTCAGTTTAAAACTGTTCCCCCTTGTCCTATAACTACCTGCATATATAAAAAATTGGTTTATCTCCTGTTTACGAGCTTCTTTTAAGTACTGAAAGGGTGCATTTAAGTCTCTCTGGAGCAATTTTTTTTGCAGGCTGAACAAGCCCAGCTGTCTCAACCTTTCTTTGTAGGAGTGATTGTTCAGCCTTTTGATCATCTCTGTGGACCAGCAGGAAATTTGCTAGATCTTAACATCTCTTCATGTGGTAAGACAGTAGAGTGCGCTATTTTATCCTTGAATTGACAGGAACTCAATCGAGTTGCTGCTGTAAGGCCTGCATCCTGTATACCCACGTTATTTTGATGATAGTTTTCTGGGTGAAACAAGGCGGGTGTGTTCACCTTTGCTGGTGGTGCTGGGCGAGTGAGGCAGTTGCTGATAGAAATGGGAAATGTGGATTCTAGATTGTCCCCAAGCTTTTTAACTCCAAATTTGGCCTCATGCATTTTGGGGGATGTTCCGCATTATTGACCTGTGGTGCCATCTCAGTGCAGCCCTCTTCACAACAGCTGCTGCAGGTCGGGCCTTGGAATTAAGCGTGTCTTAATCAACTTCTACAGATGAAACTTAGGCTGGTTTTGCATGTTAGCTGAAATCCTTTTGCACTACTAAAATCGTACCACTGTGTCAGCAATCAGCAGCAAGGTCAGGCGCAGTGAGGTTCAGTGGTTTCCTTCAGAGCAATCCTGCAGATAGCTGCTTGCTGACAGTATCAGGTTGGAGACTCTACACTTACAGAGGCTGGTACCAATCAGCCAATTTCACATACTGCATCTCCTACCCTACTGCTCCAAAGGGTTAAGGCCAAAAATGCCTATAGACCAGTGTCTTCTTAGTTGGTCTTTACTCACTAAATTCAGTTTAGTAATTCAGTATAAGGCTTAAAATGAAGTATACTACCACAGAGATTCTAGAAGGTGGGGATTATCAGCAATCCAGGCAAAACAGAGAGAAAAAAATATAGTCAAAGTTCTGAAAATAATATGTTTGTGTGTTCAATGTCTTTTCCCAGTTAACAAAATGAAGGATGAAAGAGTTCAGTCCAAAATCATGTGAGCTAGGAGACTCAGACTGCAGACTGCCACCCTCTCTGTTCCCTGTTTAAACCATAAGACATGAGGTGGGTGACACCCCAGGGAGCACCAAAAGCAGTACCTGCTGTGCTGTGCCACCACCAGAGCACAGTGCTGGGGCTGCTTGTTGCTGTGAGCAACCACAACAAAAAGCAACAGATTGGAGTTTCCCTCACTTCCTCTTCCCAAATAAGAAGAGGTATTTGCTATAGATTAAGCCTAGCATTGTTCAGATTTGGCTTCTGGCTTAGCACTGTTGTATCCAGTTCATGAGGTGCACTCTAGTTGAGCTTCATATATTTATTAAACTTTATTTTTTAAAAAAGCACCATCTTGCTAAAATATTGGAAGCATTTGTTGGTTGCCCTCGACCAGCTGTTTATGAGCATCAAGCCCCGGTCTTTGAGTTTATGGTATGAGAAAAGCTGGTGGCAGCCTCGTGGCATTCTGCAGTCACCCAGCAGGTGCCGACTGTGTTGCACTGAGCTCAGGGGGACGAGGCATGGCCGTGGGAGGTGCTGAGCTGGAAAAAAAAGGAGAGATACTCTGAGATATTGCTTTAAGGAAGCAATCAGATGAGGGGAGGGAAAGGGAGGAGGGGGCCTTGACACCAGGAGTCCGGGTGGGAATGGAAAACAGCACGGCTGTAAATTTGGATAGGAGGAGAATGTGCAAGGGATTTTAGGACAGCCATGGTTAGTGTGGGGAAAGGGAAGAAACAGTGAGAAAAGCAGCGGGAGTTAACACTGAATCATTCTACCTTGATTTCAGCAAGGCATTTGATACTGTCCCCCACGACATCCTTATAAGAAAGCTGAGGAAGTGTGGGATAGATGAGTGGACAGTGAGTTGGGTTGAGAACTGGCTGACTGGCAGAGCACAGAGGGTCGTTGTTGGTGGCGCAGAGTCCGGTTGGAGGCCTGTAACTAGCAGTGTTCCTCAGGGGTCTGTGCTGGGTCCGGTCTTGTTCAACATCTTCATCAATGACCTTGATGAGGGGATAATGGCCACCCTCAGCAAGTTTGCTGATGATACGAAGTTGGGAGGATTGGCTGACACGCCTGAAGGCTGTGTTGCCATTCAGCAAGACCTGGATAGACTGGAGAGCTGGGCAGAAAAAAAATGGATGAGGTTTAACAAAAGCAAGTGTAGAGTCTTGCATCTGGGGAGGAATAATTCCATGCACCAGTACAGGTTGGGGGATGACCTGCTGGAGGGGAGCTCTGCGGAAAGGGACCTGGGTGTCCTGGTGGACGACAGGTTGGCCATGAGCCAGCAGTGTGCCCTTGTGGCCAAAAAGGCCAATGGCTTACTGGGGTGCATTAAAAAGAGCGTGGCCAGCAGGTCAAAGGAGGTGATCCTCCCCCTCTACTCTGCCCTGGTAAGACCTCATCTGGAGTACTGGGTCCAGTTCTGGGCTCCCCAGTACAAAAAAGACAGGGATCTCTTGGAAAGAATCCAGCGGAGGGCCACGAAGATGGTGAAGGGCCTGGAGCATCTCTCCTATGAGGAAAGGCTGAGTGAACTGGGTCTGTTCAGCCTTGAGAAAAGAAGACTGAGAGGGGACCTGATCCAGGTCTATAAATATCTGAGGTGTGGGGGGCAGAATGGCGAGGCCGGACTCTTTTCAGTGGTGAGTGGAGACAGGACAAGGGGAAACAGCCGGAAACTGCAGCACAGGAAGTTCCGCACAAACATGCGCAAGAACTTCTTTACAGTGAGGTGACGGAGCACTGGAACAGGCTGCCCAGGGAGGTGGTGGAGTCTCCTTCTCTGGAGATGTTCAAGACCTGCCTGGATGCCTACCTGTGCGACCTGCTGTAGGGAACCTGCTTTGGCAGGGGGGTTGGACTCAATGATCTCTGGAGGTCCCTTCCAACCCCTACAGTTCTGTGATTCTGTGATTCTGTGATAAAGGTGCTCTGGATTAATTCTGATGCAATAGAAAGGCAGAAAACCAAAGAATGTGAAGCAAGGAACGTCAGTGATGCTGTTTAAATGCTGCAGGTGGAAATCAGAGACCATGCATTTAGCAAGCAGCTTACAGTAATCAAGGTGTGAAGTGAGCAGGAGAAGGCATCAAGGGGACAGGCGGTGAGGAAAGGTTGGACCACTCCGTGCTGCTAATGCCAACAACATGGCATATCTAAAGTCAAATTGCTTACAACTATATATTGATCAATAGATGTGCCCTTTTCAAATTTTAAAGAAACAGAACGGCAAAATGTCTGTAATGTGATCGTGGACTCATGTTCCATGCTGAAGTTTGGAGTCTGAGGTTAATTTTATGGCACTTCCCAAAAAGCGGCTCTGAGGAACCTGCTCAGCAGCAGAGCACAGGATGGCAACAGGAGGCTTGTTGGGTGGATTTTCTGGGTGGATTTTCACACAAGTGGGCATCAATGTCTTCTTCAATTTCCCAAAAGCTAAGGGCATCCAATGGTTATACCAAATGTTCACCAAGTAGTAAAAATTTACTCCAGTAAAATAACAGCAAAAGAGTTATATGCCTTTTACAGGACCAATCTCAGGCTATCACAGAATCACAGAATGGCTTGGGTTGGAAGGATCATCAAGTTCTAACCCCCCTGCCACAAGCAGGGCCACCAACCTCCATATCTAGTATTAGACCAGCCTGTTCCAGCACCTCACTTGCCCTTGACATCCAATCTAAACCATCCTTCCTTGAGCTTAAAACTATTTCTCCTTGTCCTACCACCCTTGTAATATTGAGCTGCTTAAGGCCCTGTCCTGTTACGATCACAGACTCACCCATCCCAACAATGGCTGCAATTTAATTCTTTAATCTCATGGCCTGTTCTGGTTGTAGCTATCCCGCATCACAAAAATGTACCCACCGGCTGCTATTTCTGCCTCTGACTGAGGTCACTTCTCCTTTGTGTCATCCTAATGAATCTCAAAGCTTGCAGTACAAAGTAGCAGCTGGATCCTAGGGCTCACGAGAAGCATTTCCAGGTGCCTGAACCAAAGTAACTTAGCTTCTGAGAGTTTTGTGATTAATTAAAAATCTGTACTAATTAACAAACTGTATTATATTAACAGTTTAATCCTTATAGATTTCAGAGCATCTGGCTGGAAACATCTTTATGGCTTGTACCCATCTCTGCATCTCATTAAACAGCAGAAAATCCATGTGGGAGAGAACTTCGGTCTGAGGTTTCCCTGCTGTTCAACACATCAGCTCTGACTTAAGCATTTCCCATGATAGGAGAATTCATTATTATTTGTCCATGTGGATTTTCTCTGGTCTTTCAGAGGTTGAGGCTCAGCGTTAGCAGACAAATCTTGTTTTACAAGTTACAGAAAACTTCTAGGAACTTGCTAAGCATTGGAGCCCTCCCTCTGTGCTCAATTTTGCTGAGGTTACAGGAGGCTCCTCTGTATCCCTGTCGCTCTCAAGGACACTCTTTCACACATGAAAGAAGCACCCACATATACCTCTGTCTGTCTGAGGAGCCTTTCTGAAAGGCTCTTAGCAAGTTGGTTTGTTTGCACCCATTTCAATCTGATGCTGGTAGTTTCAGAATGGACTGAAAAAGCCATGTTCAGTGTTTCCTACCGGTGTGTTTGTGTGAAGTGAATCTCTGCTCAGCATTCTGATTTGTTGCTATCTTTATCCATATTTCAAATGCTGGACCTGGAAGTGAGATGTTCTGGCAGCTGAGATTCAGGTACTGAAATATTTATGGAGTCCCCAGGTACAAACAAATGAATTGTGTTGCCTAGGAATTGGACTCAATAAAAGCTCCTGAGAGAGGATTGTCTCAGTTGGACAGTGGTCTTTGTCAAAGAAAACATGAAGAAAAAAAAGACATAGTTTGAAAGTTTCAGTTTAAACAAGCTGGGAGGGGAGGCATTTTTTAACAAACAGTTTTGGAAGTGTCTTCAGGACAGAAATTAGCATTAATCAGTAAGAATAAAATCAGCAAACAGTTCCTCTGTTCTTAGGAAGCATTTTAATAACCTCCCAGAATAGGAAGCCAGAACACCGTGGGCAGAACCCAAGCAGCATCTCTCTCACTCCAAGAATTCAGTGCATGTTTTCAATTAGAAAATTCTGTATATGAAATGCATTCATATGCTTTTAAGCTTTTGTTGACTTGCATCACTTCATTTTTTTTATGTGCTGAATTGTTCACAAAAACCTTTACAAATTTCCTATTTATGACAAGCAAATGTGCTCCTGGTCTGATCTAACTCAGATATAACGTGCTAATACAAGCTGGGATCCTTTTTGTGTAATACTTTCTTCCTCTCTAAAGGCATTCAGTTTAGTAGACTGCAGGCTGTGACTAGAAAGCAGAAACATTTGACATCTCATTCCATCCCTGTTCTGAATGCAGTGGGACATTGCCTAAATTCCTTTGGCATACTGTTCCTCAGCTAGCATCCCCCGTGGGATGGGCATAATAGCAACATCACAGTGGCATTTTGAGACTGGGTTCTCTCTAGCTGGGGAGGTTTATTGGACTATAAATTGTAGTAACTGCAGCTATTACTGTGCAAAAGCTCCTAGTGGTCTTTGCTGAAAACCTTTTTATTTTCTTCATTTTGACATTCCCATACAAAACTGCCAAGCAAACTCTGAAGTTTACATTTATGAAGGCTGTAATCATTCCATGAAGTTCAAGAAATCTGGCAGTGATCTGGAAAACTGAGGAGGTAATAAAAGGTTACCAGCAGGAATGCAGAGCTGCCTTGTATGGTAGTGGAGAGAAGAACCAGCGCATATTTTGATCTTATAGTGCAGCTCTTGTCTTTGGGGTGGGCCTTGATTGTGTAGCTCTGCCTGCATTGGGAACGCGTGGCAGTGTAAACATTCCTCTAATAACACAGAGGTTCTCTTAAACATTTGTAAATAGTTCAGCAATTTTGAGAAACGGGGTGGAGCCTGGAGATGGCTAAAGAAAGAAGCATTATTCTCATACTTGATGCACTCGCTGTCCCAGACTCAGTCCTGCTCTTAATGTAAACCTTTGCCACTTTGCCTCCAGCGCAATGGCACAATGTGCGTCTGACCTGACGTGGATGGCACACGCTGTTCCACAGCTGCGCCGCATGCAAGCCTGCCCCAACCCTGACACCCTGCCCTGTGGGTTTGTTTCCACCGAGAAAGGAAAGGCGCAGTATACTGGCAGTGTTGTGTTTTGGAGGAGATGCTCTTTTGTTAATGACGTTACTTATGGCAGAAGAAATGGAGGGGAAAAAGAACAAAACTGTAAAATCAAACTCTGTGAATTTTTGCTGGCTTCACTTAAGTCAGAAAAGTAATTTTGCAGTATTAAATGTGAAGCCCACAGAAGGTGGGAAATTCTGAACGTCAGGCATTTTGCATTCTTTGGCTCATTAGTTAATTAGCGTCATTAGAATAAGGAACTTTTGAAGAAGGATAGTAATACCATGCTGACTTCCACTGCTAGTTACGAAACTTTCCAGGGATGGGGCATCCACCACATCTCTGGGCAACCCGTTCCAGTGCCTCACCACTCCTACTGCATAAGACTTTTTCCTTACATCTAACCAAAATCTCCCCTCTTCAAACTTGAAGCCATTTCCCCTTGCTCTATCACCACAGACCCTGCTAAAAAGTTTGTACCCTTTTCTGTAGCTCCCTTTTAGATACTGAAAGGCTGTTCTCAGGTGTCCGCATAGCCTTCTCCTCTCCAGGCTGAACAGCCCCAGCCCTCTCAGCCTGTTCTTGCAGGAGAAATGTTTCATCAACTGTATTATTTCTGTGGCCCTTCTCTGGACGTGCTCCAACAGGTCCTTGTCTTACTTGTACTGATGACTCTACATCTGGATGGGGGTATTCCAGATGGGGCCTCACTAGCACAGACTAAAGGGGCAAGAATACCTCCCTTGCCCTGCTGGGAGCCTAGGATATGGTTGGCTTATTGGGCTGCAAGGGCACATTGCTGGCTCATATCCAGCTTCCCATCCACTATTACCCCAGTTCTTTTTCATCAAAGCTGCACTCAATTTCATCCCCCAGCTTGTACTGATAGTGGATGTTGCCTTGATCCAGTTGCAAGACCTTGCACATGGATTTGTTGAACCTTGTGAGGCTCACCTGGGCCCACTGCTCAAGCCTATCTAGGTCTCTCTGGATGGCATCCCGTCCCTCTGGTATATCAACTACATCCCACAGCTTGATGTCATCAGCAAAGTTGCTAAGAGTGCACTCAACCCTACTGTTGATGTCACTGATGAAGACATTAAAGAGTGTTGGTCCCAGCACCGACCCCTGTGGGACACCACTCATCACAGATCTGGACATGGAGCCATTGACCACCTCTCTCTGGATTCTATCTTCCATCCGGTCCTTCATCCATTGAACAATGCACCCATCAAATCCATATCTTTCCAATTTACAGAGAAGGATGTTGTGGGGTTTTGTGTCAAAGGTCTTACTGAAGTCCAGATAAGATTACATCGGTGGCTCTTCCCTTGCCCAGTGGCCATTCGTACAGGACCAGAAGTCTCAAGGTGTCATTCTGGAGATGAGTTTTCTTCTTTGTACTGCTAACCACTTGTAGAACACCACTAGCTTCTCTAATTCTGCACTTTCCTTTTTTCAAATCAGGATGGAATCTTCCAGAGTCAACTGAAAACTTCAAGACAGTTTGCAGGTGGGAAGTGGTGGAAGTTCTGCTCCAGGTGTCTGTCTGCACTGACATTCCAGTTTCATTCAATTTGTGCAGGTTTTCATGACTAACATCATCTACTCATTGCACATGGGCCTTGTTGCTCTCATCATCCCCAGCCTCACAGTTCCTGAGCTATGGCTCTTGGCTCAAGGTACAGCTTCTTACATTTCAGAAATACTCCAGTGACAACACTGCTGGTAACTTTCACTGCTTAGTTCAGCCGACTGAGCTAGAACTTCATATTAACTCCAACTATTTATTTGCTTACTAGGTGACAATATTTTAAATTAAAATAAAAACCACAAAATCCATTGATCTAAAACTATCCAAAATGGTCTTCTTAAGATTGCTTGCTTCTAAATATTTTTTTGCTATGGCAACACCATCACTACTAATAATTCAGAGGCTATTTAGCAGGTGGGAGACCTCGATGGCACAGGAAAAGGTTTAACTCACAAGTTCTTCAACTTTCAGATCAGTAAGAACATGTTCCCACTGACACAAGTCTGTGGAAATGGAATAGGATGTGTAATTTAAGCCTCCCTTCTGAAAGGAGCCTGTAATACGTGGTGTTACACAGGCCTTGGTCCCATCAGCTGAGGTAACAGGAAGAGGGAGCTCTGAGGGAAGGATCCCCTAGAGAGTTCTGTAACAGAACAGGAATTAGAAGCCTTTGAGGAATGTCACAGCCCTACCCCATTATCTACCACACATCCTTCACCTCACATCAGTAGGGACAGGGCTGTCAGACATAAAAGAAGCTACAGCCAATCTGAGTAATCCCATGCAGAAATTGCTGTCACGGGAATGAAGTGCACAAGAGAGATGGAGGCATACTTTTTGTTGAAATGTCATTCTTTTACACCAAACCAATGCCATAATCTCTGCTACTGTTAATACTGATCCTTAAAAAAACAACATTCAAAAGGGGCAGCACGGAAATCAGACCTGGCCATCTGCAAACATGTATTGATGCAAATTATTCGTTTCAGTGCTGAGAGTGGACTAAAACCGTCATGCTGCTGCAAGAGGCTGCATGGGCTTGTGTACCTCCACAGGACCAGAGCTGTTTGCAGGGCTCACTAAGGAAAGTGTACCACAAACAGGTAGGTCTTCGTTGACATGTCCTTTATGATATGTTTGCTAATAATGCCAGAACTGAAGTGGTGGAAGGATTCTGCAGATAACTGCAGTGCCTCTCCTTTGCTTTTTCAGTCAGAGTGTCCATGCAGGTCTGAGCTCAGCCCTCTGCATACTGGAGCAGGCTATAAAACTGATGGATCTGCAAAACAGCCAGGGGTTTACAGAAATACCAACATCCACATTTCATGTATCAGTAAAAGCTCTCCTAAACAAACTAATAAAGAGTGCTTCACACCAATGAATAGATCAAGGTGCTAATTTCCCTTTCCCTTTTGGCAAGAAAGTGGTAGAAGGGTAGGAATTGATCCATCCCACAACAGATTTCTCTTTTGCTGGTGCTACTTGTCAGCACCTGCCACCATAAGCAGATTTCACTTCCCACAATAGATAGGAGAGTAAAGTGGTAGGCCTCTGCCTTAGGTGAGACTGTTCTCAGAGTGGAGCTGTTTGCAGTGGAGCTTGTCAAACTGTGAGTCTTCCTGGACAAGCAGAATTGCCAAACGCTGTGGCAACTGCAGTCAGCAGTGCAAACGTAAAGTTCTGTTCTATAAAAGCTGCATATAAGTCAGTTTGTAATGCTGGCTGAAATGTTTTCTTTCCTTTGTTTGGACTAGATTCATAATAAGTCAAATAGTTTAATGAAAGTCAGAACAGAGCCAATCTCTGCTTGGCCTAAAACAACAGTAATGTAGATGAGAAAAGTATTGTACTCTTTCAGGTCATTTTGGAAACAAAGCTGGGTGGCTAATGAGTCTAAATTTATTTTTCTGGAAATTTGTCACAAATGCAACATGTTTGTTTTGGCAGAATGATAACATGCTATGTTCCCCACGTTCAAAGCCAAGGCGTAACATTGTTAAGTTGCTTCTATTTTATCTTTCTGATGTGTGCCCAAATAAAGCTTAGCATCTCAGATGCAAAATGCAACATCATTTTTATAGGCCATTTATCTAGATTGCTGTGAAAAAGCATGTTTAGGACAGCATTAAAAAAAAACCACATTTTGTGCTGCTTAAACAGAAAACTTCAGTGAAAGCAGTTTTTACCGGTTTACAGGGAGAATTTAATGGACTCAAAAAGGTGCTCTGTGTTCTTGCAATATCATATTTTTTCCATGTGTACTTTATAGCTTGCCAGGAAACAACCACGCATTAATACTGCAATTAAATAGCAAAATGGGTAAAGCAGGAGATTATGGGCAGCTAGCTTGGATGTTCCCACTGGCCTTTTGAGTGTCTCTTCCGATGGACTGCAGAGGAAATTTGGACTTCTAAACTCATATGTCCTGAATTGCACTGAAGGTAAATGCCTGGCAGGGGCTTGGTAGATCATTAAGAAAATGTAATAGTTGTATATGAAATCTGTTTCCACTTCTGTGTCCGTGCTCTTAACATTCCTGTCTTTGTGAGAAGGACCCTATTGAGAATCACTTTCAGGTGCTCAGCGTTCAGCCAAATGTGAGCTCTTCTTCTACACCTTCACTTCCTTATGCTAAAGAGAGCAGCACGGATGGGTGACAAAGAAACCTGTTCAGGTCTGGCCTTCACATTTCAGAGCTGCAACAGCACATTAGAGCAATGATATCAATAGTGATTTCAAGTGCTAAATGCCATTAAAGATTCAGTGCTTGATCCTGCAAACAGATGAGCACTCTGGCCCTGCTCCAGCAAAACACTTAGAAATATTTATGGCACTTTTCTTCCATTTATGCTTGCTATTAGAAGCTTTGCTGTATTGGGTGAAAATAGACACTTGCAGGTTCATGTTACGTATTCTAAGCCATCTGAAAGGAAGCTGTTGGGCTGAAGCTGGTCATTAAAGCTCCACCTGGTGCTAACGAGGGGAGGTCAGCATCTATAAGGCTGATTCCATGACGCTATTTTCGCCCTTATTTCTGAATGAATGGAGCGTGTTCCTCTCCTCACCCTCTCCTGATGGCAGACCTGTACCTTAGAGTGGACACCTGATTTGCAGAGAGTCAAAGTAGTTCAGGTTAGCAGTCTGCTCATTTCTGCAGAATTTATACCAATTTCATATTTACTGTCCATCCTTTGAGAATTACCTTTAAAACACTAAATCTTACAAGCTCAAAACACTGATATGATTTTAATACAAAGCTGAGACCTGCATATCTCTGTTATCACATGTAAATAGAATGACAAAATAAAAATTATCTGTCTCCTAATTTACTTATTACACAAACACAACGTACAAATGCGTACACTTGCTTACCAAAATTCAACAAAGAAGTTAATTCTTTTCTTGCTATCTATTACTGTATCTGTGGATTTTTATCACACCCATAGTGATAAAAAAAAAAGAAAGTAAATTTGTATCTCGTTGTCTGATGGAAAGAATTCTGTCAGGGAGAGGTGATTGCATGCTGGGAGTGGAACTCTTATCTAGATGTGGAATCTCCATCTAAAATGGATAATTTGCTCAGCGCTTCACTTCTCATGTCTGACAGTGTTTCCACAAGCTGTTGGTCATAACTGAAGCTCGAGATTCTCAGAAAAGCAACCACCCACTATTGTGGAAAACTCCATATTTCACACTTGCCAAAAGCCTCCTTGTGTGGTCTTTAGAACTTCCGAGTGGTAAAAATCAGAAAAAAACTGATATATCTAATTTATTTTTTCTCTGGAAGAACACTCAGTACTGAAAGGAAGATGCAGAAAGCCGTTTGCCTATTAATCATAAGAAACTGATATGAGTGGATAGAATGTGGATAGAAGATGTAAAATGTCACTTGATTCATGGCTATATTTTAATTCCATGTAGTACTAATAAATTAAAACTTTTATCACAACCTTGAAACAACACCTTTTTTAATGTGGTAAAATACCAGTTCAGGCAGTTTAGCAGTAGGTGCTTTCATGAGCAAGTGAGTACTTCTTAACTGCCCATCAGCTGAACTGCAGTGTGTAGCGACAGGACAAGGACTAATGGCCTAAAACTTAGAACACAGGAAGTTCTGTACAAACACACAGAAGAACTTCTTTACAGTAAGGGTGATGGAGCCCTGGAACAGGTTGTCCAGAGAGTTTATGCAGTCTCCTATGGAGATATACCCATCTGGATGCCTACCTGTGCAACCTATTGAAGAGGTGTTGGACACGATTAAGCTCTTGGAGTTCCTTCCAGCCTCTTCAATTCTGTGATTCTGTGTCACTAAACATGCATCTCAGCCAGTCTCATGGAGGATTTTTTTTATAAACTCATTTTCCTTTGCATTTGCAACAGAATAGGAGAACACATGGAGCAGTCACTACCAGTAGTGGATAGCTCATGACATCTTACCATCGTGAAGGCAAAAGAAGTTGGAACTGGGAACCAGAAGAACTTCTGACTATTTCACCAATGAACTGGATTTGGAGTGGTGGAGAGAAGGTAAGACTTTCCTATTTACTACAGTTCCCTTTGTTTTTTGCTGTTTTTGTTTTCTGAAATGTAATTATATTGCAGTAGTTTTATTAAATTATGTGAATCCACAAGTTTACCCGCTGAAGGAATAATTCACACAGGATTAGTTACTTGTATAAGTAACACCTGCCTGACGTTCCAGGAAAGCAACCGATTTGCATCCTCCAGCATTTTTAATCATAGATTTCTTTCTGCTGAATCAGGACTGAAAATTGAAATGCCATTCACCTTTTCTTTCTCATGTTTTCCCTAAACACAAATAAACTTTTAATCTGTGGTAAAAGTAAGATAATTTTCCTAATTTGGAATACTTTTTCATGAGTCATTGAAATGCACACATATTTCTTCTAAATACAGGATTATAATGTGTTTTGTTTTACTTCTCACATCAGCTCCAGGTCTTCCTTCAAATCACACGGCAATGTGCTCGTGACAAATCTACTGGTGCATGTTTGTTTTCATGGGATCTCCTCTGATCATTTAGATATCTGACTTGAGTTTACATGGATGCTTGGCATTTATGTATTTAAAACCTTCTGATCATTTAAATTCAATCTTTAAAATGCCAACCTAAACTGAAATTTCTCACTTAGAAGAAGTGATAAAATCAAAGTATATGCATCAAAAAAACCCACAGTGTACTAATAATTAAAGGTGGCTAATTGCCCTGCACTATAGCTTGTCTGTAAGGAACCAGAGAGGTCAGTGGATCTCCTTGTGAATGTAGGAGTCTGAGCAGGATATAGGGCTGGGCATAAGTATCTGTTTGCTTTCCTAAGAAATGGATTTAAAATATTCCTGGGAGGGCTTTCAGGCTCTGCTCAGATGAATGTGTTCCATCTTGAAGATGGATAATACTGATAACACACAGATGTTGTTTATTTGTAGAAACCCATTTCTTAGATTGTAGAACTATCAAGGGCATACCGAGGAGAAAAGATTTTCCACTGTGGTGCAGCCCACCCTCGCTAAGGAGGCATTTGGCCCATTCCATAACCAGACAGACTCGTGGATCATCTCACAGATGTCTCGTGGGTAGAAATGTGCAGAACAGTATGTTTGTAGGGCCAATGGATTCATGGGTAGAAATGTGCAGAACAGTATGTTTGTAGGGCCAATGGATTCATGGGTAGAAATGTGCAGAACAGTATGTTTGTAGGGCCAATGGATTCAGGGAAGTTCTTTAGAAAGTTCTTGGTAGCCCCAAAAGCTGCATAACATCCAAGTGATCTTCCAACAGCTGATGGATTAGACCTTAACCCGCTACAAATAAGTCACTCACAACATTACAGCTTTGGCACAGCTGTTGTAGGTCACAAAAAAAAACAAAACAAAACAAAACAAAACAAAAAACCAACAACAAAACATTGAATCCAACAGCTCCAAAGTCAGTCTAAGAAAGATGTGTGAACCAGGAAAACAGAAGGTAGTTCACTGAAATGCATTTTCATCCTTGAATCGTTTTAAAAAAATCAACTTATTGACATTAGAAAAGTGTTGAACTAGAGCTTTGTTTTGCTTGTATTTGGTAACATTCACTGCCTTCTTACACACGGAGTCTTCCAGTCCCTCCATAATGTTGTGTAAACTTTTGCTTTTTGTGTTCCATGTCAAGCAGTGATCAAGAGGAGATAATGTGCAAAGAATAAGAGTTGTTCCTCCTACCTCTCTACACCTAGAGGCAATAATATTGACAGCAGTGACAGCTCACTGCGATTTTTCACAGTGACTTTTTTAAGAAAGTACTTTGCTTTGCTGCTGATTCAGCTTTTGTGGCCTCTGTGTCCGCTCCATGTGGAGCAGCTAGGGTCAGCTCCTGGATCTTCAGGATGCCTCTGTGCTGCCTTGGGCACTGCCCACACAGCCATGTGTTGGAAGAAGGGGCAGTTTTATCACTCTGCACTTAATTTCCATCTTCTTAACAGCAGCTTATTTCCCCTACTCTTTATCTTGTATATGTAGTCAGAACAGTTTGTCTCAGATAGGGTCTGCTTTTTTCTTAGTACTGGTAGTCCCACAAACCCAGAGCAAGCCCAAATACACTTTGAGGTTGGCTTTAAAACTGTGACACTAAGAGATCAGGAAAAAAAAAGAAAAAAAAGTGCCTTCTTTTTATCCTGTGTCTGGTTTTAAACTCTGATGGCTTTTCTGCACAGTTGAGCAAATTGGAATATTTTCTTATTAAGCAGTAATTGAGGCTCCTGACTATCACAAGAAAACAGGAAAAAGTGCTATACCAACAAACATCTTGAGAGTCATAATAAAATCAGGGTTCTATTAACTTCAGTTGCTATGTCTGCACTGTGCTCATCACAACAGGCAACCATTACCAAGTACAATTGTATTGCATCATGTAGACAGCTGCTGGTCTCAGGGGCATTATGCTGCTGAGGAAAAGAAAGCAGAAGATCAAAGTACAGTTAAGTGTCTCTTAAGTAATTTTCTCCTTGACCTATTTATGTTCATGATCATTTTACTTGCAACAGGAAAGTCATAGAACACACTATGAAATTCAATAACATTTTCTTTGGGAGTATTTCAGCTGAAGCTGCACTAAAATATGATCTCAGAGGTGTGAAGTTTTATTATCAGACTCACAGTGAAGAGTTTGGGAACATGCTCTATGTACATTCTTGAGTGCATGAAAACCAACAACAGCAACAACAAAAACCTATAGAGCTAAGTATGAATTGGGATCAATTCAGAGATCTCCCTTTGGCTTCAGCAGAAATAGAACTGAACTTCTCTTAAGTTTTATCTTAAGTCTAGATCCACAGTTACCGTTTTGTCATTTCATCTTTCCTGTATTAGTAAAAATAGAGAGGTGAAAGATATCTTCATAGATCACTACCTCATTGTCTGACAGAGAAACTATTTCTCACCAGTGGTCCTTTAACCTGTCCTAATTGTTCCTAGGGTAGAAGAAACTGCAGTATCCCTTGATCATTTGATGTAATTCATTGACAGGCATACTAAGCTAAGAACACTTTTTGCTGAAAAACACTCTCAAACTGTTAAGAGTATCAAAATCTTTGTAGAAACAGTGGGAACATGGAAACTTGTCTTGCTTGGGTATCATCCACTCTAAACTGATTAAGCAGTCATACATTATTTACACCTGATGGAGATTTTTCCCTATCTCGAAGATGAGGCCTTCTCCTATGCTAGAAAGTGTTGATTTAAAAGAAGCATGGGATACTCTATAAAATAGCTTCTCATGTAAGTAACTCAACGTTCTAGAGTTTTTCCAATTTCTTCTTCTCAACTGACAACCTTGTTAAAAGAACACATTCATGATCTTTGCAATGTGGCCATACAGAAATGCAGTCAGGACAAGAAACCCTTCCCTCATGGGTGCAATGCTCTGAGCTCTACCACCCAGTGATCAGCTGGTGACTCACATGCAACTAGCCAGTCCCAGACCTGCTTTAAGTTTGTTCAATTTAGGGAACTTTAATGAAAGTTTCTTAAAATAAGGATGAAAAAAAGACCCCTTTTTGACTTTGCTGTTGTTCAGCTTAGGATCACTAAGCACCGAGGTTTCTCATCACATTTGGAAACATACTCTAGTTAAACACTGAAGGGAAAAAATATTTTGAAATAACTGTCTTTGAAAGCTATGCAGCAAATGCAGCTGTAGTGATGAATAATGCTTGTTGGCATTCCCTGAACATATTGCAGATCATTTACAGGTCTCAGTGAAATGCCTACGGAGTGCCAGGAGCGAGGAGTGAATTACTGCTCTTCACACCGATGAAGCCATTTTCTTTAAACAAAATGCAAAGTTAAGGTACAACATGAACTTTCCAAACAACGTTTTCTCCTTATCTGGATAAGTGATAACTTATTTCTGGATTGTTTCTGGATACTTATTATGTTTTTATAACTTGTTTCAGCTCTATCACTGGGCAATCTCTAGATGCATTTTAGGCATTTTGTCCCAGTTGCTGTCCTTGAGCTGCTTTACCACAGTCCCTGCCTGCTGCCTGATTATTTTTCTCTGGGATTTGTATGAGACTCTGAAATCCAGCAGGATGAACTCCATCCAATAGCCAGGCATGTTGCAAAACTCTCTCACTAGTTTTTGTCCAGCAGGAGCTTAGCAGGATTAGTTGAGGAACTTTATGTATGTTATGCAGTTATCCAGGTATCTGCTAGTAGGGAGTACTTTGTCCTGATGAATTCTAAAGCATACAAAACCTACTTTTACTTTTATTTAAATAGTTATTTCTACTATAAAACAAAAGAGTTCTTCAGACTAACTGGGATAATGCAACGCACAGCTACAACCCAAGCAGGCAGCCAACCAGAGAATGACCCTTTATCATAGTTTTGCATTGTTCTCTTAACTGCGTGATGCCAAAAAATAATAATAATAAAGAGAAATCCTTTGTTCCCTTTCACTGGCGTAGAAGGTCACAAAACAGACAGTTCCTTCTTGATTACACTCTAAATAAATAAAAGCCTGATTCACAGAGGCGAAACAATCATCTGCCAACTGCCAAACCCTATAAAGGGTAAATCTGCTTTTACTTTGTGAGCCAGAGCGATGAGTCACAGAGGCTATGACTAATACCAGCAAGAATTGAATGTACCCACCAAAATACCGTCCCTTTGTAGTACAGTGGGGTTACCCAATAGCAGACCCTGATCCAACAGGTGCTGCTGGTCAAAGCCCTGGGACTGTTCTGGGGCAGTTGCTGGTGTGCATTTACTGTATTTGCAGGCATAAATTCAGCATGGGGAGTTGAGTAATTTGGTTCTTCAACTGGGAAGCTAGCCACTGTTGAAATAAACACCCTCCTCTCCTCCCCATATCCATTAGCTGCTGCTTTCAGAACATGCCGGAAATGGGGGTTCCTCCCAGGGTCCTGGAGAAGCATGGCTGGATGGTGACAGGAGGCTTTTGAAAAGGAAAACTTGCAGAGAAAGCAGCAGGGACCAAGAGAAACATTAATGTCGAAGCATACGTCCTCTTTTTAGCTTTTTAATTTGGCTTAGCACTGAAGTACTCTGACAGTTGAGCTCAATGATCTTTGCAAGACCCTCTCAACTGGAACAATTTGTTATCCTATCCTATCCTATCCTATCCTATCCTATCCTATCCTATCCTATCCTATCCTATCCTATCCTATCCTATCCTATCCTATCCTATCCTATCCTATCCTGCCCTGCCCTGCCCTGCCCTGCCCTGCCCTGCCCTGCCCTGCCCTGTCCTGTCCTGTCCTGTCCTGTTCCATGCTGTTCTGTTCTGTTCTGTTCTGTTCCTGAGAAGCTTACACTCCAAGAGGCTCTTGAAAGCTGGGTGTCATTAAACAGTTTCTTAAAATCTTGAAAACGATGTAATAAAAATACAGTACTACAAAAAATAAGGAGGCTGTTCGTTCACTTTGTTTTATCAAGTGAGTGAATTTTCTCATTCACTAAAGCCACTGAGTAAATTCCTGGTGACGTTAACGAGGTAGAATTTCACCAAATGTACTCATTCCCCTACTGTCTATTTTTGTACCTCAACAGAACTATCTCTAAGATTTTGGGGTTTAAGAGTAGATCTTACCAAGAGACATCACAGCCCACTGGAAATTTTCTTCATTGAGATGAGGATCTTTGCCATTACTCAGCTAATTTTAATTCCCATAATTAACTTACCTGAATCCTGAGCCCCACATGCTCATGGTCCCCAGCTAATATACAGAAATTGCAGAAGAAGGGTGATCTAAATTGAGCATAAATGGAATGAGAAGATAATAACAGTGGCCTAAAGATAAAAGTAGTCAGTCCAGAGATAAACACCTACGTCATCAGTCAGACATGTTTCATATTTGGGATCTGCTGTACCAAAACCTATCATGGAACTGAACAGTCCATTTTTAAATTTTTTTTAAAGTTATTATTATTTATTAAAAAACAGAAAAGAAAATTTAACCCCAGATTCAGTCAGTTGTGCAGTCATCTAATTAGAAATGGTTTTGCTGGTGTTGTCCAAGCCAGAAAAAGAAACAAAATGGCGCTGTAGTCAAACACTCAATCATGATCAGGGAAGAATGTGAATACTTGGAGACCTTTTTAGGCCCTATGTGGCTCAAAAAGCAGAACAGTTTCAACCAGTTTCTAACAGAAATAGTTGCAATTGCTATTTAAAACTGATTGGAGAAGGTATGTCTGTTTTTTATACTGCACTGTAATTGAATGCCGTAACCTCTGGAGAGTAAGGCTAACATTGCTGAATTTAGAAAATACTTAATTTTATTTGGTTTTGTGCTATATATAACACTTTGCATTTCTTCATTTTCTTCATTTTTTCTGAGAGAACCAAGCATTTGCTTTTCTTTTTTTTTCTTTTTTTTTTTTTTTTTTTAAATATTTTGAATCTGCCCCTTTTTTAATTTCTAAAAATGAAGATGTTAAGGGTAGAATTTTTCTCATGACATTTTGTGATTCAACCTTTGAACAAAAAAAGGAATTTTATTTACACATTTCCATACGTTTGCTTTAGAGCTCCCTTTCTATAGAATCCTGAAACTCCACATTAATACTACTTCTTTCTTTGTTTTTAATAACTATTTTTTAATGTTTCAATCTGCAGTGAACTTTGTGGAAACAGTGCTGTTAGAAAGTAGATCATGGCACTTTTTACTGTAGTTGTAATCTTTCACATTCAATTGTTATCGCTTAATGACAATTGGATATACAATGAAATATAAAGAAACATGCAGAGCAGCACAATAAGATAGCTGGCTTATGTAGCAACAGAAATATAGTGGAAGATAGCAGAACTACCTGACTTCTCAGTGTTAGTTTGGATATAAATACCTACTCTTTTTGTTTTGTTTTGTTTTGTTTTGTTTTCCTGCTGATTCCATCAGAAAAAATAAATAAATAAAGTTCCCTGAAAGAGCAGGGTTATAAACTGCAGTCATTTAATAGAAGCAATTTGTGATTCATATGCCAAAGCATCCCAATTCACCATGTCTGTCAGGAGGACAAATATTTTGAGGTGTTTTTAAAATAAATGAATGAAATGCTGTTAATCTGCCATTTAATAGTTATAAAACACTCAAAAGCAAAAAGACATATATAAACATGTAGAAATGGGGGAGTGAAGTCAGTGAACTGGAACTGAATCTCTGAAATTCCTTGACCTTGGGCAAGAAGTTAATTTTTCTACACCTCAGTTCCCCAGTTACAATAAATCCATAATAATTCTCCACCTTGAAGAAGTGCTGTCATTATGAACCCATCATTATTTGAGAGGCTTACATGTACAGTGTTGAATGGAGCCATAAAAATAAGCAGGCATATAAAAGTGATTCGGTGGCTGAAATAAAACTATGCTAGCATAATTCATTTCAAGTTTCATTTTCCAGGCCAAATTCTGGAAACTGGCATAGGGAATAAATCACAGGCTTATTGCTGAGGATCTGAGCTGAAAACAAATAGTTGAAATCCTCTGGTTGTCATTATGTTGTTCTTCTTTCCTTCTAGATTTCAACATATTAGGCTCAATTTTTCCCTGACTCTTTGGATATTTTGCAAGTTTGTTTGTATCTTCCACGGAACTAAATGTCTAGACACAGCTATAGGCTTGTGTTGCTTAAGAGAGCTTCTTCACATATCAGGCTGAATGGAACACAGCAGATGCTCTGCAGGAGTGAGATATGCCACTAATGCAATGAATGGAAGTGGCTCTGGAAGGAATAGAGGGACCCAGGGTCTGGCAGAGGGATTTGCTTGCAGAAGAAAGATGATAGACACGCTGAGGAATCACACCTGAACCCAGAAAATAAGAGAGAAAACCAGGAGTATAAGTAGGAAAGAAAGTTGTGTACAGTCTTACAACTTCCCATGAGTACGACATGCTTTTATGAAAGGAGGTGAGGAATAATGTAGAGTACAAGTAAATTAAAGAGAGAGGAATTAAGCAAAGGCTTTGGAAATATTTAGACTATTATTTCTTTCACATATCATGAATTTCTAAAGAGGTGCACTGTAAGCATACACAACACACAGAGCTGGGGGACTTCAACTTGCATGCATGAACTACAGCTGCACTACTACAGGATTTCTCTGATTAAAGGTCCTCAGCTCCCATCAAGAAAAAGCCTACAGAGAGAGCAAAGCCCACAGCAATGACTGAAGGAAAAGAACCAGAGATTGCAGTAGATCAAGGGAAGATGAAGAGTTACTTCTGCCTGAAAGGCCCAAGCAGCCTAATGGTTTCCAGTCCCCAAGCTGGAGAAGATTATTACAATAGTATGAAAAAAAAAAGAAAGAAAGATGTGATTCTGTAAAATAAAATAATATTTTAGACTTCTCTCTGAAGAACCATAAATTGCTTCTCTTTGAGTATGAGACGCAGCAATGCCTCTGAAACCTTTATTAACCAAAATGACCAGAGAGCAGTGTTTGCAGTACCTCTTGCAGCGAAATTGGCAACAGTGTAAAACCTATAGCTAGCAATGAAATGACAGCTTGATGGTCCATGTATCTCCAAGTCAAGAGAGGTTGTAAAGCTGAGGAGCTTTTATGTTCTTCAAGCTTTGTGCGGTGTTGGTATAGAGACTTCGAGAACTGCCTTCGAGACCTGCTCTTTGAGAAAGGGCAAAGTGTTCAAAAGCAGTGACAGCACTGCTGCTGTAGATATGACACCTAGGTTTGTGAGCAAAGTGCTCTTAGTGCTGTGATTTTTTTCCCACTAAGCTCTGCCTGTAGTCTGGCTTGACTTAGGAGGATAAAGTGACCGTGTGGCCTTGAAGTGCTTTCTTTTCTGTCTTGCTTCTCAGCAGGGTGTCAAAAGACAAACTGGTTCTTTTGGGGCCTTTTGTCAAATGAAAATAAGACAGAAAGGAGAAAAAAAAGCACAATGACAAATACCAGATTCCTGTCTTAAGAAAATTGAGTGAAAGCAAGGTAAAGACATCTTACTGAGTATAATGTAAATCGTGAAATTGTGAAATTATAATGGAATTGGAAAAAAAGCTGAACAAAATAGAGCTATGACATTTTAGCTGCAGGCTTCAGCATCAAGGGAAAGCTAGATGTCATTAAGGTGCTCTTAAAAAAAAAACAAAATCACAAAGAAAACTCTATCAGAAAAGCAGGGTTTTACAAAGGTAGTAAGGATCCTAGAGATCAGCATGAAACCAACCTGCAAAAAACCCCAAGCCCCTAATATATGCAACTACTGTATGTGATTAACTTTTTTGTGTCATAATAGTAGCAAGATGAGAGTTGAAGTATATTTGGATTAAGAACAGACGTAGACATAGACAGTTTCAGGGGAAAAAAATTTTTCAAAGCAAAAGGATTCAAAGCAAAGCCAACCAAATCCAACCAAATCAAAAGAAGTGTATTTAGCAGGGTGAAGGAGAAGATTCTCCTCCTCTGCTCTGCCCGTGCGAGGCCCCACCTGCAGTACTGCGTGCAGCAATGGAGCCCTGAAAATGATGTGGTCCTGTTAGAGTGAGTCCAGAGGGTGCCACGAAGATGCTCAGAAGGCTGCAGCATCTCTCCTGTGAAAAAGAATTGGGGTTATTCAGCCTTGAGAAGAGAAGGTTCCAAGGAGACTTGATAGCAGCCTTCATAAAGAGTGCAAGAGAAGAGAAAGTGCAGTTAATTGAATCCAACTTTGATAATATGATGACAAATCAGTTACTAATACAATAAAATTGTTACTGCTGTTCTTATTGCTATTTATTATTAGGCTGATTCCAGACACGTGGTCTTTCTACTTGATATCATTTTCCTGTATCTTTAATCCCTATTATCACTTCCAATTACCCTCATCTGACTAGAGATTATAATAGCAAGAGAAAAAGTTCTGCTTTATGTATGAATCTTTTTACTGTCTCATGAGATCTATCAGATCCTGAGTCTATTTCCTTTATTCATTCAACTCACTTGGTGTGACTGAGTGCAAATGGGGAGAAAAATCTTGGTTATCGACTTCTGCAGAGCAGGCATTAACAGTGACTGCTGGAGAAGTGTATGCTGTGTCTAACACTAGAAATAGCCAGGATCAGAAAGGGGGACAAGCAATGAGTGTTGCATGGACGAAAAGACAGGGAAGTCTTTCAAATTGTTCTCTCTGAAGGAAGAAACTTGGCCCTCCCTGTGCTATGCTCTCTTTAGGAAAACAAAGTTTTGCATGCAATTATTGTAACAGAAGAATATTGCTATTGGGAAGCATTTGACTTTCCAAAGGCAATAACCCAGCAAGATACCTCAACACTCATGTGAACTTGGAAGCAATATAACTTATTGACCTGAATAATAAAGGATGTGCGCATGGAAATTTACAAATTTATCTGCTTTTCAGCATGAAGGATAAAGACTTCTGTGTTTCAGCTAGAGAAGGAATGAATTTATTTACTTATTCTTACCAGGAAAAGATTAATATGAGCCTACGATCTCTTTGCAGAGGAGAAAAACGAATCACTGCAGATGGATTATGCATGAAATACAAAAATCTTCACCCTGTTGTGAAGAGCATTCTGAGGAATGAGCCTTGTTTCACAGAAAGTTCCCCAGCTGAAAAATGGCACCATCTGTCTTCTGCTACTCTTTAAAGAACTTTGTTCTTTGTGTGCTGTATTTCATGAACTTTTAAATGGGAATAAAATCACACGTGGAAAGTCTGAAGCATGCAGCCACGTTCCCTTCTCTATATATTGCTTGATTGTTGGAGGAGGCAATATGGACAGTGGAATCATATATTCTTCCTAGAAAGGACACCACACGGGAATCACAGCTATAGCTTTACTCCTTCCACTTCACTTCCAAGTTATTATTTTATTTTTGTGGAAGGAAACCTCCTGTCTTTTTGTGCTTGCCCAATTCAGTTCTACTTCAGAGAAACAGAGAATCAGCCCTTGATGAATAAGCTTACAAAAGGAACGTGCAACAGTCTAAAACTTCTCTTCAATGACAAGAAATAAAACTGTCAAGCTGGGCTCAATTCCTTTGCCATTTGCTGTAAAACTCAGTTCCTAGTCTTTTACTAGTAGCCTAATGGACAGCCTTCACTAACCATTCCTACATCTTGATTTAGTTTGGGAGAGTTGGGTCAGCAGCCCAAACAAGAAGAATGCAACTCACAGCAAAGACACGAACACGTTCTGGGATGCATTTTTAGCCAAGATTGAATGGAAACCATACAAAAAAGAAAAACTGTTCACCTCACTTCATCTTCTAACTTTACCTGACTTAACTATCCCTGCGGGAAAATTTTGACTTGTCAGCCAGTTGCACTCCTCATCCACAGTTCATTAGAGAAGTCATAATAACTGAAAGATAGATGCTGATATTAGGAAAACCACCAGATTCCTTCTAAGAATCTTCTAAGATTACGTGACTGTGAGAATGATATGTGCTAGTTACCATAAGAAGGAGTAGAAAAGGAAGAACAGGTCTGCTCTTTTGACCAACAGAGAGCCAGCACTGGGATATGAGAGCCTGAGTTGTCAGAGGTGGAACTGCATCAAGAGCTGTTCCCTTCAGGTCTCTGCCTGGTGATGAAACAACCAGAAAGAAAATTTCTTTCAGCTTTACCTTGTCAGAAACTGGGCTGAGAGGAGGAGCCTCCACTACACAATGCCTCAAAATGACCTGAGTTCTGTGCACATATCTCTGATGAGAGCTGTTTGGCATTGTGTGAGTCAGATGAGATCCTCAGTGAGAACAAGCTACTGCAGTCACACTGCTGCCACTCATCAGCACTCATTCACAGGGTACCAGCATGTCCAGGATTTTTAAATTGCCCCAGAAGTGCTCTGTATAGAGTTATGAAAGATGCATGAGATGATGGAAATGAATCTGAAAGACCAGGTGTTAATAGGTGTATTTAGGGAGAAATGCACTCTTCCATTTCAGGTGCCTTAGCACACAGTGTTGTGTGTGAGACTGCAGTACATTTGTTCAATTACAGTTCTCATATTCTCTCATGGCAGAGAAAGGAAAACGAAAAAGACAGGTAGTAACTGCAGCAACTGAATTAATAACTCCCTAATTATAGGTATCAGTAAAGTCTTAAGAGCTGGAATGTACTAGAAGTTAGTGATAGACATCCTGTGTGCTTTGGAAATTAATCAGTCTGATTTATTTAATTTTTTTTTCTTTATCTACCACCGTAGCTTTCCCTGCTTAATTCATCTGAGTTTTCCCAACCTTTCTCCACTCTATGCAGCAAGTCATCCTATCAGCACTAATGTATGTTGTTAAATGGACAAATTGCAGAAAGCTTTTTGTGAAAACAGTTAAAAGAGACTGTCACATTACCTTTCATTCTTACTGAATTGCTTTCATTCGTCAGAGAATCACTTTTTCATATTGTTTCCTTGCTGTCTTAAAGCATAAGAAACAAGATCTTACTTTTTCTTCTCTTTTCTTCTCACTTTCTGTCTCACTAGCCCTCCCCATCACATCAGTCTTGTGTGATTTGTTTGTTTCTTTTTTGTATCTTTCATGTCTTCACTCTCTTTTCTGACTTAACCAACTTGCAATTGCACTGAAAGCTCAGCATCAGTTTCTGGGATGGTTTTCCCTGCAACTCAGTCACAGCAGTCTTACAGTGTTCTTCCTCCACATCAGGTCCATGGCTGTAAACACTTTACATTTTCTGGTGCTTCACTCCTTGGCAGTCTTGACTTACAGCACTTTCTAGGCAGGAAACTTTGGTCTATTAGAAGACATTTCTCATATATCTTCTGTTTGTCCCAAGGGCACCACAAGACTTCCTCAGTCCATCTCACAGGATTGTACAGCCCTGCTGGCTGAGACTTTCAATAAGTAAAAAGAAGCTTCTATAGTCCTGTCCCATCCAGTTCCTCCCAAAGTAAATCACAAGCATCACTGGAAAGTCTTTTTGTCAAGGCTCAGCCCCTGACGCCAGGCCCATTTTTTCCTCTGCATAGCTTAAAGGGCTTCAAGCATCTTGTTGCATTTCCATCAGCCTCCCCAGCTCACCAAGATCAGGTCCAAGGACCTAAATACCTCCTGATCTCTCCTGATCAAGCGTTTCCTGAGCACAGCATCGTATCATCCTGGCCAGGTTTTACCAACCCCTGAGAGAGGCTCCCAGGTCCTATTCCCAGAAAGATCTACTGAATCATCACCATCACAAATCCCACTTTGAGAAATCTGGAACAGATCTGGGGAGGCCAAAGGGACCCAAGCCATATTTTTAACCAATATACAATTTCTCTTATTATCAAAATGAAATATATATATAATAAAAACATCTATGGAAGTGCAACGATTTTAAGGCTTTCCTATCAGAAAAGGTCTCTTTCTTGCATTAGCTAATTTGAGACATTCTTTAAATAGTCCTCCAGAGACTCCAGTTCCTCTTTATTACAGTTCATCTGTCTTTTATAGCTTTGCTCTCATGAAAGATTAGTAGCTGCTAAGGTCAAGGGCCATTGTGATCATTTAATCTGACCTGCATAGCATGGGCCATCCAGTGTTACCCAGTAATTTTTGCACCGAACCTCATAAATTGCAGCTGAAAGATCATATATCTTTTACTAAGAAATGTTTTCTTGATTTAAAGGCAAAAAATGATGAGAATTCAGCCTCAGAAAGTTGTCCCATGGTCTATTTATCCTAATCTTTTATGAATCTTTACTACTGCCGATAAGAATTTTTTCAATGAATGATTTTCCACCGAAGAACTGTGGGTATTGTTTAAGGAATGCAGTCCTGAGCTCCACCTCAGCGTTACTTCCTAAAAAAAAAAAAAAAAAAGAGGAAGTATTTAACATCTTAAAGAATTGTTTTTCTGATTTTCTCTGTGGATGTACTTTTGTCTCTAAATATCAGGATGATTTAGAAACTAGCTTCCTAACATGGGGTGTGTAAAGATAAGCAGCAGAAATACATTTCATGATACCTCAGAGCAGACTTTCTCAGGCTCCCAAAAGCTGGAAGATCATGCAGTTTCTAACAGGCTTGTGGTCCTTCTAGCCATAAAGCCCATTTGTGTTTGTACATCCTGGCTCTAGAGATACGTTTTTTTACCATTGTTTTTGTAAATATTCATACAAATAGTCAAAAACAAAAGATATTTTTGAAAACAAACTTTGATGGCATTGTTTTTGCAAATATTTTAAAATTATTTTTTAGCTTCTGCATCGATGTTAAATTTCCATGTATTAAAATCCTCCAAGAGTCATAATTTCTGAATTCAATGTGACTATACTTACCTATTGAAAACAGAAATTTGAACGAGGTAAGTCTCACAAACTCTCATATCAGTGTTATGATTGAGGAAAGTGGAAGTCATTTATTCAGGCAGTTGCTCAGAGGCTTTATGGACAGGCAAGAGATTCCAAGCCCACTCTTCACTGACTGCACAAGAATTGCAGTGTGAGTGTACTTCTGATGTTGCTAGCTCCACTCAGGGGCTGAGCAGAGGCAGGGTGAGATCAGGCCCGGGTGTCCAATACAGGGTGCAACAGTAGAATGTGACACACAAGCTGTAAATCCAGGAAGGCAGGCCTCAGATTAGAAAAATAATATTTGAAAATACTAATCTAAACCAATTTTAAGTAATAAATCTGTACAGCTTATATGTTTTATATGTTTTACTCTTGTTTTGGTAGCAAAATATCAACAAACTGAAAATTCTTTGCTAAGTACTGTGAAAACATGATAAGTGAAGTACCACGCCAAAAGCATACCCAGCTTAACAACACAGCAAGCAAGCACACTGCAAATGATGACAGACTACAAAAGCACCCACAATTAAGCCAGTGAATGCACTCTGGTTGCAGCCACAAACACGCTGGGCTCATTTGTCCTTTCCGTTGTGTTGGACTCTTCCACACGGCTTTGAATGGGCTTTTTCCTGTGTGACACGGGCATGAGTAACGAGGAAACGATGATCGTTGTTTTTGAGACCAGAAGTTCGGAGGTGATTTTTGCAGATGTCAAGCAGTCACGATCAAAAATGAACGATGAAATGAAATGCGTGACATGATGACGATTATAAGGATAGAACTCTTTCTTTCAGCAGCGGGTTTTCCTTCTGCATCTGATACTCCTACTGGCTGTTATACCAAGCACGCCACTCTCGCAGAGCCTATTGTTAAATTTGAATAGTAGGTAAGGATTCAAACATTTCCAAGAACTTCCTGTTTTTTGGCAGTTCAGTTTTTTTCTTTTGTAGAATGAGTTTTCTGATTTTTTTAAATTTATTTATTTATTTTTTTTGTCTTTCCAACACTCATTTTCTCAACTGCTTAATGCCCTCACTGAAAACAGTGAATGAATAGAGTTTATGTCCCATTGTGGGCCGTGTGTCTGTGCTGTGGGAAACCTTCGGGGTGATTTTTTTATTTTGTTGACCTTGAATCTGTGATATTCTGCTGACTGAGCAAAAGCCTATTTGGCTGAAATGTGTTTAATGAGAATTCATTGTCTGACTGACACAGAGCAATGCTCCTTCTGTTTGTCAGAGTAAGAAGGCTTCTTCACCCTGGAAAATCTGCTCTGAAGCAGGGAGCCTCAGTATAGAGTCCGCAGTTGTTTCAGTGGTGATACTTGCTATGTGATGGCAGGAGTTTTGTCTGTGAAAATCACTGCTGTAGTCAATAACACTATAATCAAAACTGATTTTCACAGAACAAAATTACCCATTTGATGTAAACGTCATACTGGATTATCACAGTTGTTCAGCTGATAAGCACTCCTTGTTAATCCTTGGTTGAATCAGTTTCTAATCTTCTCATCTGCCATTACACTCATCTTATGCCAGATAACATCCTTGTAAGAATCAACAATTTTTGGCCTTTTTTTCTGCAATACTTACATGTAAGCTTCCATAAGATACATACTTGTACTGATGAATCTTACAGCACAAAGCAGTGGGTCTGGCTTAAAGCTCACTGATGATTCTCTGTGTTGTGAGATGGATAGTTTCTGTTTACGGGCACATGATATCCTCACAGTAAATGATCACATGAATAGTGTTTGAAAATTATTTCATTTATTCTTAGTTGGCTTTTGGCAATGTATCAGATTTGCTGGGTTGCCTGACATCAGACTGTTGAACACCTGAGAGCAACAGGGACGTGCACAACATTCAGTTACAGATCCTTTAGTGAATCACAGAAATGCTGTGAAAAACTCTGTCAAAAGTTTTATAAAACTTTAATTCACCAGAATGATGACTGAAACCTTTTCAGATCTTGAATAAAGCTGTCCATGAGGAGAAAGACCGTGCTTCTTCTCAAGACTCTCTGGATATCCCCTTACACTCATACATTGACCTAATGCATTTATTTCTAAGGGTCTTACATTTTGATTACATCATGGAGCACAGCAATCTGACTAAGGAGCTTGATATCTCCCTCACATGCTTGTTCAGGGGTGTAAACAACAGCAGATGCCATCCTAGAATATGTATTTCAACCAAAAGCAGGTTGTACTATTGGCTCCAAAATGACAAAATGAAACACTTTGATTTGCGTTATAGGGACTACGTAAGGTAATCTGAGGGTCCCTTCTGTCACTAAAGATTCATTATTTATTTTTATATTTTGAATATTTAAATAAATAGGTGCTTACCCAAAACTTCAGGTATTAACCATCACTTACAAACAACACTGTACAATAAATAAATTAAAATGCTCCGCTTAAATGCAACCAAGTAAAAATATAAACTAAAGCCTCATGTATTTTAATGTTATGAATAGAGTTGCTTTTTTGCTTCATACCTGCGATTCTTTCATTTGGCAATATGGCAAATATGTGTGCTATAAATGTTTTTTTCTTAGCCTCTACATTTCATACTATTTTCTCTTTACTAGCGGAGTATTGCTATATATTTGCTGGTATCTGGGAAGTCTTCACTTCCAAAACTATATGGTTTGTACAGAAAACTGAATTATATCAGAAGTGACATGCCAGCCTCCAGAGCAACCCAACAACTTGACCCAGAGCTTGACAATGTCAGGCAGCGTATAAAAACATAAACCAATGCTTGTTTTTTGACAGTTCAATGCTTTTTACTGCATAACTCACATTTTTCTAACCCCAAGAACAGACAATAGAGTACACTGTGCTTTCTCATGGGTTCCTGCCTTGGGGTGATTGCTGCTTTTGCGCTGGGCTCCTCGGTGTCATACTGAGTGCAGTGAGAATGAATGCAGCGGGAATGAGCGCTCTTCAACCATGCTGAACCCTGACAGTGTCACTCTTTACAAAAAGGTACATTTAAGGAATGAGGAGTAAGTGGTAGATCTTTGCCCTTACATGTCCTGGCTGTTTACGGAAGAGCAAATAAACAAGCTGGGGGCAGACAAGCACAAATCATAGGCTGGAGGGATGGGAACTGGGATTATTTAGTCTGGAGAAGAGGCTCAGGAGAGATGTTATTGCTCCCTACAGTTCCCTGAAAGGAGGTTGTAGTGAGGTGGGTGTCAACCTCTTCTCCAAGGTAACAGCGATAGGACAAGAGGTAATGGCCTTATGTTGCACGAGGGGAGGTTCAGGTTATTAGGAAATATTTCTTCTGTGAAAGAGTAGTGAGGTATTGGAGCAGGCTGCCCTGGGAGGTGGTGGCGTCACTGTCCTGGGAGGTGTTCAGTGAACATGGAGAGGTGGCACTGAGGGACGTGGTTTACAGGCATGGTGGTGATGGGCTGATGGTTGGACTAAATGATCTTAAAGGTCTTTTCCAACCTCAATGATTCTATGAAATCCTCAATGAACTGAAAAACTACACAGTGGAAGATGCGTTCTGCCCAGAGAATGGTATGGCTGGGCTGGTACATCTCCTTGCCACCCCTGTCAGGGCAGATCCCAAACAGCCTGCACTCTGCTAACCAGGGCGACAGGGCAGGCTCACCCCACAGGTGACAGCACTTGCAGAAACGAGATTCTGTAAAATGGGCAAGAATCTGTTACTCTGCTCATGGCAATGAGGCACTTCTATTCACTGGGCACTTCACTGATCAGAGAGGTTTTCAGGGACATCTGTGGCTAATCAGCTAAACGTCTACCAGCTTGTGGTTCAGGTTGTGTTAGGTCTCCTCAGTACGCAGCAGGAGTGCAAACATCTAAATTCCCATCACTCCTCCCACAGTAAGGACAACCTCTTACTCACAGTGACTAATGGCATATTGGACCATAGAATTATCTTTCCAGTGTCACTGAGCTGTTTGTCCCAGCCCTGGCCCTGCTGAGTGCTGCGGCCCAGCTCTGCAATTCTAATCCCCACAGGGAAGTGCCTCCATGGGTGTTTAGGATGATTCCTCCCTCCAACATCTCACACCCGCAGCCGAAGGGATCAGAGGGAGCTTTACAATTCCTTTCCCCCGGGATACGTGGGGACAGCCTGTGCAGGATGAATCAGTGCCATACGTCAGGCACTGTTTGTATATGTTTCAGTGTATCCAGGCAAAGCCTTTCAACTTTCCATCCTAGAGTTCGAGCAGTACTTTCCTGAACATCGGCCAGGAAAATTTTGTAGATTTGGCAGCAGCACTGTGGGAAGCCTGGTTCAAGACCAGCCCTGAGTGCTGGAGCAGAGGCTTTATATAAAGAGAGAGAATCCAAACACCTTCCTTTGTTTCTCACTACAAACGAATACAAATGGAGCCCTGAGATTGCGATCAGGCCCTATTGTATAAGCACAGGCCTTTCCATTACTCCATTTCAGATTTTTGGCATGTAGAACTTCATTATTTTTCAGCTGGAAAACTAATTAAAATGATTTTATTTTTTTTTTATCAGAGTGTTAATGCTTTGGTTCTCAACTACTCCGCTGGCTTCCAGCCATCTAATTTCGGTCCCTAGGGCAAAGCCTGACAAATTAAGATAAAGCCATTACTTAATGTTCCCCTTCTGAGAAAAAACAAGAAGTATTTCCTGTTCTTATTAATGGCATGAAGCCAATTTCCAGGCAAAATCTTGGTGTGATGGGGCTATGCCTGAAGCACTGTCTGCAATGAGTTCTGATCTTCCCAGGTGCTAAACCTCTGCCAGCCTGGAGTCCCTTCTCCACTGCCCCTGGTCACTGAGGTATTTTTGCTTTGAGAGCCAAAATATTTGGTTTCCTAGTTAGAAGGAGAAGCTATCCCCGGGGATCCCAGGCAGGTTAGTCACAGCTGAGGAATGGGCACTGCCCAGTTTGAGTGCATTCAGAGCAGGCAAACCCAACTTTTTTTCCAAAATGTAGATAACAAAAGTTCATGCACTCCTCAAGCATATTTTTTTAATGTAAACGATACCATTTCTCCATCCTCCCCAGCTGTAACAGGTAACAAACAACCCTTCCCATGGCAACACCGTGCAAAGGTAACGCGAGGGCTCCATGAGCAAGACAGAGCTGTGAGATGCAGCTCTGGAATACAGCCAGGGTGATGCAAAAAGTGCTTAGAGGGGAAGCAGCAAGGCAAACATGAGGGAAACGCAGCGATGTGCCTGCAGTCTCTAGGGAGACACACACAGCACTGCTGTGCTTCCCTCCCCATTGGGTACCCGTGATGCAAAGCACGCGCCCCTAGGCCAGCAGAGCTCCAGCCAATATTGCTTCATTCTTCAATGCTCTCTTTATAAAATTCTTGTGTCTAAACAAAGCTGATTCAATTGAAACCTTAGCAGAAGTTCCCCCAAATATTTTCCTAAAGCCAACTTGTTTAGGGAAAGACTTGGCTAAACAAGGAAACTGTGTGCAGAGTGCTGCTGAACTTTGCTATCTGAGAATTTTGCCATGTTTGGGGCTGAAAGCAGATATTGCAAAACACCTCTGGGCTCCCCGAAGAGGCACAGAGTGGGCACAGGAGCTGGGCTGTGCCAGTATTGTGGGGTGGTAGAGCTGGGCTTGAGTCACCTTCCTTTGCCAGCTGGGCAGCTCGCTTCTGCTGATACCCTTTTAAAGATTTTTTTTTCTCTTAGATTGTTTCATTAAAAAATATGCGTAGGAATTTAATACATCCTTTTTGCTTTCCTGATAAAATCCAGCATTTCAGAAGGGAATCATTATTCCTTATGTCCGTGCACACAGTCATTGCACATCCTTGGGATTTCTAATTTCCATGCAAAACTGTGGCAGGTTATCTTGTCCTGCCACATATCACTGTGCTAAATTCCATATGGCTGAACCATACTGGGCACTTGTGTTTAAAGCAGCAGACAAGGTCATGAAAATTACAAAAGTGTGTCCCAATACCACTTGGGATTACTCAATGGACTAAAATGTACAGCTGAGCAATGCACACATTTTCTGATACAGCATTTAAGATAGGCTGTTATCATTAAGGAAAGAGCCATCATGCTCAGCGCTGTGTGACTGGCTTTACCCAAGCTGACGTGATATAGGCATTCCTTTTAGTTGTTTAGTCTGAGAATAACATTTAAAAAGTGCCATCTTCCTGCAGTGTTTTAGAGAAAGATGTGAACAGCCAGTTTTGCCAATAGCTTAAGCAGATGCAGTTTCTGTACGTTTAGGAAATTTGGCCCCTTTTTCATTTCTCAGATGTAAGCTGTAATAACCCAGCTGTGGCTGTTGCCCCAGATAAGGTCAAGGGAAAATAGATGTTCTGCCTATGTTAAAAAATTCCTTACGGCATTTTTAGGAAGAAATTCTTCTGCCTGCTTAGTTTGAAGGAGGGACTTGCACTTAGAAGTGTGAGAATTAGGATGTACTTTTACAGTAACTAAGAAAAAACACATTAATTTGCTGAAAAATTCCATCTCCTACAGTTAATTGAACATAATTGGAGCTCCATGTGTAGTTTCTCTATTGCCTCTTTACCCTCTCGAATTTCTGTATGTAGTCTTACTGTATGTGAACCACCTCCAGGGGCCTGGATGTGAAAGCTGCATGCTTTCTGAGCCCCTGCTGCTTAAAAGCTTGGGATGTGAAGATAAGATAGAAGCAGTGACCTTAGCACAGAGAGCTGTTAAGTGAAAGAGAAATAGTAAGGAAATAAGTGAAGAAGACAGTTGCTCTGCAGTGGGCAGCAGCAGGGGAGGACATGGGAAAAGAAATGAGGAAGGAGGGAAATGAGCTGTGAGCAAGATGATTCAAGAGCCTATTGACCAGGGAAATTATCTGGAGCAAGGAAAATAAACAAGATGTGATTTCTGTTCTTTAGAGTTTGTGGCACACTGCGTTGCACAGATTCTTATATATACATACTTTATATATATAAATAAAATATGTATCTTTTTTTCCTTTGTGCATTATTACAGTTTCAATTAGAAAAGAACGTGTGCATTCCTGCCATGTCTCCCTGTTCCACATCTTCCATAGCACCCACATCTCCCATAGCACATGGATTGGCAGGAGGGTGCTCCCCTGGGAGTACTCAGCACAGACATACTATTAGGTATTTTTCCATACATAATTACTAGCTACACCATTCTGAGACAGATGCCAAGCTATTTTGAATTTGTACAGAGAGCCCCTGGGGAACTTCAGAGTAAAAATATCCTGCATTCGGCAGCATATGGGCACCCACAGTGCAGGCAGCTGAGCAGGAGTACGTGAAATCCAACTCACACAACCACATTCCACACTGGAGCTTTCCTGTAACCTCTCCAAACTTCAAAGAGCTCCACCTCGCACTGCTAGATAATATTTCATCAACTTGGGTGTTTGTGTGATATTTCTAGGAAGCCATCATTTTAAGCTGAGTTGATCATAGGCATGTATTACTAACACTGGTGCTATTTGGTTCTATTTACAGTTCCAAAAATGAAGAGGCAAGCCTTGTGGAATTACTGAGAAGGTGAAAACTCTGCTGTCAAAATGTCATCCATAGCCACTATTAGATGTACTTTCAGTGGGTTTTCTACTCTATACAAAGAGTACAACAGAAAAGATGGGCAGTATTCCTGAGTACACGCAAAGTCACAGGGGAGCTGGCAAACAGAGGCAGCACCTCTGCAACCTTGGGAAACCTCGTAGTCCTGAGGGCCACAGTCTTCGACTGAATCCAGCATTTTATCTTAGGATCAGGTGTCCAAATTAATCATCATTAATCTGAATTGCCTCTGGACATCAAGCTTAGGAAAATGGAATAGATTAAGTGTACATTTACACTGCAGAAAGAATGACAGGAGTGCTTCTCTGCTTCATCTAGTTTTCATGGGCATAGCAAGAAAGATGTAGCAACCTGGGATGCTGGAAAGCTGTTTAACCATGCTAACATTGACACAGCCTTGTATTCTTTGCAGTGATTAACCACTTTCGCTTTTTGCATGGAAGACGTAGATGTAAGTTTTTGCCCAAGACCACTATTTCCTCCTTGGTAAAGAAAGACAAACATGAACAGATGTGGTGTTAAAAGTGGAAAACCACGCTACAAATTGTAGTGCAGTTATAACAATCAGACAAATTAATAGGAGCTCAAAAGAGGTTCATTCACAGGAAGACATCTGAGGACAAGAAGTATGATTTATTGCTGAACTGTTTGCGGTCTAGAGAAAAATATAAAGATGAAGAGATAAAAGCATAAAATATGACACTGTCAAGTTCACTTTCTGAATCCATTTAATTCCACCACTCATTTCCCACAGGTTTCATGAGATCGGTTTTACATGGAAAGCCTAAAAACTATTTGATCGCACAAATGGATTTCAAATAATTTTTTGAATAGGTGGTGATTTCTCAAAGATGAGCCTTTCTCTGTGGAAGTGGTTTTTATTTTGTTTTAGCTGTTTGTGTGGTGCTGAGCAATCAGCAGGATCTGCTCTGGTGACCTTGCAGTACAACGCTGCTCTCTACCCTCAGAACAAACACAACAAAGGAAGAAGCTGGGTTGAAGACCATGGTAGAAAATCCAGTTTGCTTTGTGAGCAGCACAGGACCCATGCATTCAGGTGATTGTGTTTCCTGTGCAAAACCATACAATTCCTGCTTCATGTACAGTGTACACAGTTCTGACTTCCTAATCCTGAAAAGGTATAGAAGATGTGGAAATCATACAGAGAAATGATGCCTGTATGACCCCAGCCATAATGGAACAGCTTCTACGACAGGAACATGGACAGTTAAATGGATAGCTACACTTCAGTTCTAGAATAGAAAATATTGGTGGAGGTTTGATAAGTCTCTGGACTCATAAATGATGGAGAGAGAAAACAGGGAAATGCCTCAAGGAACTACAGAAATGCTGCCAAAGCTACAAATTGACAGTGGTTTAAAAAGCAGCCAGATAGACTATTTGAAGAAAAGGCCACTAACAGTTATGATGTACAAAGATAATACCTGTTGCTGTGGAAGCCCAACAGTTGTAACTTGTTGGAAGTAGGAAGAGCATGCTGAGCAAGTACAGTCACTCATTGTCTTTACACCCAGTGAAAGCCAGTAATAGGTTACTGGGTTAGGCAAGTCTTTCACCAAGTCAGGTAGAGTGTGGCATACAATTTTTAATCCATTTTCTGGAATAGACTGAATTAATCACATGCCTTCCATAAAGCATTTGACTAGTTGAGAGCATTCAACAACCAACATAATAAGCCAACAGTTCTTGGAAGGAAGCTGTTCCACAGTTGAAATGAGCTGACTGACATGGCGTTCATTGTATCACTGATGTCCTTTGTGCTACTCCTGTAGCTATTCAAGACAGAGTAGCATGTCCTTCACTGACACAGGACAATTTGGAGGCCAGAAAGACTTATGTTGGAGACAAGCCTTTATTCTGCCATCTGAATGCTTTGCACACCATCACTGTGAGTACCAGATGAATGGCTGGAACTCAAGATCAGGGCACTCTGCTTCTTAGTGCCCAGGGTTGAGTACAATAGAGAGACCAACTCACTATTGGGTAGCTAACCATTCCTTTTTTAGTATGCATTGGAAACAAGCAGTTAAATTCTCTTCACTGACTTCAAGATGAAAAAAAAAAAAAAAAAAGGGAAGTTGGAAGAAAATGCTATTAGCATTATTTCAAGGTTAATAATCATCTCATAATTATCCCTGATGTCAAAAGGCAGTAAGCAAAGCTGGGCTACTTCAAATAATTTTCTGCATCAGTCTACAGTGATGTTTTGCCACGCTGGAAAGCTAGGTATGTAGAAACATGTGCCTTTGAAAGAGCATTTAATTATTAATTCTATGGCTTAAAGATCTTTCTGGTAAAAGACTTCTGACAGTGCCTACATAGCATATTGCTACATCAAGTAAGATGAAAAGAAAATGTGGGTATTAATATATTTAGAAACATACTTTTTATACAAATATGAGTAATTAAAATTTTCAAACTGAGTAAAATGCACCTTAAAGTATTTTAGGGGAAGAGCTATCCCAATGCACTTCCAGTACACTCTGACTTCCCATGAAATTCTCCACTCTGAACTCCCCGTAAGAAAACTGTGATTGCAGACTGAACCAAAACAACATATTCAGTGCACCACAAAGCTCCAAGCTATCAGAAGAAATCAGATCTGATGCATCTGCAACGAAAGGAGCTCAGTCTGGATAAACAAATTCAACAGAAGTATTTTACCAAACAGGAACTCCAGCCCATCTAAATCATTACGTCTTAACAATCCTTCATTATGAAAAACAATCCTAATTTTAGGCGTAAATTCTGTTCCAGTTAAAGGCATGCAGCCACCTCCCAGGAAATGTTTGTTTTCCCCTACATTTAATAAAATGGAGGTATTTAAAATGTTTCTTTGGTTATCTTTCAGCCCAGTGTTGAGAGCAACACCTTTCTTCGTGTTGATTTTGACTCATCAGCTGTCAGATGTAGACATGCATAATACTTCTCCCAGCAATTATTTTTTACATTTTTTTCCTTTGTAAGTTAGTGACAATTAAAAGGAACTCAGCAGTGTTTACTCATTTTCATTCAGGAGTGGCTTTATCTTCCATTCAAGTGTATTCGGATGCTTTTAGCAATTAACCCAGAATGAGAATACAATTGTGTGTACTTGAGGCATTGAAGACCCTGGATGCTCTGGAGTCCTGAGCCAGGCAGGGTGGCTTAGCAGTGTATACCATAATGCTATTACAGGTAATATTTCAGCAAGCTTGAAAGACACATTGTGCAACATGTCAGGAAAGCAATGTTATTTTAATCACCCTACCCTGAAACTTTCTCCATCTAGTGAGACTGTAAGCACAGCCTCCAAATTTCATCCAGAAATGACCCTCGTGGGTATTGGTGTTTCCAGTAGCCTTAGGGCAGACCCTCTGCAACCATATTTCTGTCCCATCCCCACTCAGCTGTTCTGTGTGTTTCAAGCTCTCTTGAATATCTTTTCTCTACATAAGGGCATAAGAAAGCCTTATACACCATATTTTTCAAAATACACAACAAATTTTTCCTGCTTCTTATGCATTCAAAAGCAAACCCAGCAGAAACAATACCCTTTTACTTTACTACCCGAAAGAGGAAGGGCAATGTGTTGGCTGCAGGAGCTGGGGCAAGCATCCAATGCAGGAACTGACAAAAGCTGGAAACATCTGGGCACTCTCCAGCTTCTAAACCTGCAGCTGCAGGATCTAAATACTTCAGTGGTGAATACCTCCTCCTGGAAAATCCCTGTTGCATAAATGGAAAATTAGTGAGTAGACACATGCGGACACACATACCAGCAGAGGAATGATAAGTACTCATATCTGTATTTGAAAATATTCCCTCTTACTGTTTTGATTTATTTATTTTTTTTTCCCCAGATGCACAGAGCGTCAGGGAGTCACAGCAATAATTTCCCTGAGAGCAAATCCTTTGACTCATTCTACCTCATGTCCCAATAGCATGCATGCTGCTCTTATCATCAAATGCTGGGTGTTTCCTCAAGAGTGATGTTTACCATGCTGTTTGTAGTAGGCAGTAGTGCTTAAAAAAAGAATTCTGGAAAAATCACAGTGTAAAGCAAGGAACGCTTTTCTGTGTCCCCTACCATGTCCTGCTGTGGTTGCTGAACATTTAAGCTAAATCTACACAGTCTAAAAAAAATGGAATGCTGATGAGAAATCAACTCTTATAATCTGAATATTCTGGATAAGATTAATGACTGTAGAAAACCAAGACATCAAAAAAGGGCCTTTAACCTCAACTGAAACACCAGGATGTAGCACAGAACAGCTGTTGTAACTATATTTCTCAGGTTAAGCCTGGTGCTGCTTTCTGAATGGTCAATTCAGGTGTCTGTTTGGATGCAAATGGTGCTGTATGGTTATTGAATAAAGCACAAGCACAGCCATCAAGAGTTTGCAGCCCTATTTTAATAGTGGATCCTCTGTGAAGATTGTAATTAATTAGTTACGTTCATGGATCACCCAGGCACTATAATATCCTCAAAGCTGGTCTCTGTTTGCAAAGTGTAAACCCACAGTATACTGGCACAAGACACTTTCCCTCGAAACCAACCCCAGGTTTGCTTGAAAACCTCCAGCAAGGAAACCTCCTTTCCCACTCTCTCTTCTGGGCAATCTGGAAAAGATCCAGCTGAATGTTCTCTGAAAAACTGAGGCAACTTCAGAAGGAAAGGTGGGAGGTCCCATGGAGGGGAAATCCCACCAGTATCTGGGACTGTTGCCCCAAACATGCCAACACTCTGCTCTCATCCTGCACGACACACAGCACTGGGTGTCCTGGCATCTACCCTATTGCCACACAGCAGCGATATGGGCAGCAAGACCTAATTACAAATAACTAGATGTTCCTAAAGGTAGCAAGAGAATACAATATGAGAAAAAACGGCTCAATCGTGACTGTTTTCCAGTGATGGAGAAAATGATTGCAGTGTATAAAATCCATGAATCATTTTCAGATCTTCATTCAGACAGATAAAATATTATTATTTCATGTAAAGTATTACTACACTGCATTTGAAATGGCTTTATAATTTCCTGTCTATTGCAACCCTTAGGTCTCTGCTACGTTGCTGCTTTCCAATTACCTTTTCTTATTTTTTCTTCAATATATATGTTTTGAATTTGTTTTTCGTCTGTATCAGCCCATGGATCTCCAGATTGAATCTTATTTTGTTATTTCGTGTTCTCATTTCTACAGTTAGGAATTTATTTCTTTGTGAAGACAAAAGCTAAAATATACATATGTATAAAACATCACATAAGGATGTTTATGTTGTGTTGGTATTTATGTCTGTCTCAAATATATATATGTTTGTATTTATAATATGTCCCAAATTCACTGTCATGCACATAGATAAAAAACAAGACGATATAATTATATAAAATCTTATAAAACATATAAAGGCTTTACCTTTGAATTACTACCATGACCATGCCAGTAAGGGGTGGGTAAAATCCAGCCCTGCTAAATCAACAAATGGCTTTCTATGACAGAGCAACAACTTCTGTGGACAAAGGGACAGTAAGTGATGTTTTCTACCTGGACTCGTCAAGGCCTTTGATATGGTCCCGCACCGTATCCTTATCTTTAAGTCAAAGAGATATAGACTTGAATGCTGGACAGTTCATTAGATAAATAATTGGTTTGATGGCCATAGCCGGAGGATTGGTCAGCAGCTCTATGTCCAGGTGGAAGCTGGTGATGTCACCCAGGGGTCCATCTTGGGACTGATGTTCTTCAACATCTTTATCAATGACATAGACAGTAAGATCAAGCGTATCCTCAGCAAGTTTGGTGCAGTTGACACAACAGAAGGAAGGGATGCCATCTACCTGGACAGGCTGGAAAAGTGGGCCCATGAGAACCTAATGAGTTTCAACAAGGCCAAGTGCAAGGTGCTGCAATAAGGTTGGGGAAATCCCAGATATGTGTACAGACTGGGAAAACTCATTGAGAGCAGCCCTGATGAGAAGGAACTGGGGGTACTAATAAAAAAAGCTGGACGTGAGCAAAAAGTGTGGACTTGCAGCCCAGAAAGCCAACTGTATCCTGAGCTGCATCAAAAGAGGGGTGGCCAGAAGAGTGAAGGAGGGGATTGTCCCCCTCTACTCTGCCTTTGCAAGGCCCCATTTGGAATACTGCATCCAGGGCTGGGAACTCCAGTATAAGAACGATGTGGAGCTTCTGGAGTGGGTCCAGAGGAGGCCACAAAGGGCTGGGGCACCTCTCTTATGAAGAAAGGCTGTAGGAGCTGGGCTTATTCAGCTTGGAGAAGGCTCTGGCAATACTGCACCTGTATTCAGACTTTCGATGAAGTTGCACACAATCAAAGAAACTTAGAATATACTGAGTTTGAAAGGTCCCATGGGGTTCGTCACTTCCAGCTTAGGCTCCACACAGAATAACCAAAAAACCAAACCCTAGGTCTGAGAGCACTGTTCAAATACTTCTTGAAATCCAGCAGCTTGGAACTGTGACCACTGCCCTGGGCAGCCTGTTCCAGTGCCCAAACACCCTCTGGCAAAGACCCTTTGCCTAACCTCCACTCCCCTGGCACAGCTCCATGCCGTTCCCTCGGGCCGGGTCGCTGTCACACAGAGCAGAGCTCAGCGCTGCCCTCCGCTCCCTGTGAGGAGCTGCAGCCGCCATCAGGGCTCCCCTCAGCTCCTCTGCTCTGCGCTGAGCACACCTAGGGACCTCAGCCTCTTCCTCATCTTCATAGCCTTCCTTTGGTCTAATAGCTGTATGTCCTTGTACTGTGGCACCCAAATCTGTTCCCGGTGCAGGAGGTGAGGCCGCACAGCACAGAGCAGAGCACAACCCCTGCCCTCGCTCAGTGCCGTGCTGGGGCTGGTGCACCACAGGGTGCAGTTGGCCCTTCAGGCTGCCGGGGCACACTGCTGACTTGTGTTCAACTTGCTGTCAGACAGAATCCCCAGAATAAACCAAAGATGATAACAACCATCCTAGAGACCTCTTCGTATCTTGACACTTTTGGCATTATTTATCATCATCCTGTGCCCCTCTCCTTCATGCCTTTTCCAATCTGAGTTGCACTGCTTATCTCAACAGTAATTTAATTAGTCTTCCATTTATCTCATGGCATCTGAGGGTACTGTTAATGAAGAAGTAACTAATGAAGTGTAAAAAGTAATAGACGACTAAAGTCCTCCAGATTTTTGCTCTTTTTTTTGTTTGTTGTTTTAAAATAGGATAAAATCAAAAGTTAGAATTTTTATAGAGCTTTCAAAATCTATCGGCACTCATTTCAGAAAAGCTAGTTATTGATTTTTAAAATTCTATAAAAACCACAACTAGCTTTTCTAAAATGGGTGACAATTGCAGGCAGATGGGTAATTAGTGTTAAAAAAAAAAAATCAATTAAAACTCCTCAGGGGTTATTAGATTGGATTTCACACTCTCCTGTCTGTGAAGGAGATGACTTGAGCTGTAGAGTGAATTCCTTTCACACCTGTTTCTCTGCCATTTTATTTAACTGGGTGTGGGATGCTTTATTTGCTTTTATCAGGTTTCTGTTTGCTTTGTTTTAGTCAATCCAGCAACTTGCTGTGTATTCATCTTTTTTCAAAGCCTTTTTCAAAGGTTTTCTAATGAATTATGGTAATTTAATAGCATCAGAAAGAAAAAGATGTTCCAGAGTCTCCACCAGGCTATCTTGGGAATCACAGCAACCACTTAATAAGCATCAGTTTTTTCTTACTAAACTAAAATAGGACTTGGCACGTACTATTTGCCAGCTGTTGTACATTTACCAGCTTAACCACATTTTTAATGTTGATGAAGTACTATGGAGGATAGTACTTAGCCTTATTTGGATTAAACTTTACACTGTGCCATATCAGATCCTTTTTCATTTGCATTTTATTTGCTTTTTTCACTTATTTTTACTGGACACAGATATCAGTAGTGTCCTGTATTCATCTAATTAATACAAATCATTACATGCCTGGAACAATAAGATCCAGTTCTCTTACGGTGGGAGATATTTTAAATTATTTACAAGTCAAAAATGCTGGCATCACAATCTCTCTCCATCCCAAAGGAACTGTAAATCATGTTCATAATTAATGGTCGTAACTCAGAGTATAAAGCCTGCCACATTCCACAGCTCCAGGATTTCCTAAGTTGACATTACTGGGCTTTGCGTGGGAAACTTGCAGATTTATATAAGTTGCATTTTTTAGCAACAAACTATTTAACAGCTCAGCCTTACATTAGGTTAAACCTTCACCCCTTTTCAGTGAACTTATACAAGGATTCTTTTTGCATCTTCTGCCTGAGCTTCCTTAGTAAAGTGCTGCAGTAGAATGGGGACTTTAGGAGCCCTGAGACAAATCCACTGTTCGTGCCACTTATCACTTTCATTAGAAATGTCTAAGACAGTAAAACCCTAGTGATCTATAACTGGAAGTATAGTGATAGATGTAGTCACAAAGTAGGAGGAAGAGGCTAATGTTATATTGTTATAGAATTTCCCATACTCATCTAATTAGAAGTACTACCAAACTCCACCGAACTCCACCAAAACCGTGATTTCAGGTTGAGCATTTTAAGTGAGACTTCCTCCACTGACAGTGACATGGGAAGAAAAATGAATATTTTGTTTTATCACAGTTCAGATTCCAAACTATCATTCAGAGCAAAGAACTTGGGAGAAGTTTCAAGATTCAGAAGATAACATCAGATGTAGTTGCATCTACAAAGATGAAGTTTAACTAAAATATATAAATAGTTGAAATGGTATTCAGAAAAAAATCACCACACCATACTCTTCATTTTCACCCTATGAGCTGAAAAGACAAGAATGTCTTCTGCTTAAGTAACTGCAGAGTATATTGATGAAATAGGTAACATCTCCAGGTCGCTGCTTAGTATTCATTCACAGTGCAATATCTGGTAAGAACGTTGTGCTTTTTTAGCAATGTCTTACTGAGCATCTTGTTAGCGAGACTCAGCTCTCCGTGTTTTTGTCTCGTGGCTATTATAGAAAATTTAATACTTTCATATTTATTCCATACACTTATTACAGCCATCAGAACTCAGCAGGAAGAAAATCTGTGTGCTGCTGCAGCGCTGTAGCACTGCGATCTGGACAAAGGCAGGTACCTGTTCATTCCCATTAAGTATTAGCCTGACAAAATGGGGATATAAGTTATTCATCTGCTGGTTATCAAAGATGAGCCTTGAACAAAACTCTAAGCTTGAAGGCCATAAGCTTTGTAGTGACGGTTGCAGGGGAGACTCCCAGTCATTGGCCATCTGAAGTCATCATCACAACATCACAAACACCCTTTCACCAGAGATAAATTCTGATTCCCTCTCTCAGATCTTCACAGTACATAACTGATAGTAACTTATAAGGAATCAGTTCTCATATTCCCTCTCTGCTGACCAGTAATAAAACCTTTGCCTTCAAGAAACCTTTATGAGTAAGAGACTACACTGATCTGAAGTAAAAACTGCATCTCCAATATGTCAGACCCAAGCCTCAGACCTGTGCAGAAGGATTTGCACCTTGTACCATCGATATGAATCTCTCCAGCCAAAGTATTTATTTCAAAGTATTATGCTACTGTGCCAAGATGCCTCTTTACATACTACCCTTCACTTTGATCTAACAAAGCCTAAAGGTTCAGCAAACAGGCTGAGTTCTGTGTTTGATGAAATCCCATGTTAATCATAAAACTCTAATCACTGCTGGAAACTCATCAGAAATACCTTGTCCTCTGCTTGTTTGCTTCCCCACTGAAGAGCTCATTTCTCCTAGCTGCTTTCATGTCCCTGTATTCATGCCCTGAGGTTGTGACATGCCTCTGCCGTAGCACACCTGAAAACATGTTGTTCTCTGCCTACATTGCCTATGAACAAGAAGGCACACTGTGTGTACTCACGTGACATTTTAGATTATTTGGCACCAACACTTGTGATATCTAACACCGTGGAGGCTGCTGGCCACAGGGTCAAGTATCAGACTTACATAACTTTCATTGATGAAGCAATAGGAAAAATATTTTCTTCCATGGAAATTACTGTTAACATTTTCTTTTGTTTTAACCTTGTCAGAATAATATTTTTCGAAAATAATTTCCAATTCCTGCTTTATGAAACCAGCCTTATACTGTTTACAGGAGATGTAGATGCAAAACTCCTTAATATTATGCTCACCCATTCAGTTTTACTCATGAACATGAATACTGATAGATAATAATAATCTCAGGTTACTTTATATTGGATTATTTGTAAGGTGAATAAAGGTTTCTAATCGGGGATATGTGTAGAACTTTTGAATGCTGACTGCATTTCTTTGTGTATTGAACTAAATGGAAGCTTTATAGAAAAAAAAATGGCTGAAGATCTCCACAGACACAGACACAGTGAGAACAGGAGCCAGCTGTTAGCTTTAAAAGTCCAAACTCCAATATATCACTCACTTTGTTTACGCTTTCTGGGAACCGCAGTGCAAAGGAAGATTAGAAGGGTTTTAGGGCTCTTGGAATGGAAGGTCCATTTGTGACACTCTGCCTTAACAGCGGCTGACACGGGCAAGCTGTGTGGGGAAAGGTATGAGCAGATGCTGAGATATGTAGATCACCTACTGTTTTTAAGAAAAGTTTTCATATGAAAGGCTCTTGTTCTTAACAGAGAAATTTTTGTGGGTAGAGAGAATATCTTCAATAATTAATTTGCCTATTGAGGGCTCTTGCATAACACCTGAGCTTTATTCTACTAAAATCTAGTTATGGGTTTATTATATCCTTGGAACTCCACAGCTGGAACAACTCTGCAATAAATGCTTTCTTTATAGAAAAAAAAGTAAAAGATTTTTGCAAGATACTTGATTCTGACCTGCACCAGTTTATACCCAGGGAAGCTGGCATCCTCCATGTAGGAGGCCCTTTCAAAGGGAGATGGAGGCTCTTAGACCATAAAGATGAGGGTGTTCTTTCATTTTAACAAACATCAGCTGCCTGCTAAGTAAAAGTAGTTGTGGAAACACTTCTCAGTTTAAAATGGTACTTTCTTTGCAACAACTAAAGCAAATGTTATCCATATATAACTGAAAGCAGTACTTAAAGAAGTTACAGTCCATTAAAAAAAAGAAAAAATCCAAATAGAGGCTATGTCAGCCAGAAACACTGTGTACAGATGTGACTGCAGAGGCTGAACTCAGGGGTTGATTCAGGAGCTGTGTCAAACACAAGTGTGCCAGTGGTCATGCCTGCCCCAGCACAACCAGCCCCAGCCCCAAGCTCATAAGCAGGACCTGCTCAGTGTCACAGAAGAGGGGATTTTTGCACTCCCTTGTGCCTGCACTGGACTCTCCTGCTGCCACTAGAAAGCACACCTTTAGCAGCCTAATGGTTGTCTTCGCTGATTTGTTTGCTATTAGATCCCAGCAGATCCCAGTTGAGAAATCTGATGACCAAGGAGTGGGTAGGAAGTTCAAACTGAAGTTTACCAATCACTTATTTTTATTATTGCCTCATCTTATCTCCCTGAAATGTTCTTCGAAGATTCTCAGAATATTAAAATAGTGGGCTTCAGAATCTGAAAATCTACAAAAGACAAATTTCTGAATCAAAGCCTAGAAAATCACTGACCTTTCAACATTTCTTATTCTTGGATCTGGTCTCTACTCTCTGTATGAGAGACCCATGGGAGACACATTTGGAAACACAAAACTGGGAGATAAGTGTCTGTAGAAGGCAGACTGAGGACAAGGAATAAGACTAATGAAGTTTCATGTGAGAGATTCAAGTGCTTCTTTAAAATTGGTTCTTTCAAACACTAGCTGTTATCTATATGCAAAAAATGTACAACAGAAACTGTGTTGTGCTGTTGAAGGCTTTCTGAGAACTAGGATTTAAGTGCCTCTTCCTTAAAATGCTCTAATCTGAGATTCAAACAACTCTAAAGGCCTAATCTGATTCCCTTCTGCAGAATTGCACTCTTCAGAGCCGTAGCTCTTCAGATAGGCCCCTTTTCAGAAAATGAGCAAACAATCTCAGGTGGTTTAATCATGGAATCAGAGTCATAGAATCATAGGATATCCCAGTTGGAAGGGACCCACAGGGATCAAGTCCAACTCCAGGCTCCACACAAGACCACCCAAATTCAGAGACTGTGTCAGTGTTCTCAAATGCTCCTCAAACTCTGGCAGCTGGGGGCCGTGACCTGGGGAGCCTGTTGCAGTGCTGCCTCTAGTGAAGGACCTTTTCCTAACACCCAGCCTTACTCTCACTCATGCAGCTTCTTGCCATTCCCTTAGGCAGTCTATAAACTAACTAGTCATCAGACAGCTCATCCTTTATCAGTTGGTAAAAGGTCCCCTGAGAGAGCTCTGTGTTGTACTTGTCTCTCCTTCCTCTCTCCTTATTTAGCAATGGCAGAATTCAAACTGTAATCTGCAATCCTTACAGCCAGGACTGCTCAGGGTTGGCTCTGGTCTGCCTCTAAGAACAAACATATGGAGATACTTTCTTGAGTTTACTGGGACAAAAAGGGCAATGAGAGAAGTGATAGATCTGTACTCATTTAGTATGCACAGCATTCACCAGTTACAAAATCACGTAGTAGTCATTTCAGAGGCTGTGAAGACCATCCTGGACTCACTTTCCTTCTCCAGCAGACCTTTTCGACACACCATAGCCATCACACAGGTAGTTGCCAGTCATGTTCTGACAGCCTGTTCTGACAGCCTGTTCTGACAGGGGAACGTAGAACAAGCTTGTTTTAAAGCAGAACAGCTGTCAATGCAATGGAAAGCTTTTCACTTCCAGGAAGCCTCTCCTGCACTTGACAGATTCTACCTTCCCTTACTCTTCTGCCCTCTTTAGGTGGATCAAATCCGAAAGAATTTGGTGTGATTATGTTCTCATAAAGCAACACATGCCCAGGTCTTAATACTTCGATTGGGTTTTCAAGCTGGTTAGCTACTGTGTTCACAAGGAAGAGCTGACAGCCTCAGTATGCCCTGCCTCAGGGCCCTCCTCAGGGCTCGCTGGGAGGCCTGTAGCAGGGAGGCCACTGGCTCATGTTCACATGGCACCTCTACATCTGCAAGCCAAGCAGAACAAGCTTGTTCTTCAAGCTTGCAGAAGCTTGGTGTATTCCCTTGAACCTGTAGGATCTTCTGATTTTGGCTTGGCTGCTTTCCATTGAAGGTCATGTTACGCTGTCTACTTCACTTTCACCCAAGCAAGGCAGACTCTGAGGGGTTCATTATCTGTTTTACTATGCCTGTGTTTGTGTCTTCTTCAATAGGTTCTTTCAGATCATAATAACAGTTACCATATTTTTCCTTTGGCCACTTTCAAAGCAGAAGATGCCTCCAGCTCTCTACTGGGAAAACATCTTTGGTTTGTATGCAGGAGCCTCTTTATAATCCATCTTAACAACCTGAGGAAGTAATTCTAAAAGGATAAAGAAAGTTAGGGAGATGTGTCTTTATGTGGCAAACAAGTGAAAGATAGGAAGAGTTCAGTAAAAGTATTCAGGGACATTGCTCTGGCAGTCACACAGTGCCATGAAGAGTCCAAAGCTGAATCCTGAGTTTAGTAACATGATTTTCAGCTCCCCAAGCTCCCGTACTGTGTTTAATTGTTAGCATTCCCATTTTGTTAAAAACGTGTTACATTTTGCATTTCCCTTTCCATTTCTTCTTAGATAGATCAGTTCTTTATCTCTCACTGTATAAGGTTTATGCGAGGTGACAACTGACAGCAACAAGCACGGAGATCAAGTTTTAGGGATCACTGGAGCTTCTACAAAGAAACCTGTGAAAAATGCACCACATTTCATTGAGCTCCTTGTGTCAGTTTTTCTCACACACAAACATGGATCAACTGCTCAAAACAGATAGTGCTTTACTGAAAATAAACAAGAAATAGAAAACAGAAGGTAGTTGAACAACTTAATATGCAGTATTTATATCCTCCCTTCCAAAAGCTCAACTGCTTGGCCTCCACTTCTCTGTGGTCTTGGAGCAGCCACTGTCAGACAGCAGCTCCCTGATGCCGCTCCGGTTGCTGGAGACCACAGGGTTCTTCTCATTCTCAGGAATACCAAGGCACAGCTGGAGACCACAGAATCACAGAATCAGAGATAAACAGATATCAAGTCAGAGTGGAGTTACAGGTCAGTAGGGGTCACTCCTCTCTCCAGCTCTGCTATGAACAGGCCACTGCTCTCACTCTCCCCATTTTACCAAAGCAGACCTTTATTTCATGGCCTTTAAAATTGAAGTAAAAACAAACAAACAAAAAGCTGGTACTAGTCAAAGGTCAGCAAGAGTGTTGGAGAGAAAAGGGCTGAAATGTTTCTAACTGTGGCAAAACATTTCTGTCTGGCTACAAAGTAAGCACAGGCTGCTTTACAGTGGAAGGCCTGCCTAGCTTTACCATTTCTCCCAGTAAGAAATACAGTCAGTAGGTAAAGCTCTGTAGTTGCAGAAAGTGATTTTGATTCTTCTTTGGAAAGGGCAAATTCCTCTCTAAACAGTTATGAAGCCAAATCTCTCAGTTTACAATCCAGACAACCTAAGGTTTGGGTACTGATGATAAAGAATGATGCAGTTTGGGGAATTCTCTAGCTTTCCCAAAAACGTTTCACAAACCATTTTTGCAGTTCATAAAGAGGAGTAGGAAAACTGTTGCCAAGCAGTGGGTATAGGGCAATGAAGGGACAGCATTGTCTGCCCATGCATGGCAGCAGGATCGGGTCAGTGCCACCAGCTCACATGGGCAATGTTCTTGGAACCAGGATAGGCTGAAGCTTTCTGTTTCCTATATAAGAGGAGAGAAATAATGAAGTAAAAAGGGAACAAAACAGAAAATGATAGACCAAATTTTCCAGCTCTCAAGATCTGTAGTGTACTGCATGTGTGTTTTAATCCACAGTTTGGATGACTTGATATGCCTTTGTTAATAATACTTTTTAAGTGTATCCTTCAAGCAGAAAATACATTATCTCATATGTTATTCCTGTCACAAAACAAATCAGTAAAAACTAATAATGTATGAAAAACACAGTACACCATCAAAGGGCACCTGCTGCATGTTTGATCTCTCTTTGTGCTGTCTTTTTCTAAAGCAGATGTAAAGAAGGACAATTTGAAAAATCTAATAGCATTCCCTCAGCTGCTGTGCTTTAATATGTAGTGCAGTAGATGGAACAAACACTAGAGTCTCTCCACCATCTGCAGGCTGGATCTAATTTTTTCCATGCTTCCTCATTTCTGAGAATAAAAGTGGAAAATCTCTGATCTGCTTCATGTGTTTGCTTTGTGCCACATGCTGGTCCCCACAGAGTGCAGGCACACTGATAGAACCAGCTCATATATGCCTGAATGATTCTTGTTACAAAATAAAGCAGGGTAAGTAAGCCCTTGTAGTTTGTAATTTATCTTGTATCCTTCCAATAAAAGTGGATATGCTTTTGGTGATTTTAGCAATGTTGAAAGAAAATGCAGTGCAAAGGGAACTTTCATTAACTTTCAGCTCATTTTGGCAGCTAACGCTGGTGAAAACACAGATGGGCATGAAGATCAGAGAGCAAAGCAGCTTTCCCCTTCATTCAGGTATGTGGCAACTCACAGCCTGAAGGATTACCTCTGATTTGTAGTGGGCACTAAAGAAATCAGAATTTCAGCCACTGCCAATAAATGCCTTTAATTACTGCTAGCACTAAGCAGATGATATATTCTCACTTATGCTGATAAAGGGTGCCCTGAGCCATCCCTGGAGAACCTGAGAAACACTAGGGGCTGCCAGTGCTGGGAAGCAGCCTGTCACCAGACTCAGCTAGCCCTCTGCTCTGCCTATGTCTGCTACATTCGCCTGTGCCAGCATCAGCTTCAGCCATTGAAGCAGCCAGAGACACTGCTTGGGGGAAGTGTTTCACTATTACTAAGAGTACAAGCCAGCTGAGTAATGTAGGAAACTTTCTGCAAGATTTAACTGGAAAAATAAATGCCAGGCCTAACAGTACAGATTGCAGATTCCTGTGTCCTTTCATTTGCTGTCCTACTGCGGCAGGTTTGAAGGAGTGATGCATGCATTCCTCTGCTCCCAGGTGAACAGATGTTGATATTTCTGATAACACCACTTAGAGTTTTTGGTATTTCCATAACTAATTTAAAAGAATAAAAGCCAGTAATTATTTAAGGGAATAGAAAGCATTTCATTCCCTTCTGCTCCCTCGAGAGTGTTTAGAGTGTGTGGCTGAAGGGAGCAGTGGGGTTCTAGAAGCTTCTACAGATGAAGCTCCAGCCACATCTGTATGTGCATTTATCAAAAGTAATGACATCACCTTTGAGTAATACTGTGCTTTGAACTGCGTCACAAACATTACTAATTTTGAAGGAGGAAGAACTCTGTCCATGTATTTCTTGAAGTTATGACAACAAATCAGTGTTCACAGATTCACATAGACGCAGGTATACACAAAAGTATTGGAATGTGTTTTACACTTCCCTCACTCGTTGCTGGGCTAAAAAATAATGACATGCTAGCTCCACACTCAGAAGATATTCATGCACTGTCAGAACTTATTAACAATGTATTAAACTTAGTGCCTCATACTACATGCAACACTGCTTCTTTCTCATTTGGCAGACACTTAGAAAGAGCTGGCAGAGAGAAAGTAGCCTTATAAGACAGCTTTTACTTTCTTGTGAGAGAAAACCATATGATTTCACAGCAGTAAAAACACAAAAAGCAAATAAAGCACCGAGATCAATGGGCAATCAGTACTCAGTGCATTAAAGCTGGAATCCTCAGCTCAATTTACCTCAATCTACTTCACAGCAATTTTAACCACACTGCTCCTCACCCTCCCCTAATACAATTCAGCAACAGAATGTTGGATCTAGGTTGTTGGCTCCACAGGAATGATCTTCAATTAACATTGGCATGAAATGAAATCATATTTCCTATTTTTCACTATGAAAGACTATACACTACTTTCTGGTAAATGTTTGCTTGTGGAGGCTCACTGTGAAATCTGGTCACTAACAGACAGTTGTCAGCTGAAGCATTTCTTCTCTTTTCTACACTTCGGATAATTTGCATGATCCTATTTATTCTGATTCCTTTGCAGTTTAAGTTCACTGATAAAAGAGAACCTGAGACTAACTTCCCAAGAGATCCATCAAGAGAAAGTCTGAGAATACAGTGTGGTGCACAGGGGGCAGCAGATGGAGATGTGTAACAGCTGTATGCTTATGTGGGCTCTGCAGTGACACTGGAGGAGTAGCTGCTGTCAACACCTTGCCCACGGCGTTTTCTCATGAAGTCTCATTTTCAAATACTATTGCTATCCATCAGTGTTAAGGAAAGAAAGCTGAAAGCCATCACTGAAAGCATCACTCTACCTGAGTGAGAGAGATTTCAAAATAAAGGACTCCAAAGAGAGTTTCCCACCCAGAAAGCAATATGTTGGAGTTGAAATGGCTTACATGTATTTAGTCCACTTTAATAAGAGTGAATTATCCTATTATCTAAGAACCTGAAGAATTTAGGAAATATTTTACAGTTGTCTTTTACTGAGGTAGGAAAGCACTGAATTCAGTAGCAGAATCTGTGGGCTTGTACATAAACAAGTGCTCCAAGGCAAAAAAGCACGACTCACCTCTTCAGCTAAATTAAGGTATCCTTCCCTCCTGGGACACCGCCACCAGTGTTGTTACAGCTGCTTCCTTGTGGCATTTTCTGGACCATTGCATGTCCTTTTCAAACAGATCTCCTGAAATAGTTCTGCTGCATTTGTGATCAGGCTGACAGCAATTGCAGGGACACATGGTAGAGCAGCAAAGAGGCACTGCAGGCAGTATCAGCCAGTTTGGGCACACGGGGAATCCTGTCAGAATGTCTGGAAAGGGCCAATCCATCCTCCAGGCTGGCAGTGCAAGTGCAGGGAGACATCTCTCCAGGAGGAGGCTCCCAGCTCTTCTGGTGCGAACAGGGATTTTACCTACATGCTGATTTGTAAATCGAGCTCTTCAGGCTCACCACATCTTTCCCAGCATCTCACTGAGACATGTTCAAAAGGCATTTGCTCAAACTTACTCTTCTAGGTAGCAAATAGCACAGAAAAGATTGGAGAATCTTGGAGCTGGGTTGGAAAGCTCTGGGCTTGGAATCAGTAAACTCTGAAATCATACAAGGGAAGGTAGTATTTATTCCCCTTTATAAGACATAGAACAGTGGTGGAAATTGAAAGCTAGTGGAAATACTAACAGCCTTATGAAATCTAGCTATTGATGTTTTAGATCTTTTTCCACTCTTTTCCTGGGCACATTAGCTAACGGATTGATTTCCCAAAACTCAAAATAATCATCAGAAATAAGAATAGGAAGAAGCTTTCACAGGAAAAAGAAAGGAAAGAAAGGTCACCTGATTATTTGTTCAGTTATGTTCAGTTCAATATTTCCTATGAAACAGACAGAAATTAGAAGGATGAGAAATACTCTGATAATATTTCTAAATCATTTTTCCATTAATCTTCCACACTCATTCCAATGATTTCATGAGAGGGCACACGAAAGATGCCTGGCAACTGGAACCAAGGAGCTACAGACTTCTTGTTCATTCTATTTAAGAGTATGCACATCTAGTGGAGTAACCAGTGAGAAAGTGATCACAGTGTACTGAAATCAACGAATAAAAGTCTTCTTTTTTTTTTTTTTTACCTTGTGTTGGCTGTGGAAATAATAAACTTCAAGCATTCATACCCAGCAATCACAGAAGTGTCTGCAGTTGGTTGACCTCCAGCTGCTGCAGCCATTATAGCTCTAGGAGCTTCCTTGGATTCACAACCATTGAAAATCTCACCTCTTGTTTTCCTATATTCTTCAAGATAAATCTGTTGTTATAATGGTGAAGAGAAAACAAAGACTCTGGAGGAGACTGTTAACATTTTTCTTTCTATCTTCCCAGAACACCCAGGTGAAAGGACCTGGCCTTAACACTTCCAGAGATGGCACATCCACAACCTAACCAGGCAGCCTGTTCCAGCACCTCACCACTCTCTTGGTAAAGAACTTTCCCCTGATATCCAACCTAACTCTTCTTTCCTTTAACTTAAAACCATTTCCCCTTGTCCTTTATTTACCCTGGTAAAGAGTTGATTCCCCTTGCTACTACTCACTACTAAATTTATTTGTCATGTTTCAATGTATCTTACAAGACAGTAGAACTACCTACAAGTTTATATCCTGTTAGATTAATTGTCATTGCATTTAAACCCACAGAAGAATCTGAAGGCAGCCAGGACTTCTTACTTCCAATCAAGCATTTCAGCCCATGTGTCCTGATCTGTGCTTCTGGATGCTAATTGGAGGCATTAGACCAACTTCTATCTGGATGAGATTTGCTGTTACTTGCCATAGCCACAGAATGAGTGGCCAAGGGTCATTTCAGACCACCTCCTGCGAAGTGCCAAACCCAACTGCCAGTGTGACTGGGCAAGGCTGCTAGGTAGCACATAGGGGCAACAGGAATACTCCAGGTATTGCCTCAGTGAGTCAGCCACTCAGAAAGGGTGATCAAATAAAGTATTTAAGAATAGATAGCCTGAACATAGTACAAATGTCCAGTACAAAATGCAGGACATTTAGCAAACATTTCTACACAAAGCACCAGAGCAATGCTCAAGACAGAAAAAAAAATGAAGAGAAAAAATAACAAAAAAAATAACTGTTGGTAGGACTGTGCAGCATACTGCTCAAGAAATTAGTGTTAGATCAACAGTGTCAACCAATTTGGCTTGTGAGGCAGCTCCACTGACTTCAGACTAAGCTAATGGCTTCTCAAAGGAATGGAACTCATTCCATGGCTTCTTTGAACAACTTGAAAGTGTTAGAAGCTATAAATATTTGAGATGATTGCTTCTAAATTGGGCTTCTGAAAAATGAACTGAGATGAGACTAACAATAATACTATGCAAGTGGGAGAAGAGCAGAGGGGAAGGTCTTCAGCCAGATCATAAGGCTTTTCAGCCACAGCTGGACATTTCCTGGGTGACATTCCTTGTCACTTGTGTACCTGCATTATTTACCTGCAGGTAGAGCTTGCTGGCCATTCAGACTTAAGTAAATTTTTGGCCAAAATCCTGATTTGACTCCTCTGGCTATGATTCAAATGGAAAAATGATAAATAATGGTAGGTTTACTTAGCCTTTCTCCATTAAGATTCTGAACAGTAGTTGTTGATATTTTGGAGGTAGCCTTCTGTGAAATGCTGCCAAACCAAACACATATGGCATGCAAACACAGATAAAGAACTCCATATCTTGCAGGTAATTAAATTGGGAAGATTATTTAAATAGCAGGTGTATCTAGAGTAAATCAAAACTACAGTTATATTGACACAGAAAAATTAGTTTAGGTTTGACACTTTTTTATTCTAGTCCCTCATTTTCTGTTCTCCTGCAGCTGAGGGGATATTGCCTCAAGTTAGATGGGCGCCAAGAAGTTATAAAACAAATGATCAAACTACTAATTAAACTGCAGAAAACAACAGTCAAGATTAGAAATCTTTGGGGTTTTTTAATTATAGATATCACTAATAAGTGATTACACTAATTTATGGAACGTTAAGAGTTGAATGAGTGGAAAGGCATCATAATCCCTCCTACAAAATCATTTTTTCCTACTATTGCAGGACAGGCATAAAAATCCTCTGGAGAGAACTGGAAAGCTTCAATTTACTCATTTATATACTTACAAGAGTCCCATCTGTGTGTTCTCGTTCATAACAAAGACGTTGAGGCTTTTCCTGATTACATATTGAGTTTTAAAAGCTGAGCATTCCATGTAGTGTTACTTTCTTCTCATCCAAATATGAAGAATAAGAAGCAGCCTTATTTAAAAATCAGCAGAAGCAAATGATGACATATTTAGAAAACATGCATATACTGCCTGTGCAAGTTACTGAAATGCCCAGCATTTCTCATCTCCAAAGTGAGGAAGGCAGTGCTGCTGGTGCAGCATGGCTTCAGAAAGGTTGCCCTGGGGCTGAGAATGAGGGAACAGACTGCAGAAACCACAAGTTCATGGTTAGCTTTCCTTTATTTCCCTCACTGATTTTTAATTTTGGTTAGAAGCTCCATTTCCAGAGTTCACTGTGGTTTGTGTACATTAATATTCTGATAAAATGACGGAGAATGTATAATGATTATAGTGCACTGCAGATGAATTGCTGTGCCCTAAACCCTACCGGGTGTGTGGATGAAACAACAGAAACTCAAGTAACATAAGCCTCATATACAGAAAAACTGTGGGTGTAGGAATCTGGAGCATTCAGCTACAGAACAGTGGGAAGAAGGATGGTAAAAGCCCAGCAGGACTTGAAACCAGATGGAAAGAGAAATTCTAGAGATAAAGGAGTGAAAGTAGAGTCATTACCTGTATCTGACAACATTTATATGGCATTTCAGGAACAGCAGTGCCTGCAGCCCCCAGGTTTATGGTAGCATCCTTTGGGAGTATCCCTCCACCTTTGTATGACACCTACAACAGTTGCAACCTTCACAGCATCTCCATTCTAACTGTAAGGTGTTCTGGTTCTTGCAGAGGAATGCTTTCAACCTGGAGGCTGTATTCTGCTATTGTATTCCGCTTGCCTTTTAAGCTGTAAAGGGAAATGGCTAGGCAGCAATTGGCTGTCTGCACTGAGAAACACATCACGGCTCTGCCACCACTCACAGGACTAGCATGCCAGCCACAAATAGGGCTCTGCACCCATAATCTGCTGACAATAACTAGGACCAGGGAGCTCAGAGATGCTGCTCCTCTTGGTGGCTTAGAGGCAGGGTGCTCAACACTGCTGTGCTTGGACACAACATAGCAGCAGCATCCAAAAGTAGGAAAAATACGATACTGGCAAATATGCTGCCAGCCAGGGGCAGCAACGCCTGAAGAGGAGAGTTACTGAAGTCTGGAAATGACATTTTCTGCAGGAAGAACTTTGAACTGTCAGTAGTTAAGAGGAAGTGAGAATTTTACTTGAGCTTTTTTTATACTTCTAAAGTTCTCCCATGGGATTTTTAGATAATATGCAAGAGTTTGGTATCTCAGTCATGCCATAAACTTCACATTAGCACTGTAACATCCTTAATTTTGCTAATTACTTTTATTCTGCAACATTTGCTCATGAAAATGATCCTTTGAGGGCACAGCACACAAAAGCATCACTTATCACTGCATTGCATTTAGGCTCAAAGGGACAGCACCGTGCACAGTTTAAAACCTCTTTCTGTAGTAAAGCAATGTTATTAACTCAAGCAAAGGAAAAGAACGTTCAGGGAAAAAAAAAAGCTACCGTAGAACCAACAGGTTAACATTCTTTTAGATAGACTTTTTTATTTTCCCCAAGTAGTTTAGAGATGTCTATGTTTTTACTAAGCTCCTCATTTGAAGTGACTCATAGCTGTGGCATCCTATAACAGAAGGGATTCCTATTTGGACTCCCTACAGGGCACCTCCTTGCTACTTACGTATTAATCAGATGCAGAAAGAGATTAGCAGCCTCATTCCAGTAACTGAAAGCAGCCCCAGCCCTCAATCTTCATGTTTTGCAGATTTTCTAAGAATGATGCTGTGAGCTGTACAAAGGCCTGGGGTGGCAGGAGAGACGAGGGAAGAGATTTGTCATCCTTTTCCAGAGAGGAAAGTAAAAGAATGAAAGAAAAAAAAGAGGAAAAAAAACCCAAAACCTGTTGCTTGAGCAAGGAATGATATCTGAGAAGAAAAACAGTGCAAATTCCAGAAATAAAAGTAAACCTGTGCTGACATGAAACGTAAATATACCAGTGGTATCGGGCTTTTTCTGATATTTTTGCTCTGAATAAAGAGAAAGAAAAGTAGTCAGCCTCCCAGGCTTCGAAGGTAAATGAGCAGCACCATTAAAGGACCAAATTAAGCTAATAAAAGCCACTGAACTCTATGCACCAGGGTCATGCTGTTCACAATCTGGACTAGAAGGTAAACAGAGCATTAATTCAGCATGCAGCTGATTGCAATGATGTGAGATCAGGGACAGAACCTACAGAGGATGAGAAAGGGAAATGGATGTAAAATAAAACTGAATTTGGAGTAACATGAACTAATTCATTGGGGGTGAAATAGAGGGAAAAAGCAGCCATGGTGAGCTCCCCAGCCTGGCTGACATGGGTTTGGCTGCGGGGTTTAATAGTGTGTTAATTCTTTACTGGTTGGAAACTGGCAGGGACAGGTACTACCTGCAAGGGCATGGCAGGAAGCAGCCAGCCCTTCTGGTACAGGGGCACACAGGAGTGAGGTAACACTGCCAGGGGCAGAAGAGGATGTGTGTGGTCACAGGATGAGCACTGATCTGATCTTACATCTGATTCTCATCCAGATCCAGCAGTTACACCAATGCAAAACTTGTGCAAATTTATGTTAGAATGAAGCTCTTATAAACTGTTCCCACTGAAATATGTGTTTATATTTGACAGCCTGCAAGTCTTGCTCAGGAAACTATTGAAAAGAAGTAAGCTATTCCAAAACAATCTAATTTGAAAAGCCTCCAAGCGATGCATCCCAGCACACGAAACACAGCTCCCTCATGAAATGGGGTTAAATATCTCTGCATGGGATCGACATTTAATAGAGGTGAATTTCCAGTGTTGCAATAAACACAATATTATTTATAAGGCAGATATTAAGATTTAGGAGCTAAGCCAGAAAGAATGCTGCTTTTAATCTGGAAACTTTTTTACAAGCTTTTATTCACAAAGGCATTTGCCACAGAACACACATACACACAAAAATCAAGCCAGTCCTTAGAGTTGTATATCCAGCATCTGGGAGTGCTTTAGATTTCTTGTGCTGCTCCCATACACCACCTCTATGCTTGCATTTCTCTTCTTTGAAAGGGGATTTAATCATCCCCTACTTGGGTAAGCAAGTGGGTAAGATGCTCTCCCATTGAGCATCTCCTCCCAGCAGTGGTCCTTCTCATGCAGACTCCTTAGGCACTGCATCTTTATTTGACAGCTCACCTACTTGTATGCATGCTTGTTGTGAGTTAATGCTAGTGATGTGCTCTCATTAAGGTGAATGCCTGGATTGCTGGATCAAAAATTCATTTGCCAAGCTCCGTGTTTTCTTTTACTGACCTTGGATTAGAGTTAATCCCTCAGCCATTCCTGCATTACTGTGCCTAAAAGTAACTTGCTGAACAGTGTAAACAAGTTTTAAATTCCATTAATATCTTGGAGCCAAATACGATGCTCTCTCATGGTCTCTAATTAAAATAATAATAATAATAATCATAATATAATATTTTTATGCGTAGATCTATTTTTTTATTATTATTTTTTTTTTTTTTCCTCCTACATTGAGAAGAAGGCTGAAAATAAAGATGAACCTATTTGGAATCAGAACAGATCCATTATTTAAGACCATCTGAAACAAAACAATCAATCCCAGGCGTAAAGCTTGGCAAATTTTGAAGGACATTCTTCAAGCAATTGATTATATGTACCACACAAATAATGTTTGGTGATCATGGGCTTCAGGAGTGGAACATGAACTGAAGTCAGATTCAGCTAAACAAACCAAACGTAAAAGATTTTCCTTCCCACAGGTCATTAAGAATTTAAGGGATATTCCAGAAAACCAAGCTACTTACCATCTCTTTATCATACAACTTGTCTTTTAGATGTAATTAACGTATCACAAACTTGTGAAGAGGAATTGAGGAGAGGAGCATTTGTTCACTGCACCAGCACATAGGACACTATTAGCACAGCCGCTTCTTTTTTATGCCAACTATACAGAGCCAACACACATATTTTTTGTTTGCATTTTATGAAAAGGAAACAGAAACAAATGACCAAGCTAATACCTTTCTGTAGCCTAACTATACCTATTCAGGAACTATCTAATAGAATAAAATATATTATCACTCATCAACTAAAACATTCAGTACAACTTCACCCATACCAGGAGGTCATTTCTTCCAGTGGTAAATTATGAATAAATAATTTTGTAATCCAAAAATATTCACGCTGGCTTCAGCAAAAACCATTTGCTCACAACTGTCCTGAGAATGTGGCATCTTGAGGATGCTTGGTTCCTGCTTACTGCTGTCCTTTTTGAGTGCGAGAGCTACACAGAGAATCTTCAGATACTTGTATTCATAATTTTTTCTTCCTTTTCATCAAGGTCAACAAGAAGCGAAGGTGCTCAGGACACACAAAAGTGGGATCCTTACTTATAATGCCAGAACAAATGTCAGCTGGTCTTTGATCCTGTAAATAGAATGATCTCCCCATGCTCTCATTAATAAAAGCTGGGAACTACCAGTGTTCCTGGCCCTGTGCCCTGGCCCTCTGTGAGTCAGAGAGCTATCAGCCCTGGGCTCATTACCTACCTCTACAGCCCCTGAAGATATCAGCTCAAAAGATGGCAGATGATAGAGACTGACATTGCAAAACAGTATCAAATTCCCATAGTTAAAATTCTATTATTTATTAACCATAATTGTAAAGTTACAGATACGTTTTCCTGTTCACCTTGAGATTCCATCCAGGCTCTAAGAGTGTCCTGCTTTTTGAAAGTTAACTGCTAACCGTGGTTGATGAGCAGGACACACACAATGAAGGCAGGACCAAATTCTCCCCTCTCTTCGCCTATGGAGGTAGTGGGAAGTAAAGATTGTACTTGTAGAGATAAGCCCTCACAGTTAATGCTTGCAGTCCCCAGAGAAGAAAAGTAGGATGCAACCCTAATTTGGGTGGGACAGCACATTTTGAAAGTGATTGCTTTAGGATCAGGGGAGCACTTGTACGTGGGGAAAAAAGTCTTGCCCTCCTCAAGAACAAAAGGAGGAAATACCATCAATTCTTCCTTTGGATGTTTTTTGTCCAAATAACGTAATTTGGTACAAGTGCATGAATATACACACATGTACACATGCAAAACTGCGTACAGGCATTTAAGATCAAAGTTGCTTCATGCTCTGGACTGACTGCAATATCACAATGGCTCCTGCCCCAGTCTGATGAGGGAAATAGAACAGAAGAAAAGAAGGACAAGAATGAGGGAAAGAACAGGGTTGCCAGTAAGCAAATTGTCCAGAAGGAACAGTTTTTCCTACTTTATTCCCTCTTCTTTTCTCCAGCATGAGTTCCTATTGTCTCACTAATCTATGAGAAGTTCATATCCTTCAGTCCCCTCCGTTGGGAAAAAGGGTACAAATGTACAAGTGTTTTCTTTGCTTCTTGCTTTAGCACTGGTCTTTACTGGCAGCACAGAGAGTTATCACCTTTCTTATCTCTGAAAAATGTTTAATGTCTTTTGACATCCTAGCCAAAAAAAATCTTAAGTCACCTCAGGTTTTCTCATCATGGATATTATTCACAACTTTTGCTAATGGCTAAGTGGATTACAATGGATACATTAATTCCACAGACAGGGCTGATGTATTCAGAAGAGCGGGCACATCGCAGGCTTCATCAGAGCCACTGAGTCATCCATATCAATCCAAAACCACATGTTGAGGTATGGCCCAGAACTCAGGCTCTGTCGTCCACTTTCCAAGTTGTTTACATATCCACACTAAATCGAAGAACTCACAGAAGAGCACAAAATCACATAAGAGTCTTTTTGTCCACCTCTTCTTTACGTTCACAATTTCTTCATGTGGGCTATCAGTAGTCTATCTGCAATAGGAAGGATGGAGGGTGACCCCATCCCAGACCAGCGCAGACTGGGAAATGGGAGGGGGCTGGGACTTCCTCAGGATATGGCGGAAACTGAATCAGATCTCCCACTTCCCAGGCAAGTGCTTTCCCCCAGCCAAATGGGAAAGAATGGTCACTGCCTTTCCCTCTTCCCTAGGTAGCTTACTGCTATCCCTTGCTGTACTGGGAGTGCTCAGACAATTGTCAGCAGATCAAGCCCTTCAAGGAAAACAAAGCACTGGGGAGCTTTGATTAGCCAAAAGCTATGGCCTCATCATATGTAGCAATGCCACTAAGGGTAACCAGGTTTTTCACGATAAGTGAGCTCTTAAGCAGTCCTGGTATAGAATCACAGAATCACAGAATTATAGGATGGCTTGGGTTGGAAGGGACCTCAAGGATCATCAAGCTCCAACCCCCCTTGCTGCATGCAGGGCCACCAACCTCCACGTTTAATACTATACCAGGCTGCCCAGGGCCCCATTCATCTTGGCCTTGAACATCTCCAGGAATGGGGCATCCACAGCCTCTCTGGGCAGCCTGTTCCAACACCTCACCACTCTCTTGGTAGGTTATATGTGAATTGCCTGGGAAAGATGGGTCCCTTAAGTTGAGTTTATAAGGGAACACAGGTGCCAGAATTGAGTGGCTATTAATCTCACTGATTTGGTCTATACATCAAGCAGGTCAAGGAGCCTAAGAGCAAACTAAAGTGTAGACTCAGACACGGCTCTAAGGCAGCCTCTGAAAAAGCTGGGAAGTCATTAGTAAAAGGCTTCTGCAGTGTGAATACTAACACACAACCTTCTGCCTTTAGTGATCACTCATTGATCTCATCATCAGCAGGAGCCTTTGCTTTGCTCCCTGCTTGCTGTGAAGATCTGTGAAGAGGCAGCATCTCTGCCGTTCACAGCAAGAGTTGGTGCAGCTTTCTCAAATAACAAATAGCAGCCATAAAGTCAACTCTTTTGTGATCGTTTTCCAGAATATTCCAGTCATTTGGCACTTGCCCCAGAGAAAACGCTATTCCTGCTTTCTGTGCCTATATGCTTCCCTAATTTCTAACAGCACATTAAAATAGTTTCTCTAAAAATGCAGTATTTGAATCAGGAAATCACAACGTTATATCAATTTATAGATAGGATAATACAGCTCAAGTGATGTCAAACCTGGGAGAAAGAAGGCAAAAAATAAGATGTTTTGTTTACTGTCAGTAAATTTTCACTCTTAGTTCCTTGCTAGTTTTCCCTTCAGATCAAAAGCTGAGGTCAGATGGAATTTCAGAATATCCTGGCTCTTCTTAATATTCTGGAACAGTAAATGTTTCAAGGTGGGGCATAAATTAATATTTTGTCATGGAAAAGTTTTTTCCAGAAACTTTAAGTTAATTCCTAATCAGAACAAAATAGACCATGAATGATTTTTAATTTGTTCTTCAAATAGAACCTGGAAATCAATTTGATAATAGATTTACAATTTCACTGAAAATTAATTAATTCTTATATGCAGTTTCTTCTTCGATTGTGTAGCAAAAGTCCTGCTGAGAATCCTTGCTACTTTGTAATGATTCAAGGCTTGCAGAACATCATATTGTATAACTAGAAGATGATTTAGTGCAGAGAATGTTGACTCACAGTGGTTTATCCACTTCCGCAGGGTAATAAAGCACGTCTTACGGTGTTAGACATGGTGACATTTCCAAAATAATGGCCTAAAAGCAAAAGGCTTTGTCTGTATATCACTGGTGTCACTATCGTGTCACTGATTTTCCTAAAGGAAGGATTGGAACCTTGCAGAATAAGGATGTATAAACATAATTCTATGATGATAGTATACTTAAAAGCCATCAAGACTTTCCTTCTTTACAACCTTGCTATGCATAATGCTCTGTAGACCAACCACCATCTGACATTTAGTGAATAGGTGAAAACTGTGTGCTATAAGCTGAATTTTAAATATCTAAAACAGAATGCAATGTTCCCACAGAGCAATAAAAATGTTTGCATCCTAAGAGCATTCTTATAGTTACGTTAGGAAAATATTATTCCCTTGACAGCTGTTACCCAGACAAAAAACAATACATGAGTAAAGTCAACAACTTGGAGTGGAGAGGAGATATTTATTTCCTTGCTATGGTCCAATGTGTTTTCAGGATTGTTGAATATAGCTTCCTGTTTTTTAGTTCTTAAAACTGGACCTTTGGGGGAACAAATTATTCTGAATGTTGAAGCAACTTGAAAGTAATGTCACCGATTTCCTTAGAATTACTGCTGTTTTAAGTTGCTGTGACTCGGATTCTTTTGTGTATTACAAAGCAACACAATGTAACTCAATGCATGTTTAAGTATGGAAATATCCATACTTCCAAAACTGGGAGCAGTTCTATTTTTATGAAGTTGTTTGGAGTGATCTGTGAAACCATAGATGACATTTGAGATGTAGCTGGGTATTCAAACTTATGGCTTTCTCTCTAATGTTTCTGTAATTCACAGCAAGAAAGCAGTAGTTCTTCCTAAACATTTGTTCCCCTCCTGCTTTCCTGCAGCACAAGTTCCAGTTGGCCATAGGCAAGCCACGCAATTTCTAATAGACTCCTTACTGATTTGATGCCCATGAATTTACTGGCAGTTATAGTACTGATAGTTAGGTGCTTCACACGACAGCCTTGTGAAAATACATCTCAGGTAATGTAAGGAGGTCTGGAACATCGCAGACCATAGATCCCTTTCAGCTGAATCAGTGATAAATATGAATAAGTTGCTGTACTGCAGCATTTAACTTTTTTTTCTTTTTTGAGAAGGAACCATGAATATTAAATAACCCTCAATTATTAAGTGACAATAAGACACGCAATCAATATTTTGTTTTCTCCAAATATAGTCTGGAGCATGGAGTTATTACATCCCTATCTACCTTGTTTGCTTGACCATTTCACTACCCTGCAACATGCAAGCTGCCAGCTCCGAGGTATTCGCTGTTGAAGAAGATGCTACAGCATTCCACACTCGTAGGCCTGCAAATGGATGTTGGATTTTCTCAGGATCTGTGCAATTCAGGGCTCAGTATGGCTCCAGCTGGACACTGCTAAGAATCTTCTGGATATCTGTCTTTATTTATTTGCCAGTCGTGGGTTGTTACAAAGGCATGATGGCACCTTTGGCACAATAGTAAGACCAAAACCCATCTTTTTCTGTGCAGTTTATAACTGAACTAAATTTCGAATTCTTGGCACAAGTGCTGTCCAAAGTTCAATAAGTACAGATATAGCATGCCTAACCTGTAATGATCAGAGCTACAGCATACAAAATTTTAGTTAAGTCAACTAAATTTTAAAATTGATGTTAAATAGAGATAAGGTTTAGATCACACTAGACAGAGTGGAATCTCTGTCTTGTAAACTGTGGCTTAGAAAACCATTCACAGAAATCTGTTTATTTAGTAGGTCAACACTTATCTTCAAATGTAAGTATTTTATGACCAAATGGGACTGCTAATAGGATGTAGTACTTTTTTAAAAGACGACCCAGTGAAAGATGTTCTTGAAAGATGTTGGCTTGCCCCTCTTACTCTTCAGGATGTGTGAATTTATGTGTAACTCAAGTTTTACTTTTCCTGGAGGATTTCCTAGCATTTGCAGAATCAGTAAAATTATCAGCAAAGATCTACAGAGGAAAAACTCATCAAACTACCACGTTTTTTACCATTTTTATGCTTTGCTTCCTTCTACTCATACTCAGCACTCTGTAAACATCTGAGAGCAAACAGAACTGCGAATTAATTTTCCCTGCCTTCTTAGTTAAACTGTGCAATCCTGCCATCCACAGCTTTGAGGACCTGAGGCTGCCCTTTTATTGACAAAAAATAGAGTCAGTGTGCAGATTGAAGCTCCAAAAGGAACGATCAAAAGATGTTCAGCATTTCTTATGTGCCAAAACATTCTGGAGAGAAATACATAAAACTTACACGCATAAACATGGCACTATATAGTAATGGAGAGTTTACTGTAGTAATTTCTGCATTTAAGAAATTACACAGTGATGAAGAGCTGAATGAAAACTTGAAAAAAAAGAAAGTAATGTGAAACAGTGAGATTAATCAATGTACTGATACTCCTCTTTAGCTGCTGTCAGAGTGGAAACCATTTTACAGTCACCTGTATATATTTTGATCTGCTTTTATTTAATTCCAAGGAATTTTTTTCTAATCACACAACCTATGTGAGTAATCTATCTAATCAATGATGTCACATGTTTTACAGTACCTGTAGTGGGAATTACCTTTAGTCATATGTACAACTAATCATCATTGACATCCAACATGGATTCTGCGGTTTTAATAACACTGCTTCATTATAAGTTTCTAATATTCTGTAATTTGTTTGCAAAGTATCTTCCTAGTGATTTATCAGCCCACTTGCAATAAAAGTGAATGCCCGCTGTTGGAACGACTCTTTCAATGTAGAGAACAAAGACATCATGAGTAAGAAATGAAATATCAGAAATATTATTTCAGTAATATTTCTGATGAATATTACTAATGTGATATTTGTGCAAGGATGATTGCTTTGTTCCTCCTCTTATTTTACCAATCTATGGTAAAAAGAATAGTCCACACATCACATATTCTGAGGAAATGATAGAACTTCCTGTTCTCTCACATCTGGAACATTAGCAAGCTCAACCTCCAAAAAAATAGAGGCTAAATAATTTACCATGCTGTTTATTTCAGAGACCTCCTTTCAGAATTAAAGGAAATCTATTTGCATGTTTCTAAAGGCATTGTTTCTTCAGTCTGTGATGTTCATCAGTCAGGTTTGCTGCTTTTGTTTTTGTAATCTAAATAAATATAGTTCAATGGTTTGGAACTCCATGGTTATCCCAGCGGATTCCTCTGTATCTATTGTGTAAGGCAGAACTAGGGGAAGCAAAGGATGACTAATTTTATGTACGTGAAAAGATGGAAGCAAGTGGAAATCTCTACAGTCTGCTAAAATCTGTCACTCTGGAAAAGCCTAATGATTTGACAGCTTCTGAATATCTCACAGTTATGCAGATATTTTCCATTTTTAAATGGTCACAACTGAACTAAAGGCAGATATAATAAATTCTGTGTAGCCAATACTTGTTCATAGTTTTCAAAATAAAGCAATCCTCTGAAAAAGTTTCTCCATCAAAGAACCTGCCTGTATTTTGAGCAGAGCTTTGCAGAAATCAGATTTTCTATTTGGTGGAAAATTATACAAACTGTGTTTGAAACAGTAAACAAGCAATTTAAAAATTTCCTGGTATTTCCTATGAACGAGGCAATTCCAGTATTTCCTATGAAAATATCACTAAAATTGACTTATGTTTGTCAAATACCTCCATTTTACATCAATGAAAAATAATTCAGCAGTGACAGTTGATGCCATGCCTAATTGTGGCCCAAACCCATCACTTGTTCTGTTCTTCCACTGATATTGAAGTGGCTTCAGATAGAATGCAGGACTGAGCTCACGTCTAAACAGACAAAATCCTGGAGGTCAAGACATAACTACAACAATCTATAAACTACAACAGGAAGATTTTATTCTGAGCCTGTTCTTTACAGTGCCATACTCAGAGAAGGTGTGGATGCCCCATCCCTGGGGACTTTCAAGGCCAACTTGGCTGAGATCCTGGGCAATCTGATCTAGTCGGTGGCAATCAGCCCACAGGAGCAGGGTGGAACTAGATGGGATTTAAGGTCCCTTCTAACTCAAGTTAATCTATGATTCTATGATAAAAGAGAAAAATTACTTCCTGAGAACATTCTATCCTAAGTGTAAAATGCATGTCTAAAATAAATAGCCAAATCATCTTCTGAAGAGCTGCTGCAACTGAAAAAAACCTCAGGTCCATAAAATCTTAAAAGACCAAATCTGTGGATCCTCACAAGATATCTGCAGTTCATCACAATCTCCACACTCTCTCCAGAAAGTAATACCTCAAAAACTGTGTTCAGAGACATTGGGAAGCAATTTCTGATGGACAGACATTACATTAGGTAATACTTGCAGTTCATGGTAATTTTTATTCCAGACTAAACGTGTAAACTGTGGTCGCTTTGAACATCATGAACAACATCACTATAATTTGGTCAAAGTCCTGGTTAAAATTGTACTTCAGCTTGTAGAGGAAAGGCTTGGAAAACAAAGGGCAAATTTTGAACTGTCCTTAAATTGTGTAGGAGGCCAATGAAAAGCGACTGAGAAGAAGGGTGGAACATTTCCATTTCCTTGAGTAAGTCCATGATTTAGCCACTGAACTTTGGACACTGAGAAGCTAAGAGAGTTAAGAGCACAAAAGTGCAGTAGAAATACTTAAGATGGGAAGTGATTAAGGCATGAACAATGTGAGGATGGAAAGTACTGCAACAGGCCATTGGGAAATAATGATTACAGTGTCAGCACTGAAGTGCCAGATGTGTTTTCTGAAGCGGACCCAGGATTTCTTTGTCTCAAGGAACAACACTGCTAAAAATGAAATATTCTGTCTCAAAAAAAGTACTAATAAATACTAATAAAGTGGTGTTATCTCCAACTTCCTTGATAGAAACATTTGTGCTACAAGTGGTCATGGACAGCAGCTCATCAGTGTTGATGTTGGTAGCCCATGGTCCTCGTAATGATTTTCCCAGTGTATGGTAGATGTGCTGCCTGAATGGTGAACAGAAAACAAGGCAGTGTGCCTTAGCAACATACATCAGGAAGAAGAAATGCATTAAAAATTCAGTGGCAAAACAGCACTGTACTTCTTATAACAAGGGAATCACTCAAGGGGACCTTTCTCAAGAGCAAAGCTTGTGCAATCCTAAAACTTGGAATGATGTTTTGACCAGACTGAGCAATCTGTTGACCTTTCAGCAACATGCTCTTGGTAAATGCATGTGTACCAAAGGTACTGAACCCGACTGACTATGAAATGAAGTTGTGCCTGCTCAGGATATGCCCCAATTTTTATGAAGAATGCAAATTCACTGTTTTTACAGGACTTTGAGAAGGTATACAGCCATAGCATACTGCACAACATATCAGACTGTCAAAAAACATTTCCATAGATACAAATTAGCATTAGATATATTAAAATACTGCCAGTATTCAGTGGAAATGTACTGGGTAAAATGTTAAGTTCAACATCTGCTTACAGCAAATGCTGGGGCTTGAGGGTCTCCATGTCATAGTTTTGCAGCAGTTCTACAATAGAGGCCTTGGGAGAAAACTTTCTCTTCTGTGCGTGGATTTTATATTTTATTGGTAAATGTCTTTCTCCATACTCTGACATTTACCTGTTCAATATTTTACTTCAATGCCTCCATCTCAATAAAAATATTCTCAGACATTGCCACATGCATTCAGAGGGAATTTACTACCACTTGAAAATGCTTCCTCATTCTGTTGTGAAAAAATAAACAACTTGCTCAGTAAAAATGGATTCTTCTGAATAGCTAGCACCATTTAAGCATGGCCACGTCTGTTGCAGTAAATCCAGATGGTTCCATCACAGAACACTTCATGAAGCACTTTTTCTCACCTTATGACATCCAAAATAACAGATATGAAGCAGTCCCTCTGGTCACTTCAATGCAGGGACTGTAATTCAGGTCAGCCTCGTGGCAGCCCATGCAGGAATGAAGCATTTTCACTTTCTGCACCTGCACTGCCCTCCACACATGAACCCAACACACCCAGCCCATGCAGGCTGTCTTGCCCACAGGAGCTTGAAGGCCTTAGAGCTGTGGGACCCACATACCCCACCCACTCGCTGTCTGCCTCTCCATCACACACTGTCTCCCATGGAAGGCAGCCCAGCCAAACGAGCTGCAGAGGGGCTGCTGCACAACCCTGGCTATACATCCAGGCTACAGGAACACAACAGGCAGTATCAGCCTTATTCTGCTCCCAGATACCCAGGCATTAAACGGCCCGCAGACTTCTATTGTGTAGAGATGGGCGAAACAAAAAATGCATCAAAGCACACAGGAATATTTCTCCCAGGCATTCACATTTTTCTGAATGTTAAATAATCTCAGGTGGCTTACCCTGCGTGTTTACACTTGAACATTTGATCAGCTTGATATTCCATAAACCTCTCTTCATGTTCTATTCATTCATGGGTTTTTAAAAATGGCTTTGTTTTATTTCGAGGCACAGACGTTAGTATAACACATCACTAACAGATCTCTCTGTCTGAATAAACAGGAATCCGTGTTTATGCACAGTACAGGGAATTGTGTAGGGAGTTCTCCTCATTAAAACGGTAAACTAAACCCAACTTAATTACAGCTTGAAAGCCAAATGGGAAGTAGGCTACTATCTTATCCTGCAGGACACAGGGGAATTTGAAAAAACAGTCTCATGCTAGTGATAATGTAAACAGAAATAGAATATCCAACCAGGCAATAGTATTTGATGTTCTTCATAACTACAGAGATTTGTTTCCATTTCTGCTGGTGATTTTTTTGCTTAACCAAAAAAAAAAAAAAAAAAAAAAAAAAAAAAAAAAAAAAGACAGTTTTCTAAAAGCATCTCCTAAAGCATTCTGGAAAATGAAATGTGCACAATGAAATTTTTTACTCTGAAGCATTTTAAATAGATTCTATGATTAATGTTCTGCAGCGAAACACAGAGAAAACACTTCAAGAAAATTATTTTTTCTATCTTCTATCAAGAAACTAGAAGAAGTAAGCCTTCTCTGTCTCCTTGTCTGATGACAAAAGGCTCTAAAACCTCCAGCCAAGACATTAAGAAATTGGGCCAAAAAGAGATCTAGGCACCATCATATAAATGTCACAGTACTGCAGATTCCACTGACTCTGTGAAAGGCAGCATTTTGGACACACTCTTGGTTTGCTTCATTTTTGAAATGACTTTTTTCTGAAGGCAGTTCCTAAAGGAACTGAGCAGAGTTTTCTCCCTTGCTGCCATTTTAGTAGCAAAACGAATTCACAGTCTGAACAAATCTCCCGCTAAATGTTCTAGCTACAAATAGCGATGGTATACGATACAGTAAGTCAACCCTCCAACTGGAAGTACAGCATTGTATTACCAGAGCAGCTTCAACATCTGGCTTTGCCTATTCATTAATTCTCACCTAAAAACTCTTCTGGAGTTGAGGTGATGTATCTCCAGCTAAAATACGCAATTCACAAAGTAGATATCTTTGTAGGCAGCATACATTAATAGCTTTAAACCCAAAATGACCTGTGGTGCTGAATACCTTTGCACAATATCTCTGTGGTTAGCAGAAGCACTCTATAAATAAGCCTTGGGTTCCATGTTCTCAGCTTTTTCAGCCTCAGGAGGTTGGAAATTAAAGCCTGTAAATCATAGGGATGTGCCCTAACCACCCAACATGGGGAAGCAGGAGGATACTATGGTTTTGGCTGGAGTACAATACAAACAAATTGTTTCCACCTCACTGAAAATGTAAAAAATACTTCTGTCAAAAGTATACGAGAAGCCAAATTTTCAAAAAAAAAGGGCTCAAAAAAAGAGAAAGTGAAAAACATCCAAACCTTAACAGTGAAAGAGCACCCAAGAAGCTTGTGAATACAGCCAGTCTATCAAACTTTGCATAAAGCAAACTTCAGATGTGGAGAGTGTCACAGAACCACATGCAAAAAAATACACACTTTTTATCACCCCACATAATGAAACTGTAATCCCACTGGTAAAAATAAGCATACTCTTTAAATGAGAGCAGAGGAGCCAGGAACCACAAAAGCCACGTCTGAGGCTCCCACTCTTTGTTTTACTGGCAGTGGCTGAATCTCTATGTTAAGTCCCTGGAGTTAAATCAGATTAATAACTGCACTGAGGATTGACATTTGGCCAGCTCTAATCAAATAGTATTTATACCTATCTGGTCATTATTTGTTAAATCTAATAACATAAAGAATTTGCTCCAGTGCTGTATGGCTTGCTGGTACATAGAGATGATGTTGAGCAGTGGACTGAGTCTGAAGTCTGTAACTCTGAGCTGGGGAATGGAACTAAAAGACTTAACCAGCCACCCAGCCAGTGTTATCAAACTCAGTCTGATCCCAGGGCTCTTCCAGACCCCTGGTGCCACGAGCAGAGAGAGCAGTTAGGAATTAGGGAAACGGGCTATGATAGATCACTAATTTCAAAGTTCATCTCTTCTCATAGGTGGACATGCTTGAACACACTTTAATGAAAAAAGGTTTGATGTTACTTAATCTTTCTTTTATCAGAGGCACTACTGCTGCCTCTTTTCAGCAAGTGACTCAGCTCCCACTCTTTGAGCACGTTGCAGACTGTGCTGCACAGGACAGGTTTTCAGGACACTGACTGATGTGCTGGCAGATCGCAGATGCTGCTTGGAAGCTCTATATGAATAGAAGAAGCTTAAACCCTAATTTAACAGCTTATTTTCACTACCAAGCTCTTCAGCCATTAATAGAAACTTACTGTTCAGTTTGCTTGCCCTGCCTTCCATTTTCTCCCTTTCTCTACACCTTCTGTCTGAGCCGTGCTGCTCTGCCTCAGCCTCTGTTCCCCTGCAGTGGGTGCCAGAGCAGCCCGGAGTCAGCAGTGAGCAGGATAGGACAGTCAGTGCTGTTCTGATTCTTCAGTCCTTAGTCAGAGTTTGTGGATGTCACTGGAAAAATAACTTTGCAGCACCTTCAAATACTGCTCATAGAGGAGGCCTGTGGCAAATAGAGGAATGTTTGGCCAAGCTCACCCACTGCACAACTGGCTCTTACAGAGAGCACTTTGCAAGCAGCAGAAAACTGAGGCTGTTGAGAACACATGCATTACAAAAATGTGCTTCTGTTAATCATGCCAGATTTTTGTGTTGTTCCTGAATTTCCTTTAGATCTTTGCTCTCCACCCTCTCTTTTGTGAGTCCTGGCTAAATGCTTGCATTGCCTGGGGTTGCTCCAGCTTGCCTACATAATGGTAGTTGCTCTGTGAGCAGTGTCTGAACAAAACACCTCTGCTGGCTGGGTCATGAGATGGGGTGGAATTTATGAGGCATCTTTCTCCAGATGACATTGCCTTTGGCTATGCTCTGTCAGAGGCACTCCGCAGCCTTCTGTAAATGCATGCTCTTTCATGTCACAGTGCTCTGGAAATAATTCTCTGAATGGAACAAACAGAAAGAAGACATGTCTTATAATAGCATCTTTTAAAATATCATAATAATCTGTATCCTATCTGACAGACAGTAATGTTCCTCTTTAAATTCTAACACCTTTAGAGAACAGGTTAGAATGCAGAGCCCTTGTGTTCCAATTGCATTCACATTTATTTTTAGAGGTGCCTTCTAGCCAGCCTCTAGCTGAAGGTGTTCCCAAGCAGACCAAGCATTTTGAGGAAATCACTTCCCAGTCAATCCATAGAATGCCTTGCCCTAAATGTTGTTCTGCTGCTTTTATGGGAACAAGATTCTGAGCAAGTCTGTGTGTCTTCCTGTGCACTTGTCATGGAGACTGGCAGATTCTTTTGCAACATCTTGCACTTCAGCTTTTCTCCCAGCGCTAACAAAGATCACCAAAGGCAACAGCAGGATGGGGAGCACAGCCATCTGCTTCCCAACACGGGGTGGTCAGGCAGTGAGCTGAAAAAGAAATAGTGGGATTTGAATGCTGCCCTTACCATTGGCTTGATCTACAAGTCAGGGACTGGGCAAAATATATCTCCATTTGAAAAAGAGCAGAGCCAGGAAGCGAGGTGATAAACTGCTCTGCAGTAAAACCGGGTGATCCCAGAGCTGAGTTCCTACTGTATTTTCAAAATCAGAGTGAAGATGCAAGATGCATTCATCTCATCACAGACAGTAGAATATACTTAGAACAGCTTTTGCATTCCTCAGCTCTACCTAACAAGCGTGCTGAACAGGACTTTGCCTTGTCACGAATCAGTCCAGAAGCAATGTTACCAATCAGGGCACAGTGTCTAAAAGGATTTGGGTGCTCATACAATGCCACCAAGATATGAACTATAAAACAAATCCAAGAGAAAAGGAGAATTTGCCAGGATGATCTGAATTTTCATGAAATAGCTGGAAGCCATGTGTGCCATATTGTGCAGGATATACTTACAGGTTTTTAAGTGGCACTCTGGGCACATATAGAGGCAAGTGGGTTCCCTGATATGCTTCGCATGATCAGTAAGCCTGAGCCTAACAAAACTGAACCACTTCATTCTCACATACTGAGAACACAGTGAGCCACACAGATAAGGACAAGATAACTCAGAAAGGTCAGATGCCTTTCCTGTCATTATACAGAAAGTAAAACAAAATACAGATCTATCAGCTCTTGGCATCCATGCTGGTAGGTACTTCCATACTCATGTGAGAAAGTCCTCAAAGCCTGTGTTCATCCAGTCTTGTGCTTCCCTTTTTCTACCAATCTTGAAGTGAACTAGAAAGCCTACAGTGAAAAGAGTTAAACAAATCTAAAATGCTTGCTCAAGGCACCAAAATAAACCTGGAGCTGCTGAAATGGAAAACAGAATGAGTCACAATTCAAGAAATGCCTCAGGCTTGCCATGCTCTCAGTGTAGTATGTCAATATAATCTAATAAACTTGCCATTTAAAAAGGTTCAGAGTGCCCAGCATATGTTCTAGATAGTCATGAACACACACACAAAAAATGTATATGCATCTCCATTGCTTCTGTATTTTGGGAATGAGGCAGAACAGATGCTTCCCAGCTGCTTCCTTGGAAGAGCCCTGGGAACTCCCCCAGAAGCCTCCCCCCCCCCCCCCCCCCCCCGCGTGTATTGGTCTTTAAAGGAATGAAAACTCAGGTTGAGGACAAATTGCCCCAAAGGGCACGATGGGGCCTAGGTCTCTGGAGTGGCCTAGAATCCAGAGTGCCACCCGGATTGTTTTACCATATATAGCTTGGGCACAGTCACTAAGCACTTGGGCATTCTGCCCTTATTCCCAAAGGTTCAGCTGGAAAAACTGCAGCTCCGACTTGTTTCAGCCAAAGGGATAACAAGTTTCTCACTGGAGGTTGGAGATCTTTATAGAGAATTCTCTGTAAAGTGGAAGAGAAGAAAGACACAGAAAAGTGATAAATAGCAGTAGGGAAAGGATGTGAACGCACATACACACACATAGCATTCAGCTACAAACTGAAGCAGTCTACAGAAAATAAAAAGAACACTCCTCCAGTTGGCATAAACAGGAGCAGCTGAGGCCAAGCATTTATTTTAACTAACCTTAAAGCTATAATGCTTGAGAGAGCCCATAGTAATAGCAGATAGAAAAGCTAAATGCAGTCTGTAAGGTAACAAAACAAAACAGTCTTGAGCAGTTTTCACAAACACATGAAGTCAAAGAGAAAGAAGGTGAGAATCTATCTTTGTATGACCTTACACTCAGTGTGCTTGCCAGGAATTTTACATGCAGTTATTGTCATCTAACTATCAAAAAGACCAGGGGAGAAAATGGAAAGAGTCCAGAAAACAGCAAAAAGGACCAGAGAGCTGGAGAGACAGACACATAGTGAGTGATTAAAATAGAACTGGATTCTGAAGACCTTGGCTATATGACAAGGAAAAGAGATAGAGTAATGCACAGTTTGAAAGGCATAGATACAAAAAGCAAGGAACTTTTACGGCAAAAGAGGAAGAGCAAAGAAATAGTAACTAAATAAGAGAAGAAAATAGTATGCTGGACATCCAAAATAGACTGAGCACCTTCTTAGGCGTGGGAAATGTAAAAGATCTGCAAGGATTAATGCAGGACTGACAATGTTTTCTGCTCTCAAAGCTGTCTGCAGCAGGTCTCTTAAAACCTTATTCCTCATTGTTCACCTCCAGTAGACAATGCTGCATGCTATTAAGACAACATAGCTGGCATTTCATTTAAGGATCATCTAGCTCTGGTCAAAGCAGCTTTGGAGAACAAGCTGAACAAAATGATCCCTAACTACCCACTGTTCTCTGCTGTGTCTCCTACCAGTGCTGTCACAAGCATTAACTCTGAAAGACATCTTAAGATGCGAGCATCACCCTTGTGGAACCCACTGGGTGCTGAAGACTCACTTAGGCAAGATTCCATATTCCATCTGGATTTAATAAAAAGTTATTTGAAAGACAGAAAGAGAAAAAGCAGGTAGAATTGGAAGGGAGCAGACTGGAGGGAAAAAAAAAACTAAAAAAAAACAACTGGAGGAGCCAAATGAAGAGGAATCAGAGTTCACCAGACTTTATCATGAGTATTTGTCTATAAAGTAACTTTGCATTCATTGTCCTCCTGTCTCTTTTCTTGGCACAGTGTGGACAGAGCAAAACACTATAATAGATATACATTCATACATACAGTACAAACATATTTTCATATATATTAAAGATACACTTGTGGTAGTTGCATAGACAACCACCAAGCTAAAATCCAAATGAGAGAATTCTTATAGAGAGAAGACACGTAACCAAGTGTATCTTCAAGAAGATTTGACTCAATTTGACTCGACTAATTACACTAATTTGACTCAAAGCATTTAGAAAAAATGCTAATTGCTCACATGGTCAACAAAACTCATCCAAATGGATAACAAACAGAGTCTTCCTCTCCTGGACTCTCATCTCGGTGCAGTTTCCAAAGTAGAATGTTTTAAATTGCACGACCTTTAAAAAGTTCTGAAAATTCTACTATCCCCAAAGCAGCAGCCATTTTCTGTCAAGGAATTTTTTTATCTCAAAAATGACTTAATGATTAATTTACCAAAAGAAGTCAAGATTCAAACAAGCCACCCAAGCAAGCCACTATAAAAAGACAGAAAACATGTTAGGAGAAAAAAAAAAAGTGCCAACAACAAAATAACACAACAGTAGTGTTTGTGAAGCACTCCTTGTGCAACTAAAAGTCCCTTATGAGCCCTAATTGTAGGACCGGCCAATGCCTTGGAAAGGAAAAACTCATCAGTTTTCTACTAAGCCATTCTAAAAGTAAACTCTGAATAGGAATGGAAAGTTGTTTTTTTTCTATATTTTAGCAACAAACAAACAAATAAATAAATTCCTTTTTCTCAAGGATTGAATTAATTTATTTCTGAGAATGTCCTAAATTCCTTGGAGATGTTCTGTCTCGTCAACATATTGCAAACAGAGCAAAAATGCATTCTTAGGATAAGTAGTTTATCAGATCACAAGAATTTTTTGTAAAGGCACAAGAACTGCACAAGAGAATGACCTAATTCAAGCAAAACATGCTCAGAATTTCCCCTCCACATCCAAAGTACGAGAAAAGCAGAAACCTGTGAAAAGATCAAAGAGCATTCAGTACACATTGTGAGGTACTCAGCTGCTGGAATCATCCGAAAATTTAGTGGCAGTAAATAGTTGAAGTGTGATTTAGAAATGCAAAGTAAACCATGCTAATCTAAATCAAGACACTGTCACTTTTAGAGAACAATTTCAGCAGGATAGCTTTCATAAACTGCTCTGGGATGTATGTGATCTGTCTGCTGAATAGATAGGAATCTACACCTTCAGAAAAAATTACTAAGATTTGAAACAACAACAAAAAAAGAATTCCAAAGCCCCTAAGCTTGTGGCAGATACTGAAGAGCTCCAAGGTTTTGTTTTTCATTTTCTTTAAACTCTCCATCAATGATTGCACACTGCTCAGCAATTCCCAGTCATCATCAAGATATCAGCACCCTGAGAAGCAATGATCCATTGATGGAAGCATAAAATAACCATTAAGAGAGCCCTCATTAATACAGAGCATTTAATAATCTTCAGCAAATGCAGAGCAACCCAAGCTAAAGAGCAGGACTCTGCATCACAGAACGCTAAACCTCGAATGTTTCCAACAGACGATGGCCAAACAGCTACTCCTTTTATAATGACTTTCCATCAGAATCCGTGGCTGAACTGTTGGCTGCTCAAACAGAAATCCCTGTCTGCTCCTTCCCACAAGTCACACCATCATCAGGGCTGTTTACATGTCTCTTCCACCATAGCCTTTTTCCTTTTTGAACTTAGCAGGCCTTCAGAGCAAGCTTTGAGGTTTGATCAGCATTCAGTTCTGGTTTCATGCTCTATCAAACTTTAAGGGTTACTATACTTCAGCAAGCCACCACAGCAGTAGCTGTTTGGAGACCGTGCTGTAAGGCTGAATGAGAAGTTTTTCTGTTGCAACCTCGGAGCACCAACAGACACCACGAGCTGCCAGTCAGAGCTTTCTATAACTCACATTCCTGTCCCAACTTTTTACAATGTGCAGCTGGCCCACTTAGAACAAACCTGTCTTAAATACCTTCTTAACACCCAATATATAAGCTTCAACATACTCAAGCACACAGGAAAAACATACTGTAACAATCCCTGTGATTCTGTAAATCTTGAAGTATGCATCACACGTCACTCAGCTCCAGGGTCCAGGCTGGGACCCCTCCCTCTAAATTGCCATTTTTTTCAGCATTTAAATCTGGAGGCCACTGAGTTTTACCTTGCAGCATGCTCCAACACATTAGTAATAGCTCTGCTGATACCTATAAAGCGCAGTGAGAAGCGAAAGTTATAATAATGATGATAATTAAAAGAAAAAAGAAAATATGAATTATGAAAACACACGGAAGGCATCTCAAGAGTTCTACTGATTGGAGAAATGAAATGAGAAAACTAATAAATTCCTCACCCCTGCTCCTTCTGCTATTCCCCATGCTTTCCATCTCCCCACAAAACTGAATTTCCACTGTTGCCATAAAGCAACAAACTCTCTCACCTCCGCTCCAGAGCTAATTTGAGCACTAACTGGTAAATCAGCAAAACAGTAACTCAGGAGCCCTCATGGGAGCACTTGCTTCCCTTCTCATGCTAGACATCAGAGGCTATGCTGAAAGTTATTATAAATATCTTTATTCTTTCTAGCCTGGCTTGGCTGAAAGATATCCAGAAAATCCTAAAATGATTTCTGCAACCAGTTTTTGACCTGAACACATTTATCACATCATCTCTACTCGGATTCTGTAAGCAGCTTTCACCCTGACACATACACAAACTATCTTCATAGAAGCTCTTGGCTTAAATTCAGCAGAGTGGGATAGAACTTGGCAAAATAAATACAAATGTTTAGCTGTGGCTTCCATTTGTTTATATTGATTGATCACTGAAGGCAGCAAAATTTGCACTCCATGGGAAAAAAAAACTACAAGGAAAGAACTCGGAACAAGAGAGTGTCCACACAAGGCCAGGACCCACTTGTCCTTTTCCTTGCAACAAGTCAAGAGTTATTGGTTCATTGGTGGCAAACTACCATATATATAACACAACCACTTTCAGTAAAAGTCTTCCACCAGTTTTTCTTATGCATATATTTCAAAATATAGTGTGTATATATATATATATATGTATACATACACATACATACATATCTGCAGAAATAGCTAAATCAAGACAATATGATGAAGTTTTCAGCTTGAACCTCTTCATATGTATCAAATCTGAATATGAAATCTATCTTTTTTGAAATTTAAAAAAATATATAATAAATTCTAATCCATGCCTTTAAACTCTGAGCCACCATTTTAACTCATCTTGCACATTCCTGAATGCTACACAAATTTCTTCATTGTACCTGCTTCCTTCATATGGATTTAGACCCAGGCACACATTTCTCAGAAGAAACCTTGGGAAAAGGGGCTGAAAAATGGCTGCACCCTCCCCATTCCTACTGCCTTGTTCATTTCTTGAAATCACAGCTGTTCAGCTTCCTCTCCCTCCCACTCTTTCCTTGTGTTCAGCTAAGGGCTGCAGCCATTCTGCTCACACCTAACTTGCAATATTCCCTAAATACTCAGAACCCAAACCACATTTTGTGTCCCATCAGCCCATCAGTGAAGCAGTAGTAGCAAAAATTCCTCAAATATGTCATAAAGATGTGAAGATACTCCTCTCATAGCTACTTAAAAGTTTTGAAGATTTTCAATACTGACTTTGAAAAGAAAAAAAACTTACTCAAAGCGCTCTTCAGTTGAAAGTCCAATGAGATTACAGGAGAAACTAACATAATTTCTTGTCCTTTATCTTTGAAAATGTAAAGTGCCATTAATACGATAAGCATGACACAATCATTTCAGATGAGGGAAGAAATGCATACTTTCAAAAGGGGAAAGAAAAGGGAAAGAGGCAGAAAAGAGTCTGAGAAGTGAACTCAATCAGACAAGCAGAACAGACTAGATAAGACCCAACTGGACATTATTCAGGGTCTTCTTGTAAAGACTAGAGGACTTGCTGAAATGCAAAGTATAACTGCGTAAGCTTTTGCCAAAAGCCATATAACTGACATCCTTGCCATGTTCAGGAAAGATAGTCTATATTTGTATATAAAACACTACAATAATCAAAGTCATGCTCAAAGTTTAAACAGGAACATCCTTATAAAACAAAGGTTGAACTGACTTGACATTTTGCAATGAAATTACACACTGGTTAGAGGCTGAATGTAACCAACTTAACCCATTCTTTGCCACTGACAAATATGTAAACGTTTTGGATGAGAACTTTCTTCTTCCAAAAAGCTGTGTGTGAGCTGAGACATTTCTCCTTCTGCTGCACTTCACTGCCTTAGTGGAATTGCCATGAACATTCACACTGCTGCTTCATAACCTTCCTCCAAAACAGTTTTTAGAACTCCCTTTTCAACATGTGTAAGTGCATGTTAATAAAACTACTGTTCCCAACACATCCTTGCTTGTTTCCCAGGTTGCCCCATCTGTATGTCTGCATTTATCAGACACCTTTGGGCCCATGTTTCTGATTAAAAAGCTCCTTGAGAGACTACTATTCAGTGCTTGTCCACTCTATACTGCAATAAGATCTTAGTATTCTAATACAAAGAAGCTGTAATAAAGAATAATTTTACCTTTCTCCTTCCTGTTAAAAAAATAGAGCAGCAAAATGTGGAATGCTTAGAAAATGGAGGTAAATTTTATTTCCTCAATATATGACGGTATCTTAAAGAACTACATATGGGTCAATCTACACAAAGATTGGAGAGAAAAAAACAATCTGTCTTGAGGGTGTCATTATATAAGACTGGAGAAGATATTCAGAGACCAATTTCCCCTGTTTGCAGTCATTGCTCTCTATTCCTTATGTTAGTACTTCCAGCTGTACTCCCCAGCCATGCTGGCAGAAAGCTGAGACTGGCAGCCCTGAGGACTGCAAACAGACCAGGGGGGAGAGCTGGGAAAAATCTCCTTTCCTGAGCATTGCACATGCCTTGCTGCTTTCTGTGTGTTTGCCAGAGAAGTCACCGATCAGAGTTTGGCACTGCTTGGGTTTTACCATCAACCCCATTTGACAATTCATGTACAAATCATATCAAAAAAAAATCCTGCCAATTATTGAAAACAGCATATTTTAAAAGGTTCACATAAAACAATATCCCAAGATCTTTACAGCCTTTAACATTTATTGCTTTCAAACAGGTTTTTCCTGAAAAATATTATTCTTTCAGGAGCAATTGCATCACTGCTTTATTTTGAATCCTTCAATCCTCCAAGATTATAAAGGAAAAATCTTCATTTTCCATAGTGCTCTCATGACAGACATCATTTCTCAGCTATTACACTAACAGATCTCAAAACCAGATGGACGCTAACAAAAAAGTGCAATTCTTGTTGTTGTAAAGGTGGCTGATACTCCAAGGCCATGTGTGGAGTGTGACAACATGACAATGTGTGATTTGGGTCATCTTGCAAGAACTACCACTGACCTTTTAGCAAACCTGGATCTGAGCATGTGGAGCTACAGGCTCACTGCTCCAGCAGGTTGGTGGAGTGAAACACAGGAGTGGCTGGGAACAGGGCAGGTGTGTTCAGGAGCAGCACATGCACACCAAACTATTTGTCTAGTAAGGAAGAAGGCAGAAGTCGTTGACATAAAAGAGAACAGTCTGACCTCAGTAGCCAAAGGGATAGCTTGGGACCCTATGCTGGTTGCCCTACCTTGCTTTTCAGCAGCACCAAACCCAAATTTCTGTATCCAACACAAGCAGCCCAGAAGCCCACTGACTGCCCTCAGGTTGCAGTAAGGCTAGAAAGGCAGCTCCCATACCCAGAAGTTAAAAAAATAATTGCTGGGCAAAAGGATCCTGAAGGGTGTCTGAACCTCAAGCCTGTCAGCTGGCCTTTTTGTTCCTCCCACTCACTGAAAAAAAAAAAAAAAAAAGAGGAACTGAGAGGTAGAAACAAAGCTCAAAAGTATATCCTGAGTCATCACTCAGTTTCTCTGCTTGTATTTAAACCAATTGTAAAGTCCTGCTTGCGAGCCTTTAAAGCTCATGAGCCACAGCCAGACTGCCGGATAGAAACCGTTTACGTGACACCAGAATCTCCAAACTCATCAGCAGGGGAGAAAAAAAGCATCAACAGGAGTTACGCAGAGTTGTGAAGCATTTCTGTGGAAGGTATCCGGTCAAGAACAATGCAGCGCGCTCCAGAGCATTGTGTTTGGTGATTTCCTACCCAAACCTTGCAGTTATTTTTGTATCACTTTCCTGTGCGCTCCTCTCAGCCTAAGGCTGTTCTTAATTTAATGCAGTGGTGAATATTAAAGAAAATTACTGGTGCTGGATTTGTTTTAATTCAAGAAGTCTTGATCATTGATTAGCACTGTCACTTCTGTTCCCAAGAGACATTGTGGCTACTGAGGAACACGCTCCTGATTGCACCCGAGCTCAGCACATACATCAGCACTGTCAGTGCCTCAGCAGTCCTTACAGGACTGTACGTAAATGGTGCGAGGTGACGGACACAACAACAGCTTGTAATGATGGATGCATGACTTCAGTGTGGGAGACACAGGCGGTTTGCGGAATACCGAGTGTAAGACGAGTTACAGATGCACGCTGGGCTCGGGAGCCGTGAAGTGCTGCTGCTCCCCCATTCCCCCTGGGGCTGGCTACGGGCAGCAGACACGGCTCACGGCTCTGCCCGCTCTGCGCCGTTCCGTTCCACACCCGCCCGCTGCCGCTCAGCCCAGGCTCGCGTGAGCCCGCAGCGCGCTGCGAGGCACCGCACAGCACCGAGCCCAGACGGAAGGCCGGCACGCGTCGCGCCCCCCGCCCCGCGCCGGGCCCGCCTCGGGGCCGCCGTCTCTCCGGACGCCGAGCGCAGGTCCCAGCGCAGGCCTCGGCGCGGCCCTGCGGGGCGTGGCCGGGCCTCCCCGCGCCGCTCCGCCCCAGCCCGGCGGGGCCGCGGTGCCGGGGGCGGTGGACGGGGCAGGGCGGGAGCCGGGCAGCGCCGGGCAGCGCCATGGGGCTGGAGACGGAGAAAGCGGACACCCGCATCTTCATGGACGACGACAACTTCCCGCCGGGCGGCCCCGAGCCGTCCGAAGCGGAGAAGTACGCGGAGGACGCGCTGGAGCGGGACCCCCGCGGGCTGAACGCCCACCTCCAGGTGCCGGGCGGGGAGGCGGGGGCGGCGGGGCCGGGGCCGGGGCCGAGCGGCGGCGGCTGACGGCCGTCGGGGCTGTTCGCTTTTCCAGCTGGGCTTCGAGGACGTGATCGCCGAGCCCGAGCTCACCCACTCCTTCGACAAGGTGTGGATCTGCAGCCACGCGCTGTTCGAGCTCAGCAAGTACGCGCTCTACAAGCTGCTGAGCCTGCTGCTCGCCGTCCCGCTGGCCCTGGTGTTGGGGATCGTCTTCGCGGTGCTCAGCTGCCTGCACATCTGGTGAGTGCGTGAGCGGCGCGGGGCGGCGGGCCGGGGCTCTCCCGTGCCGCCTCTGTGCCCCGACGGCCTACGGCGCCGTCAGAGCCTGCGGGCGGCTCTGCCTGCTGGGCTGCTAATGGGAGAGGAATTAGAACGATGCTCTGACCGCGATTCAACTCCATGCTCTGATCTTAGCAGCTTTCCCGTCTGAGTGAGCTCCTGTTGCCGTCTGTGGGGCGCCTCGCCTGGCTATTGATCGCTTGCTTTTGTAAACCAGAGTACAGACATTGTTAAAACACGTGTACTTTAATTGAAAGGCCCGTGCGGGAGCATTTCTTACACCAGAGTGTTTTGCTCGCTGAGTGAAGAAGGGGGGCCCAGCTCAGTCTTTCTTTGCTACTGTCACAAAGTCAGCTGTCACTGCCTCGCAGCAGGTGCACGGCCATCTGCAGGTACAGTGCAGAGAACCCCTCCTGAGCTCAGGAAAGCCGTGGCCATGATTCACAGACAAATACAGCAGCTCTCCAAAGCAGCAAAGCTGGTGTACTTTATTCAGAAACTGCTGGTGAAATATTGCGAGCCCACAGAAGCAGTTGACTGTGGAGGTGGAAGAGAGGCAGGGAAAAGAATGATGTCGAGGAAGGAGAGTCCATCAGGTTGCAGAAGAAAGCATGAATGCATGTATCATTAATGTCTTTCTTGCAAACCAGGATTGTTATTTTTCCTTATACGTAAGTTTTGATCTATGCCTCATTTGCCTTGACTAATATTGATATCATGAAGAAGTCAGCAAGGAAGACAAAATGCTATTCAGAAACTGGGAAACAAACTCAGTATAAGTGCATTGGTTGTTTGAACCTCTGATTGCGATCGTTTGATTGCAGATTTCAATTTTCAGAAGGAGAGTGGAAATTTGGATTGATGGCATTGTTATGGGCTGCTTCAAAACCTGACTAACTTAAATTTTGGAGCACGCAGACTCTGCAGTAGTGCAACTGCAATACAATTTAGAGCTGCCACTTTGCTGGGCCTCAAATTATTATGGACATTTTATAGAGGGCCTAGACTTTCATATCAGCCAGTGGTCACTGTGCTGTACCGCACCAGAACTGCAAAAGGATATGGTGGACATATGGATTTCCTATAGTGAAATGTCTGTGGGAGAGTCCATTGATGCTCAGTTTGTTCAGAATGATAACATTTAACGCTGCAGAGTGGTCTTATATCTGAATTTCACAGGCTGGATATGTGGACACGAGTTCCACTGAACAGGACTCAGAGGTCAATTTCTATTTGTGCAAGTAGTCCCCAGTGACTCTGTCGGGAACTGTGGTTCCCAGTACATCTGAAATAGAACTGAGTGAATGTGGCACTTGATTTTGAAAAGTTTCCCTTGAGTTTCTGCAAACACACTTGTCTCCGCAGCAACTGATTTTCTGTGCCTAAGTTCACTGTCAGTATGGAGTTGATCTTTCATTTCGGTCTTGCACCTGGATGGGTGTGAGAGAGTCACATAGCTCAGGTGTGCTGTCTGCATCCCCTTGGACCCTATCCAGTGCTACACTTGGTAGCACAGTACAGTCTGGTCATCCTACAAACAGCCTGGATTTGTTCCAACACAACGTTTGAACACACTGAGGTTATGCTAATTTATTTCTGCAACTCCAAGTGTTCCAGATTTCTTGGGATTAAGGAATTCAAAGTCTCTGCGTTTGGGAGGATAATGCAGGAGCAACCGATACCAGAGGCATTAAAGGGACCCGAAACATTGGTTCCTGCAAGCCTGTTGGGTCTGTAAAATTATCAGCTCCTTGTTTTGTGGTTGCAAGGATGGGAATTCCATTATAATTCTGTCTTCAGCTGTTAAAACGTCATGGGAAAGCTCTGGGCATTCCCTCCCACACGGCTGTGTACAGGAGGGCTTATCAGAATCTCTGTGCCTCATTTGCAGCATCCAAGCCACTGAGATGTTGACATTGATCAGTTGCAGGGGAGCCTTTCCTAAGAATAAATTAGAAGCTGTTTGAACAACGCTTGGAAGTCCAGGGATCAAAACTCTATTGATTGTCTCACACACGTTGCAGTTTTGTCAACATGCTAAAAATCCATTGAAGTCATGCACCAAGGATACTTCATGACTTGAAACCATTGTGTCTGATAGTAAATGTTGTCTTTCATCAGAAAAAAAGAGCACTGAAAAGGGAAGTGAACACATGAGACCTGTGGAAAGCAAAAAGAAAACTTCAGTTTTCATTGTGACCTATTAAAAATGAACATACTTTGGTTCTGTTCGCATATTGCTTGAGCTAAAATCCAGATTTACACTGCCTGGCAAAAGATCCTGAAGCTGCGGTAGCTAGCATGACCTACATACAAGCTACTTCAAGGAAGGCCACTTCTCCACACGGCTTCTCTCCTAGTGATGATCTTGTTGCAGCTGATACACTCAGAGGTTGTCAGACCAACTTTAACAACTCTCTGTGAATATCCAAACAGCCTTTTAAACATGTCCCTAGACTCAGGCTGTTAAGACTATTGATTTTTTAATATGAGCAGAACACTGCTGGTTTTCCAGGCAGCCCATGCAAAATCATCCTCTCTGTGGTCAATCCAGAGATGAATTCTTGTTCCAAGTCACGTGTTGGCAGCCTCTTGAATTTTGCATACACATTTTTATAGGCTCATCTGTAAAATGTCTCATTATATATTTATTCTGAGAATTGATGCATCATTTGAGAATCTGTAACTTTAGGTTGGAGATGAGCTCTAAAACACAAGGAATCGTCCAGCTTTGTTTGTGCTCTCATCATCAGCTTGAGTAGCAGATACTCAAAGCTCCTCTTTGCATGAGCTTCCATTCACAGGCAAAGCCAGGGCAGTTACACACAGAGGAGCAGATTTGAATGTGCATCATCTAAACTCTTTTTCTGCAACTCCATTTGCATGGCTGTTTGCTGTCATATTCAACCCCCAAAATCTCCCTACTTGGCTGTCTGAAATCAAAAGAAGTTACAGCACCGCTGTGCCACAGAAGCACACCACGTGGTCTGGTGTTGTCATCATAGATACCCTTGTCCTCTGAAAACGGAGTAGGTGGGTGTTGCCTTGCTTCTTAGTTTTGTCTTTTCCAGTCTACCTGGAGTCCTGAGATATGAAATGCTTGGTTTTGTTGTGCTCTGAGTGCTTGTGTGTGAGCAGTGCAAAGCTCCAGCGGGTATCTCTTTACTCATAAGGAGCCCAACAGTTAGTGGGGCTTTGAAAGAAGCTCTGAAACTGCTAGCTCATATTTAGCAGTCTATATTATATTTGCTTATACTGTAGTGCTACGCAAGACAAAATCATGATGTAGTGCACACACAAGCCTGGAACTGGGCAGTTTAATTACTGGATGATTTAGTATTTGAAAAATGTCATTAAGATTTGTCTGAGAGTCCATTTTGAAAAACTTCTCAGGAGATGTGATTCTTAACTGTAAAGCAGGAATCTGGATTAGCAGTGAATGATTGCTGCAAGTACATTGTCCAGCTCCATGAAAAGTTGAATTACCTCCCCAGAAAATTCTTACCCTTATGAGTAAGAATTAAGTTGTGTTAAGTTGTATTGCATTAAGTTGTGTTTTGCTTGGTTCTTAACAACGTTCCATTAGGGATCAGCAGGAAAAAAGTAATGTGAACAAACATGTGATAGGATGATCTGTATAAAATAGTAGAAGTCATATCTTGAACAAAAAGAGAAGAAAAAAGAATAGGTTAGAACAAAGAGGACAGTCTGCTCTTTTCAGGTCAACAGCTCCCAAAAGAGGTGAATCGTTTTACTTTGTGAAAACATGGATATTTTATGACATATACATACAGTATGATTCAAAGACAGGTCATATGAGTAGTTGAAATGCTCTGATTGTGTTTCAGCTTAGATATCAAATTCAGAAAAGCTTTATTTTATTTCCCAGTGCTCTACCACTCTAATAAGAGTAGCTCCAAAATTGCAGTAAATGTTGATATTCTTAGATATGTAGATTCTAAAAATAAGGAAAAACTGAGACTGACTTTTATTTTAGAATTGAAAGCCGCTTGCATTCTGCTTTTTTTTTTTTTTTGTATGCAGTATAGCATAAATATGGATAATCTGTTAAAAGATTTAAAAACATTATCAAAACATTTTTATATTTATTGAATATAACATAATTGAAAGATGTTGAGTTGTGGATGATGTCTATAGCAGCTGCATGTAGAATGATGGCTGTTTTCCCAGCCTTCCTTAATGAACTCCTGGTGATTCACTGCAACTTGCTGTGAAGGCTTTGCATAATGTGGTATTTGTTTAGGTTGTAGTTTGTGTGGTCCTGTTTATGGATGATCCAATAGAAATGTAGGCTTTCAGTAGAGACATAGGCCTTTCTGCTTCCCTGCAGATGAATTAGATTGGGGGAAAAACAAGAAAGGAAGAAAGAAAGAAAAAAAAGCAGGCCAAATTAAATTTAGGTGGCAGCAGAGGAGCAGTAGTAGCAGTTTATAAACTGAGTGCAATGAAAAATGGGTGAAGTCAAAACAAGGTGAGTAGCTATTGCTGGTGTTTTCCCTGTGTTGGTTGGAGAAGTTTTTCCCCTTTGCATTATTGATGTTCATCAACTTTATCGTGAAGCCCTTGTTTTATTTTCTATAAATCATCTATTCTATATACAGTGATACTGTAAATGATCAATAAACAGATTCAGAGTTCAGTTTAGTACTACAGATGCCATGTTCCAGTGGCACTCAGTTCTATGTGCTGTTTTACTAGCTATTTCAGCAGAGACAAAGAAAGAGAAGGTTTTAGAAAAGCTATTCTTGTTTAAATCCATCTGGTTTAGCTTGGAGTGCAGCACAAACATGGTAGCATACAGCTTGCACTGTACGATTGAAGCAAGAATCCAGATCTACATTGAAAATAATTATTTTATTCTTACTCTTCAGGTATCAAAGCTTTAATGTTTTTAATGCAACAGTTGTTTGTTTGTTTTCTACACTGTTATTCTGAGTAGTACTCACTGGAAATACACAGTATTTACTTAGGTATTTTTCAAACATGTGACAAAATAATGAATGTTTTGCATATTACTTCCAACCAAAGTCAGTGAGAGTTCTGCAACTGAATTCTGTGGAAGCGAGGCTGGGATCTTAAATCTTGAATGCAACAGCAAACTGGAGCAGCTCATTATCAAATGGATGTATAGCTTCTTCTGCCTCATGTAGGAAATGAATACATTACACATGGTGCAGAGATCTTTGAAAACCTTGTTCTAGTGTGACTTCAGTATGACATATGTTACGTGTACATGTAATGTTTTTGCACCCAAGTAAGAACACACAGCTTAGTGAAGCGGCCAGGGGTTTGGGCCAGGAAGTGATGAAAAAAAAAGTAATTGATGCTGTGTGGTCATTGATCTTGCCTGTGGCAGCCCTGGTGCACGAGCTGTATGTGCACACCTGGCTTCTCTCTGCTGTCAGTGAGCTTAGCTTAAGCCACCATTAATGACATTGCTTTGCAGTCAGGACATAAGGAGAGCATACATGGATGATTTCTGTGCTTGGCAGAGTGAAAGCACAATTCTTTCAAGTATGCAAGGAGATAAAAGGATCTTTTTCCCTCAACAAGAGTTTTGACCTTGTTCTGCTTTTTTGTTACTCACCCTTAAGTGAAAAGCTTCACAGTATCAACAAGATGCCATGTATCAGAAGTCTAGCCTGTCTGTACAACAGCAATTAAATGTGTTTCAGTATTGCTCTACTGTTTCTGCGTTATTGTAACAACTTTAACATTGGTCTTTAACACTGACAGGAATGAAGTATGAATGGCAAGGTGTTTGTGTGTGTTTGTGTAGAAGAGAGACAGAAAAGAAGCACCTGAAGAGACATCAGAGCGAGGGACACAAGAATGCCCTGAGAGGATTGTAAAGAACTCTGTTCCCAGGTGATCGAACTGGGAAGTGTATGGTTTCTGTCAAGCCCCACTCTTGACTCCTTCGAGGACCTATCTTTAACCACAGGTTGCAGCATCACCTCCAGCAGCAGGAGAGAATAGGAAAACGTTCATCCCTATTGCAGGCATGGCCAAAAGTTACCTCAGTGTGGCCAGTTGGGAAGAAGCAGAAACATGATGAGGACTGGCAAGCTGTTGTGCACAAGTGAGCCGAGACAGAGGAGCGTGTATGTTATGGTGCTTATGCATGTGTAAGTGTGAGGCTGTCAGTGAACAAAATCAATGGAGAATGAGTGCAAGATCCCTTCCTTTTCCATAAGCAAGCACTTTTCTTCTCTCAGTTCCCTGTGCTGTGGCAGCAGTAATCTCACAGATCTTCCATTTGCTCTTTTACAGGATTGTGGTGCCTTTTGTGAGAACCTGTCTCATGGTCTTGCCTTCAGTGCAAACCATTTGGAAGAGCCTGACAGATGTTTTCGTTGCACCATTCTTTCATAGCGTAGGCCGGTGCTTTGCCATGGTTAATATACGTCTGGATCAAGAGTAACTGTCAGGGTTGCAACACTGCTGTAATTGTAGATGGTGTTATACCTCTTTCTAATGTAACATGCAAGCACTTACCATTCATTCCAACCTGCTAAGATGATAATGGCTGGTTAAGTGGGAACATGCTATTATTCTAAAACTCATTTATTTTCAGGGAATGAATTTAAGACTAAGTAGGCAGTTTTCATATCTAACTATTTTAACAGCAGAATAAATGTGGAGTATGTTGGCAACACTTTATTTTAATGGTACGTTGATTGCTGGATTACAGAAAAAAATCTCTTGAAGGTTTAATTGCCACCATTGTGATAACGATTGGCATTATTACACGAAATGTTTAAATTAGTAGGCTGAGATACTGTGGGTGAGAATGATCTCTAGGGTTTCACACTGATTTCACTGCAGTTCCTAGAGGGATCATTTTTGGCCCTCACTATGCTAAATGATATACACAGTCCATTATTATCTGCATTGAAAAAGAAGGGCACGATGCATAAGCATACAGAGAAGTTAACTCTTCCATAATTCTCCTGTGTTGGGGAAAAAGCTCCCAGAAGGTTATCCCTTAAAATAAGGTGTTACCTGATTTGAACTATCAGCTAATCTGTATATTTTATTTAATAAGAGGTTAACTTTGCTGTATATTTTGTACCTTTGTAAATGGCACTTGGTGAGCTTTCTTTGAAGCATTATTTCTATAGTATTTGAATTCTAACAGACTTACTAGGCAGTGAGAGTGAGAAACTGCAAATAAATGACTTAAACTAAAATTTCAATGTATAAATTATGCAGATTTTAAGCATTGCTGTGCAATTCTAGGACATCCATTATATATATAGTTGTGTGCAAAAGAAAAGAGTATAAGATTTTTAATACAAGACTATGCAAAAGAGCTGGAAATACCTGTTTATGAGAAGTGGGTTTTTTTTTTAATTAAAAATGGACAGTAGTAAATGCAACCCTGCCTATTTCTGTGTGTTATCTGTGTGGACATGGAGATATTTAAAATGCTGGATGCTAGGCTGGCACTTTAACTAAGTAACAAGCTATTAAATAAGTCAAGTGGATGTAATTGGTATCCTTGTCTAACTCCTTGTCTACTGACTTGACTCTCTATGTTGCTTATTGCTACTTTGAAGTCTAACCCATAACAAAGCCCTTTTTCTGTCTGCACTTAATACAGCTTGTAAAGCAGAGTAACAGAACATATGCAGAGGTACACTGAAGTTAGATTAGCCTTCTAATGGGTTTATGCTGCTGTTTTTTCCTGCCCTTGTAAATGTTTGTATGATTTAGAATTTTATTTTCTAAAACGGTGTCACAGATTTCTTATCAAAAAGGGTATAAAATAAAATAATAAAAAATCAGCTTTTTCCAATTGTCAACTTTATTTTTTCAGGTTTTTCAACTCTTTAAAAAGCTCTTAAAATGCTGAACAGTATGAAATACTTCCAAAATGTGAGAGAGGGAAAAGAAGTAAATAAGCATCAGTACTGTTCTGCTAATATCCACTGTATTTAACTTATAGAGAAAAATTATGTATCTCTTTGTGTCAAATTATGCCCAGACAGAATGTGTCTTTTTCAGGTCTTTTGGTGCAGAATTTTGGCTGCATCCCCCAGGCTTATTTCTTTTTAAGGGTGCATGCTTTATTTACAAATGAGCTGCAGAATTTCCTTACTCACTGGCCTGCAGGAGCTAGCTAACACTGCGTTTTTTTTGCACATTAAGAACTTCTTTTCTATTTGTCACAGTTAGAGAGGGATTCGTATGGCTTTTGAAAACTGGACCCTACTGACTAGTACACACCGAGACTTCTGTGGAGTTCTTGCAGAAGTTAGCTTATTCTTCTGATGTGGTCTTACCTTTCTTCTGCTGAAACTGAAGTATTTGTGCTGAAAATAAAGATTGATCGGGCCAGGCTTGATTTCTTTTGAGATTTTTTTTCTTTTACAAAATCCAAGGATGTTTACAGATATTTTCTACATCAAAAAAAAAAAAATCCATGTAATGAATTAATTAACCAAAAATGTGCCTTGAATTAGCACTTGTCTAAGAAGAGCTGGTCTAGAAGGAGCCCTATAAAAGCCTGAGATAGGAGAGAACTCAGAAGTGCATCCAACCTTGAGATTAAGGAGAAGTATAGCCATTTAGGTTATATACTGCTGCATGTATGCACTCAGTAGCTTACTGAAGTCATCCAGCTCTGGCTACCACAGAGAATAAAGGAGAATGATTTTCTTAGTTCTTTTGATTTGAGCCTTTCTGTTTGTCATGAACTGGTTCTGTTACTGTGCATCTGCCCCAGACTGCACTGGATTCCAGCAATCACAGACTTCAGGAATTGAAAGTTGTGACATATGACAAAGCTCTGCCATAACTGATACCATCCATGGACAACAGGAACTGAATGGGTGCTGGCTCTAATCTGTGCTTGTAGATTTAGGATCCATTCCTTAAATTCATTTTTAATTGTTTTGAAACGTGGACAAATGATACCAGCTGGCACTGGAACAGCAACGTACAGATAAGAGTTAGGCAAAAGAGGGAATCCAGAAACTTAATCTCATTCTGTACTACAAATCTAGGAAAAATTGCATCTGATTCAGATCATCTGTTTTGAATTGTGCTCCCTCTTCCCCTCTGTGAAATGGGAAAAATGCTGTTGCTCAAAGCAAACTTTCCATCATTGTGGTAGAGTTGTGAGGGTAAGTAAATGAAGTGTGAGATGTTCCAATTCTAACCTGTTTTTTGTTACTGTAGACATCACAGACAACTGGAGATTCAGTTCTGTGATGTAAAATGTCTTGGTGTTATGTTTGTCATAGAGGTCACAAGTAACAGACAGAAGTAACCCCATTTATCTTCATGGGCTTTTCTCTTTTAACTCACAGTGAAATCTAACCTGTGAGAACATTTCCTTAAAATCCTTCTAATCTGACTGGAGAACTTAGATATTTGTATCCTATCTTTCCACACCCTACGTGTCCACCACAAAAATTGGCACAAATTCTTAACAGAAACTTTGAGATCTTAGTGAGAGCCCTTCTCCACCTACTGAGAAGGCTCACCCAGACATACAGCAATTGAAAAATTCAGAACATCCCTGCAGCTCTGGGATTTCAGACCACACATTCACATTTAACGGAAGCCAAAGAATGGTAAGCTCATTATTTTTGCAGGGTGTGATCTTTCCCCCACCTGCAGAGATAAAACTAATGCTGTTAAGCTGTATGAACTCCCTTTTAAAAATACGTGGATAAAAACATGTTTTTTTCCAAAAAAAAAGTGAAAACAGAACACCAATTCTGGACACTCTGCTGGTGTTGTCTGTTAGTACACTGTGTTCTTGAAGACCTCCATTGAGCACACAGTTATGCACTGAGGTGCTTTCTTCATGCGGGGTTTTACAACTGAGGGGTGAATTATTAAGGCTATTTTTAACCTAGTGACACTGATCTTCCAAAGATTATTTCAACAAAAAGAAAATGTCTTCAGTAGAGGCAATCCAGAGGAGCTACGATAGGTTCCGGCTCTGAATCATCCTAAGAGTTTCTGCAGTGATTAATGCAAAATGTTTGTCTTGGCTTGGGTCCTTTCCTCTGCTGCATTAAAAAAAAAAAAAAAAAAGATGTTTCCTCTAAAATTGTGCAGGCCTATGGAAGCAATCTAAGTATCTAAGCAGTGGAACAGGCTCTTCTCCACGTACATCTCTCTTCACCTCCCAGTTTAGATGTTAAGAGGAAATCCTTTATTCAGGATGGTGAGGCAGTGGCACAGCTGCCCAGAGAAACTGTAGGTGCCCCAGCCCTGGAGGTGCTCAAGGCCAGGTTGGATGGGGCTGTGGGCAGCCTGAGCTGGGGGGTGGCAACCTGCCCATGGCTGCATGGCTGGGGGTTGGAATGTGATGGTTTTTAAGGTCCCTTCCAACCCAAACCATTTTATGATTCTGTAATTCTATGATCTCAGTGACAAAAAGTCATATCTTATATAAGCCTCAGCGAGGGGGTGCTTGAGTTCTACGAGAGGGGCTAGTTCTCAGATTGCTATTTCTATACAATACAGTTAATAACATGCTAGAAGTGGCTGAATGGCACAGAATAGTGTTGACGCCAACCAGCATTCATGGCCTAGCTCAATATTGGTCAGGAACCTGATATTGAAAAGGGTTGGGAAAGGAGTGACACAAATTGCTCGAGTCTGGAAAACTTAACCTTCAGCTGACAGAATTAAGGCTTTCAGTCTACTTTCTGCACCAACCAAGCTCTTATAAGCTACCCTGATTGAAACCTACGGGGACTAGCTATAATAAAAGATATACCTAACACAGGATTGAAATGATAGGCATTTAAATCCAAAACTGTAATCCCTGCCCAGATGCCACCCAGCTAGGAACATGTTTAAACTCAGGAGGCACCTCCCTTTCATGTAACCTTCCCTCAGTACCTACAGTTTTATTTTGGTCATGCCCAGAACTGCCCTTGTTTGAGCAACTTGGCATCTTACTCGCATCCAACCTCAATCAGAATCCCAAAATAAGGGAAGAGAATGCCTTGGTCACCTGAAAATGCACTGACTGTACATCAGCAGAGTGGGGTACATCCCAGAGTATGCTTTCCCAGGAGTCCAAATGCATTAGCACACCTTAGATAGGCAAAATTGATCTCGGGTGTCTCAGTTGTTGGATTAAATTTCTAGCCCCCAGGCTGTTGGGAAGTGTGCTGTGGCAGCAGCACCTCCATTTAAAAGGGAATCACTCATAGCTAGAGGTTATGAGAAGAAAGGAATGTGAGGGCAGCTCACCATCTCTCCTGAGCAAATGTCTCCTCTGACACAAGGAACGAATAGGCCAAGTAACAAAAAGCATGCATGAGGGCTCCCACTTCAGAGAAAAAGCTCTGATTCTGTGAGTTGTAATTTAAACCATGGATAGCCTCCAGAGTGGGGACAGAATGACTGTCGTGAATCCTCTGAGACTGAACGTCTGCACATTGTGGAATGAGGAAAGCACTGCTCTGCTCTGTAAGTGCATCCCAGTGCCTGTTATCACACAGCAGGGTAAGTGCTGTATTCAGAGCTGATAAAAGCTCGCTACCAGCAACTCGGCAGCTCAGGCCTTCAGCCAGCAAGCCATCCAAAAATGCACATAAAAGGATGCACTTCAGCAGCTGAACAGAAGACACTAAAACCACAGTGATTTTCCTCTCCTAAGCCTTAGGTTTTGAAGCATGCTGCATAAGGAAGGCTGCTTGTGGGCAGGCTGTTATCTGACAGTCTCGCTGCTGCTGCAGCTGTACATAAATACTGATCCTCTGCTGATTCCAATCTCTCTGGCATTGTCATGCAAGTATCAGGAGTATTGCTGAGACCATAATTGGAATAATTACACAACTTCAGGGGGAGGAGTGGAGTGAGAGGCAGTGTTTGGTACCAGACAAAGACATGCAGTGAGCAGCCATGCACATTTAGTTCAGCTCTGTGACTCATTTTCTGACACTATTTTTTGAGGAATTTTTTCCAATCCAATTTTTGCTTTTTGGAAGATATGTTTCCTGCCAGTACCAAGGCTTCTCTTCTTATCAACATCTGAAGAACTGCTTCCACCTTGCACACACTCAGCTGCACGTTTACAGTCAGCTCTCAATTAAGGCAATTCCAAGATGTGGGCATTGAGTTAAAGCAAAACTTTGGAGCATAAAACATCTTTTAAATTAGACTTGAAATGCAATTGGTGTGATGGAAAAAGAAGAGCAGCAAGGTGGCCAGGTAGTTAACACATATTCTGTTCAGCAGCTGTCCTGGGCTGCCAACAGTGCAGCAAACTTCAATGAGAAGAAGTTTGGGTGGCATTTGCAAAGCCAGTTTGGTGTCTGCAATCTGTGGCTATTTTAGGCCACTCCTGGATAATCCGTTCATGGTAGGTAAGAAGGGAGCACAGCCTTGCACTTTCAGAAGGTTCCTGCAAGCCTTTGCCATGCCTTTTCCAGATGAGCTGTCCTGCTCCTTTGTATGGCATCACAGCTCTTTGCAGAGCTCCTTTGCTCCTCTGCTGGGATTCATCTCATGAAATCTATCAATTCCTCCTGCTCCCAGTATCTCTTTAACTGCAGCAGTGTTGTATGATTCAGAAACTTCTTCCAAAGGCTGTTGAAGTTCTGCAGAAACCATTCCAGGAATCATTACTGTTTCAAATCAACCAATAAATTTCCTATTTTTAGTCATCCTTGAGACATGCAGTAGTACTGAATATAGGCTCAAGATCTTCCTTTCAGTACTTGAGGGGAGCTTATAAGAAGGAGGGGGACTAAATTTTATGTGGACTGATGGTGACAGGACAAGGGAAAAGGCTGTACAAGAGGGAGACTTAGGTTAGATATTAGAAGGAAATTCCCTGAGGTTCTCAAGGCCCGATTGGATGGAACCCTGGGCAGCCTGAGCTGGGGGATGGCAGCCCTGCCCATGGCAGGGGTTGGACTGGGTGGGCTTTAAGGTCCGTGGAAGCCCAAGGCATTCTATGATATTCTGATGTATGTGCAGGACAGTGACCAGGTATGAAACTTTCTTAGATACAAAAAATGTAACTGTAATGGGGGAAATTTTTTTAAAAGGCACTTTTTAGTTACTGGTTGGTTGTGTTTTTTTTGTTTGTTTTTTTTTTGTTTGTTTGTTTGTTTTTGTTTTGTTTTGTTTTTTTCAGATGAATTAAAAAATCACAGAAACTGTCTTTAAATCCATACATTTGCCTTAATGCACATACTCAAGTGTTAGGACATGTTAAGGATGGCTTAAGTTATCATGTGAATTAAAAAATTTGCTTCTAAAAGGGTCAACTAACTTGGAAAGCTGGAAAACATCCATCCACAGTTCTAAAGTTTATGAGCAGTAGAAACGCTTAAAGTCCAATGTTCCCTGTTGTCCATATCAAAACTACACAGACTGCATCCCCAACAGGTACATTTATTTACAATTACAGAGCCTTCACCATCACAGCCAATGGCCTGTTTGAGGGTGATTCTCTGTTGAATTGACAAAGCTGAATACACTGCATTAAGGCTGTTCTACTCCTTTTGCTGCAATTCTGTGCATAATGGCATAAAACTGACGCCCACTTTCTTGTTAATGTTGTAGATCTCATGCCGTGCTCTGGTTTACTAGGAGAAAAATAATGGCTGCAAAAATTAAAAACGAAATAAATGTTAAAAAGGGGCTGAATGTAACATGGGGTTTGTAGATGTACAGGGCAGCTGTGCCTCGGACCACGCTGGACCCAGCGATGGATCACTACTGCTCTTCCCCTTATGTACGCCCCTGGGCTTATGAGAGGCTGTGAGAACAGAGCTAAATACTGGCATCTCACCGCTCCTCTCAAAGTGAAGTCAAAGCAGCTAACACGCACGGCAGACGCGGGTCAGCCTCCTCCCAGGAAAAATACAGTACTGTTAGCGTGCGGGACCGTTAAATATTTGCATAGTTTTGAAATGAACCGGTTGAGAAAATCTCTTTTTCTTCAACCCGAGGACGTCCAAGTTTCCACAATTGCTCCCGGGACAGTGTGTGTGACATTGTCAGAGCGGGGGGGGCTCTACCAACGCCTCTCTCCCGCAGCGCTGCTCAAGTTTTCCATCTCCTCGTCCCTTCCCGTCCCTTCCCCCGGGGCGCTGCCACATTCGGGCACCGCCGCCCCCCGCAGCCCAGCGGCGAGGATCCGCTGCCCGGTACGGCCCGAGCAGGGCAGGGCGGCCCCGGTCGTTGTCGCCGTGGCTGCTGTCGCTGTCGTTGTCGTTGTCGCTGTCGCTGTCTCTGCCGCTGACCAGGCAGCCGGGGCCGCTCGCCCGTTCGCATGTCTCCGGGGCCGGGCCGCTTTCCCCTCCCACCGCGGGCCGCTCCCGGGCGAGCCGCGCGATGCCGGGCCGCTCCGCCGCTTGTCATCAGCCCCGGCCCGAGGCGGGGAGCAGCCCCTGGCCGGCCGCCAGCCGCCTCCCTCCCCCTGGCTGGCCGCTCCGCCGAGCGGGATCCTCCTGCCTCCTCCGCTCCTCCGAGTTATAGAGCAGAGCAACCTGCGGCAGCGCCGGGGCAGCATGTCCGGCACCAAATACGTGGACTCGGAGGTAGGGCGGCTTGTGCGGGCACAGCCGGGCTGCTGCCGGCGCCCAACCCGCGCTCCGCGTCGGGACGGGACGGGACAAGGAGCGGGATCGCGGAGAACGGGACGGGACGGGATGTGACGGGACGGGACAGGACGGAGGGCGGGCGGGGGGTCGCGGGCGGCTCGGCCGCTTCGAGCTGAGCCGGGGCTGCAGGGCGAGGCCACGCGGGGAGGACGGCAAACCGAAGGCGAGACGCGAGGGGCGCGGAGAGGGCGTCCCTGTGCACCGTCTCCGGCGTAGGTCGCCGAGGCAAAGCCGCCTCTCCGGGCGGACCGTGGGGACGGCGGGCGGCAGCGCTCTGTGCCCGGCCCGGGCGGCGCGTGGGGGCGTGCGGGGCGCGGCGGGGACGCCTGGCGGCGGCCGCGGGAGCGGGCGTAGCGCCGGGCGCGGGGTGTGGTGAGCGCCCTGCGCCGCCGTTAAATAGCCCGGGCTGCCGCCTGCCGCTTCGCGCCGCGCTCCCCGCGGGACCGGGGCCGCCCCCAGCCCGCCCTGCCTCCTTCCCTCCTTCCCTCCCTCCCCGCCGGCTCTGCCCTCCGGCCGCTCTCCCTCCCGCAGGGCTTTCTGTACGCGGCGCCCGTCAGGGAGCAGGGCAACATCTACAAGCCCAACAACAAGATGATGGCAGACGAGCTGAGCGAGAAGGCGGTGCGCGATGTGCACACGAAGGAGATCGACTTGGTCAACCGCGACCCCAAGCACCTCAACGACGACGTGGTGAAGGTGAGGGGCCGGGACGGGAGGACCGCTTCTCTCCACCTGTTGCGGGAGGGAGGGAGCAGCTCGCAATTTCTTTTCGGCGTTGAAGCGAGAGGGGAGGCTCCGAGCTGCGCTGCCCCGAGCCGTGTGCCCGCGGCTGCGGACCCTGAGCAGGCGGCTCCAGCCCGGCTGAGCCCCGGGACGGGTCTCCCTCTGCTCAGAGTCTGCAGAGGTGGTTTGGCGTCGTTTGTTTAGTTCGGTTTATGTTCATTTCCGTGCTGTTTTTCCCTCTCTCGGGGAATAAGTAAAGGAAGTTAGGCAAAACCAGTCGGTGCCTCTTTCTAGACTTTTTCGTTGGACAGTTTTAGCTCAGTTGGACAGTTCTGACAAATCTGGAGTGACGGAGATTTTTGCTTGGACTCACTTTGGTCAGAAAAATCATGGGGCTGAGTTTTCTCTTAGCGGGAGAATTTTATGTTGTTTGTGTGAAAACCAGGGACACTGTCACCTGAGCTTGTCAGGACCCAGCAAACCAAGGGCTGTCCAGTCAGTCGTAGTGGGTGAGAAAGCCACCGGGGTGCTTAGCGCCCAGCATGAGCTCCCTGAGCACTGGGACTGTAGAGCAGGAAGACTTGTTCTTAAAAAAAGATAAATGTTGTATTGCCTCTGGAGGGTAAAAAGATTGGAATCCAGTTTCTAAATGTATGTCAGGAGCATGATTTGTGCCATGTGCGGACAATGCAGAGAGGTCTTGTGTAATCTCAAATTCCACTGACTTCTAAACAGCTTGGAGGTGCTGAGTATGACTGGCCACGTTGCTGTATCAAGAATAGGAATTTGGGCTGTCTCTTTTGTTAGAGAGCCATTGTCCAAGATCTAGAAAGAAAAGAGATGAAATTTCCATTTGTTTAGGGGAAAAAAATCATCTGTAGCACTGCCTAGTGGTACAAAACTTCCATTAAAGTGCTTGATGTAAGGGAGGAGGGAACAATTCTTTTATCTGCTACCCATGGAGGAGCAGCTGGGTAGCAGGAATGTAGGAGCTGGAGAACAAGGCTTCCTCATGGCTCATTGCGTACATCAACAGAAGGAGTCCCCAAAGCAACCAGACCTTCCAAGGATGAGTCACAGCCCCCAGGCAAGTCGGAATTCGAGTGTCCAGACTTAGCCTGGGAGAGAAAGATCCTGCTGGGACAAGAGGCAGGCTGCTGGTGGAAAAAACTCCTAATGGACATAAAAGAAGTGGCATGCAGAGCCTGTCCTGCTTTCTCTGCTTCTTCCAGGGGCAATGATTAAGAAAGTTAGCTTAGTAGATTCAATAATCCAAAACACATTTAAAGAATCAAAATTATAGAAATGGAAAAATCAAGCTTTTCAGTATGTCCCTCCAAGATAATTGCAGACCATCAAATGTGTTCATTGAGAACCAGCAAGCAGCTGGAATAGCAGTGCCATGTCTTGTATGCATGAGCTCCTGGTAGTGCACAGGAGCACATCAAGACACAGTGATGTACCAAAATGAATGTTGACCACAAAGTTTTCATTTTGCATTATAAAAACAGCAGCTTTTTTTTTTTTTTTTTAAGTTGACATCTCAAAGCAACGTTTTCGCATCTTGTCACAAAGAAAAGAATCACTTTGACTTATGTAAGCATTTTGTAACTAGACCCAACCCTACCAATACAGAAAGGAATTTTGCTACACTTTGAGTTTGTTTGGGTACTGCTTTCAGGTTTAGCTTAGAAGTAGCTGCGAAGTCTAGATCCAGTTCCTAGGGGGCAGACTCTGACTGAGGAGAAGACAAAGATCAGTTCCTGCCTCAACCACCAGTCATGACCTCTTCCATCATGTAACCTAGAGAGTGTAAAAAATGTACCTGAGTAACAGGAATCTTGGGTACTGGAAGACAGAAAAAATTGTTCATGTTCTTTTTTAAAGCCTGAAGCGTGCCTCAGATTTAATTCAATTTTGTGTAGGGCCATTGCCTTTTTCTAGATTCAGAACCTTCTGCTTTGTAACCAGAATTTAATGCATTTCTTGCCACTTGACTATGAGTCACAATAGCATGGAAACTAGGGACAAATCAGTCAACCATGAAATAGAAATGATTAGACAGAGAACGAGGAATCTGCTCTGTAAGCAGCTCTCTAAAAGGCCTCAGTGTTGGCTGCATTCAAATACTTCCCATAGCACATTTTAAAAATAACACTTGCTTGTAAGAAGCAATGCACGTTCCCTTGGAGTGCAACACAGAGCATCTGCAGCTTTGTCCACAGAAGACATGGAAATGAAATGGAGCAGGAAGCAACAGGAGAACAATCCAGGCAAGAGGGAGAGACCTGATCCAGACCCTGTAATAAAAAATAATTTTTTATTAAATAAATAATACCAAGTGGACGCTAAATGCTGTGCCAGATATCTAGAAATGTGGGGAAGGCAACTGACTCTATTCAGAAAGGGATGCAAACGAGGCTTTACTGACCTTGTGGTGTGAAAGCTGAGGTCCACAGTCAAAGCTGTTGGCAGATCCATGCAGCAAGAAGCACAATCTAGTGAAACCACCAGAGCTTCTTTCCTGTTCTAATTCCTTCAGCAGGAAGCAGAAAGGAATGAGTTTCTTCCTCATACGGCTGTTCTCCTGCATCACTTTGGGATGCCAACGATGTGCAGCATGGTCCCATTCCTTGAGGCACCAGCTTCTGGAGTTGTCTGTCATATAGAAAGCAAAACAGGAATTTAGCAAGGAAGAAGTAGCCTCTGTGCATTTGGGAGTTCTCTGAGAGGAATTTTGATGATTATACAGTTATTTGCCTCAAAGTTATACCTATTTCATATGGCAGATTCCACTCTAGACTTGTAATCCACAGCTTATGTTTGTGTGTGTTGGGATGGGATCAGCAGAACAGAAATACTCTTTTTTTTCCCCTCTCATTTATCATTGCCTCCCCATTGACCTAGGTCTCACATGAAGTTGACTGAAGTTCTCTTTCAGGTCTTGCACAGTCTTTGCTCTTTCTGTTTTCCAATGCAATATTTGCATTTTCCAGATTGTGGCTGAACTTCCAGCCTTCCAACTCTTTGCAGTTCAAAGTTTTTCAAAGCGTCTGTGGCCAAATCTGCAGAGTTTGTTAGGAGGAAACATAGGAGCTGCTTTCCTGCAGCCCTTGGAGAGGCTGGCTTGTGCTTCTCAGTGCTTCCTCGCTCCTTGCTCAGGATAGGAATGGACCAGGCACATCACCCAGCAAACTCTACTCCCTCTGGACTAGTAAGGATTGAACATGTGGTCACATCTGATTACAATTCTTTCCTGTAGTCCTGTAGTGTTGTGCTAGGGTACTGCTGTACCATCCAGAACATAATTATTATTTTGTTTCTAACAAACAGTGTCTATCTGCTGCTGTTGTGTAAGCGACCTTTTCTCTGGAAAAAAAAAATAATCCTGCACTTGGCTACAGATGTAGCAATGTGGAACTTTTGTACCAAGTTTTAAACACTTGTGTCCCTGCCTTCTTACTTAAAGCCAATGCAGTTAAGGGCAGCTTTGCTCACTGCAAGGCCGAGTCTGGAATTTTTAGTCAGCTCTTGACAAATACCACAACACCACGATGTAGGCATTAGCGAGCACAGTGCTGCTCAGCCATCCTGAGCCACGCTTAAGGCAATTTCCAATAAATAAAAAATAAAATAACTTTAAAAAAAAAAGAACAATTTGCAATGTTATTTAGTAAATCCTTCACAGATGTGGTCACAAGCTGTTGTGCTGAGCACGGCACTCAGAGAGCCAACCAGGCCCCATCTCACACCTCCAGGCTTGGGAGCCTACTGGAAGGAAAATGGGTGCTGATGGGTGCCGTCCCAGTGTTTTTGCTGAGGTTGGGAGGACGAGGCACTGAGGGCTGTCACTGGTGTGACAGCGTGGGAGAACAGAGCTTCTGCCCTTCAGATGGTTGAGTGCTCTCGGAGGAAGATTGGTGTCACATAGTTCAGGCCTCACCACAGGATAGGATGGGTGGTCCCCCAGCGTGTGACTCTCTCCATTTGGTGATAAGTGCAGTTTCAGCATGTCGCAACTGCATTCAAAGGAGATTATTCTTAAACTTTGCACCATACCAAGGGCCAACCGTGGGTTTCAGATTTTAAGATGTAGCACTATTCCAGTGTTTTGCTATCTGCATGATACAGTTCTGTTCCAACTATTTCCTCCAAGGCTAATGAAGGATTCAGAGATTAAAGCTCAAGCTGTTACAAAAACCAGTTAGTGGGGGAATTGAGGGCTGAGAATTCTGAAACAGATTACTTGCACAGAAATTAGAAGTTTCCAGATTGTTACATGTGGAGTCTTTTATATCCTAATATTATGAATTCATTTTAATCAAGTCACAAATCCCAAACAAAAGTGTTTGTCTTTAAGATTATAGTATTATTAAAGCCTTATGCACTGCCTTCTTAACATGATGAACATGACTCATAACTCCATAGGAAAATGTTCACTTGATGACAATGAGGAAAGAGCCAGCTGTTCAACATGGGTGTTCCTTCCGTTAGAATTTATTGCACACTACCTTGTATTCAGAGAAGACAAATATTTTTTCTTTCTGTTAAGTGCAACATAATTCAGATAATATGTTAGAAAATTTAAGAAGAATCTGAATTCATTTTAGAATTTTTAACCCAATATATGGATAAAAATACCATCTCAATTGCAGAAAGTGAGAATGTCTAACATTGAGAAAAGTATCTCCAGTGGGAACAGGGAAAGTGTGTGTGATAAAGTGGCTTTGCTATGAGATCTGATCTTTGGTGTATTTTAAGCAACAGAGAGAAAAAAAACCCATAAATGAATGTGTATGAATCAGTAATACTTGAGATGTTTGGAAAGCAGAAGAGAAATATAGCTCTAAACTAAAGTTTATTTTTCCCACTGTCCTCAAATATCTTTGCAACAAATAGGCAGTGGGATGAAATCTACACCAGCAACTGGCTTTTTTGAGCTGTTTGAACTATCATTTGCCTTTTCCAGATGTTCTTTAATTTTTAAAAAAAAAAATAAGTCTAGAGCTAGAGATTTGATTTTCTATTTTGAAGATAAGTTATGCCATTAAATTTATTTGATTGCTTGGAGGGCCAGGGTTAACTCTGTAAGTATCTTTAGGTTTTTTTCTAAGTAATTTCTTACGAAAATGTTTTTTAATATTTTCAAAACTAGCAATTTTATGCAGTATTATTCTTATCAAAATTATGTCATTGGTTTAGTATTTAGAAGGACAGTCTCATTACCACTATGCCCACTGTAGAGAATACATTAGCTGATGAAGTTCACACCCTGTTTTATTCATGATAATCAAGGAGTTATGCTATTGATGCTAGTGGAGCTGTTCAATGAGACATGTCTGTATTCTACTTATCTGAGCCATGTACTTCCACTTCAAATAAATGGGAACTGTTAAATTCAGCTTCTCGAATAAGAAGTGAGAAGATGATACTGCTGCAGCTAAAGGTGAAAGCATCACATTCCCTGTCCAAAATCCTGCTGTGCTGAATGTAAGTCAGAGTTTCCAAGAAGCCAAGGAAACCAAGGGTTGCAACACTTCCTCTGTAAGCTCTAAAACACCTTCTCAGAACTCAAACAAATACTATAAAAACATATTCACATTTCTCTCAAGATCAAGTTAATATCTTCTGTAGACTTCAGTCTCAAAGTCTCTTGTCATTTTAAGAAACCTGATTTCATTTATCTCTTTTCCAGTGCAGTTTATTATAAGACTATAACTGTAGACCAACAAAATCTTGATCTTTATGAAATATTAAAGAAATAATTGCCTCATATTTAAGGGTCAGTAACTTAAGATCTTCCAGTACAAGGACAATGTTCTAACAGCAGAAATGCAGAGGCATTTGACAGTAACAGAGAGTTAGCTGGGCACACTGCATGCTCGCTGTCAGCAGTAAGCAATCCAGACAGAAATGAGGGAAGTGAACAGGTCACACAGATGTGCTAAAATAATTGCAGCAATTAACAGGAATGCGTATGTGGGTAGTATACATAGTTAACAGTCTTCTCCAATTAACTTACTTAAAAATGAGAGGAAAAAAAAGTTCAGTTCTAGATCTAAGCACCCTAATGAAGGTGGCCGTCTCTCTTCATGTGCTACTAAGAAGTCCAAGATCACTGTAGTTCCATTTTCCATTAGTGTCCATAGGAGGACTGAAGCAAGAGCATGCTCTAAAAACCCTTAAGCCAGTTTATTAACTTAATATCAGGTCTGTGAAACTACCAACGCGAAGCAACATAATCATCTAAAAATTTGTTTAGAGAATACCTGTACTTTTGTTGATGTTTCTGAATCCTGGTTAATTCCAGATCCCAGAAGAATCAATAAAAGAGCTCTCATTATTTTTAGTATCATCCAAATTCCACCTCCCTGTTCATATTGATGTGTGTGCATCCTTACACGTACAGACATGGAGAAACATGTGAACATGGACATACACAGAGACATACCATAGTTCTTTACTAAGGTAAAAATATCAAATGAGGTGAAACTGTGGAACATGAAATGAATAACAAAATGAAGAAAGCTTTGTAAGAGTTCCGTTTAGGGAAAGTTGCAACCACCTCCCAGCAGCTCAGTTTCCAGGGATGAAAACAGCCACTACGTTTTCTGACTGCTCACTGACAGCACCAAAATATTTTCCATGGAGCTGACTGATGTGATATCCCCACCTGCACAGGAAGCTTAACTGTGTTTCAGCAGAATGCAGATGTCTCCCTAAAGCTGGTATTCTTTCCTTCTGCTGATAAGAAGCACAGACAAGTGAGGTCTCTGGAGGATGCCTCCTTGCCTCAGTGCTGACCCACTGCCACAGCAACTTTTTTCCCATAAATACTTCCACAGATTTAGATGAGCCTGTCTGCTAAGACAGAGCCCATCGCAAGGACTTTCCTGGAATGTAATCAGTAATTCAGCATGGTTAGAGCTTGTTCTCTTAGTAATTATTACCAAATTTTGGCTGTTTTCCTTGATTTTCAGATTATGAAATTGTGATCTTGCAGTCATGACTCTTTTCTAAGTCATGGCATTACAGTAAATTGCTCACAGTCCATCTGAACATTTGTGCAGTAGTGGTAATTCCTGACAGGACATGGTTTTCTTTTCTAGCCAGAAGAGTATAGTCCTTCAATTCTGTTTCCAAACATGAGTGTCCTTGTTTGTTAAAACATGGTTTGCTTTTTCAGCATTCTTTGTAGTATTCAGGAAAGTTGCACTCTCTCCATCAAGAGATCCACGGGCAGAACACTCAGTTCTTGCAGTGTGATGGGAAGTAGACACAGGGAGAAAGGAAATGTAATGAAATCTCAATGGTCAGTTTGAACACCTAATGATGGTCAGATGGAACCTGGCTCATTTCTGGATACATCTGGATGCTCATGTTGTGCGGTCACCCTACTGCAATCTAAAGTATTTTTTATGACACACCTGACAGCACCTAGTAAAATGTTATCAAGCTGTATGTTTTCAGGCACAAGGTACCAGCTTCTTTACACAATGCAGGTAAATGTTTGCCAGATGGATGCTGCTGAAAAGGTGAACTGTTTTAAGGTATAAACAAGTGATACATGTATGTAAATTATTCATCAAAGACCCAACTTTCAGTCTGGCTTGGCTGTAGCCCTTGTCTGGCACATTTAGACATATTGACATCAGTGAGGCAGTTGCCATTTTTCAGGTTGTGTATACATTTAAGTGGTTTGCTCAATTGGAGATATCAGTGATTAATCAGAAGAGATGCAATAAGGACCCTGGTGTCTTTTCACTGACTCCAAAAGGGATTGATAGCACTCAGAAACACTGATGTGCTGAACTCCTGGTTGAGTTCCTCCCCAGTGGTGCCTGTCTCTGCAGGCTGTGTGGTAGGAGACAGCTGCAGAACACAGACACTGCACACAGCAGTTTGAGTCATTGCAGTTACACTCACAGAAATGTGGCCTAGGCCAAAGCCTCCATAAAATGCTGATGGCCTTAATATATGCATATATACTTCTGATAGACTCAGCACAGTAAATTTTCAATGGAATTGATACCTCAAAGCACAGATTTTGAGAAGAAGCATAATCTTTATGTAGGCAGTTTGAGGATGGAGTTTGACATACCTTTAGAGCCTGCCAGATTTGATTCATAGGAACCAACGTGACAAGGTCAGCTGTTTTCATACATAATAACTATTTTCCTGTATAAGGCGCATAATCTTGACTCAGCTGTTGGGATTTTTGTTGACTGGTTGGTGGTTGGTTTTTTAGGTTGGTTGGTTGTTGTGTTTCTTAGAAAAATAATAAATTCACAATGTTAAGTTTCTTTAATTAATAGGTATTTGCTTTAAACAGGCTTTGAAAACAAGGAAACTTTTCCATACCATTTCCCTTTGTTGTAAATAAGCCTCTTTAAGAATCAAAGGAGATTCCTTAATTTCCTGACAGAAGTTTAATAAACACACATAGAGCAAAAGAAGCTACAATAATTCTCACAGCAGAATCAGACAAAAGCTTCAAGCAATGTAAAAACTAGCTTTACCAATCTGAATAGTAGGAAACAAAGAATAGCTGAAGTCAGGAAGTGTATTGTAGGCATGGAACAGAAGTTAATAGCGTTTAATAGCTCTGGATGAAGTGGGCAGCTGTTGTGAATTATTAGTATTCTATAAAGGGTTCCAACAAATTTCCTTTGCTTCTGTCCTTGTCACAAGTGAATGTGCCTGTATTTTCATTAGCCTAGCAAATAAGTCGCGATTATTTTAGAGTACGCCCTGACAGCTCCAAAGGATCAAACTATACACTGAGTATGTAATCTTCAGAGCAGGACCTATGGCTAACTTAAGTATGTCTTTATGTAAATGAAACAGAATCCATCACAGGTTTACATGTACTTGATGCTTTGATAAAAGTGGAGTTGTGAAAACACCCTAAATGAACGTATCTTATCCTTGCGAGCCAGTTAGGTCCATTTCCAGAAATCAGTGGAGAACTGCTAAGTGTCTTTCTTCCCTGCAATCCCATTTCTGGCCACCTCTCTTTCTCCTATCACTCCTATTTTTACTTTACTTAGTTCATTTGGACTCTCATTATCAGCCTGATGACACTTAGCATTGCTGAGTGCTGCTGGACTGGACTACAAAGGAGAATGGTAGAAGAGGCTGAGGATGGTGTAACTGAATGAATTATAACCGTTAGCAAGGCAAAGCGCATCTCTCTACCTATTCTTTATGTTACTTGCAGAGGACGGATCTCTATGAGATAAAAACAGGATCTTTCATGGGAGTGGCTCAATGCAGGAAGAATCTGGGTGATGTCTGAGTTCCTGCAGTGCAGGAGTTATCTATACTGCCCGAATGGTGAAACAATTGGAACCATTCCCAGCCAGGAATTCATATGTGATCTGTTAGCAGCTGAGATGTGGAAGAACCCAGCTTACCTCAACTCACTGCCTGCCTTGATTTAGGCTCTGTTCAGAGTAAGCCTAATTTTGGACAGTATTGCATTTCCTTTGTAGCTGGACTCTTGACGTACATGTAATTTCAATAATTCACAATAAAATTATCGTGGCCTGTAGGCAGACAACAGATTCACTTTAACTCAATGTTTATCTGAGAGTTTTTTTAGAGCTGCCAGGCTGCCTTTCTGTCTTTTCACTCTTCGGTTCAGTTTGATATCTCCCTTATTCAAAGTGGAGCACTGGGGAACACGGATCTTGAGGAATAACAAAATGGAACACGTGCAGTAGTGACACATTGGGTATAGCTCTTACAGCACCATCTATATGCATTGGTAGGAACGTTAAAATTACTCTGAGAACATGCTCCACCAACTCTTGATGACTGTTGGTGGCATGAATGCACTGTTATTAGCGTCTAACAGACAGATTGATTCCCAAGTACTTTTAGGACAACTGTGTCTGACTTGAGTTCAGAAACCCTGGCCAAGGATATATCATGAATGTTCTAATATTAGCTTCAACTCCTGGAATGAGGACAGTGCAGTCCATCTGGAAATGTGTTGTGATCTGATTCTTTTGTTGGCTCCCCAGGATTAACTCTCTGAATATCTTGAGGTACACAGGAGACTGAAACCATCTGCTTTTGAGAATCACTATCATAGAAAATTTACTATGTGATCTGAAAACTGTTGAGTTTTCCAGCTTCCATTTCTCAGTATTCACTGCAATTAATTATTTAAAAGGAATCAAATTACAAGCAGTCTTAGTATTCATTTGCAATGTTCTAGGAGATTTACATTAACTTATGGTTTCTTTTTACGTGTTAAAAATATGCTTTGCAGATAAAAATAGGTCCCACTTAGCTGAACACATAACCATAAAAAAGCTTCATGCGAAGCTGCTTTCCTGGTAATTTAACATTTACATTATCAGCTAGCTGAAAATATGCAGGATAGTCTCTGTAGTAACTGAGCTAAATAAGAAAGACTGTAGGTAGAACCCTGAGTAGTCCTTGATGCACTGAACTGCCGTTTGATAGTTATGTGCACAAACTGTCTCTGCCAGTTATCACAGCATCATCTGGTGGGATGCACGCAATAAACTACATAAAGTTTTGGAATATGAGGGCTATGTGAGACCTTTGAGAAAAAATGAAGTCTTCATGTAGTATCATTTTCTGAGAGTCTACTTTCTATGCTGAAGTCATCTTTCTTTTTTGTCATCATCTGCATATTTTTATCTAGTTTCAAGGCTAATGGTGATAAGCCAAGAGCCCATTTGCCTTGAAAATGAGCAACTGTATGATATGGGCTACAAAGCTTTTGAATAGCTGCAGAAACAGATACTGTAACATGCTTGCTGGTGTATTTCAAAATATAAATAAAATCAAGCATACATTTCCAGCACCTGCACTCAGTTAATAAGATTGGTTTCAGTGAATAATATGCACTTCGTGCAAACTTTTTTGTTCTTGAGAATTGACTTAAGACAATTGGAAACCATCACCAGGAGATAATATCAGCTTGACTCTATACATATCTACAACCTTTTCTTCAAATTTTTGTTGTAATGCAACCCTAAATTCCAGTAATTGATACAAGGAAATCTGATTGTTTCATTTAATACACGAAACCACTGTACATTCTGGAAGGTTTCTTGCTATGAATGGCAGCTAACCTCTAAGGACCAATTCATATAAGTATTTTATGGCCAATGTACTTAATAAAGCTAATATTGTGTCAGTTATTCAGTCCCCAGTTGTGAACTTCTATATATAATCAAGTCACAATGAAAATATAGAACATATTGTCTGTAAAGCACTTCCAAGAATCACAGTCATTTCTACCAGAGCTTCAGAGTTGCCCACACTGAAATTCCAGAGCCCAAATAATTGCAAATTTCCCATCTTCATTCAGCAGTAGATGTGGTGTTGTATATGCTTTTTTCTGCACCAATTTCCGTGGAAGTATTTTCCAAGATCTGTACCAAAAGGTCACACATGTGACCTACGGAAGTGCAAACTATTTTGTGTGTGTAGAAGGACTGCAGGAGAGAATTGTCATTTCATTTCTGTTTCCATTTCTCTTTTTGTAGCTATTACTTTAAGATTACTGTGTTCAGTTTCAGAAATTCCAACTTTAATCTCTGAATGCCTTTGCAGAGAAGCGCACGGAGCTGTGGTGTGTTTGTTGGGTACTCAGCCAGCGCAGATCCTAATCTTGATTTCTGTAGAGATAGAATTTCAAACCGAATGCCAACTTTAAGTGCGATGTTGATGATGAATTCCCATCCAGAAGAATCACGTATCACTTTCAAATCACTAAAGCCTTGTTAAGATAAAGCAGCAGATAAAGAACAGAAGGTTTATAGTTTACTTTATCTGATGCCTGGAGAGATGCACTGGCCAGAGCAGATATAGTGACATAGAGGCCCATTGAGTTAAACCTGCATGACACCAGGCATTTATGATGTTTGACATCACAGCTGATTCAGAAATGTCTTGGGTTGGAAGGGACCTCAAGGATCCCCCCTGCCACAAGTAGGACCACCGACCTCCCCATTTAATATTAGACCAGGCTGCGCAGGGCCGCATCCAACCTGACCTTGAACACCTTTGGGAATGGAGCATCCATAACCTCTCAGGCAGTCTGTTCCAACCTCACCACTCTCTTGGTAAAGAGCTTTTCCTTGATATCCAACCTAAATCTTCCCTCCCTCAACTTAAAAACATTTCTCCTTGTCCTGCCATCATTTACCCTTGTAAAGAGTTGATTCCCCTCCTGTTTATAGGCTCCCCTTAAGTATTGGTTGCAGTGTTGCAATGGTTGCAAAGGCTGCAGTGAGGTCACCCCACAGCCTTCTTTTCTCCATGCCGAACAAGCCCAGCTCTCTCAGCCTGTCTTTGTAGGGGAGGTGCTCCAGCCCCCTGATCATCCTTGTAGCACTCCTCTGGATCCTCTCCAACAGCTCCTAATTGAAGGACTCAACTGAACTCAATTGAAGATTCAATGAGAGAAAGGGAGGAGGTGGTTTTTTTTTTTCAGTCTGTATTTTAATAGAACTTATTTTGAGCCTGTTCCTACAGCATACGTGATACACTGAGCATATTTATATTCATGTCCTTCCAACATGCTAAGGTACTGCTGCCTGAGTTTCTGAGACCTCTGGTCCATATCATACTTAATCTGCTTCTGTAAATCCTCACTTATGGCAGCAGTATCATTGGACACTGGGATTCAGACCCAGGAATTTATTTTCTTTTTTTCTTTCATCAAAGTTAAACAATCATTTCATTTCTTAAGAGAGGTATAATTTGATGGTGTTCTTTTTCCTGTTCTATGCACCACCTATGCAATTTGTTGCGCTGCCTAAATTAAATATCCTGTATTGTGGGTTATATCAAACACGTTTGTGTGACATGGAGCCGAACTATAATCGTAATTCTGTTAATTTTCTAATAGAAATGTTATGACAATTAGGCTTCCTGAAAAGCTTAATATTTCAACAGAGAGTGGTAAAATATGCATGCTGGAATGTACTGCTTCCTTAGCTGACTTTGTGAATGGTTTATGAATAATATTCAAAACTATGAAATATGTGGAAGAGTGTGTTCCTTCTAAATATTAATATGTTATCCTGACTGTGTCTTTCACTAACAGTGTTATCACATAAACAGAGCAGGTTAGAACAAAATGGCTCTACTGTGAAGAGCCTTCTTAACATTTAATAAAATTGCAGGCTCCCTCACTCTTTTACGATAAAGAGAAGTTCATCTTAGGCAGATCTAAATCCAGCACTTTGTTTTTCAGCCAATCAACAGCTATCTATGCCTATTTCAAAGTATATTTAGATGTCCTAAACGCTTGTTCACTGTCAAAATTCAGCAATACTATATAAGGGAAGGTGGAAAAATTCAGACAAATAAAACACGTTTTATTGATGTGTTAAATGTCAAAGCAGTGACTGCATTTGTTCCATTTAGAAAGATGTGAGATGGTTAAGTTAGACAAAGGAAATGTAAGTAATGTAAGTGAAAGTAATGATTTTATCACCTTGTTCATCTCTTCAGCGCACTTAAGGGGTGTTCCTCACCCTTAAGGCTGCAGGAGAGAAGAACAAAATATTCAGTTTCTTGGATGGTTCTTCTTTGTCTAAAAGTTAGATGTCTAGTTTTGAGCTAGTTTTTAAGGCTTACTTATAATCAATAGGAAAAAAAAAGACAAGACTTACTCGTGGCTTAGATGATATTTTAAAATGGGTTAACTCACGTTGGGATCTAAGGAGCTTCAATATTTGTTGCAGGCAATCATTGCTTTTGAGGCAGGGGCTTCCTGGACTCCACGCTTCGATGAGGATGTCTGACTGACCTGATTTTTGTGTTCTTTGCTGCAGATTGATTTTGAAGATGTGATTGCTGAGCCAGAAGGAACACACAGTTTTGATGGGATTTGGAAGGCCAGTTTTACCACTTTCACTGTAACAAAATACTGGTTTTATCGCTTACTGTCAGCAATCTTTGGCATTCCCATGGCACTCATCTGGGGCATCTACTTTGCTATCTTGTCATTCCTGCACATCTGGGCAGTGGTGCCATGCATCAGGAGCTACCTGATTGAGATCCAGTGCATTAGCCGTGTCTATTCTATCTGCATCCACACGTTCTGCGACCCACTGTTTGAGGCTATGGGCAAGGTGTTCAGCAGCATCCGAGCCACAGTACGGAAAGAGATTTGAGGGACATTTCGAAAAGCACCATCAGCCTGGAGAGAGGGTGGGAGTTTTGTGTTGTTTGGGGTGTTTTGGTGCCAGTTTAACATTTCCCAAAGCAACATACAGCAACTGGTGGATATGCTGGCCCAAAACAAAAAATCACTTCTTGCTCAATTTCCTTTTTTACAATGTATTCTTACTGGACTTCTTGCTTATTGTGTTGTTTTTCTTCCTCTCTTTTCAGTCTGCATTTCAAACTAACCTTAAATGGCTATTCTTCTATGACAGCTGCATATCATTTTGCTGGCTGTATAATTCAGAGACTGAAATGTTGTTGGATGCCTTTTTATCTCACTGTTCATTCCTTGTAAGATAAATCCACAGAGTTACCAAAGAATGACAAAAATGCTTTCCAACACTGTAATGCCATTCATTTTATTGTGGCCAAAGAGTACAGAGCTGCTGCAGCAGAATAAACATGACAAGCTGGCAGGTTTTAGCAGAATGTTCTTTTTCTATTGTATAGTCAGTTGACTACAGCGATTTGCAGTCATGGTCAGGTATGGTGTATTAGGAATACACTGGTTAAGTAAACAATTTACTTAATTAATGCATGTCCTGAAAAACTAACACTTCATCAGGTTGGAGATACTGACATGTGAAAGCTTTGCACATCCATGAAAAGGCTTCTAGTGCCTTTGTATCTCATTCTTTCTCGGAAGTTTGCAGCCAGTTGTTTCTCAGCCTTCACTAAATTGTGGAAGGAAAGTGAAGTTGTAAACTAAAACTGGTCATTACGGAAATGTTTTCCTGACTGTGACTTACGACACATCCTTTAGTTAGTGTTTAGGTGCTTATCTCGTAGGCTTCATTTTTTTTCCAGAGTATTCAATATAAAACTGTGCCAGAGATAACCCTGAGTTACAAGAAACATGAAGGTGTGCCAAACACAAGCCACAAAATGCCAAGGAGGGGCTGCCTCTGAGGGAAACTTTCCTACGAGCTTTAAAAAACTTTCCTATCAGCAGAAGTCAGCATGCCACTAACACACGCTATTTTCAGAAGACGCTTTGCTGCGTCTAAACTAATCCATCAGGAGAGATGGTTTAGAAACTTCACATTTGGGTTAGTCTGGTTTTAGCTGTGCTGCAAATTTAAGACATCAGAAAGTCTTAAATGGAGGGTGTTGCGTCAAGCTAGCCTATGCAGTAAGATGCAAGGCCTACAAGGCAAAGCCCTTGCCACACATTCTGATGCTGTGACCTGCAGAAGCTTTTTGCCCTCGTGATAGCACTGTGTTGAGAGATACGGCCCGTATCCTCATGTGGTTTGTGTGAAGCTTTTGTAAAAAGAGCTGTGAGGCTGATCAGCTTTCTTGTAACCAGCCTGGGGCCTGAGCCTGCTCCGGTTGGCATCTACTGTCCTTGATCTCCAAGAGGGCAGGCCTTGGCTCTTGGGATTGAGCGTGGAGCTGTCTGGTACACCTGCAGCTTTCTTATCTAGCGCTGATATTTCACATATTGCTTTACCTAACACGGGAGTGCCTGCAGTTGCATTTCTGCCAAAGCATTGAAAACTTTAGGAAATGCTGCATTTTTTTAATGGGGGTGGGAGGGAGGGAGGGAAGGAGGGAGGGAGGTAGGGAGAGAGGGAGGGAAGAGGGGGAAATGTGCACAAAATGTTACAAAGCTATTAACTACTATTGTTTGCATTTAAAACAGACACTGGTATGGATATAGTTTTATGTTTTTCTATGTACATAATGGAGAGTGTACAATTATAGATTTTTTTTTTCAGTATTGAAACCAAGTAAGATTTTAAACAAGATATATTTTATCTTTTTATGAGGAAGATCATTCTGAAGAAAACTTTTTTGATTTACCATATAAACTGTATATCCTGAAAGATGTCTGTTCACTTAGATTTATTAGTCCCTAATCCAATACATTGCTGACCCGAGACAGTTACATTGTAGTTATATGCTTACAGATATAACTGACACTTTTTTAATTCTGCATGTACATTAAATAATACAATAAAACAATGCTTAATGGTAGCTCCTGTCTGACTTCTTTATCCTTGAAAGTCACGTGAACAAATCCCATGTTACGAGGAAGAAAAAAACCAATATCTTAATAAAGAAACAAAAAGCAATGTCATTTATTTGTCAAGAAACAGCATGCAAAGCATTCTTGATTTGTGTTTCAAAATCTGGATTAGAAAGACTCTTCCCAGCAGAAGATTATGGTTTTTCTCCCAGGTAAATATTTTACGCTGTTAAAGAAGTAGGCAGGAAGGCAAGTACGTACAGCACTGAATAGGGAACCTACGTGTACTTAAATACTTAACAAATTCCTTTACTTTCTTGTTCCTCAGTTTGCCCACATGTCAAATCCCAGTAGTGAAGTTTACATGTAGAAAATTTTAAGATCCAATAAATAGAAATGTATCTAATACAATTAGATGCTTATCTTTCTTTCTTTCTTTTTTTTTTTTTTTTTTTACTTTGGTCACTCAGTAGTTTGGTGCAGATCATTCAAATAGACTTTAATAGCTTTTCAGAAATGTTTCAAGCCTTTCTTCTGAGTCCAGTGGAAAAAGGATATTTCTCAATAAAAGCTCATTAGCATAAGCATTTAATGTGTGGAAATGGGGGAATTATAGCTCTTATTGAACTATATAGACCCAACTAATGTCATGACAGCTCTTTTCTGTGGGGTCGTAATGCCAGTCACACCATTGCCTCAGAAACAGAAGTTCAACAAAACAGACGATCACATTTTGGCCTAAAAATCTAATAAACAGATTTTAATGTTCAAATGACAGATACCAACCTAAGGCATTCTGTCATGCATTTTTTCAGTAGCAGAATGGTGTACTTAATGGTATTAATAGCCCGATGGTAGCAACTGGTATGCTGGAGTGGACTGAGAGAAAAAGTAAAAGATTTTAAAAGCTTAAAACACTACACCATTCTTTACACCAGAGGATCAGCTCAGAGAAAACTTAAGAGACCACAGGATCTGTAGTTGTATAACTTTCTGGCAACTACCAGAATGCAGGCGTTCATCTGTGGCTATTACTCATCAAAACATGCAGCCTGCCCATCTCCAGCAAACAGGGCAACAGATGTAGCTTGCCAGATGTAGACATTGCCAGAAATCCCACTTGCAGAAAACCCAAAGTAAAAAAAAGGGTTGCAGAAACTAAATAGCTGGTGCTAAGAGAAATAAAATGGGGGAAAAAAAAAAGAATAATCAAAAGGAACAGACATAGCCCGAAGAGAGAGTGGTGGGTTGGAGGAGACTCACAGAGTCTTTTATAATCAGGGAATAAGGAGGAGCCATATACAGCAGGCACAACTCCTTCTGGCAGTGACAGATGGAGACTCTGGGGAGGTTTAAAAGAAAGGGATGACTCTCCATGCCTTTCTCCAGTTTCTACCTGTTACATTTTTCAAGTACATTCTGAACCAGAAGTGAATCACACAGGAGAGCAAATATGAGCAGTGCAGTGTAATGCACTAATAGATACAGCAGTAATCAGGGCAGTAAGGTGTCATTAGGATGTGCAAATTTCTGAAGTGTTACTCACCTTGAAGGGAAACAACCCTGGGTACAGCCACACAGAGCTAGGTTTAAATGTACTGATAAATCAGCTGAAGACTTACCTCGCACTTCTTATGTACAACATGAGCCCAGCTGGGTAGACAACTGAGCCTGCAAACTGCTTCCCATCCCAGAGGCTGTGGTACCACTTCAAGCTGCAGGCAGCCATCAGGACACAAGAAAGACTGCATACAGTCCTAGCTCAACCTGAATATGCTGGTGGGCAGCACAGCGTGTGTGTTCACTGCAACCAGCATGCATTGCCTTTGCAGACTACTTATTTTATAGATCAGTCTTATCTCACTGGCAAAAATCCTCCAGCATAGGCAAGGTTTGTTGTAGGACTATAAATAGCTCCATAATTGGAAATGACAACTGAAAAAAAGCATATTAGCTCCTGTATGTTTAGACAAGCACCCTCAAGGTTTGTTCATATTTTGTCAGGTCCTGATTTTTCATCTTCTGGCTTGTGCAGCGTTTTATCTCTTTATTTCATTATGTGTAGACTCTGATTCAGCTGTTACGGGCTTCTGTCAATTCAGCTGTCTTCTTTCAACAAGAGTAGATGTTGTTACTCCCCTATTAGACAATGCTCCAACTATATTTGGAAACAGCTAAAATTCTGCCTATCAGTGCTGAGTTTCTGAAGTTGTCCAAGGAATTCCATGAAACAAATATGTCTAGGAACAAAAAGCTGGAGCTGTTTTTGTCAGACTTTAGCAGGACTGGTTACTCTGCTCTGCATTTGAGTGTCTTTGAAGCATCGTTTCTGTAGTTACAGTAAAATTTCTAACAAGCATCCTTTGAGGAAAGCCATGCAGAACTGCCTGAGCAAATGCAACATGCAGCACTAACAAGTTACAGACACCACTGCCCAGATCTTCAGCGAGAAACTTTCTGCCTCAGAGCTCATCAAAACAGTTGGGTTTCTTAATTCATCAATTTATTCCTTCCTGGCTGAGGGACTAACACTTTTAGTTTGAAACTATACTGTGGCCAACTGCTGGTGGACAGTCATCCAACATAAGAAAAAAATTCTTAGTTGTCTATATCCTGTTGATTCATGGATTAACGAGGACTGAATTTCAAAGCAGCCGTGCTGCTGACAGCAATAAAAACAGGGCTTAAGCACAGAGGGATTCTTCTCTATATTGGCAAAGGCCTCTGGTTTGAAGCCCCACTCTGACACCCAGGGAAGCTGAACACTGACTCTGTTGATAAGTAGCATTTGTCACTTACAAGATTGAGTCTGTGTAGAGTCAATGGAAGATAAAAAAGCAATGCTGAATTCATCACATATTTGTACAGCAGTGTCTAAAGGCACATACAGTAATTCTTTGCACTAAGCTTTTTACTCAGCTTCACAGCTACAACCACACCACTTGCCTCAGCTATTGTCCCTTTGAGGTCACTTCTTATTTCAGCTAGTGCTTCTCCCTGTTTGACCATCAGCACTTACATTGTCACAATGTCCAGGAATTCCTTCCTGTCACTGGATCACACAGAGGTCTGGCTTTACCACACAGTTTTTGTTTCAGTAGACATATGAGTTCACAGAGCCCTGCTGCTCTGCTCAGAAGCTTCATCTCAAGGTATTTTTCTTCCTCCAAAACAACCTTCATGTAGCTCATCACAATGTCTGCAGAAGGAGGTCTACAATTTTGCAGAAGGCTTAAAGTCCTTGCCCTGATCCCTTCTGATCTCTGTAATTCTCTCCCTATATTCAAAGTGAGCTTCCAACAAGCCATGTAGACAAATTTGGATAGAAATCTTACCCAAAAATATCACTTACACTTACCCAGGGAGATGGTGGATTTCTTCCTCCTTGGAGACGTTCAAGGTTAGGCTGGACCTACTGTTGTAGGCTGCACCTACTGTAGATATTCCTGTTCATTGAGGAGTTGGATTAGATGACCTTTAAGGATCCCTCCCAACTCAAACTATTCTATAACGTTATGATATTATGCTTCTACTTACCTTCCTCCCTGTTCAACACTATTTCACAGCCTTCTCCTAGATGGAGCTTACATTCATTTCTGTCTCTGTTTACAAACACCATCTAGAAGCAAAAGGCCTTAATTCCACATGCAGAAAGCCTCAACAAAATCAGCTCACAATTACTAGAGAGCCACTGTATTGCTCTTTCATACTGTGTTTCCAAATGCCCATCAGACAATGACATCGGCACTAGATCCAGCTCTTTTAGTGTATGATCTCACTTGCAGGGGCCCAATGAGCAGTGTGTCAAATGCAGATTTTGAATTGTTCCCAACAGCTCAGCTGTCCTGCTGGGTTACCAGACACAACTACTGATGAAAGCAAGTCAAGAAATAACACTTTTATCTCAAGAAATAATCATTTTCCTGTCAAACAAGGCTATGTGGACGGTTGCAGTTCATATGAGTAGCCGTGCTGACCCCATTTCATGGCAAGCACTATCACATTTCACTACATATAAACACCAGCTGATATTCTGAGGTAGGAAGTAAGTTCCTTAGGAGCTTTGTGAAAGAATCAGTGACTTAATTCTGCATAAGAAATGTAACAGGTGCAAATAATTGGTATAAGGCATATCTGAATATTTCTAAAGACAGCTCAATAGTCTGGAAAAAGGGCATGAAATGGAATAGTTCTCACAAAACAATTTTGTCTCTAGTATAAATATTTATATACTTCACAGAAATAAAAACACTTCACTGGCAGAAATACAGTTTCATAGTTCAAACCTCTTCCAACACTGAGACCATTTTCTCTCTCAAGTCTGTGTTACACAAACCTAAGACTGAAACTGGAACCAGTTCTGCCACAGGAACCCCTTAAAAGCCACAGAGCAGTGACGTGATCATGGTGAATCTGATGTAAATTTAAACTCAAAACACTGTGGCTTTCCAGTGTGTGGAATCTCTCCAGGAAATAATCTCTATTTGCTCAATTAAAGTTATAATCATTTTATGTGTGTTTCAGTTACTAGAAACTTATTCGCCATTAAACACAAAAACTGCACCAAAAATTAATCACAATCTAAACAAGTTTGCAATATTTTTGTCAGATACTTCCAGGTCAAGCCCGCTAATTCATGCCGTTGCCACAACTATTGTTTAACAATCATGGCTTTGGTTTCGAACAGAAATACTGCAGCAAGCCACAAAGTCATATGGAGGTTGTGCAGTGCAATAGTAAACCACCAGCTAAGGAAGTATCTTCCAAGCAAAATTGTAATCCAGCCAGAACATAAGTCCAATTTAACCAAGCATGTATGTGGTCTCATTTAATTTGCTGGGAGAATTTATGCAGGTGTCACTGTGTAAAGGCCTTGCTGAAAATGGGCCTCATTTGTAGATCCCTTTGGTCACAGAGCCTCAAATATCCACGTAATGAACTCACAATGGAGGCTGAAGGTGAAAATTGGAAATAAAGCAAATGTTACCTCTGTGATGGCAAAGGCTCCAACATCTATGTCCCTGCATAGCACTGAGACTTCTGGGCTTGTTCAGCTTGGAGAAGGCTCTGGTGAGACCTCATTGCCTTACAGTACTTGAAAGGAACTTATAAGCAGGAGGGGGACCCTGTTTCACACAGTCAGATAGTGATATGAGAAGGGGAAATAGCTTTAAACTAAAAGAGAGGAGATTTAGATTAGATGTTAGGCAGAAATTCTTTACTCAGAATTTCTTTACTCAGGTGGTGAGGCAGTGGCACAGCTGCCCAGAGAAGCTGTGGGTGCCCCGTCCCTGAAGGCACTCAAGGCCAGGCTGGATGGGGCCCCAGGCAGCCTGAGCTGGTGGGTGGCAGCGCTGCTCATGGCACAGGGTTGGAACAGAGGGGTCCTTAAGTTCCTTCCAACCTAAGCTGTTCCATGATTTTGCGAGAAGAACAGAGAAGGCAGTTGAGGAAGTCAAAGTCCAGCCTAAAGCACGCAGTCAGGATCATCACCGCACCCAGCAGGTCCACAGAGCCCATGAGGAGGGGACAAAATCTTCCCCGGAGGGCCAATGGGAAGGAGCCAGCACCTGAGATCTGTGTCACTGTGTCACTGTGTCACTATGTCTCTAGCTGAGGGACCCTACCAATTTGAGCTCACTGCTGTTTCTCCGTGGCCACACATGTTGACTGGTCCCAAGCAGGGGTCAAATACACTCACAGGAACCTAAATACGCCTTGGCTCACTCATTAATCTCCCTGGTGAAATGTGGTATAATTTAGGATGTGTTTTTCTGGTTCCCGTGACATCAGAATCCTTCTGACTGTTGTATATAATTATAAAAATGTCCCTCTGACTTCTTGTTACTGAAAATATATAAGCTGTTTTGTTTCAGGGAAATAAAACAAACAAACAACAACAACAACAACAAAAAAAAAAAACACAACATGTTCCCTCCTTCTTGCTTTTCTATTTTTGGCAGGTTCTGCCATGGGATCTGTGACAATGACCGTAGCTCAAGCTGGAGCAGACTTCAAGCAGCCTCCTCTAGCATGGAGCTTCACAAAGGTACCAGGGCTTCAGCTTCCCTCCCAGGATTAGTACAGGCTCTTTCATTTATATGGCACTGCTCAGCAGAGCTTGGAACACACTGCTCATTAGTAACTGGTGCTGTCTAAGATCTCACTAGCTTTAACCACAGAGTAAACTAACTGCAGTGGGAGATGCAGAGTGGCAGAAAGGGAGTAGGCACCAAAATACACCATGCAGGGGCCTGAGTAATGGGCAAAAAATGGGAGTGTAACCCTATGACCATATTTAGTTTCCACATGTGAATCTTGGCTGGCTGAAAGCTACCCCGAATGCCAGCAAAGCCTGAGAAGCTGGAAATCTTTCGCTGTGCGCATACAAGCAGAGTTGTGACTCATGCAGAATAGAAACAGTTTTCTTCTGCAAGGGGAACATTTTTCCCTACTGACCAGAGAGACACCCGAAAATAGCTTTGCTTTCTGAGTGGTTCTCTCAAGTCACAGCAATGCTGCAGAGATATAAAAACTGAGAAGTGTTTACAGCTCCAGGATTTGCTAGTAAGTAGTAGAAATCCGTATTTAAATAGTGAGCCGAGTGTATGCCAACTCCTTGAAGACAATGAATCAAACCAACGATAGCTCATGCAGTTCAATAAATTCCAGATGTTGGACAAAGAAATGAAACACAGGACGAAAAAATAGTAATTCAAGATATTTAAATGCTGTGCAATTTAATCTCTTTGAGTAGGGATTTCAGTGTGTAATCTCATTTATGCCGTGCTTTACTTCTGATATAATGCATTTGAAGCACCAAAAGCAAAGAAGCACTGGAGTTCTGTGAAAGACAGAGCTCTCTGGATCTCTAAAGAAAGATGTTTCTTGGAAAGCAGGAGCATTTCCGAGAATCCCAGATTATTTGATCCTGTTTCCACCAAAACCATTGGAATTTTTTTCCAAGTTACATCAACAGAAACTGAAATAAGCCAAGGAAAATCCCTCCCCAAAGTGGGGGACATCATAAAAGGTGTCCTCTTCTAACATGTAATGAATGATACAGATCTTAGCCAGCCGAAAATCAGGCTCTCCAATTAGGCCCACAGGAACGAGCTGCCACCCCGCTTTCCCTGAGGCACTGAAAGTCACCACGGGGGCGAAGGCGCAGCCACCCGGGCAGCCCTGCAGGCCGTTTCCCCGTCCGAGCTGCGGGCGCAGTTTGGGGAAATTCAGCACAGAGGGCACAACGTGTGGAGCCTGAGCACAGAGCGCTGATGAGGTGCAGTCGGAAAGAGCGCTTCGAGGATATTTTCTGCCCTCCGCGACGACGTGTGAGCGCGCGCTTCCGGAGCGCGGCACTGAGGGAGCGGCGGGAGCGCGGGGCGCGGAACCGCAGTGAGGCCGTGAGGGCGCGGCGCGGCCGCCACCTGCTGGGCAGAGCGCGCAGCGCGGGGAACCGGGCGCCGCGGGTCCGCCTTCATCCCTTACAGCATTATTCTCGATATTTCACCCTCACACACGGCTCCCTCCAGCTTAAAGGGGGTCAGTTATGTGCCTGCAGTGATACACCTGCTTGCATGTTGCTTGGAATAAAGAAGTATTTCCGTATGTGCTGAAAGCAGGAAATCGGAATAAACAGGCTGTAACATATTGGGAAGCAAAGCTCCTTGCGCGTCCATTTCGTCTGCAAAACAAATGTTTGTAGAGCGCTCGATCGGTGGAAATGTGCTCTCTGCTTTTACCCTAATCGAAGCATTTCTGAGAGTCATCGGTTACTGTAAGGAGGGGAAAGTAATCTCATAACGCTCCCCTCCAGGGACAGCAAGTATGGATCCAGCAATGACCGAAATCAACGGGGCTCTTTGCACCTGCAGAGTGCGGGCAGAAGAAAACACAGCACACATTAGACAGGCACATCTCCCACCTGCCACTAGTATGGAAACCAAGCCAGAGTAACACTCTCTGTTTGAAAGGAGGCTTCTTTTTTCTTCCTATGTTCCCTGGAATTTTGTCTGGGGTCTTGCCAGGCAGTGCTGGAGTGATGGTAGAGCTGGCCTAGCCCTGTGTCGTGCTCCCTGGCCCAGCACAGAGCTGCCATCCCTAGGAGTCCTATGGCATGGTTAAAAAGTATTCCCACAGGAGGTGGTAGTTTTACTGGTAATCACCATCTTTTACACGAACAACTGATTCTCTGAGGAGCCCAGCAATGCTGCTGGCAGCCAGCTGTAGGCAGTTGCACATTTGCTTGTGTTTTAGAGGGCTACAGGCTTGAGCTGTTGCTGGTGAACATCTGGTTGCTTCGTGCTGTTCCCAATATCATGAAACAGCCCTAGGCCCCAGCTTGGCAGCTGGGCTAAATCAAGCAGGCAGATTCTGCTTTCAGAGCAGCACTTGGGCATCAGGAACAGATTGATGACTCTGGCACAACATCTATTAATAATAGAAGATCAGGCTTTGCATTTGAATAGGCTCTTTTCTTTGGCAGATCTGAAAGTAATTTCTAAAGAAGGGCAAATGTTATTATCTCTGTTATGGTGCTAGGTTATATGACAAGCTCGCAGTCGGGGACTGGGCAAGTCTTGGCTCTGCAGCCAGCAGCAGCTGCTCTCCTTGGTTAAATGCCACACACCAGCAGCCCCCAGGATGTGAGGTCCTGGCCAGGAGCACACGGCCCCTCAGCCAGATGGGCAGGAGCAAGGGCTGGGAAGCTGCTCCTATTTCCTTGAGGTAACTCAAACGTCACAGAGGACTTGTACAGAATCACAAGCAGGCAGGGATATCAAAGACATGCCCCGCCTTTGATATAGTTGCTGTTTCCTCTTTATACCAAGTTTCAAAATCCTCACTTTTTCTTAAGTAAGGATCCAAACAAACATGCTCCTAGGATGAAATATTCCATTTTATTTGAAAACATCCCATCAGGAAAGTTTTTAACGTGTTTCCGTTGTAAAGGCTTGCTGTATGGTTCCAGATGCTAGATATTAGGAAAAATTGGGTATTAGGAAAGGTTTCATCTCAGAAAGAGTGGTGAGGTATTGGACCAGGCTGCCCAGGGAGGTGGTGGAGTCACTGCCTCTGGGGATGCTCAAGAAAGTAGTACGAGTACCAGGAGTAGATGTGGCAAGAGGGATGTGGTTTAGTGCACACTGTGGGGAAGGGTTGATGGTTGGACTAGGTGATCTTAGTGATCTTTTCCAACCTTACTGATTCTATGATACTTTTCCAGTGCTTGAAAACATGACAACCTTGCAGAAAGACCACCCTGCAGGTAGTCTGCTTCATTCTCAGGTACTTGCACTTCATACGTAAACACCAGAGGTAAATATCACAGGTGTGTTTTAGGCACTGAGTTGTGTTATATATGCTGACAAGAAAATATATAGATACATATTTACTATGGTCATTCCTGATTCTTAGTCAAGATATCCATCTGGCATCTCATCCCAACCTCTCTGCAAAATGCAGATAAGATGTATTCCTAGCTAAACTGCTTTGTTCATTTGGATACTTTGACATTGGCATGCAAGCCACCGCAATGCAAACCATTGTTTGCAGGCTACTATGCCCACTAAAATGCGTTTTTATGGGAGCCACTGGAGATGCTCATTAGGAAGGAGAAGAAAGCAGCTGCCCAGCACAGAGGTGCACAGGGCACAAACACATACAGCAGGAGCAGGCTCTTGCCATTGTACACTGGCATTTGTTACCACCCGCCAGCTGCTTGGAACCAGATGGGAAGCAGGAACTCCAGCTCTGCCTTAAGCCATGGCCCCACACCAGCACTGCCACAGACTCCCAGGCCGGCAGTCCCAGTTACTAAGGAGAGGAGCAAGGGAAAAAAAGGAGCCAGACCCCTCCAGGAAAGGGCTGAGGCATGTTTGGTGAAGGAGAGGAGCAGGGAATTGTGAGCTATCAGATGCTGCTCTCTGAAAGCTGTTGCTACACTTGGTCTGTACAATGGGAACAGCTGAATCCAGTGTTGACAACCTGGCAGCAGCTGAAAGCTGTAGAGTTAGCTCAGACATGATAAACAGCAGAGAAAAAGTAACAAGTCATCACCAAAAGCAGTAGTTCCCAACGCATGAGTCAAATCTTCTGAGTGAGGCATGACAGCATGAAAGATAAGATACAGGAGCGAGAGCAGGAGCACTGCTGAGACTGAAGAACAGGAGAGAGAGAATTTCTAAGTTTATTGGATTTCTTCATTCCCTTTTTTACTCCCAGGTTTACCCCAGACAAAAAGAGATGTGCTGCTCGGAGATAAGGAAATACAGCATGATAGATCCCCAAAGGCAGGGGCTCTGAGGAGTCATGGGTGTGTCAGGAGTCAGGAGTCCATGCAGTGATGGAGGAGAAGGGGCAGAGAGGATAAAGAAAAGCTGCAAAAGCTGCAGCTATGAGGCATGCCTGAGACAAATTGGTATTACTGCCCTAAAAATAAATGCATTTATCTGAAACATTTCCATATTTAGAATACTAAAATCAGCCAAATCCAAAACATTCCTATTAAAACATGGAGCTGGATTCAATTCCACTCATAGTCCAGTGAATTCTCACAAGAAAATAAAGATTCTCAGCTCTTAAAAATAAGTATTGGCAATTATTTCCCCCAGTTGTGTCATTTTGGTACCCATCATGAGGATAAACAGTTCGTTGTTTATTGCAAACACACAACACATAGGTTTAGAAGGCAGTAAGAGTCAACTTGTAGAATTTTTTAATGTATAGTAGCAACTCATAGAAACACTTCCTGCTCTATAAATAAATGTGCTTCCCCAAATCAATAAACTTACAGCTTGTCTGTAGAGTATCAAGGCCAAAAAAAGCAAAGCTCCTCTCTTAAACTTTTCTTCAAATGTGAGTGTCCTGTTGGATTTTCTAAACCCTTTTGGTTATTATAAAGCTATTGGGGTTCACTTCTACTGGATGACAATCATGTGATTGTTTTGCTTATTGCAGATTTTTTTCTGTTCTATGTCCTAATACTTACAAAATGGGCAAAATGTACCAGAGTTGCCTTGGATTGCTATCTTTCTTTACAAAAATACTGCAGAAGATCGGAAGGCAAATGGGAGAAATTACCCAAATTTGGGCATCATTTATCTCCTGGGACGTGCTGTTTACTCTTGTCATCTTCATGCTCCTTTGGGAACAGCTGCTTTAAATTCTACATCAGGCTTATCAGTGCCACAGCACTGAGGTCTTATTTACCTGCACAACAGTTCTAGCACAACACACACGTGAGCTGCTGGCCTTCACCCTGTACTAAAGATCAGGCAGCTTCATCATTTGCAAGATAATCACCATTCGGCTGTAGGATTGGCTGTGAGCCTGTGAATTTGAAGGGAGTGGATTTCATTGGCTTTGGGGTTGGTTCATGGTCTTCTGAAGCTTCCCTCCAGATCTATGCCATTAAATGACTGTGCCATTTATAGTTCATATACGACTGAGTCCACTCCTATTAATGCTTTTTATCCAGCCATGTCTAGGCTTGAAAAACCTGCTTGCAAGGAAAACTGTGGTCATGAAACTCATAAAGACTGCTAGGCTTAGTTCAGCTATTTTTGCTCTTCTGGAGTCCCAGGACTCACCTCATCAGATAAAGAGGTGAGTAAGCCCTCCCCATATAACAGGAAAGCAAAAGCCAGCAAGATTCAGTACTTACTACAAATACCTGTCCATAAACAGCTGTCCTGCCAACTGCTTTAGGCATCTGCTATAGGATGGAGCGTCTCTGGAGGATGTCTCTGGACCTGTATTAGGTTTCAGTGTCTACAGAAAGAGCCAAGATGACCAAATTGGACTAACTTGATATTAAAATTTCCAACAACAAATGAGATTGATTCCATCCACCAAATGAAGAAATGTTAAGTGCTAAGCATGCCATTACTCCCAATCTAAATTAATAGTTTAGTCAGGCAAAACAATTTCATTTTTTTTTTCTTTTGTAATGGCAGAGCACTATTGCAAATTCGTTTCAGAAAATGAAAACCTAAAATAAATGTTCTCCACTGGGAAGCAGTGCTGCCTTCCTTACATAATGCATGATTCACATGGCAGCTGCTGGGAAATGCTAACATGCAGACAGATAAATGCTGCATGCCGAGGAGAAAACCATCAGCTTATCTCCCTGTAACCTGGACAGGATCACATGGCTTATATACAAAGAGATGAACATAACAACCTGCTTGCATGCATGCAGAGGCACAAATGATGTTACCCTCAGTACGCAAACACATACACATGAACAAGCTGACATTCCACCCAGAGATGAATAAACAATTAATAGAAGCAAATGCATACTCATGCACACAAGAACACACATAGATAAATACCAATCTATAAATGCCAATAACTTTAAAAAACTGTGTTTAAACACAGAAACCAGATAGTGAATAGCCAGTGTAGCCACAGTTTTGGTCCCAGTAGGTGGAATTATGAAGCAGAAATCAACAAATGGCATAGGAGAACACACTTGCCAAAGGTATCACCTTGATGTGTGTCAGGTAAAATGAAACATGACAGCCATGCACTGACTGAAAACCTTGGGAGCTTGTTCTGCCTCAGAAGGCACAGGAGCAAAAAGGGCACTGAAATCGCAGCTTTTGCAGGGCAGAGGCACTGAGTGAACTTCACTGAGCCACGACTGGGTCATGATGCTTGTGACAGGCATGGAATTATTTATTTACTCTGCTGGAACTGTCAGATGCAGGGACTAGAGATGCCAAGCATTAGGCAGAAAAACAGAACTGAAAGGTCGCTAGTTATGACGTGCATCCCACAGCTGCCGGGGCACGGCCAGCCCCTCGGCACTGCAGGGGGATATGAGGCCCAGGGGCTGACATGGGGACCTAAGCTACAGATAGATACCCCCCATTCCGAGTGGCCACAGCAGGTTGTATTCATGCAAAATGGGAGTATTTAGAAGTTAAAAAGGCAGAAAGTGCTGCAAGTCAGAGTCTCAATTCCTCTATATGGAAAAGCACCTGGATCCCACCCAATGAGTGCAGGTGGGATTTCCAGGCCTAGAACAAGAAATAGTACTTAAGAGGATTTATCCAGCAGAATGTGACAGATGACTGTGGACTGAAAAACAACAAAGAAGTAATATTTTCCCCATCAATAAGAAAGACTTTTTACTCTGCATTTACCTGAGCAGATCAATAGAGGTTACAAATGCTCAGAGTAAAGCAATACCTTCTAGCCTAAGTTCACTGCTCAAAATGGCAGGAGTTTCGGCAGAGAGCCAGGTTTAATAAAAATGAAATAGAAGCATGGTTTGACTAAATCATTCTTCTGGATTTCCAGACAACATTATCAAGTGTTAGAGGCTGCAGCACTGAGTGTGCTGAGGGCATAATTCATGGCTGCTTTGCTCCAGCTGAACGCTGGCTGAACACCCCTGAACTCAATAAACTCCCCAGTGAATCAGACGTGAAACCTGTCAAGAAAAAAGAAATACAAAAGGCAGCAATCTCTGTTAAAAATCTGATTATTATTGTAGTATGTGGGTCCTGAGATTGCGATGAAGGATCTTTGTGTCAAGCAAATTGGTATCAACCTCAAGGTTTGTATGGCTTCTCCTTGCTGCTCTGCCTAAAGCTCTCCACTCCTCAAGTCATGTGGTGGTGATGGGTGCTTTAAAAGTCCCTCTTTGGGCTGCTGATAAAACTCCAATAGTAAAGTTTTGAGCTTCAAATGACAAATACAATGAAACCTTGTTTTTATCATCAATTTTGACTGACTGTATGCCTGGAAAGTCTTTATACATCATTTTGTAGAGCCTGGAGCATGCACTGACCTGTCGTGTATGTGGTTGAGATTTAATATTTCAAAATTAGATACTGCCTGTCTGACTCTGAAACAGTTAAAATTAAAGGAGCATGACCTAAATAAAGGCTGCAGAGGTCAACATGAAAAATAACAAAACAAACCAGTAGCACAGATCTACCTTGATGATTTAAAACCTCGCTGTGCGGGATTTATTGCTGAGGCCATTAACTGCTATACTCAACTACAAAAACTAATGAGACCATTAAGGAGAAAACTAAGGAAAGAGAGACAACTTGACTTTGGTAACTTACTGCTTATAACTGCTTTGTTAAGTTGTTAGTGTTGCCACTTAGTACACATTTGCTGGATTTAGGCAATCTTGTTTGGACTTTGGAGCCATTAGTACAAGGTAACAGAAGAAACTACTGGTCAACATAACTGAGCACAGTCTGCTAGGAAGAAAGAAGAGCCTGAATCTCTCACTAAGAATCATGCTAAGCGATGATTCCCATGTTGAATGAAATGATAGGAAATGTTTAGCTAATGAAATTCAGATTAGCAAGCTATCAACAGACAGCTTTGGAAGTTGTTTGCTGCTGAGTATAAAACATATCTGACAAACAGCTGTCATCAGCACTGATTCATAGAACAGTGATAGTGCAGCTAACACTTCTGCTCATATCATCCTCATTTCCCTGAAGTATAAGACTGCAGTACTCTGACAAAATCCCGTGCAACTGTAGATTGCAAGCTGGGTTCATGCTTGGAAGTTTTTCAGTGGTATCTCTAAGAGGTCTTTTTAGGACATCAGCAGCCCAGGGCCTGAAGAGAAGATTCTGCAGCTGTTTTAAGAGCCTAGTGATTCTCAGAAGATTCATACTGGGTGCCAGAAGGGGCAAACATAGACCTAATCCTGAACTCCTGGTTGCAGTCGTTGCATACAGGCTTTGGTTGTATCCTCTACAGTGTGGAGAGAGAATAGCAATGAAATGTCAAGGCTTTGTCAGGCACTCAGAAGACATCTTCTTCAGATCTTCTCTGTGGTGAGATTTTTGCTTTTGGTCCTCGAGCTGCAGAAAAGATAAGAGGTGACAGGAGCTGCTGTCACTATCGGGTGGCTGCTGTGCCAGGTCAGTGCTCCAAGCTCAGAGGGCAGTGCTCAGGTTTTGCTGGCACCAGGGGGTAAAGCTGAGGCCCTTCGCTGTCTCAGCCTATATCTTCAGTGAAGAAGGGTTCAGCTGCTCTTTCAGAGATTTTTCTGCATCTAGATCACTGCTCTTGGACTTTTAGGATTACTCCAGGTGTCAGTGAAAACCAGGGACCTCCAGTAGCCAAAGGGAGTGCATTTCATTGCAGTTATACTGTGGCTGTGCTTCAAAGGTCAACAATGTGATCAGTTTGTGGGACAAGTGTATCATATTTTTAACCACTGTTATGAACAATCCAATGTTGTTTTGCTGTTGATACAATTGGCAGAACTTCAAAAAGTGTCATGCAAAATTGAAAGCTTGCAAAAGAAATTTCCTTCTATGTTCACAAAATTTGCGAAGGAACATTTTACTTCTGTGTTTCCTTAGAATGCTAAGGTCCAGAAAGTTGTCCCTATAGCTAGGAAAAGTCTCATGTACTTTTAGAGTGGAGCAGGAACAATTCTGAAAAGAAGGGCCACTCTGTGAGCTGTTTGCCAGCGCTATCGTATCTTAACCCTTTTCTTACGATGAGAGACTAACTCCAGTCATAGCTGAATGGGAGCAGTGAACAGTTTAATCTTTAATGCTCCACAGTCTGTAAATGTGTAGATCTCCCTTATGCTAGCTACCATCTTCTGGCTCTAGCAGTAAGGATTCACAGTCTTCAATCTCTGCAGAAGAAGGGCATTCCTAGGCCATCTCTGACCTACATTTTAGTATTTCATTTCATTTCCATAGTAAAGAAAGTGACCAGCTTAGAGCCTCAGTATTTCTTATAAAGCATCAAGGACAGTGTTATTTATTGTCTTCAGAATTCTTGAAAGGTATTTCAGGTTAACATGAAACAGGCTTTTACATGTAGTTAGAAAAATACTATGTATTTGCCTAGCTAGGGCTATAGTTCTTCAGCAGATCTTCTCCACTTATGAACTCAATGCAAATGTAGATTTTACTCATGCTTACATGAGGACAGATAGGCCAGGTAGCCTCTTCTCTTCTCCCTTCTGGTGGATATCAAGCACCTGTGCTTAAAATTGATTAGTTTTAATCTTTCAAGCATGAATATCTTGTGGGTCTTTGATAATCCTATGAATAACAGGCTTTTTGCCTTAAAGAGTGGTGAGGGTTTTTTTTCCCCACAAGTAATTAATAAAGGAAACACTCCTCAGCAACTGAAATGCACTTCCTGCCAAACAATATCCTCTGTTACCTTGCTGGTCATCCTGCTACAGAAACTGATGATAGAGTGTTGAGGTAAATCCTTAGTGAAATGTTTTATTTACAGTGTTTGCAGGCTGTCTTTCTTAGACACCTGAAGAATAAAGGTTTTACCAGAGGACAATGCCATGCACTTCATCTGAAATACTCTATGTGGATTACCAGCTTCCAGCAAATATGCTTCAAAATTTCTCTTAAGAACGAGAATTTCAAGGTCAAATAGCCCCAGGAATCATTCTCAGGATTCAGTATTCCAGTAGCTGTTGTATATTTTACATCAGAGAGCTTCAGATACATCAAAATATTCCACAGGAACTTTTTAATTTCATTGGAATTGTAAATCAAAAAGCCAGCCACAAATTAATTTCTGTGGTGTTGAAACAAGTCAGTTATCATTTCAGCTTTTCTGCTTCATATAACATGCATTTTCAAATGTTTTTCTGTGATCTGTTGCCTAAAATTATGAAAATTCCTACAGAGCTGGAAGTCCTTACCCTGCCTTTAGAGTTGGCTATAAAATGTGTAAGATAGAGAAATCTTTGCATGGATGTCTCTCTCAAAAAGTGTTGTTAGTTTTTTGGGTTTTTTTTCAGAACTTTTGTAAACAAAGATAACATCTATTAGGCAGTCCTAGGACTGAAAAATAGAACAGGATAAAAATATTTGAATTACAGAATTACAGAACCACAGAATGGCTGAGGTTGGAAAGGCCCCCTACAGACCATCTGGTCCGATGTCTGCTCAAACAAGGATCTTTTGAAGATTTCCAAGGTGTAGATTCACAGCCCCTCTGGGGAATCTGCACAGCTTTCTGGTGTTCAGAGTTTCTGCCTACTGCCTCTTGTCCTAGCACTGGATACCACTGAAAAGAGCCTGGCTCCATCCTCCTTGTATCCTCCCATCAGGTAATTATATATAACTCTCACACATCCCAGTGCTGAGCCTTCAACAGCTGACCCATACAGATGCATCTGGCCCATTTTGGGAGTATTTAGAAATAGGTAATAACCCACTTAACTAAGGCTAAGGAGAGAGGAAAATTCAGGCTTTACTGATAGGAAAGACTCGCATCATGGGGAGGCAGGGAGGCTGTCAGAGCTGGGATGTGTCATAAGAATTTAATTACAAGATCTCTGGCTATCAGTGTCAAAATTTTGATTGATTTGTCAAGGGAAAAAAATGAATGTAATTGCTGTAGAATTAATGCTGTTTCAATTTGAAATAATACTTTGCTTATTTCATTAAATTAAATCATTAAAAAATGATAAATTGCTCATTGCAAAAATGCCCTCATTGTTTATACTCTACCAAAATATTTGTGCTTGAAAGTGAATAATACTACAGTAATAGTTGTTCATTACAAGGTACCTTACCCGTAGGTCTCAGTAGTGTGACCCACTATGAATAGGATGATCTTACAAAAGCACTTGAAAATGTTTATTAAACATTAATGAGTTTTGTCCACAGCCCTTAGGGGGAGAAACGTGGTCTTTACCTATTGGATAAAGTAAGGTGGGTGATCTACGCAAATTATTAGGGGTCAACACAGGAAAATACCACATCTCTCATCTTGAATGCATTTGTCCTCAACAAACAGCTTCTGCACCCTTTGCATTTGTACTTTATTTAATTGAAGTTACAAAGACTTTTCTTACACGCTGCTGCCACAGCTGCAAGCAAGGCAGCATCTGGGAAAATATGCAGTTGATTAAATATGAATACATTCAAAAGGGCAAAATACAAGGCAAGCATCATGGTTCTGCAAGTCCCTCTTCAGAACCATTGGAGGCTGGGCATCATAGGTTATAAAGCAAAAAGAGGAATTAGCTGCTGATAACAGAAAGTTCAGTTCCACATCTGCCTTCTTATTTCATCCTGTATTCCTCCTTTTGTTGTTCATACATAAAAAAAAAAAAGAAAAAAAAAGGAGAAGAAAAAGAAAACAAAAGGTAAAGGAGAAGAATAGTCTGCCACCCAAGCTTAAATTGGAGCAGGTCAGTGACAATCTGCTGTGCAATCTCTTATATCCGGAATTTCTATATAAATCAGAACCATGGGTGGCTATCCCATTTTGCTGCTTTACAACAGCAGGTAGGGTAGAAAGGCTTTTCAGACTTATTTTTATAATAAACAGGAAGAGGCAGAGTGCATGGATGCCTACATACGTGTTAAGCAAGAAACCCTCCATGAGGAGCAGCTCCTCTGGGCATTGCTGCTGGCTGTGGGGATGGTGGCAGGGCTGCAGCACAGGGCCCTGTGCTCACAGCCTGACAGATTGCTTGAAAGACTATTCTGACCTGTAAATGAAGTTATGCTTTTCATTTAGGCAGAGCTAACAGGCCTTGTTGCTACCAGGCAGTTTGCAAGGTGTTGAAGCACTGCTTGACAGGCAAGAGTGGTGACACTGCTGAAAGATTAGCACATTATTTATTTAGTATTGTACAGAAGTTGAAGGGGCTTTCCTGTGCAGGGATAAGTTTCTCTCACAGATTCAGCGTTCTAAGTACTGAATATCAACTGGATTACTAGCAGCTGGAAGCAAGAATTAATTTACATTATGTACACTACAGTAAGAGTCTAGTAAGAAAACCTTGCTGATTTTTTGTTGAATATTCAGTTACAGATGCTAAGCCTAGAATATAAGCAGCAAGCAATTAAAAATGTCAATACTATTCAGTGATAGTCTCAGTAGTTTTATTTTCTTTAAATCTACCTAAGGAGTAAGGGTTCATGTCATGATTTTTAAAACACAGTCCAATTAAACATAAATAGATTAATTTTAATCTTCAAGAAGTTTTTTAGCAATTTTTTGTTTGTAATTGTTTGGAGACAATGAAATAAGCATGAAAAATGTCTAGGGGTCTGCTTCTACTGCAACCTTTTGGAAGGCAAAAATCAACATTCTTATCTATGTTGGGCAGAACAGATGACTTATAAAAGTGCTATCCAAAAGGTTTGTCTGTTCTCCAAACTATGCCTGTACAGTAAATACATGGGTCTTTATGTTATTCAGAAAATGCCATGCTCTATTTAGCAGATAAATAACTGCTTATTTCCTAATCCCAATTTTTTACCGCAGAACCATTGAGGCACCTTCAGGGTCACAAAACTGTCTCTGCTCACAGCAATGCAGCAGCACAGCTGTTCAACAGGCTGCAAGTACAGAATACATGCAGGATTCAGGAGAAAGCAAACCTGTCTTGTCCATGCAGAAGGAAAAGATCTAGGTCTTTAAAGCAAATAGCATCTCTGAATGTGGGATTTGATCACACGTGAACAGAGAGAAAAAGTGGGAACTAACACTGCAGCTCCTGTGCTCACGTTTCAGAGTACGGATGCCAGTTTGCTTACCTTCAGCCAGCCAATTCTAGCTCCTTAAATCAAAGGTAGATCACACACAGTGTAGTCATGTATAACAAAGGAAGCCAGACCGACTGTGTGATAGATAAACCAATGGGCTTACCTATCTGAAAAGCAATCAAAATGAGTATTGTAAAGCAGATGCTTCCAGAAATATCCTGAAGGCATGTGAGGGCTATTTTTCCTCGGCACAATATAATTACACAATACCACTATGAGAAAGACAGTTCCTGTATTTAAATTATCCTGGAAGATGTAGATTTGCTACAGTAGCTTTATTAAGGCAATCAGAAACTAATACTCTAAGTCATCTCAAGAGCCCAATTCAGCCAGGGCTTTCATCCCGTTGACATCAAAGGAGTCAGTCAGTCTCAAAGGAACAGGAGGGAGAAACAAAAGGCTTATGAGGTACCATGGAAGGCATGATGGCTTGTTTATAGGATAAATACAACTAACATGCTTAAACTCCATCAGTCCGATCTTGGTTGACCTGAAACCTTGAAAATTTTACTCTTGGCTTCCACTTACCAAAGAACTCCTCTTCTACTGCTGGGGAATTAGAAAGGAGGGGCAGGAAGAAGTGAGAGTACCTCAGCAAACAGCTCAACTGACATTGAAAACACGTTTAACAGAGATCAGAAATGCATAAAGCATTTTAGATAAAGCCATGAGGCCTGGCAAGATGTTTTGTTACAGGTGGAAAATCTTTCATTCTCATCGATGAAGCAAAACTGGAACTGAGCATAATGTACACAAATGCATTTTGAATTCACAGTGTGGATAGAACAAAATTTCTCCCCATTTTTTTCTTCTTGGCACTGTAAAACTTCCTTAAGTGGCTGATTAAAAAGAAAAAAAGGTGAGGAGGAAAATCCAGAGAGTTTAACTCAGACAACTTAGAGACTTGCAATAAAGAGCTTGAATGCTGGAGAGCATCCTATTTGTGCAAACAGCAGCATGAGCAACCTGAAGAGCAGATTGAACCTGGGAGAGGAGGGTAACTGGAAGTGCAACACCAGAACTGCTGCTGAAAGGCAGCTGAAGCAACACTGCAGGCTCTGAGTTAAAAACAACATATTTCTTTTAACGAAATCTAATAACATATCACACCAATAAGAACAAATGCAGAAAAACAGATGCTATTCGAAGACAGTCATATCAAGCCCTGTAAAATGGTACCCAAGGAAGTTTAAAAAAAGAAAAAACAAGCATCTCATGCAATATCTTTAGGTCCATATGCCTTGAAAAAAAATCACTCTGAAATTGCCTGAAAGGAATTGTGGATTGTGTATAATGCTCAGTGTTACCAATCAGCAAAGTGGTTAACCTGCAGGTTCATTACACAACAGAAGAGTGGGCACACAAAAGCAGGTGGTCAGTTCATCTCCTAATTTCCATTGTGTTCAGCGCTCTGTTATGTTTATTTCAAGTGCAGCCATTTATAATATCATAAGCATAAGTCTTACAGACATTGTTGTGGTTCAGCATAGACCAGCTCTATGACAGAATTCACATGGCTCCCTGGAAAGGAAAAGCAATTATTGATATGCAAACTCTTTTTATCACAGTTTTCTTACAGTCAAAATTAATTCCGTTTGTGTGAGAACTGGCCATTCACCAGACAAAACTAAATGTTTTTTCAAGAAACAGATTACCAGAAATCTAATTACTGCTGTGTTGGCTTTTCTTTTTTTTTCCCTTAACGTAGATTACCAGAAATCTAAATCATCTTTCTTTCTTTTTTTTTTTCTTTTTTTTCTCCTTAAAAACCGAAACATCTCAGGATTGTCCCTGTGGTGGTTCATGAAAACTGTAGCTGTCTCCAGCCCCCTCTGTTTCCCAGGTTTCCTATCTGGGCAAGATATAATATGATGAGTCCCACAGCAGGTCAGTAAAAGGGAACAGTACACCAAGGGAGGAGCGGCTTGTTTAAGAAGCCCACACAGCTGAAGAGTTTGGAGCATGAGGCATGCAGACTACTGGTCTCATGAGACACTTGAGGTAACAAAACAAAACCATTTTCAATTGAAAACATGAGCTTCATTTTTCATCATAAAGCAGAATTTTCATTAAGAAAAATAATTTCCGAGCAGCTCCAATAACAACAGTCCAGTGGCAAACACAGTTCAATAGCTTATTAAAACTGAAGTGAGGAATTTACATGTTATGAAATTGGGGCATGGCCAGGATGTTCTCGGAAGAAAAGAGCTTTTGCTAATCATTAACAGCCACAAATGCCAGTGATAACACTTCGTCCAAAACCTGTTACCTCCAAAGCCCTGCACCTCCTAAGATCTTGTGAAGTAGGAAATCAGGAAGTTTCATGGAAAACTCAGCAACAAATAAATGCTTACTTTTGCCAAAGCTGAGTAAAACTCCGTTCCTTTTCCAAGAAGCAAATTATTCAACATGCATACCTCATTCTCTATCGGCACGAGATGGAGCAGTCCTTCCTACATGTAATTGATGGTGTTATTAGTAAGTACTGAATCAACAGACAAGGTACATGTTAGCATGAAAGGCATCACACTTTTTCGACACGAACTGAAGCAACTTCCCAAAGCACAAGTTTGAAGACCCAAATGCGTGAAACACAGCCAGTACTTTTAAGATTATTAAAATGCCCTTGTTCCTCAGCACTGGGCAGCTTGTAGTTGTTTACTGCCATCAGTTTATTGGCAGCTGTGAACTTGTGAAGGCTGTCAGAAAGCGGGCACTAGCTTACAGTCATGTTGCAGCATCGTAGGGAAGATTTTTCAGCAAAATATTTGCTACCCCATGGCTCTTACATTGGGAACCATTCTCTTCAGCACTCAGAGAGTCTGTGAGGGGTAGGATGACAGGAAATGGAGCAGCCTTAAGCAGCAGCACCAGAAGGTGGGTGATAGTTGTAAAAGCAGCATGCAGAACTGGATCCAGCCCCAGCAGCTGGCACCCTGCCTGAGCACCGCTGTCTGCAGAGAGCTGTGGACAGACGCAGCAGGGACAGACAGGCAGCCACAAAGCAGCTGGGAGCACATCTGTCATTGCTACCACAAGCCCAATGCTTCATCAGCCCCTGGTGCGGAAGGGCCAGCTGAGGGCCTTAAGAAAGGGTCAGATAACAGAGATAGTGTCTTGCCAGGAGGAAAAGCCCCATCCAAAGAGGAAAGCCACTCATAGTCAAATCTATATAATAGGTCTACAATCTGCAGTAAAAATGCCCCATTAAAGGATTACTGTCTGGTAAGAATATTTGAGCTGTACTATTCTGTCATTCACTACAAACTTCTATTACTTTTTCTAGGCCCTTTCAGTCTTTCAAGGTAGATGTTTTAATGACAAAAGCAAGCAAACAAACAAATAAACAACAACAAAAAAAAAAAAACCAGCAAGAAGCAAATGAGAGAGTGAAAAAAGAGATTAGCCCCCAAAAGTCTCTTTTCCAATCTCCCCGTGTTTACCTGTGTTGCATTTTTATGCCGAATTCATGAAGAGAATAATATATTTATAGTTTACAGTGCTTAGCTCTATTGCTTTGCTTTCATTCTGCCTTGGACCTTAGAAGATATGTTACACTCCATCTATTTCACAGGACACCAGGCCTGTGTGAGGGTGTGTGGCCTGCACAGAGGGTCAGGCACTGGGAGAGCGATTCTTCACAGTGTGCAGCACATCACTCAGCCACGCTCACACCTACTGCCTCAGGCAAGAGCAGGATTCTGGAAAATTCACTTTATTTGCAAATGTGCATAGAGCAGATTGACCAGGCACAACAGAGAAAAGTATTACGTGGGCACAGACCATCACAGCTCCTTGTGTCTGCCTAAGTCAACAGTAAAAAGTACAATGGTTAGGTGAAATTGCCGACTCCCTTGTATCTTGGTTTTAAAATATAATGCCAATATTGACTTCAGATCTTGCTCGATTGACTTTAATTTGAGCCAGGCCTCTACAGAAAGCTGTTGCCCGGGTAACAAATGCTGTGCACCATAATAAGGCAAATTGCTGTTGAAATAAATAATAATTATGGCCCAGGTTTCAAGAGTATTCTCTTTCCTTTTATTTTAAGCTTGCCCCGGGCAAGGCTGTAGACACTGGCTTTGCTGGGAGGGTAGAGAATGTACTCCCCCTCTGCTCCCATTGCACCCCTGGTCATGCACATATGGAGACTTTCAAAATTGTATTTATTTCCTTAAGGGTACATCAATACCAGGTGCAAATACCAAGAGAAAAAGCTGCTCTTATTTGGGCTCAATGTCTCTCACCAGAGGGTTCACAGAGAAGTACTGCCAGCCATGGCTCACCAGGACCTCGAGTCCTCTCCTGCACCCTGCAGAGCTCTGCCCTCGTGCACCAGCTCACAGCCCTGGGCGGAGGGGCTGTTCAGCACATGTGGCTTTCCATCTAACAGTTCAGTGATTCACAGACAAGTATGATCTCGAAGGAGGGCAAGGGGTGACATGCTGTCATGCCTAGCATACATTAATTTGCACTCAGAGTATTTGTGCTGGAAAAGCAGACGTTGAAGGGAATCCGGGTGGATGTTTGCACTTTTTCCCTTCTTCCTCAGTTTTTGTTGAGTATGGCCCTCTCATCACCTAACATAACCAGCCACTATCTGGATAATCTGTTGTTGAAAAAGGAGTGGGACAGCACCAGCCACAGGAATCATAGCTTCACTCACAGACCTGTTGTAGCCCCACATCCCATCTTGCTTTTTCATCACTAGGGATCAGAGCAACAAAGTCAACTGTCAAGTGTATGTGTGAGAAGTAAGCTGCCATGAGAGTGCTCAAGAGACAGTATCCCCTCATTGCTGGCGGTAGCATCAGCAAACACCTCCACTGGAAGGCAGCGCACAGCCTCCTTGCTTGGACCTGGTACCAACATCATGTAAGAACCACACTCAGATTATCACTCCACACAGTTCCTCTACAATCTACGAGGTTTTCTTCTGCAGAGAGTATGGCACAGAGGACAGTCCTTCTATTCAGCTATAGAAAGTATCTGTCCAGAAAGAGTGATGGCAAGTCCACCCCTACATATTTTTGCTAGCTTTTACTGACAGCAGTTCTACTGGCTTGTAATGAATTTTAAAAGTGAAGCCACAGTCCTCTAAGCCTGGCAGCACTCTCAAGTGGAGGCACTTTTTAAAATATCCCTCAACCAAACTATCTTCTCGTATCTGCCAGGACCCTGAGCCTCTAGGAAAGGGTGTAGGGAGTGGTTTCTATCCCACTGTAACAGTGGAACAAGTCCAAGACTTCCTCATGAAATTGAATGTGTATAAGTCCATGGGGCCAGATGGTGTCCATCCTAGAGTTCTGAAAGAAATGACTGATGTGGTTGCAAAGCCACTCTCCATCGTATTTGAAAAGTCATGGCTGTCCAGTAAAGTCCCCAGTGATTGGAAAAAGGGAAGCATTACTCCTATTGTTAAGAAAGGGAGAAAGGAAGACCAGTGAGAAAAGGAAATACAGGCTGGTGAGCTTCAATCTGTGCCTGGGAAGATCATGGAGCAGATCCTCCTAGAAGCTATGTTAAGGCACATACAAGACAAAGAGGTGATTCAAGACAGTCAGCATGGCTTCACCAAGGCCAGATCGTGCCTGACCAATCTGTTGGCCTTTTATGATGAGTGATAGCTTTGGTGAACAAGGGAAGGGCAATGGATGTCATCTATCTGGACTTCTGCAAGGCCTTTGATATGGTCCCTCACCACATCCTTCTCTCTAAATTGAAGTGATGTGGATTTGAAGGGTGGACTGTTGGATGGATTAGGAATTGGCTGGCCAGATGCAGCCAGAGGGTTGTGAACAATGATTCTGTGTCAGGGTGGAGGCCGGTCACAAGCAGTGTCCCTCAGGGGTCAATCTTGGAGCCAGCCAGCTCTTCAACATCTTTATCAGTAACATAGACGATGGCATTGAGTGCACCCTCAGCAAGTTTGCCGATGACACCAAGCTGAACAGTGCTGTAAATACATCGGAAAGAAGGGAAGCCATCCAGAGGAACCTGGACAGGCTGGAGAAGTTGGCCCATGAAAAACTAATGAGGTTCAGTAAGGCCAAGCACAGAGTGCTGCACTTGGGTCAGGGCAATCCCAGGTATTTATACAAACTGGGGGAAGATTTCCTTGAGAGCAGCCCTGCGGAGAAGGACTTGGGGGTCCTGGTGGATGAGAAGCTGGACATGAACCAGCAGTGTGTGCTTGTAGCCCGGAAGGCCAACTGTGTTCTGGGCTGCATTAAAAAAGGGGTGGCCAGCAGGGAGAGGGAGGTGATTGTCCCCCTCTACTCAGCTCTTGTGAGGCCCCATCTGCAGTACTGCGTTCAGGCCTGGGGCCCCGAGTACAGGAAAGATGTGGAGCTCTTGGAGCGGGTTCAGAGGAGGGCCACTGAGATGATCAGAGGGCTGGAGCACCTCTGCTATGAGGAAAGGTTGAGGGAACTGGGCTTGTTTAGCTTGGAGACGAGAAGGCTCTGGGGAGACCTCATTGCAGCCTTTCAGTACTTGAAGGAAGCCTATAAACAGGAGGGGGAATGGCTGCTTACAAAGGTGGATAGTGATAGGACAAGGGAAAATGGTTTTAAACTGAGACAGGGGAGGTTTAGGTTAGATATTAGGAGGAAGTTTTTCACTCAGAGGGTGGTGACGCAGTAGAACAGGTTGCCCAAGGAGGTTGTGGATGCCCCATCCCTGGAGGCATTCATGGCCAGGCTGGATGTGGCTCTGGGCAGCCTGGTCTGGTGGTTGGTGACCCTGCACATAGCAGGGGGGTTGAAACTAAATTATGATTGTGGTCTTTTTCAACCCACACCACTCTATGATTCTATCTATCTATGATCTTCCTGTGATTTCCATGGCATTTCCACCTCTGTTATATGTTTGCTTCTAGAGCTTACAGTCATTCTGCCTGATAAACTACTATAGATCCAATACTATTAACAGTGACAGCAGTGACGGAAGTGAGAGGGTATGGAGAGAAACATTCAAAATGCCACTTTGCTGAGGAAGATGTTTTCTTTCTTTTAGGAGCGGCTAAATGAGGGTGGACTTGGCCTTGGGAAGAATGTGTAAAATCAGTCCTCTTCCTGTCTTATCCAGCCTCAGAAGGAGCTGCATCCATATGGAGACCCTTGCACAATTATATCTTCATATTTTCCAACATGATTCATATTTGGTCCAGACTCCTTTCAGATGGAGGCCAGGGAGATATTGTGTGCATCCTTACATGCCTGTTCCCAATAAAATTCACACACCTCTTCAGAAATTCAATAGGAGCTTTGAAAGCAAACTGAGCTGCTGCAGCTTACACTGGGCTTATGCCCAGACAGTGTGTACTGCTCAGTCAGACTTTAAAAAGTCCAAACTGAAAATAAAAAGATCAACTATGGAAAGTGAATTTTCACCTACTTTAGCTACTTTTTGAGACTACCAGAAATGCACAGAACATGGATTCACTGCCCCACTGAGAACGAATGACATTTTCTACAGCTATCAGCCCAGCTTACTTAATGAGCCCTGAAACCACTTAAAATGTGCGGGTGTGTGCATGCATGCATGTCCTGGAGGGCAGGGAGGCAGAGGGAACCAGAGACGTCTTATCAGAAAACACAGTCTGTTTGGCACACACAATCTTATCTAATTATTCAGAACATTTAACATCACCTAACTCCAGATAAGAATCTCTTTCCTCCTCCACCACCCTCTCTTTGCTGAAACTTAATACACAGAGACTAACACAGCACAAAACCATCTCATTGAACTTGGAGATGCAAGACGACAACTCATGACCTTTGCCATTGAGTGCCAGCCAAGTTACATATGTCTGGGAGTCTCAGGAGGCCGACATTTGTCACCACACTGACAGTGAAATATGGCTGAGCCCATTGTTTCACAGAAGTGCAGCAGCAGCCTCAACCCTGGCTAGTGGCAACAAGGGGCAGCTTGCAGGCTGTCACACAGCGTTCCCTGGGAGACCCTGATGTGCTGTGCACCTAGGACAATTCTTTGGGCCTGGGAGAGGACACAGCCATCAGGATGATGGGAAAGCTCAGAACGTCTTTGGAGACCAGGACCTTCATCATTGCCAGCCCTGAAAGGGTGAACAAATGTCATGCTTTGAGAAAGGCTATTACAGCTCGGAAGAAAAAAGTCCTCCCTCAGCAAAGCAGTGCATTTCTGCAATAGGCTGCTACTTGTGAATCCTGTGTTCTTCAAACTGGGGGTTGCTGACTCTCCTGTGCACATTTCATTTAGCCAAGGGAAAGAAACTCTGAATCAGACTGTTTACTTGGGTGTAGCTGCTCTTCCACTGTGATGGCCAAATTTGTCTTGGAGACTTAGAAAAACAGCCAAAGGCCAAGCAGGCTGCCATATAGCTATTATTCATCATTTGGTGGCCACAACCAAATGGATACAACTGCAAGGACATTTTGCACTATGTTAAATAGACATGCACAAAAACCAAGTAGCAGGATGCTTAATCTGATTTCTGCTGTGTGGGAAAGCTCTGCCTCCAATTACTACCTTACATCAAGGACTGAATTTAACTGGCTCCTGAATTAATCTCTCAAATCATTTGAATTTGAAGATATGTTTTAAAACAATCCTACCTTTCCACATTTCTGCAGATGAGAATACCAGAACCACCTAGATTTTGACAACGCTCAACATTTGAGCACACATCTTTCACTTAAAGACTAACATTGTTCCATTCTGGTACCAGAATACTGTGTCCTTGCACATCATTGAGAACTGACAAGATAATTGAAAACACTGCAGAAACCATGCTGTGATAAATACACCATTAATGGGGATGCATTATTAATTTTCATTTTAAACACCTATCTGCAGCTATCTGTGATGACAGGGGTCTTTTTCTGTAAGCTGAAGTAAAGCTGCAAGCCACATGCAACCAGATCAACACTTTGTTGCCAGCTGTATTTTCCCAGGCAGTGACAATCTCTGCCCCTGCTACTCTAACAACTACATTGCTGCATAATCGAAAGAAAGGCTCTCTTGCTTCTTCCCTATCTGAGGACACTTTCGATCACAGTGACTCCACAGGTTCCACCCTCACTGCTCTCCAAAAAAAAAAAAAAAAAAAAAAAGAAAGAAATCTCTCTAAGCTGTTCATGAGAAATGAAATGGGATTATCCCAGCTCTTGTCATCACCAAGCTTTTCAGGCTTTCAGACACCAGACGGTACCATGAAGTTGCACTTTTCTTCCTTTCAGCATCCCAAACTGCCAGGTTTATCTCACTTCTGACGCTGTACTTGAAAATATACCAGCAGACATGCAGTGATACAAGAATGAAAGCATTAATTCTAAGTGCAAATATTTGCTTTTCTGCTTCTAAGCACTGTAGTATTTGACTCTGCTAAAATTGAAGACCCAAGTGTTCATCCAAGGCTATGGTAGCACAGTATGAATACAAGCTTTCTTCTTTGTTTTTGAAGCAACCTTAAGCATTCTCTTTCTAGAAGCAAAATTTCTTATATGATTTTCTAATTGTAGATGCCTCTATGATTTCTGGCTCACTACAGGAGTATTGCTGTGATAAATCCAGTAGGAACACTCTTTTTTTTATATGTAAAAGACTGACCATTCTTCTTTTTTGCGTTTAGCCATATGTCATTGTAGAGTAGAGGAACAAGGGTGTTGTTTTCACAATTTTTCGGTTTTTTTATCTTGGTCAGCAGCCTTTTTTTAAAAAGAAAACAAACAATGATTAATCATGTTGTATTTTTTTATTCGTGTTTTTATTTCTGAACTCTAAAAATAGCTCCGTGTGTTAGTCCCCTTAAAAGAGGATTTCAATACTTTAACTGTAGAGTAGCAATCAGAATACAATAAATAGTTCCCCGTGCACATAGATGGGTACACCCAGTTCAATATTCCATCTGACAGCAGAGGCCTACAAAAGGGACTAAGACAAAGTCAGTGTGCAGTAATGCCCCCTCAGCCTCCTGCAATTTGAAGGTGCTCCAGTTTGTATATCATAGACCTTGGTGGGTTGGGTGTTTCAGAAGGAAAAGTCATGCATAAGACTGGAAAAATACACTGAGGAAATGAGACAAATATCAGAACTCTGCTAAAGTCAACAGATTTACATTTGAATAAAACTGGTAGGAGAAGAAAAGTAAAGGTAGATTTTAAAATAGTCTGTGAGTAAGCAGAAGAATTTATCTTGACTGAAAACAACAGGAATACATCATGGTAATTTATATCCATCTCTGAGACAATTCTTAGCTTCAGAGTGTAAGCTCTTATTACTCCATACATTTCTTACGTAGTGTTGAACAACTACACTATTCCATTTCATTTCTCTTCAGTACATTTGGGACATGTTCTTCATAGGTAGAGATTAGAGCAGGAAATTCAAACCATCTCAAATGTAGGAAGCTCCAGTCTACCCAATACACGGAGATGCCTTAGTAGCATATCACACCCCTTAGCAAGCAGGCTAGCCACTTCTGGAGGGTGGGTGTGATGGCCCTGATATCTCCACCCATTTGGTGTTGGATGTCTATGAGAAAGCAAGGAAGCAGTGAGTGCACACTGTATGTAATATTGTCTTGAATGTTCTGAGAGGTTCAGAATGGAGGCAAGAAGTCAGGGAGCCAGGGATGAGACAACCTGGAAGGTAGCAATACAGGTCAGATCTAATGGTTAGATCTCTGCCAGCTCCCGTGCCAGGATTCTCTGGAGGACCACCTGCAATCTGCTTCTTTCTGATGATATGGTTGACTACTGTCTTATCCTTTCTCTTGAGAATTATCCAAGCTAACAGAGACATGCCAGAAAAAAACAGAAGATCTGTGTAAAAACACAAAAATATTTACTTTTGGGTGCAGCACTGAAATATCTACTATCACAGTACAAAATCAAACTGTGTCCTCCTAAAACTCCTTTTATATGTATGTGATCACATAAAAAAAAAAATAAAACAAGTAACTCCTGAGAAAAGGGAATACATTAATTTTGAGTATCTTGGTGATGTTATAAGCACAGGGCACATCTCCATTGTCCTCTAGAAGTCGTTCTAAGACCCAAGGGATGTTTCCAAACTTGTTTTAACTTAATTATGCTGAATACTGACAACAACAGAACTAAGGAAGATGAGCTATACCAAGTCAAAGTCCTAATGGTTCCTACTCATTTCAAAGTTCATGATGAAGCTTATTACAAGAACAGCAGTTCCTTATTGCTGAGAACACTAGTCATAGAACTGTGTAAACATGAAAAGGTTCAGTTCTGGGTATAACTATCCACCACCTGCTGCTTTCCAAAACCATTTCAAGAGCCCAGTTCCCAGTGAACGTGTCCATACCACAGAACCACTCACACCTTGTACCTTCTCACATCTCCCTTGAGCACTTCCAGATGGGACACCCCTCTGCTCTGACGCATAGTTCTGCCTGAGTACTGCAGGTCATCAGTGCAACAGTATTACAGAGGATGTAATTATGTTCTTCAGAAAGAGAGAAAAAATCATACTTACAGTGACATTGCTTCAGGGAGTAAAATTTGAAACAACCCCTCCTTGTTTCAAAGCTATAAATAACTCAAATATCTTACCTTTTGAATGCTATGAATGCTATAATGTGCTCCTCTCTTGCATTTCTCACAGTAACAAAAACAGTGCTTCAGTGAAGATAGGAAAAACAACAGCAGACAAATCTTATCTGTGAACATAGTTGCATCCTTACAGCTGAAAAGTAATCAGAACATTAGTTATACAAATAGGCAACAGAAAATAATTGCAGGATTTGATTATGTACCTATATGACAGCCCCTCTAGCCCTCATATTCAAACAAAACCAGATTGCATAAGCAATGATCCAGTGAAATAAATTCCATCAGAGAAACAAGTATATGTTTATAGATTTGGAGATCAAAGCATAAAGATGATTTCAAGCAGAGAAACACTGGCATGTAAACACGATGAAAGTGTTCCTTCTGGTCTCAAGCAATGTCTTACAACACCCTCTGCGAACCTCTAAAGGCATACCTATGTGCAGGCCTGTTGGTGTTGTTTCAAAGAAAAAGGAACAAAAGTCCGTGTTAAACTGACAAGACTTGCCTGTGGTAAACAAGCAAGATGTTGAAATCTTTTTCTAATCCACTTCCAAAATGATTTTAAACTCTGAGATTTCTCCAGAATACTGTTGTTTAAAATCTAGTTGTCTCCAACATAAAAAGCAAAAATGGTTATCAAGCCCTGCAATACACGGCTTATACGGTTGTCTAATCACAGAAGCCCTTACTGTTTCATCAGAAGCACTGCATCTCTTCAAATAGTCAAGTATAGTTTTAAGATTCACATGGAATTTATTTCACTTGGCTTTGGCTTTCACTTTTGCCGGCAGACTTCTATTTATTTGGTCAGTTTCTTTCTGTAATTTTACCCTATCCAGTTTTTTTCTGGAATTTATGGTGTCAGCCTGCCTCCAAACAGACTTTTATAGCATCTTTCCAGGGCCTGAAGTAGGATGGCAGTTTCTTCAGTTTATGTGAAGCACTGCATTCACCAGCTACTTTCTGTCTAGCAGAGCTGGACACTGAGAGCAGATGTCTTGAGGCAAGGTCAGCTGTACAGAGCCCTCACAAAGCCCCAGCCTAAAGCACAGCCACACAGCTTCTGAGTATTCCAGTCCCAGCCTACTGGCTGGTAGGTAAGGCGTGCCCCAGGGGAAGATAAGGAAGGCAAAGAGCTGAGCTTTATGGGGGTGCTTCTCACTGACCTCACCTCATCCTGCCTCTGAACTTCGAGCACGTGCCCAAACGTTCACACACCTTGCCTCTGGGAAGTAAGCTCTGATTCTGAAAGATGCTGAGAGAAGGCTGAAGCTGCAGGACAGTAAGAGCCAAGCACTATGTTTAATATCTGCTCTCTGAGAATTGCTGCTGACTTACCATTTTAATTTACATCTTTCTTGCTTGGACCTTTTTTAAGGCTGAGTTCATAGGTTCCACAAATACAATTCAAACACCACAACCACAATCTGCACTAGGCAGTGGCTTGATAACAGTTATGACTGTCCTTCCACTCCTGAGTTGTGCTGAGTTGTGTAGATCAACTCAGGAGCACAGTAAAGAGCTCACTCCAGATGTCTTGAGAGGAATACTATGACTGGCAAGGTTGTCTCAGGTTTTCCCTCAGGCTTTTTGTTTGTGGAAGCAGCTCTGTCCCTTTAAAATAACATTGTTTTCTTTCTGAATATTATTCTACAGTAGTACTCATGATGGAATTGAACTGGCAACAAACTCTAACTTTCTAAAATGTCAACACTACAGCTGTTGTATGAGCTGCTGAGGGCACGAGGAAAGTGAAATCTAAAATGGACAGAGTGGGTGCTCTCAAGATGGATCCATCCATCTTTCACTGACTACTGATAGGATTTCACTAGTTTACATTACATACCAGGCTTTCACACTCTTAAAATTAGGTGAGGTGAATCTCATTTTCAGCAATTACAGGAGCTTGAGCTTTATGTTTTGAATTCTGAGGTGATGAGCTCTATGAAAAACAGCTCATCAACAAAATTGGGGGTCTATGGCAGCTTAACAGCACTGGTGAGTGTCAACAGAAGGAGGACCCAAGCATTTGGTTTCTTCTGATTCTGCCTGTGAATGGTGATTTTGACCAGCTCTTTCTGTCTTTACTCCATCTTTTATAACAAGTGAACAAGTGTTCTCTGAACAACCTTCTGTTACTAATCTGAGAAACACCAAGCTCCAAATATCAAGAGTAATAACAGCAGCATTTTCAAAAACGTTGCAAAAATCTTTGCCAAAATATTTTGCACAGCAGAATAAACCAAAACTCTTACCCAGATGATAGTTCTGCTGTACACATACAAACAACAAAAAGTTTTTTACCCTGTTATGGTGGTGCCTTGAGAGTAAATAAATTATCCCACTGCAGGCTACAGTTAAACCCCTGTTTTCTTCACACTCGTATTTTGCTGTGAAGGTGCTGACTAATTCAAGAAAAGCTGGTAGCCTGCCAGTACTTTCCCATAATTTCCCTTGAGGGATAAACAGATTCTCCCCAAATTGACTGAGAAAGTACAGGGCAAGGAATTATGCAGCCAGATCCATGCAACAAATTGTAAAAACAATGAAGAAACAATTACGCACATGTGAGAGCGCAGTTCACACCCAGCGTGCATTAATTTGTGTGCTGAGACCTGAGAGACCAACTCTTTCTCTGAAACTGAAATAAAAACATCCTGTAAGGGTAACCTGCATGTCCTTGAAATTTGAAATATTGTATCATTGGGGAAAGCTTATTAATTCTGAAAATACCTGTTGTCAAGGATTTCTGGGACTGTCACTAAAACACGGTAGAATAGTTCTGTAGAAGAGGTTTTGAATACAATGACAAGGATGATGTTCAAAAAAGAGACTAAATCAGCTGGGATTTACCAGCCTAGAGAAAGGACAATGAGGGCAAAATAGAAGCAGCACAAATAAGTGTAAGTATAAAAGAAAAATACGAAGAGAGTTGTTCATTATTTCTCAGAATGAAGGAATGAGAAAAGATCAAATGAAATAAAGAGGCAGAGGGATTAAAACAGGAGAATATGGGCTCTTTTCATGTAGATTCTAGTTAAACAGTAGAACTCATTGATGGCAAGAAGTGTCAGAAATACAGAGAGAGATAAGAAAAAGTCATGGAGAAAGCATCCATCAGGAACAAATGCCTGGGGAATCAACAGATGGCTCAGGAAGTCTGGGCAGCAAAACTAGGGAAAACATTCTTACTTGTTTGCCTTGTCCGTATGCTTCTTCCCCAAACATATGCTCTGGATGATTGTCAGATTTTGACAGGTCTTCTGCATTTTTGTCCTGACCCAATACAGTCTTTTTTTTACACACGTAATCAGTGTCTATCTTCGGATCTCTCTTTCACTGCTCTGTTTATAAATATTTTCTGAGGTTTTGCAGTGTAATATTACCTTCAAAGTGCATTTTTGTCAGGGCTGGTTTTTTAATATTTCATATGTCCATGTTTCTCAAGTTATCTGTTGGGTCTTTGTCTCCAGAAAGTCACTGACTTTGTCATATTGAGGACTCTGATCTATATTTCTTGATAGAAGCTTTCAGACATAATGAGACTTCCTCTTCATGTGTGTTTTTTCTTAAACCTAATCAAAACAAATTTAATATTTTTTGTGAGCAAAATAGAAAAAAATATTTAGAGACATTCTTGCCAGTATTAAACAATCAAATGGCAGTAATGAGTAAGCATGTTATGAATACCAAGTAAGGCTACATCAACGATTAAAATAAATAAACAGAAAACTCTTTTCAGCAATTTGAGGACCATATTTGATGCAATGCATTTTTTTAACTAGCCATCAGAAGTGTGAGTATGAGTAAGATGCAAGAGCTAAAAACAAAAACAATGAGCCAGTGTTCAGGCTTACAGAAGAAGGAAGTATGAGCGAGTTAAAAAGCAACAGAGAAGTGGTAAATAGGCAAAATAATAAATGCAAATAAATCACAGCTGCAGAGGGAATTACGGAAAGTTAAATGTTTGATGATGTGAAATCTAAGTAGTTTAATTCTATGTGTTAATTATTTTGAGTGCCTTTTGCAGCATGCTGAGTCTAGTGCAACAGTATGAATCACTGTCTAGGCTTAAATGTGAACCACAATGGATTTTATGCCAGTGATGGAGTCTGTTTTCCCATTTTAGCACTAAGCAAGTCTTCAGGAATTGTTTATTTAAGGCCCTTTGCTTAGCTTCTGGTTCATCTTTGTGCACATCAACGGTTCTCTTTTCACAAACGCCTCCATATCGCATTTTGAAACAGGCAAAAGGGCTCTTTTTTCATTCCCCTAAAGAGGCGAGCTGTCTTGATACAAATATTGATATCACTGTCTTGCTACAGCTGATTTCAGAATGGGCTCATGCTTCATATTGCATCGCATCAATGTTCTGTGAGAAGCACTCCTTCAAACCCTGGCTCCTACAGGTACAGGATTTTGACATCCTGGTTCAGTTCCCTGCAAACTCAAAACACAAGGAGGACACTGAAGTTGCTATAACGTATTTTGTGGATTTTTCTGCTTGTGCTGTGATCCATTAGTTAGTAACTGATGATGAGCTGATGAAGTGGTTCAGATCCTTCAGGAAAAAGGAGATCGCTCTGGATTTTTTTTCCTTTTTCTTAATTCACTCACTCCAATACAATAGGGACTTTCTTGGTCTGTGTTATTTGCACGTCAACACACCAGAGCAGAAAAGATTTGAAAGATGCATATATCACAGACTTTCTTAGAGGTGAGTTATGGAATTCGGTTTAAATTACAACTTACAACTCCATGTGAACAAGTCCTTTAATCCTTGTATTAACAGCCTTCAATGAACTTCAAATTTATTCCTAAGCACAATTTACAAGGATCACTACTTCTCAAGATAGCATTAGTTTTCAGGAGTGGTAAGGTGGAACTGAGTGAGTAACACGTTTAGACTAATATTGCTTTTAAAGCACTGCTAACATGCTTTAAGACAGAATGTGCTAAGAGCTTAACTGATGCAAGTGCTTAACACAAATCATAGCAAGATTCCTATCTATATCGTTAGTTAAACTGAATGTCTTAGTTTATAAAAATCTATATTTTTATATGCTATATTTTCTGTGGGAAAGAAACGAGCTATTAGTTGACCACGACGTACCACACACATTTATGCCAATACCCAAATCATGACGGTATGATATGATGTAGATATTATCTCGGAATCCACCAGGTGGCAGTGTCATGGTTTTCTTCTCATCGTGTCCTGAAACATTCGTTTTCTTTTAAAATATCTAAATGTCACCGGGAAATTTATCATCCCAATTTTGAAAAATCTGGAGAAGTTGTTGGGACATCTGCTTTATTTCCAAAAGCCAACAATGAGAAATGATTTTCTTAAGAAAAGGCAGAAGCCATTGTGCGAGGACGAGGAGCCTGGCTTCTTGTGAGGCATCTGTCGTGTTCCTGGGCGCTCAGCGCTGGGTGCCTGCACAGACTTGTGCAGGATGCTGAATTTAGGTGTGATCGTATCCTGACCAGAAATCAGAACATCATACCCTGAAAGCAGGCAGTCCTCAAAACCCATTTTCATTTTCAGTTGTAACAGAAATATTAAAAAGGAATGGCAATTTCTCTCTATTTCTGTTTTATTTAGAACATCTTATCCTGGCTTTGTTATTTAGCAAACCTACCAAATGGCAGGCCTATGTTAATTTATATCAGATTTCTCTAATAAAATGCACCTTATTGGGAAAGTGGGATGCAAAATATGACCATGAATATGCTCATGAAAACACTGCAGTATATTTTTCAAAATGTTAGAAATGCAGAACAACTAATACCTAAAGAAAGACGCAGCCTTGTCCTCTTCTAGTCTTCCCAGGGCAAAACAACTTCCCGATTGCAAATTAAGGAAAAGGTCATACAGAATTTAACAAGTGGTTTCACTTGAATCCCCTGACTCATATCACCTTTGCACTCGTGCTGTGAGCAATTGCTTTCAGTGCTGGCTGTGTGCCAAGGCAAAGCAGGATGGCCCGTGAAGCTTCCATCACATGGGAAAGGTTGATGCCATTGGGTAGGTCCCATCCATCAAGACCTGTCTTTTCTCCTAGGAAGATGGCTAACTAATGCAATCTTATTCAAACACAATATATCAACTCCAAATTTTTGTACAACCAGCATGAGCTTTCCTCCCTTGTTCCAGCAAGCCCTGCAGCATCCACCAGGGATATGAAGGCAGGAATACACAAATAGAGTTGTTCTCAGCAAATGCTGTGCTGCACTGCCGGCTGGCTCGACCATCAGCTCCTTGCCAAATGACAAGCTAATAAGCTCCATGGTAGTTAGACACTAAGGACATCCCCCTCCTGGAAAGTTTCTGATTGAAAAAATGGTGATCTGCTTCATATAAAGCAAATGTTAATCAGGTGCTGGAACATTTAGGATATAAACAGCAAAAAGAAACAGGATAGCCCAGGTGTCCATTTTGAAACTGTCTCCAACACCACAGTGGCAGAAAGTAGTCCAAAAGGATGTCATTAGCCCTGCCTTTAATTAAAACTTAATGGAGCTGTTAATTTTCACAGCCAGTAACATTATCCATACAAATTTTGCTGCTCCTTTACTCTGAAGAAGGAGAAAGGACTCTAAGGTGACAGGTCTAATGTAACATTTCATAATGGAAAAAAAGCAACAGATGTTTTGAGACAAGAAATTTAGGAGAAAATTAGGAGCTGCGTAAGAGTTGGGGTTTTGTATTTTCATTTGTGGGTTTTGTCTGCTCTCTTTTTTGAAATAAAAATGATCTACTTCAAAATCTCTTGGACTAAATCACAGATAAAAAAAATTGAGCAAGAATATTTCTACTGAGTCTTGATCCAGATTAATTGGTTTGAAATCTCCATCTCTTGCATTTGCCTAGGTGCTTCCTTCACAGTAATCAGGCAAAAAAAAAAATGCAGGTTCTTCTTTTCTAACTACCAGTATTCAGCTGACAGATCCAGAGAAGAAATATGTATGTCATGTATCTCATATGCAATATACGAAGAAAAACTGTTTTGTGTTTTAGATGAGCTGAATTACGTTTTCAGATGTTAGATGTCAGACGTTTCCCTCTGTGCTGCTATTAACTATAAGAGGAGGCCAGGCTGAGGATCCCAGCACAAACACACCTGAAAGTGTGTTGTGAAAGTGTCTCCAAACACACCTGAAGTGAAGTGAGCAGAGTCTTGCCCAGGTGTGGGGAATGGAGCAAACCCCCTCCTAGCACAGAGGCCACCCCATGCAGGGGCAAGACTCTGGAGACCTTCCTTTCCTTCCTAAAAAGGAGCAGCCTTTCCTTTTAATCTCCAGCTACACCTCCACCCTGGCCATTCCCCTGACATGTTTGTGTTGGGATTAGGCCTCTTCCCTGATTAATGCCGATAGGATGCGTGTGGTGAGACACTTTGCAGTCTTCTAAGATAAATAATGTTAACAGTTATTACATCATTAGTGTCATTAAAGAGCACTAGCACATACCAGCAAAACATTGGTAATATGTTTTAGCTCTGAGAAAAGCATCAATAACTAATTTGAGATGTAAAATTTCTATCTATCGTTACACATTCAGAGACTGGAAACACCCAACCTGTGGAGAACCTTTCTGGGGGGCCTGGGTGCCTCCTGGTGTCCAGCTGAGCTCAAAAGCCAGCTTGTCTGAGTGACCAAGAGGACCTGCTGCATTTGGTGACCAGGTGACCAGATGATCCAAATAACTAATTTCTTCCCTGAATCACAGGAAACACCTACAAACAGGCTATATAAGCAGCAAGATGCAAACAAGCTACTGACATACAGAGTAACAAGACAAAACAGAAGACTTGGCAAAAAGAAATATTTTCAGAATTGGCTGTGTAACCAAATGTCCTAACTTCCAAGTTGCCCTCTTAATAGTATTTTGACATCAGGCTTCCTTTCCTGACCCATTTAGGCAGTGAAAAGATGTTTTCTTTAGGACTGTTGGACCTTCAGAAAGAGAATTCTATGTAAGACCTACTTTCCTCTCCCTGCTTCTCTAGAGGTTGCCTACCTGTCTTGTTTTAGACAAAGCAGGGGTTTTCTCTGTTCTGCAGTCCCTCCTTGGTAAAGTGAAGATAATAGTGCTTCTTATTTCAGAAGTAGTTTTTGGGGTAGATTAAGACAGCAGGATTTTGAGATGTTCTTCAGTGCATTAACATGGGAGACAGATATTGGTGAAAGAGCTTATGTAACAAAGAAGAAGAAAGAGTAAAATCTTGTCTCTTACTTGGGAGTCAAACTTTGGGAGCTAACGTGGGAGTCAATCAGAGCTGGATTTGTCCTGATGGTAATTGCAGCTTTTAGGGGATCATTTAAATTGTCTGTCAAATGAAAATATTTCTGTATAATGAGCATGCTATTAAAAACATCCCTGGCAGACCGAGGGCAGACACAGCCACCATATCTATGAGGGGCTGGCACAGGCACATGGCTCCAAACGAGTCGTGTGGGATGGCTGTGCCCAGTGCCTGGGCCACTGCCATGGGCATGCCTGATCCTCCACAAGCATTTTTTGTTCATATCAGAGGTAAAATGAAGCCAAAAGAAGTGACCAAAATCAGAATGCTTGCTCATTTTTTCCTCAGAGTTTGCCTTGAGACCACCTGCTAGAAAGACTCCACGTCATCAAGTAGAGGAAAGCAGAACATAAAACTACACTGATGGAGTAATCTCTTTTGGTTTGGCTCAGCATCACCTAGAAACTACTTATTTGATTTGAAAATGCTCCTAACTGCAAAATGAAACTTTAAACTCACCTGAGTGCTTGCTGTTGTGTTAAACGTGCCTTCTCTCTGGATGTCACACAGCACTGCTAACAGCTCCCAGTGGAATACAACAGGGAAAGTTTCATCAGCAGTACAGGAACACTCTGATTTTGTGTCTATTTGTGAAGAAACATTCCCATCAGTGTGGATGTATTGTTATATGCACAAGTATTTTCTGGCTACACTAACATGGGTGTGCTCCTGCCTAATTTTAAATAATGGGATTTTAACATTGACTTCATTCCCTGCAGTATTAAATTCATAATCATCACATGAGTATAATTACATTATGAAAGTTATTGAAAGGAATAATCTCCTATCAAGATTCTTATGAGCTGGGCTCTATCCTAAACCAGCCTTATGAAATACAGCTCTTGGCAAATATCATACGCTTACATCATGACAGAATCAACAATGTTATTCTAAAGCTCACTTAAAAAATGCAGATTCTTTAATGGTAATGGACAAATCTAGTCCTGACTTGCAATTGGCTTTGTCACAGAATACTTTTCCTTAACTTTTAAAAAAAGTATTAAAGCAGGTATGTAAAATGTAACACCTTCTAAACCACATCTGGGAAATACCTCATATTTAATGACATTAAGTAAAAAGCATTTTTATAACTATGCTCTTCATGGCCAGGAGACATTTAGTACAATTTGATGCAGACGTGTGCATAAAGAACCAGATTTTATAAATCAATAAGTAATTCTGCATATAAGACCCTAGGGATGGTAAAAAAAAATGCTGATAACGTGGATACAGCTCCCCAAAACAGGCAAATTCCCACTAAACTAAAGCAGCTGGAGGTTTTGCCAAAAATCTCCATTTTGGTCATTGTGGACAACTTAAGACGCAGGCTCTCAGGACTGCAAATATTTATGGATAAGATTAATTTCATTCCTAAATGTTCTCTAACACTTCTTCTCACTTGAACGTTTAGCCAAGGAAACAAAAGTCAACACAGTGTCTATTTTTCCTGTATTCCCTGGAATTTTATGGAACTTTTATAAAGATAATCTGTGTTTTAAAAGTGTTTTCCTCTCTTTCCCATATTGAAATACCATAAAGAGCAAAAAAAAAAAAAAACAAACTTCCAGTTATTCTGATGATAAGCAAAGTGCTATAAACGCAAGAAGTAAGTGTGAGGAAAATAAAATGATTTTTTTCTCAAACTTTTCTGGGTTTTACCCATCTGGGATACTTACAGCAGCATTACCTGAGGCAGCAGTTTCCTGAGATGCTTTCAGATAGAGGAGATATCTGAAGGTGACGGTTCTTTAGAAGCTTGCAGGAACTCAGTGAAGGGGCTAGGTGTGCAAACAGCTCCCTGCAGAGCTGCATGGTGAGCTGTGAGATTTGGCACGAGCACAGAAACCAGCCTGCAGATGCCCATGACACCATCAGACCCAGGTACGTGCCTCACTTTAGGTGTATGTGAATCTCTAGTGAAGCTTACATCCTTCCTGAATTGGCTGAACGAGGCCAAGCATCAGTTCACCCATGCTTACATGTTAGCGCAGGCACAGCCTCCCCCTGCCCACCAGGTGCACACATTGCTGGAGGCAGGACTTGTCCCTCTGCTTTTAAACAGGCAGATTTTCTATTTCCAGCCTGGTCAATGATCTGTCTGCTGTGACCTTTGTAAACACAAACGGCAAAGCAAAGGGAAAAAAAAAACCGAAAACGCTGTGCTGCAGTCACAGCAGTCAGGATGAAAGGAAGCTCATGGAAACTTTCTAGCAGCCGGTGCGCAGAAAATCCTGCAATGCTGGAAATGGCACAAGTAGTGATTTTACTACAAGTGCTATGTCAGAATAAGGAGGGAATTTATTAAAAATCTACTGAAAAGTATGTTCAGAAACAGTTATCAGACTTTTTTAAGACAACTGAATGCGTAATAACGCTGAAAATACGAATCTGATAGCAAATTCCTCACTGTGTAAACATCTTGCTTTTGACTATCATAGGGTTTGTTTCCAGTTAAATAAACAAATGAGCTACCAGAGTGGTACATGTATGATATAGGTTTGGGATTTTTGCCTCGTCTGTCTGAAACAGTTCACATGCTAGAAAAGTCTTGAAAAAGGCTTGAAAGCCTTCTCTCCTGCTGTTTGAGCTCTCCAAAGGCTCCGAGGGCTACTGCAGCTGAATCCGTTTCAGGGATGTGAGCATAAAATCATAAAGGATATAGCTTTTCATCCATTAAATGATTTCTTGGTTTTGTACACTCAAAGATACTCATTCCAGGATTTAATGTGTTTCAACACAGCTTGGAAGGGAAGCACAGCCGAAGTGGGAGCGGGGCTGCAATCCACACCATCTCCTCCCAGCTCCCTGCTGCTTTCCAGAGGGCGAGGAGCCACCACGCTTTAAATGCATATAAATCTCGGCTGCTGCGAGCCCACCCTCCTCCATGGTCCCTGACCCCATCCCTTTGCAAGCACTAGCACTCATGTTACTCATAGCAGATGCATGGAAGGAGCTGATCTGCCTGTAAAATAATCTTTATTCTTTCAAGTGATTAATTTCTCCTGGATTCCTGAACTCTGTGTACCAGCTGCCCACATGCTCATTGAGCCCTGGGGCTGGTACAGCAGTGGGCAGACCCCTGGCCATGCAGTCTTCACGTGCAGTGACCACAGTCATACTTTCCTCTCTTCTCAGCTTCGCTGATGCCTGCACTGCTCGGGTTTGGGATTCACTCAGTTGTGGTGTTCAGTAGCAACGTTAAATCCAGAAGGATAAACAAAGAGAATAAACATCACCACAAAAATTAAAAAAAAAAGGTGTTTCCCTTTGCTCCATCAGTAAATGCAGAAAAGAAACCACAGGTGGGAATGTGTTCAGCTACGATCTTAATCTCAGCCTGGTGATTCCATACCAGCCAGACCTGCCCAGGGTAACTCAGTGGCTAGAGATGAGGGTTTCCACCTGGGGACATCTGCAGCCCTCAATTGCAGGCTGAAATTCTCCTATTGCCACTGTTGATCCTCTCACAGACAAACATGCAATACTTACTAAGCTTTCATTATCCATGGGCTTAGTTAATAAATACTTAAATAATAAATAAATAAATAAACATGAAGTGCAGGGATAACCAAATCTTCAGAAACTACACTTCAAAGTGTCAGTTGTGACACTTTATTTGGTAGGTGCTCTTGTCCCACTCTGAGCTGGGGTCGTGCTTCCTCCAGTGCCCAGCCCACGTGGGGGTTTTAAGCCCAGAAAGTACTGAAGCTAAGGATAGATTATATCAGACTGACTTGAAGTGATGAAATAATCGGAGGAAAAGTTGCCTCAGGTACAACTCCTCCCCAGAGCTGCCCCGGAGCTTCACCAGGCTGCCTTGAACTGAGTGAAGGGCTGCAGCTATGACAGTCCCACATCACCCCACAGGTTGGCTACAGATCACTGTTCTGTAGGGCAGTTGGGATCAGTGCAGTCACCTAAGGCTCATTTTTGCACCTTGAAGGGTGCTGCTGCAGGAGGCCGCCTGATACCCACCACTCAGCTCAGCTCTAGTGATCTTCTCCCATATTCTTAAGCTTTAAATTGATTCATTCCCACTGTCGTGCTCCTGGTGAAATCATTTACCCATGAGAAAGCCCTGCTAAGTCAGAAGTCTCTGGAGTCTCACAATGACATTTACATTTTATATTTGCTTCCAGAGGTGTGAGTGATGGCAGCAGAGGGCAAAGACTGAACATGCTGATAGTGCTGTATAGATGTGGTGCCATATAGCGTGATTTGGTTCTACATAAATGCATTTTTTTAATATATGATTGGTTTAAAAAGGGGGATAAGTCCAGATTCAGAGAGACAGTCAAATATCTTGTCCTTATTTAAATTAAATAAAAATTGAGTACCAAGGTGAGCCTGGATGTTATACTCCATCTTACCACCTGCTCTTAAGATAACCAAATCTTAAGCTCTGAGTAAGATATTCGGTCATAATCAGACCTGCTGGACTGAATCTGTCCTCTTATTAAGTTCCTGGTGTACTATTGCTAATGCACTGAAGTATAAATTGCACTGTTTTCTCCTTCCTCCTTGCATCTGAGAGATCAGTGTAAGCATAGCCTTACAATTCATGTCTCTAACTGCACGTCTCTTTTGTTGGACAAGTTGTTGTACTCCTCAGCTCCCTATCTCTAATCACATGAGAGCAGCATGTGCCCAGACTCCCACGGGTGAGCTCTGGCTCTCTGCTGAACACATCACGTCGGCTGATGCTCCTTTACACTTTTGAATTGCTTTCTTCCAGTGCCATCATCTTTCTGAAATGTGCCACGACTGCTATTTCTACCAGCACTCATAGTAGTAGTGTACAGATGACCAGTCCTTAGAGACAGGCATGAGGGAAAGTTGTGGTGAAAGCACAGTGGTCAATAGGGAAGTAGCAGAGTGACTGCTTCACCTGAGCCTTGAAGATGCCTCAAGCCTCCAAGAAACTGCTCATGGTGCATACATACCACCGCAGGAATAGTAAAGGGAGGATTATCAGAGCCCTGCTGCAGTGTGGCTGTCTCATGCAGCAAAGCTAAAATAACATGGCACAAGCATGGTCAGAATGGAAAGGAAACATCTGTTTCTCCCTTGTACATGAGTGACAATCCATTTGTTAGCTGCAGAATAACACTGGCTGTCCCACTGGTAAGGGCTGGGCGCTGGCTGCCCAGCCCAGGCAGATGTGTCAGTGCTGGGAGCAGAGGGGCTATCCTTGTGGGGTGGACACTGGGCTGAGAGCTGTTTCTTTACCCCATTCTTTCAAAAGCAAGATGAGGGATTCATCCAAATTTGGTGTAACAGTATGGGTGCGCACTAATGACTTGATCAGGAATCAAAACCCAGTGAGCAGTACTACGCAGCCGTGCATTTCCCACCACGGGCTGACATTCTGCTTCTCAGCCTTCCTTCTCTGACTACTGTTGAGTATTAATGGAAGTAAAGGTCACCAAAGCATGGACAGGTTCCCAGTGCCTCCAAACAACAGGATGGCATCACTGGGAACATTGCCTCACTGGTTACTTGTTAGCAATTTCAGCTCTCAGGGCACCGAAGAGACAGGCTTTGTTTTCTCTTGGTCTAGCTTTTCTGTGTTGCTAACTCACACTGGACAAGGAGACGGGAAGCACATCCCTCCTGTAGGCACTGCACCACTTTTATTGCCACGCGCTCTTTTTGCTATCTGTTGTCGGTAACAGATACTGAGCAGGAAGGATTTCACAACTTAAACATGTAAAAGGTTACACACTGTCTCAATTACATGTTTGCCTTTGCAGATAAGTTTAGTATAAATTAGTTATAAATTAGTTTATAGCTTCGTTCCACATCTTTATCAGCACTGCCAAAAGCTCATAGGAAAAGGAGACAGACAAACTGCGAGTGCTGCTGCAGCAGATTGGTGGCAGGGTGGCTCGCTGCTGCTGAAAGCACCGTGCTGATGTGCAGCTCTGTGCACACACACGTCACACGGACAGCCTGGGCCTACAGCAAACACATGCAATGCTTTATTTGATTTCCCTTTCAAAACGTTTTGAAGGAAGGGCTGACATTTTTCCCATGGTTAATCATGGAACTGGGCACCGCTTCGTGCAGTTCCTCTCACTTTACTCATCCAAAACATTCAACGGTCCAAACGGTGTGATTAAGGGAAGGAGAAACGGGGCCAAAAAAGGAAACATGAGGAGTGAAAATAGATGTCTCCAATAACTTCTATCAGAACATGAAGCCCTTTGCTAAAAATCTGCTTTAAATCAGGAGCTGCTGAAACCCATCAGCCCGGGGAGATGGCTCTTGAGTGAGGGCCAGGCTGTTGGCCTCGCTCCATGCCTCAGTTTCTCAGCACCTGTGGGAGACACCTCGTGGGCATGGAGGGAGAGCCCCAGCGCCGGGCTCGGAGCCTGGGGGATGACGTGAGGAGGCAGCTCGGTGCTGCGCGCCTGTGCGCAGAGAGGCCAGTTACACCGAGAGGCAGCTCGACAGCCTCTCGGGCGTTGACGCCACGACGCGGTCGGTGGGGGCTCAGCTCTTTTGCCGCCGTGCGGGGCCGGGACAAGGAGCGCAGGTGCCTCGGCCTTCCCTCCCTCCCTCTTGCGTGCGATTTTCTCATCCCTCGGACGCAGTCCCCGTCCCCGCCGGGAGAGGAACGGGGAGCGCCATCCACACGTGCGGGAGCCCTTTCCCTCCTTCCCCCCCGCCGACAGCCGAGCCGCGCGCCGCGGTGAGTCACCGGCAGGTCAGCCCCGCGCCTAGGGGCGGAGAGACCGAAGGGACCGCCGCCGTACCGCTGGGAGCCGCCACCAGCGCGCCGGAGGCGCCGGAGGGAAGAGCCGCCCCGCAGCTCAGGTACCGCCGGGAGGCCCTCGCCCGCAGCACCGCACCGCAGCCCAGGTAGGGCGGCAGCACGGGCAGCTGGGCTGGAGAGGGGACTCAGAGAGGAGCGAAGGAAGGGGGCAGTCCCGGGGCGCGTAGGTGTGCCGGGCTGCGCCCCGCCCCGCCCCACCCGGCCGGGCTGGGCCGGGCCGAGCGCCGGAACGGGGAGCGGGAGCGGTTGCCCGCCCGCCGGCCGTAGCGCTCGCCCCTCCGGCGGCGGTGCCGCTCCGCAGCGCTGCTCCGGCCGCCGCGGTAAGCGCGGGGAGAGCCGGGGGGACCGGGAGCGGGGTGAGGTGGGGGAGAACGGGAGCCCCGCGAGGAACTCGGCGCTCCCCGGGGTACGGAGCTCCGTGCCGGGCGGGGCAGGTGAGTGGGGTCGGGGCGGCTCGGCCGGTGCCCCTTCCCAGCCCGGGGGCGCGGGGTGTGACGGCGGCGCGGCTGGCGGGGCTCCGCGTGCGGTGAACGCGCCGGTGCGAGCCGCTGGGGATCCCCGAGTTGTGCTGTTGTACTTCGCGGTTCTTCGGCTTTTGCGGTCTTTCTCGCGGAGGAATTGCTTCGGTTTTATTTATTTATTTTGAAAAGCGGGATTTGCTGAAAACGGTCAATAACTCGCGGCGTACGATAGCGTCCCCCAGCTGCTTCCGTGCCGGCATTGAATGAGATGGTCGCTGGCTTGAAAAGTGCGGCATGCACTCCTCGGGAGCTGCAAGTTGCACGCGTGCATCTTAAACCGGGGATTGCTAACCGAGGAGCGGTGGTGTTGAACAAACCGCGTGTGTGTAACCTGCAGGAGGCTCCTCCGGCTGCGGCGCCTGCTCTTCCCGAAGAACCTGTGCGCGTGTGGTGCTTCGTCTGCCTCATCCCGAAAGCGCTTTTTGCATTGTCCACCAGCGAGTTCCTATCTTAGTTTTTGAAACGTGAGCAGTTCGTGCTCGTAGCCGGGCAAGGGAATGCGTCTCCCACGTCTCGCTAAGAGCCGGCTCGATGTTTACAGATCGCGGGCTGCGGAGCAAAAAGGCTCTGCCTTTGGCAGGAGCTGCGTGTGGAAAACAAAGTAACTTGGAGAGTGACTGTATCGTTTGTTCTTTGTGTGCCCTGCTGCCTTCAGAGCTGCGTGCTTCCTTCTCTGCCTGTCTCCTAAAGCAAACTGAATCACTGGGGGAAAGGAATACTCTGTAGAACACTCATCTCCCTATTTACAGCACATAAAATCAGTGTCCTACCCTTTCTGTTCAGGAGGGAATTGTCTGCTATCCTGTAGGGCTCTTTTTCCTTTCCATGTTTCCTTTCCCCAAAGGATGAGCACTGTGCAGCAAGCAGCACCTTACCTGTAAGCCAGGTTGCACTTGCTGGGCTGGAGGGGGCTCCTGGTGCAGCTAGGGGGGCAGCGGTGCAACCTGATGGATGGAGAACGCTGATTCAGGGTGGGCAGCCACAGCCTGAACTCAGCTGGGGCTCAGGGAACAGCTCACAAACACAAAACTGAGCAGACCATGTCGTCCTGCTAGATGTGCCTTTCCCATGCTGATTTTCCTGTAGCTGTAGCTCTCTGGTACCCCTTAGCTGTTGGCCTTTAGCTTCCTCCCACTGACCCAATGCAGTGAAGAGAACAGCCCGCCTTCTGTGATCCACAAGTGACTGCGCTGTACTTTCCAGCTTCAAGGGGAAATATGAAGCCTTGCGCCTCCCAGAGCTGGCTTGCAGGACCCCAGTGAGCAGCTCACACATTGGCTGTGTGCATAGCCACCATGAGCACCCATTGCTGGCCACACATGGGGCTGGGCTGGGGGAGAGTCTAAACTTCCCATGGCTGTTCTTGTCTATGGTGCTGGTGTGTCCAGACTTTGTTCCCTGCAGACAGAAAATGAGGGGATGGGCTGCATCTCCATGTATGTTTGTGCAGTATGTAGCAGAGGGGAAATCCTGCTCAGGCTCTCTCTGCTCAGCAAAAGCATGCATCGTTTCTTGATTGGGAGAGCAGCAGTGTCCTCTGAAACAACCTGGGCAGAAAGGTGATACCCAGAAAAGAGCTACAAAGGAGGTGCAAGGAAGAGTGCTGCTGTGTGATGCTTCAAACGAACCTTCCTGAGATTATGGTTTGCAACCACACCTTGGTGGCTGGTTCCTGTGAAACCCTTGTGCCCAGGCTTCCCACCCCCACCTCCCCACCTCTGCCTCTGAGCTGCACTCCCAGCAGTGGAGCCATCAACCTGTACATCTTGTCTGCTGTGGCCACAGCCCATGATTGCCTCCCACATGCAGGTTTGCAGCCCATCGTTAAGCCCAGACAACTCACCACTAGTGGTCACACCACAGCAGCTCCAATGCAGCCCCATGTGGCATGCCACCGCTGCGAGCAGGACCGTGGCCCTGTGGGAGTACCCAAGTGGTGTTTCCCTGTGTGGTTTGCCTGACCCCAGTGGAACCACCGCACCAGGAAGGTTTCTGTTGTTCCCTCTTGTAAAATTGTGTTTTTCTTGGCAATGGTTTTAACAAATCTCTATCTCCTACATGCTGAGTGATGCCAGCATGTTACCAGAAGCCATTTTTAAATCAGTTTCCTTACCCAGGGGAAATGCAGTATAGACAGGGCCTTCAGGAAGCGAATAATTAGGTGACCTTTTCCCCCCCAGAATATCAGGTCTGTTTTATGTAGAGCTGTTTGAAGTCACACAAATTCTCATTACTCTCCAAATCTCTAACCTTGCCTTGTTTAAGGTACCTTTTAGGAAATCAAATCAGTGTTTCAATCTAATTTCTGAAGGCATTCAAACACGTGGTATGTGTGCTAACTTGTTTCCTCCAGCATTAAAAAAATCTAGCAAATTGCCAAGCTATTTGCCTTCAGGAAAGCTATGATGTTGTACAAGAAGATAAAGTACTTTTTCCTCCAATTTCAAGCAGTAAAAAAACAAAGGAAAGGCGAAGTTATCAGACTACCTTGGCCTGGGATAGAACTCCTTTGAAGGCAACAGCACCAGCAAGTGGATGGACACCTGGAAATTGAAGCTTTTTGATCTGTTTTGGAACTTTTTAAATTGTTCTGCAATCCCTTTCTATCACTGGATGGTGACCCCTGCCTCAATCAATCTTTCTTTGAATTGTCTGCGATTGAGGACACTGAATATCAGAGTGGGAAATGGGAGCAGAGGGAAAGGTCGGGAGGGTTTGTAGCAGGGCTGATGTCAGTGGAGGCAGAAAGTGAAGGCAGCGGCTGCGTGCGTGTGCGCATCAGGACTTTTCATTTGTCAAGCAGGTGTCAGCAGTAGGAAATGTTCTCTAATGCTCAAAATACTTAAGCAGGATTCTTTCCTGTGCATCCTGCCACTCTGTGCTACCCCTTCTGCTCATCCCAACAAAATTAACACGGTATTGCCCTTTTGTGTGGAAGCTGGTAGGAAGGGTCTTATTGGAATACGTGATCAATTCAGTTGCAAATGGATGAGGAAGGAAAATTGCTTAATGCTTTTGGAAGATTTTCATTTTGCTCAAGTGTTTGCACCATGGCCATCGCCACGGCATTTGATAGCTATCCATTTTGTTGTGTGTGGTGCAGCTTTAACCTCTGTTTGAGGGGTCACATCAGCCTATCTTTTTTCCTGTAGTCACAGAGAAATAACAATCCCTATGTAAGTTGCTTTTCCTTACTGCAGCTCCTTCGTTTTGACGTTTATCCAACCAAACAGTATTGAAATCTTGACAGGCACTGGTATGATTTCTGAGAAGGATCAGTGACCTAGCTTGACAAATATAAAAAATCAGCAGTGTAACTAAATAGGTGACTTTTATTGAAATTCATTCTTTGTCATGGAGCTACTTTCTTTCAAAAACATTGAGAATAGCAAGGGATTGTGGATTCAATTTGATTAAATCTACGGTTGTTACCATTTCCCTTCTGCAAATTGATTCCCCCCCACCTACCTCTCAGCCCGATGTGCTTATTGATTAACAGCCCTGCCTTGGCTCCACATGTGATGTCTGCATGCTTGTGCCTCCCATGCAAGTTGTGACAGGCTCCGAACCCTGTGAACTGACTATGCTCATGAGCTATTGGAATTGGAAGGTTACTTAGCAATTGTTTTACGCTATATGATGACACATCTTTGAACCCCATTGTATGAAGGAAAAATACCTTCTGACTGGAGAGAGATTTCCTGTTTATGTGTGTGTTTGCTGGAATTAAAGCTTCCCCTGTGTGTTGGCAGAGTATTTTTTGTAATCCAAAATGGCAACACGGCAAGTCACCTACAGAGTTTATTTTTTGGACAGGATACAGGTCTTTTATTTTACAAAATAGAGTTATGATGAAGCATAGGGGCCTCTCAATTACAATTCAACAAACAGGCTCGATTAATTGAGGTTCCGCAGTTATAAAGACAGATAGATCTAGGCAACAAGTAATTAACTTTTATTGACATTTTTATGCAATGTAAACTGTTTGCTTCCCACATGGGAAGTTTTTTTTTTCAGGCAGATGTTCTTTCAGCATAAGGATATGATATTAGCCAAATATATGTTCTGTGAAATGGTTAGAATCATAGTTTTGATTGTGACCAAAGGGAGTCCTTTAAGATCTTCTAGTATAGAGCAAAAAGTGACCCAGTTGCTGGTGTCCAAGCAAAAGCCAGTCTGCAGGAGGGCTGCATGCAGTACTTGAGTCTTCCAGCTGTGTGGACGTGGAGCTGACCGGAAAACAAACCCTATGCGATGCTCCTGTCCCAAGTATGTTGGCATTACAGCAGGCCTCAACACCCTGCATGCCAAAGTCAGACCTCCTTGAGGGAGGAGAGCTGCTTCCATAAGACTCAAACCAGGCATTTTGCTTCTAACAGTAACAAGACTGGACCACCCTGAACTTCAGCAGTAAAGTTATCATTATTTATTAAATAGTCTTTTAAGGTTTCTGGTTTGCTTCAACTGATGCTCATTTTAAACAACTGTCTGGGACTGGGAGAAACCTGAACTAATGTGCTGATTACGCAGAGTGTTCCTAAGGGCCGAGAGCTGTGTAGCCTCTAGTGTGGGATGTTCCAGGCCTAGCAGTGCTGCCCATGCCCTCACGAGGCAGAACACCTTCCCTGGCAGAATTCCATCCCTTCCACCTCTGCCCCAGGCCTCAGAGCCACAGAACGTGTAGGTCTCCAGCATCTTGCTTTTTCGGGCGGTGCCAGTTGCAGGGTTCTGTGAGCAAGGCCCCACAGCTGTCAGTGTGTGCTGTGCTACTGATTGTGGGTTCCATGTTTGCTGCGTGTTGGGTGTGTTTGCACAGTATTTGAAAGCAGATTTCCTCTCCTTCAGTGTAGAGGATTGAGGTATCTTTCACCATATGAAATTCCTTTAGCTAATATTTGTACAAATTGATCATTCCTGCAGGAATTATTCATTTCTATTTCCAGAAAATCTAGATTGATATCTTTTCTGAACATGTCTAATTGTGCAGTTGAAAATACTTGCTAGCTACACTTAGAATTCCAAACTTAGTTATTTCTCCTTTACGTGTGTCCTTTTTTCTTTTTCTTGTAATTTTTTTAAGCTTGTTTGAACTGTATGTCGAACTTCTTTAATTTATACTTTTTTCCACATTAAAGGCATTTTAACTAGCATGATTTCAACCTTAATATACATCTGTAGTACCCTGTGAATGCCTAGTTGCATACATTTTTTTTTACTACTCTGTTGCTACATTTATTAAGAGATTAGGCTTTGCTTCCCCCGCCACAAGCACCCTCCTTGGATGATCTTATGGAGATAAAGTTAGCAGCTTTATGAGTGACCTCAGGCTTGGAGAAAATCCCCGAATCTGTGGGCTCTCCAACAATACATGACAAGAAGACAACATGGTTTGCTCTGCAAAACTGAAGTAACTTCACAAGTTCATCATTTCTCTTCAGATACATGCTAGCATGACTAAGGCTTGGATTTCTATCTTCAAGGTTCTTACATAGTTAAAATTGTATTAGGGAATTGTATACCCTTTCACATGTTACTATATCTGCAATCATTTTATTATATCATTTTATTGTGTGTCTAGATGACATGTCTTCTCATCGGAAAATACCAGCTTCTGTTAGCAACAGAAAAAAAGGGAGGCAGTTTTGCTGAAGACAATGAATGGTGTTGGTAGTTGAATTCATGTCAAAAGTAGGTTAATTCCTCTTTCCTAATGTCATTGAAAATGTTAAGTGAATTACTGGAGTTATATTCAGTTTTCCTGTTTACTTCTGTAAAGTGGATACTAATTTTAAGTATCGTATATTACTGTCTTTCAAAATGTTTGGTTGAAGTCTTTAGGATTATTGCTTTTGTTCGTTAGATTATAGACTAATATTTTTCTTAGCAAAAATTGATTTTTGTTAGTATACCATTCTTACAAATTCCCAAAGTCACAGCAAAAATAAATAAATAAATCACAATATTAATAATGCTTTAAAAAATAGGTAGAATGCAAATGGTCTGGAACTCCATTGAAGCACTGAGCCAGTGCAGAGCTCACTGTGATTAAGCTCATCTGCATCAGAGAATATAATTCAGATTCCACCCTAAAAAATGTGCTTAGCATCCATACAAATCAGTGGAAGATACTGTTTGTTCGAGGCTGCAATTTAGCCCACAGTAGCTGATAAAAATTTTTATCTTAACTGTTGTTTAACCCCTGTGATGAAGGGATGCTTTGGCACACATGTTGCTGTTGCCTTCCTGTATGTGTTCAAGGACTGTGTTGTCTGATAAGAGTTTTATCCTTGTTTGTGTCTGTAGGGCTTCCAGATGACGAATCAGGTTGTTCCCCTAGGTTCTTACTTAAACTCAGGGTGTCACAGAAGCTATGAAAGTGCTGAGAACAGGTTAGAAGACCCACATTTGGTCTGGGACTTCACTTCTATGTGTTGCTTTGTTTTCACTGTTTCTTAGTATTTAGAGCTTATTAAGCATATGTGTTTAGATCTGAAATTGCCAAAAGTCTGCTTTTGCTGATATTGGAAACACTGCCCTTACAAATTCACCAGAGAATGTGGCACAGCAGCAACGTTTCACAGTGCCCTTTTGCCTTCTCAGAGGATTAAATAGTTCCTTGCCTGGGGACGTCCTATTCTGTGACATTCTCCAGGTTCCACTGAGTCTGCAGCTTGGCTCATCAGACAGATTTCCACAATGGGAAAATCCCACTGAATCTACTCAATGTAGGAACCTTACTGCAAGTTTTTAAACCATCCTATAAAATTTAATACTGATTCTCTTTTAGCTTTAGGATTGCACGATGTTAAAAACTCTATTACCCTTTACGTTCTTTTAAAACCCATAGAATCCAGCTACTCATTGATAAGATATTCCTTTGGATTTTGTCTGTATTGTCTTGATCTTGTGTATACGAGAGAGATGGATGGCAAGGCATATCTGTTTGTGAGAAGGGGATGTTTCCCTCCCTCTTCTGCTTAAATTCAGGAAAACCTGCCCAACCACAGCCATTGTTTTCCTGGGTGACTCTGGAAGCCAATGAGACAGGAGGAGCTCTGAAAGTAGAGTAGAGTAACAGAAATTGGGAGAGCAGAGAGCCAGGCAAAAAGTATGTGAAGTGTGCTACTGCATGAAGAAAAACAAAAATTAAAAAATAAAAAATAAAAAAATAAAAAAATTACAGGTGATGTTCTAATTGCAGAAAATGATTCCTGTTTTTCCTGAGGGCTAAAAAAAGGAGAACACTGTACACAGTTGTTATCAGTCAGAAGGACTGTTTGCCATTTCCCTGGAGTTTTATTTCATTCCGAAAACACATTTACAAAAATAAGCACATGTTTGTTCTTCCCTAGATGTAAACTGCCATGATAAAATCAGCTTTCGGGTAGCTCAGAGATGTCTTTGCTGCTTCCTGAAAATTATTACATGTTTTTTCATTTGTTTTTCGCATTGAGCGGTTTTCATACAACATGCTTTGAAATAACTTCTTTAATGCAAATAATACCACAGTTCTCTCATAAGCCAACCACAATCTGGGCCAAATTCTGCCTGCAGATAAGCATGCATGGCTTATAAGGTTCCCCTGACTTTATTAGGAGTGCTTCTTGCTTATCTGAGAGTATTAGCCTAAAATCCCTTCAGGGCACACAAAAAAGGTAACAAACAGTGAATTGTTTTCACAGTACAAAAAGCCTTTCAGGAAGCAGCACTGAGCAATACGAGATGGTAGAAAATAACAGCATCCGTTTCCCTGTTGGAGAGTTGGTGTATCTTCTATGGTCTTTGGAGGTGAATCTGAACATAGGTTATTTAATGAGACCTCTATTGCACGCTATTAATAGGGCTAAAAACCCACTGTTGGACTGGGCATTGTTTACTGGGATTTTAAAGACATATGAAAAGATAATGCCCGTGTCCATTAGTTCCTTGGAAATGCTGTGTAGGTTAATTCAGTATTTCTTCAAAGTGTAATGATTTTCTTCATTAACAATATATAAGATTTTTAAAGATTTCTCTTCTGCACCTATCACCCCTGTTAAGTTATGCCTTCTGCATCTCAGTGCTTATTCTGTGTCATCTATTGCTCATTTTAAATGAGGTAATATTGAGATTCTGTCATGTCAACAGATCTTCTGCCATTCAGGCTCCTTTAAGCACACTGTTTTCTAGTCCTTACTCTAGCTAAACCATTACAGGAATCGATGAGAATATTGTTTGCATAAAGACTATGTGGAGTCCAGTCTTGGGAAAGGTGGCAGCTTCACAGTAAAGGAATGTAACATAGCCAGACAAACTTTAGGCCTGAAATGAGGGTTTTGTGCAAAAATCCAGGTGCATAACGACTTAGATTTGCCCTACTATCAGTCCCAGCAGCTGTATCCTGTTCAAATTTCAACTGCTTGGGTGAGTAATTATTAATCATGAGTAGTCTGGTATTTACACGGATCTAAATAAGCACTGTAAAGTAATTTGAATATTTTAACAGGAACAGGGATGTAAAAGTACGATCTTGTTATGGCATTGGCCTTTGTTGAGTGCCTGAAGTATTGAACTTGGTGCAGCAACTGTTTAAACAAACCTCATGCTCAAGAGTGATTGCTGCATTATAAAGTCCAAGATTAAAAATGTGCATTAACTGGCACTTCCAATTTTACCACTGCCATTTTATTTTCTTTTTGGATAAGCAGATCGAGCTTAAAGTTATGGGAAAGATCCATGGAGGTTACTTCGGAATCTTAAATGACGTTTAGATTGAGTTCAGGGCACAAGTCCAAGGAAGGCACCCAAAAACCCAATGCTGCGCGGCCACAAAGCCCTCAGGTGCTTAGATTAGCTGGTGTCTGCACTTGGTTCTGAATGTTCCCTGGATCTCACCTGAGCTTAAGTTCCACAGGAGGAATAACCATGTGGAACAGTCAGATGCCCTGGGCAGGTTGCAGCTCCTGGCTGAGCTTGCATAAAGTCATGAGACAGGACAGGGTGCAGACAGGTCCTGCTGCTGACAGCATCCAATCCCACACAGTAGTGACCCTTCTCCCTTCTTCATAGCCTGCTGGACTGCTTTTAAACTGCATCCTTTGCTAAGGAGGATTCACAGCCATACAGCTGTTTGATTATCCCACTGCCTACATCTTCAGGACAGGAGGAGAGGAGCAGCAGTGGCTTCCCAGCCAGCACCTGGCACCAGCACCGCTTCTTGTGGCAAAAGAACAGGAGAGGGAAGGCAGTGGGGGGAAAGCCAGGGCCTGGTCAAGGTTTAGGCCTTTGGCCAGCTTATTTGTGAGGGAATGAAGGTGGTGGCTTTAAATCAGGCCACTTGTGGAAGGCACTGTCCTGCAGCACTACTGCCAGCTCTGTCCCAGGCCGTGTTGTTGTCAGCCTGCCACCAAGTCCTTCATGTCTAGGAGGCATTGAGCAGCAGTGAGCTCACTTATCCTTTTGTCTCCCTTGTGAGAAAGGTAAATACTTCCTGGAGATTGGAAATAGGCTCTTTTCTTATCTTGCAAGCTCCTGGACTCTGGCTCCAGCTTTCCAGAAGAGCCACTCTGGGGTCCAAGCAAGATGCCTGAGTGATTCTGAGACCTGTGAGCATGCCCTGTTAAATGAGAAGCCCTGGCAGCAGTGCCAGTGCATGTAAGCTCTTCAGCTGTCCCCGAGATGAGGAGAGGGAGAAGCATCAAGAAAATTCATTTAGTTTAAAAAAAAAAAAAAGGCACGAAAAACAACAACGAAAAACCCCATTAGCTTGAAAAAAATCAACCATCAGTTGATTTGACCAACAGTCTTCAAACCACTGAGCTTTTCAGCATCTTCTGAAGGTCAGCATGATATTTCAGAATGAAAGCTGGGGCAGAGAAACCCTTACTGAGGGAGATCGGCCAAAAAAGAAGCTGAGGCTGCTCCAGATCAGGCACTCTGCTGATTACAGCTGTGACACCATTGCCTCTAGTGAGAGCCAGGGTGTCAGATAGGCTGGTTCCAGACCATTTTGGGATTTATGAATACCAGTACAGTGAAGTCCTTGGAAGCAGATCATGAATCACAGGTTCATGGCAAGGCAGCAGTATAGCCAATGAGCCATCATTAACTTAGTTTCTAAACTGAGTGAAAGTAGGGCATCAGTTAAAGTGCATTGCAATAACATAATCTTGCAGTGACGAGAGCGAGGTCAGCATTAAAAAGAAAAGGTCATAACCTCCTAACCAAACACAGATGTGAAGTGAATGCTATCCTTGACATTGCTGTTTGATTATCAGAAAACTGCATGAAGCTAGGTGTACAATCAACTTATTAACATGACTGTCAGATACAGGATGTGTTCTGCTAAGCTGGTAGCTCATTGTTTCCACTAGCTGTTTACAAACACAGACAATTCAGCTTGGTCTGTAGGGTTAGCACCACATTTTTTACATCGAGCAGAGTATTAATCTAGTGTTAGACAGATGCAGTTTGTGTTTGGCAGGGCTAGTTATCTCTGATAAGTTAAATGATTATGATTTAACTGTGGTGGAGGAGCCAGACTGGACATGGAAGGTGTGCAGTCTGCTTTCTAGCACTATGCTAAATATAATACATGTGGGCAAACCACAATATCAGCACAATAGGCTGTGCCAGGCCAGCTTGGCTCTGCAGCCTCTCAAAAGCTCCAAGATGCAAGGAGTGGCCTTGGGGGCGAACTGAAACTCTCTGTGCAGTACTCCAGAAATCATGCCTTTTCCAGATGTCTATTGCCTGATCAACCCAAGCCTCAGTAGAGGAGAGCTGAGTGACCCATTTCAGCCTTTGGGTGAGATCTCTGAACCTTGGGGCTGAACTCATCCTGAAGATTGCTGATCTCACAGGGACCCACCACGATCTTTGACCACAACACCTTAGCTTGATGAGATACGTATCAAGTAGGGTGTCAGCAACCTATTGGAAATCCTTGACCCTGGGTATTTGTCACTAACTTGCCCTGTGGCCCTCAGAGACACATTGACAGAGGAGGGTGAAGCCATGGCACCCAGCAGCATGTTTTATGTGTGCTGCAGAGCAGAAAAGCTGCTACCTGACACTCTTCTGTCAGCTCTCTGTTTCACATACACACACACACACAGAGGAATTGAAGGACCTGTTGGGGTTTTGCTGCTATTATTACTATACTTAAATATTTACTATGACATTAAAAAGAAGCTTGATGATATGATGAACAAGTAAATATTTTGGTACAGATTTCATGTCCTATACTTTGTCATCCCTATCTAATGGTGCAAATAAATTTTATTATTATTTCTTTAAAGAAGATTAATGTTTGGCTATGGAGAGGTATCGTCTCAGGGACACATTAAAGCCATTAGCACCAAATAACAATTAAACTGCAGGAAATGCACTGCGTCGAGATCATTTATGATTGCTGCTGGAACATTTAGATCAAATCTGTATGCTGTCTTGGCTACTCATTGCTATCTGCCTTTTAATCTTTCTCATTTTATGACCCAGGCAATTCCTTTAATTATCACAGTGTGGAGGGCTGTTAGTTTTTACTACAAGGTAGGAAAGGCTTCCAAAATTTGTTCTGCATTTCAAAACATGAATTCAGGCAAATAGATGATATAACCATAAAACACAAAATCTAAGTAAGTGCTCAGAGGGTAGTCAAGGGAATGGAGCTAGAAGTGCTTACAGCCAGACTTGCCAACTTGGCTCTTTAAGAAAGGACAAGCCACATTCCAAGAAAATTCCACTGTCCCTATTCTTTGCAGACAGCCACAAAATGCTTAGACTAATGCTAAAATGTTGATCAATAGGATCAGCTCAGAAAAACTGCTTCTTCCTACTCTAAGGTGTTATGTTTTTATACTGACCAGTAAGGTACTTGCATCTTTAACTGAGGTTGTTTGACACCCTCAATCAGCCAGTGTACATAGAATCATCTAGTTTCAACCCTCTTGGTATGTGCAGGGTCACCAACCACTAGACCAGGCTGCCAAGAGTCACATCCAGCCTGGCATTGAATGCTTTCAAGTTATACCTCAAGTTTCCCGTTTAAATGTTATATGTTTAAATATTTCCTGAACTGCAGAATATCAGCATGGGCATCTGTATTTTCCTCAGCTGGCTTAAGTCAGTAGAGCAGTTGTTCTGTTTATGCAGTAAAAATACACTGAGATGCGTTAGCTTGTCCAAATGAAAGAAAATTTGAGAGTGAAAGCCAAATATCTCCATATTCACTCAACTGAAACAGACAGCAACCCTACTATGGGTTATTGGCTGTGACGTGTAAAATAACAAGTGTTACGTGTTATCCTGCCCCCCTACAAATCTCCTTCTGTACTTGGACTAAACGTTTAGACTAAGGTGTTCACACAAGGGTTACCAGACAACTAGTTGATGCAGATGCAGAGTTTAGGTCTGTGTTAGAATTGAATTTCTATTACTACTGATAACAGCGGTCAAGAGACATAGTACCACCCCAAGTATTTTGTTAATGAAGATCTACATTTTCTGACTTGCATCGAGATGAACGGAGCAGATCAATAATGCTGTGTTGTGCAGACTCTAATTTCTATTTTCCCACTATTGCCAAACAATACAATTATTTCAAAGAAGTCCTTCCATCTGTATGCTTCCAGATGTGGAAAACAGTCCTTCTGAATGTAAAGATCCCAATCCATCTTGAAATATGTGTGAAAAAGTAATGAAAGATCTATCCTATTCTAGCTGTCTCTGCCTTGTTCTTCAATTGTTCTTTGTATATTTTGAACTTCTGTTTTAGTTCCTCTTAATTGTGAATTTGATTCCTCATCCCTTAGAATGACTTCCTCACTTGGGAAATTTCACTGAATTATGGCAAATGCTGTATTCCACCTTTTAAAGTAGTCTTCCTGAACAAGGTGTGGCTCTTGATCTTGTCCACTCACTTGTAATGTATCAGTGAGTGTTTGCTGAGGTTCATTATGAAAGAACCTGCTCATCATATCAAAGGTGGTTAAATAAATCCAGTTGTGCTGCACAAGCAAGATGTGTGCTGGTGTTAGAATGTTAAGACCTGCTGCAAGTTTCAAAGAAAACACCATGCACTTTATTGTACTACAGGATACCTGCAGATAATTAATAATAAGGAGTATAAGAATAACATTTTCTCCATTGCAAAGGATACATTTTGTTTGGTTTTCTTCTGTTCTGATGTTAGTTAAAACTGTCAGAAAACAAAAATGCTTCTGTTGTAAGCTGCTGTGAAATCTAATGGTATATTGGACCCAGTAATGGACCATGTATGTAAGAGTATATTTTATGTAGGAAGACTTTGGATTTCTCCTTTCTATCTGAATACTGTAAGAGCTTGCAGATCAGTTGACTGTGCTAATGAAAGCAATTTATTCTGACACACACCACCAAACTGGAAAAGTTTATTTAATGGTAGATCCTCCAGCAATTGCCTAGGCTGTGCCCTGCCCACCAGTTCTTCACTCAAATCCATCCTACATGTTTGTACTCACTATAGTTACCTCCTAGCATACCATGGAAACTCCTGGTACTTTATATGAGTCTTTGCAGTGAGGAACTGAGCTACATTAGGGTACATATTACCCTGCAGAAAAGTTACGTTCTCATCTCAGTCAGAGTGAACAATTTAGATAAGGAAAATGGGCTGAAAACAGTACTTAGGACAAGGGAATATGGATTTGAATTCAAATAGTTAATCCGGGTTAAACTCAGGGATCATCTGTCTGTTCGATGCTGAGTTGCTCAAATTTCCTTGTTCTCTCAGTTATTTTAACTCATGGTAGTTAATTCAGATTAACAATTCTAAATTAAGAGCATTTTCAGTCTGTGGATGTTGGAAAGAGAAAATCAGCTTCGATCCTTTCTACAGTTGCAATTGGTTAATTGAAAAGTCTGTTGAAGACATGCCCACTGTGAACTTGCTCTGTTAAAGCTGGTGCTAGTGTGGTGATGGTGTTGTTTGCTATAACAGATTAAAATTGGATGGATGGAGCTGTTATCATTTCCCCCTCTTATTTGTCCTGTCCTTTCAAATGATGCTGCTGTCTCCATGGCAGAGCATCTGATGCATGGGGAATCAGGTCCTGAACTGACAGTTTTCAGTTTAGGACAGCAAAGCAAACTGAACTCTCAGGAACAGTAATCAGTATGGTTATCCTATAAGTATCTGCCACCATAAGTCCGTCAGAGCCCATAGTAACAAGACATACTATTCTATTGGGGAAAACAAATAAAAATATATTACCAAATATTTTGTTTTAAAAAATGGGAAAAGGCTACTATTCATTTTATGTTTGCTAACAGTAGGGTTTGTGAAGTAAGAATGAACATGTTTTTGCTGTACCTAACCTGAAATAACCTGAGGAGTCAGCGTATTCTTGTAAAAGCATGCCACTGTGCACTGGATGTACAGTGATATCCTTCTCTGTGATATGATAAGAAAAGATGAGGTGCACTAAGGAATCTGCCAAAGTCTTTCTTTCGTGTCTGTGTGCTGTCTTAACTTGTGCATTTCCATGGAGTGCTTTGTGATCAGATTTAATGGGACTTGTGTTGTTGAATTGAGGGCTGGGAAGATACATACAGCTCTGTTTTCTGGGCTTCTTGGCATAGGATAGCTTGAAAGTCCAAGCCTGACTTGTTGGTGCACTGGCCAACACCAGTATGGAGAGACATGATATTCAATGTTTACAAATTATCATTCAACCTCAAATTAGGGAAACTTGTAGAAAAGAGATTGCCATTGGGAAACCATTAATGGGAAACTCAAGACCAAGCCTGATGAGAATCTTTACCCATAACACTTTAAGTTTCCAGGCACACTAATATGACACATCATTACTAGCCATGGTTGCAACGGTTGACCAAAATCTGTTTTCTCATCAGTTATACAAGCTAGTGCCTGCTGAGAGATGGAAAAATGAGCACATCATGACACAGGAGTTGAAAATATCTCTTACAAAAGGCACAATCCATCCACAGCTATTGCTTGTTGATAGTTATCACAGGCCAAAGCTTCCAAGTCTTCTGTAGACACTCATGGAAGTCACAGAAAGGTCACGAAAGGATTAACAGCATCCATCATTCAAATCAAGAAGAGAAACAAAGAGATTACTTGTTTTCCTTTTGCAACTCACAGACAGCAAATAATTATTTGACCTGAATTCAGAAAGAAAAGTATATCTTTTAGCATAAGTATTTTGGTTCAAATTCAGCAAAACGCTATGTGCTGAAGTTCAGCTGACATTGCATTTGTGTATGTGCTTAGGAGAACTGGCACTGCTGGACATTTGAAATATGTGGTACTAAACTCTTAGTTCTCCAGAGTTTTCCTGCTCTTTAGGATGTATTCAAGTGAAGTATGTTTGCAATTACCTGATTTGAAGGTTGCAGAAAGCGACTCTATGCTGGAGGCAATGGTTCTGTAACAGAGAAAGACTCTGGGTCAAATTAAGATAAAAAGAGGCACTGAATATCACAGGCCTGGACACAGTACTCCAGATAGGGTCTCCTGAGGGCAGAGAAGAGGGGGACAATCACATCCCTTACCCTGGTAACCACCCTTCTTTTGATGCAGTGCGGGATACATACAGAGCCTGGGATTCCCACGGGTGGGAATCTGCATATTTCTGTCTAGGAGGTTGATTTAAACACCTCAAAAACATACAGGGGAAGACATAACGATGGCACTCAGATATGAAAGCAAAGATGACTTTTTATCACACGGATTTTCCTTCCCTTTGTTGTGAAATGCAGTACCTATTATTCCTGGTATCTGCTGCATTATACTAAGTCTGACCCTAGTTCTTGCTACTAAACGTTTTGTTTTGTATCTCATTTGCAAAAAGAGTCAGAGAAGGAATTTTTCTGTCTCCAGAGCACAGATTGTAACCAGAGCACAACTGAATATAAGCTGAGGATATCGACCTCACACCCCAAGATGTGGTTTGAAGGAAGGAATATGTCAGTCTGTATTTACTGCTCTGAATCCCTCTGTACACACTGAAATTTACTGTTTTACAGTGAGGGATCCCCTTTTTAGAGACTGGAAGAATAGGTGAAGTCCGAGGGATTGTATATGGGCATAGTGGTTGGGAAATCTATTTAGGAACATACTAAAACAAGAGCATAGAACCAAAAACACTGAAAGGAAGGAGGTGCTTGGTTGACAAGTCCCCCTGTGTCTTTATTCCTGTAATGGTGTTAAACCATCCTCATCCTCATCTAACTCTAGTCCCACTCATTGTATTCCTTCGTCTTTCAGAGTTACCTCTGTCACTTGGGTTAAAACATGTTGATGTAAAAATTATATCTGCTTCTGTGTTGTGTCAGAAAGAGAGCACTTTTGGAATTTTCAGCTTAATGTATTATTTGTCAGAACATGTTGACTTGTCAGAACTGAATGCAGGAATGTATGAGTTTTAGCACAGTTTCTCGGGGTGGAAGGGCTGGCCAAAAGGAGGTAGACAGTTGGACTGGTTTCCCACTCCTCCCAGTTCAGCCCTGATAGTGCAGGGACGTGAGCACAGTTGTTCTTGGATCGCATGAGGCTTTTGGGTGTTTCACACAAACTTAGAAAGCTCTTGGTTTCATCCCAGTACAGAGCAGGAAAAAGTCTGTAACAGCAAGAAGTTTCATGGGATGAGAAAACAGTTTCCTGCCCTATAAAATATAAAGTCAGCACTATGTGTACTGTGGCTGTTTCTTAATTACAAATTCCTGTTCTTTTTAGTTATTATTATTTTGAAACTGTTTGGTTATTTTTCAGAATTGTTATCACTGATTAACATTAAAAAAAAGTTGTTGGAAAGAAAGACCTTCATTTCTCAATACCAAAGGTGTGAATTGTCTTTACCAGCTAGTACTTGCAAACAGCCTGTGTTTCTGATATTTACCCAGCTATCAATTATGACTTTTATCAGATAACAGGGAGGAAGAACAAGTCCTTGTTTCCAAAACCTATTATTCTGTGTAGTTAATGAGGTAAGGCAGAAAAAGAATTCAGTAGATTCTGAAGTATAATGTCACAAGGAATGCAGGAAAATTATCAATGTTTTAGTCAATCATATAAAAGCACAGAATTTATATATAGCTGAAAGAGTTCTGTCTGAATGGCATTATAATTCAATATAGCAACCCTGATTTCTACTATTAGTTTGTAATTTTCAAGGTCGTCTATTTTGAATCCTTTAAGCATTTCTTTAGTAACAATTGCTTCACTATAGCCAAACTGTAAGTATTTTCCCAAAGCATGTGATCATATTGCTGGTAGAATGCATAATTGTTTTCTCCATGAAGGAGCTAAATTTGGCTTAACAACTGTGTCATGGCATTAACAGAAAATGTCTGGTGTGACAAGGCATAGTGTGGACGCTGCACCAAAAACTCATAACCACAGCTCATTCAATTGATCTTCCAGGGGGGTGAAATATCACACTAGTCATCTGCCTTTGGTTTTCAAAGCCACATCAAACAATTGCGTGGAAAAATAAAAAAAGAAAAGTGCTAGGTTTTTTGATTTCATCAGTTAATGGCTCTAGGTCACTTGATATCCCTTTGTTTGTGATACAGTGATATGCCTGTATCTTCTAAAGGTTCACCAGAGTGACTTATTGCTGTGGTACAAGGCCTAAAATAAAACTTGTGCATGCCAGGCACCACATGATGCATAAAATATTCTAACAATATATTACAAAACCTTGTCAACACTAGCGAAAATTACTATTCTAAGAAGTAGAGCTGGCTGAAAAAAACATTCTTCTTCCAAAATGAGCCCTCAGGAAAGATCTCGAGGGAGAGAGGAAAGGGGTTCTTCCTTTGTTCTTATGGAGAAATGTCTCTTCCATGGTTAATCAAAAATGCAACAGAATAAAAGAGAAGCCCAATCCCAGCTCAGATCTGTATATTATTTAATCTCTCTATTTCTTATTTTTGAACAGCTGTGCTAAGAACCATTCCAGCCCCTTAGGGTACTTGCCAAGTATCTTATATCCACACACTAAAGTGCTATAACTGCTTTGTGTGCATTGTGAATGTCCTGGGCACATTTGCTTTCACTTACCCATGCACTATCCTGTTCTAAATCCTATCAGCCAGCTGTTTTAATGCCAACTGAGAAGTAGTCATCTCTCTTCTACTGTTGTACGATACACCAAAAGTTCTTGCAAAATCTAACATTGTAAAATCTTGCTGTAAACTGTTCTGAAAGCAGTGAAATGAGTGCCCACAAACGAGTAATCACAGCAGTTCTTAGCACAAGGCTGTTAAGGACACTAAGCAAGATTATGACACTTAAACTGTTAAATAGTTCAGCTAATATTCAGTCTAGAAACACATTTCTGTTGGCTGATAAACTCATGTTTTACCGTATGAAACATAACCACTCTTGTTTTTAAATGTATTTTGACAGATTAAACCTCTGACAATGAAGCCTGTTACTGCCTATCCTTCTGGGATTATCCTATTCCTGTTTGCATTGCTGCAAAGAAGTCATGGACAATGCAAAGAAGCAGCTAAAAAATCAGAGATGAACTTGAATGTAAAATATGATCTTCCTAACTTCATCACAGAGACGCCAATTCAGAATGTAGTTTTATACAAGCATCATGTTTATATTGGAGCAGTCAACAAGATTTATGTACTAAATGAGACTCTCCAAAACATTTCTGTCTACAAGACTGGGCCTATTTTGGAGAGTCCTGGCTGCGCACCATGTGAAGACTGCAAAGATAAAGCTAATTTATCTAACAGTGTATGGAAGGATAATGTCAACATGGCGCTGCTCTTAGAAACCTATTATGATGATCAGCTCATCAGCTGTGGTAGCGTGTCTGGAGGTGTCTGTCACCGTCACATCATTCCCCCTGACAACCCTGCTGACATAGAAAGCGAGGTGCACTGCATGTATTCACCGCAGGTAGATGGAGAGACAGAAAACTGTCCTGACTGTGTTGTAAGCACTTTAGGAACCAAAGTTTTGGTGACTGAAAAGGACAGGTTTGTCAACTTCTTTGTTGGGAACACTGTGACATCTGCATTTCAACCTCCCCATGTACTGCATTCAATATCAGTTAGAAGGTTGAAAGAAACACAGGATGGATTTGAATTTCTTACAGATCAGTCTTATATTGATATCCTCCCTCAGTTCCGCGACTCGTATCCCATTAAGTATGTCCATGCCTTTGAGCATGACCACTTTGTCTATTTTCTGACTGTCCAGAGAGAATCTCTTGACTCCCAGACTTTTCACACCAGAATTATCCGCTTCTGCACTTTAGATTCAGAGATGCGTTCTTACATGGAAATGCCTCTTGAGTGTATTTTTACTGAAAAGCGGAGGAAGAGGTCCATTAGAAAGGAGGTGTTCAACATTTTGCAAGCTGCATACGTAAGCAAACCCGGTGCAGCTCTAGCCCATGAAATGGGCCTTGGATTGAATGACGATATTCTCTATGGCGTTTTTGCACAAAGCAAACCAGATTCCTCAGAACCAACAAACAGATCTGCTGTCTGTGCTGTCTCTGTGCGAACAATCAATGAGTTCTTCAACAAGATTGTTGACAAGCAGAACATGAAATGTCTTCAGCACTTTTATGGGAAGGATAGCAAATACTGCTTGAACAGGGTAAGTGACAAATAAATTTTTTATATTTCAGAACCCTCAGTCTCTCTTTGACGATGCCATTGTTAAATAGCTGTCCTCTCGTCTTCAGTCACAAAAAGTAAGACCCTTGGTAATTTCAGATTACCTAGCACTGCTGATGATTCATCCTTGTAAGAATGAGTTTCTGTAAACTGACTGAAAATCACTGAGGTCCTTATGGTGCTAAGTATTACTGGAACTGAGGGGAAAAACAACAACAACAACAACAAAAACCCTCTTTTTTATTCTTAAGTAATTGGTTACTCTGTGTTCTCTACAGTCTGTGCTGCAGATAAGTAGGATGTTTAGGGAATTATTTCTTTCATTGTCGTAAAGAAGCCTTCATTAACATTCGTATCCATGTGCACTGAAAAGTCCCTGAAAATATCGCTCATATTTCAGACTCTGCTAATGCTGAATCACTGCTCTCTTTAGAAAAAAAAATGAAAGTGCTGGTTTGGAACATGCCACAGAGAGCCAGATTGTAATACAGTTACTCATACTTAATGCATAAACAGTCCCACTGAAATCAGTTTTCTTAATGAAAGAAGTATCTATTAAAAGTGCATCTGAGTGAGGATGCCAGTAGTCTCAGAAGGGAAAAGTGGCTGCGCTGTGCACCACGTGTTCAGGTGACTGCTGAGATACTGAGGTGAAGGAAGCACAGGAATTATTTATTCCTTTCTGGTCAGTGTCTGCACCCGTGGCAGCACTTGGAAAGGAAATACAGAATCCGAAATAGGATACTTCTAAAATTTATTTCGAAACATAAAACATTCTCACTTTGAATTATGCAGCAGGGCCTTACATGTGCTCTCTGTGGAGATTGCTTTTTGCAAATAAAAGGAAATTGGAGCTGCAAGGCAACATGCTGCCCTCTGCCCCAGGGCAGGGCCAGGGGGCCATGAGGAGGCTGCTCAGCCCGTGATCCCAGCCATGGCAACAGCTCAGTCTGCCGTTGGGGAAGGCTTGGGCTGAGGATGGGCACTGCAAGCTTCTGTTGCTCTGGTGGGACCAGCTCAGCACGCTGCCCAGCCCAGGCCATCCAGAGGCCTGACCCCATTAGGAGCTGGGAGCATCTGAAATGAGAGGATTGGGAGGGGGCATCAGTGGAGAAGGAGCTGTCACACAGATGCTGTGGCTTTTACCCAGTAGTGGAAATGGCTCAGAGGTAGGGTCCAATCCAGTCAGAGCATCACCAGCTCATCACAACAGCCTCTGCATTTGGGACTGCCTGCTTATTGCTGTCCCCAGATCCCCACTGGCATTGCCAGTGGATCCTGGTACTGCACCTGCAACAGACATAGCGTCTTATCCCCTTTTTGAGGAGAGGGGAGTCAGTTTTCAGGAACTAAATCAAGAGAGCAAACATTCAGTGCAGTGACTTTCAATGCATTATTGCTTGTTCTAATTTTTCATTTCAGGTCTTAATATCATTTTATTTTCACATTTCAGCTCATTTTTCACAATGAACGTTGTTCTTCTTTGAAAGTGCTTTTTTTCCCCCTTATTCCCAGGGTATTTTGTTTGTGACTAACTGTCTTATGGCCTTTAACTTATCTCATTCTGCTTTTGCCTGTAGACCCATTTCACAAGGTGACTTATAGCAAAGTATACCATTAAAATATTGACAGAATAATTTGCCACTTTTTACATGCTGGGAAGTACTTTCTTGTTACAAAAGCTTTTGCAGAGTCTGCTGCTGCTTTGCATATCAGAAATGAATGTCTTATACTCCAGACGGTTTATTATAGTTGCCCGATTTCAAGAAATGTCATCAGAACTCTGATTTCTGTTACATTAAATTGATAAAGGCAAAAATGTTGCTGTGATTTCCTGTGGTTCCTTTAAATGGCACAAAGACAGTCGGAATTTTTTTGTCCTGATTGTTTGCTTAACACTGAGATATCAAGATTGTCAAGCTTTGCTATTTCATTTTCTATATTTTATTCGAGAAGAATCACTAAAGCTCCAATAGAAAACATACTTTGAGCTTTTTTCAGGCTTCATGTGGCCAGAAAAATAGGCAAGAATTTGCCAGGCATCCCTTATGCACCTGTTTTTCTGAGGTATGCAAAAACAGATCTGCAAGTTTGAAGAGCAAAGGAAGGGAAGGAACAGGCAGAAGAAGGAATGTTTGTGCTTGTCAGATCTGAACTCATTGATTTTGCTGGAGATCAAAACAAAACAAAATCCCAAACCTTTCAACTTGTCTTAGGTTGAGTTAGGTTTGTAGATTATTAAAATGCACTTTGTAAGTCACCTTCAACTTAAAAGAAAGCTTTTATAAACTATGAGAGTTTGTCACAGTTTATTTTGGCAAAATTAAAAACTTGCTTTTTGTAATGCTGCCAAGATGACCTTTCTTTTTAACATTGACAGAATGAAACCACAGACCACTGAAGCAAGAAAAGGCTCTGACCGCTATGAGAGTTAGTCATAGGACAGTGAAAACAGTCCAGCAGTGAATAAGAGTTACCACCATCTCCAAAATTAAAAAGAAAAGAAAAAGCCTTTAGCAGTGTTTGCAAGAGACTGCTATGCTATCTGATAGTTTAGTTGCAGTCATTGATGTAGACCATTTCATGTTACCAAAAAAATTCCCAGTAGAAAATTATACATAATTTGGCTGGGCTTTGAGGTAGTCCATCTTTCTGAGAGGCAATCCCTCAGTACTGTTCAGACTAAGGGTGCTAAAGGGCTAGGGCTGCAGAATAAATTAGAATAAAGCAACCAAAACACTTCCTTAATCCTACCTTCTCAGATTTTGATCTTTTTAAAAGCGCCTTACGCTCATCTTGATGTGCTTAATAAAATTTGTTAGCTTTTAGCCTTGTTTTCTAAATCAGTGTTATGATATGCCTGTCTTTCTGTTAGTTCTCCTGACAAATGCAACCTTTAGAAATTTTACAGATGTGAATCCAAGTGTGGCTCTAGAGACAGATTCAATATATGCTCAGGCTGTGGAAACTGAGGAAGTGAAAGGAGCTCCTTTATAAACAGCAGAGGGACTAACTGGGACCAGAGAAGGAATTGCTCACCCATGGGAAAAGTTTCTGTCATAGCTCAGTGGGAGAGTGCAGTCAACCAACCACAAGATGTAAATCCAGGCTCAACTGTGCTTCACTTATTCCAGTGCTTGTGGAAAGCATTTTAAAATCAAAATGAAACATTTTCAGTTGTGTTTAAGTGCAATACTTCAGAAGGTGAAGTCCGAACTCACTGAAGTCAGGATTAGAAAAAGTTAATCTGATGGTTAATCTGTCTGATATCAGATGTACTTCAGTGGAGCTGAGACTAGTTAACAGTTCCTGAGAATTTCTGTCAGTGAAGAGCTGTCTGTCACTTGGGTGACAGAAAGGAGGAAATTGAACTGGTTTCAAATTAAAAGTAAAATGTGGAGTTGTAGTAAAGGAGTATTCTTGCCAAAGTCAGTAGAAATATATCCGAGAGGTAGCTGCTGTAGAAGGTTTTGAATCACTGTTCAGGAATCCCCTCACCCATGGTGAGGAAACTGGATGTTGGCTTTAAGTCACTTTCAGCCGTGGTATTGGAGTGGAGGTGTACTTAGCTGAGGAGACAAATACTGCTTGTTTCATCTGTGGATGTAGCCTGGTAGTCTCAAACTCTGTCATGAATTGAATGGGATTCTCCACGTGAGGAAAATGGTTTGAGTTTAGCCTTGGCAATCTCAACTATATATATCAACTGTTAGATCTTATGGGTTTTGTTTAGCTTTTCTGTGTCTGTTATTTACCAAACTATTGTGAGCCCATTTCTCTGCTACCCAGTTTCAATCCCTACTGAGTTCTGTGGAAAAGCATCTTTGAAAATGAAATAGTCTCTAGAAGTTCCTTCTATAGGGACAGATGAGAGGCTAACATACTCCATTTACTTTCTGGGAAAAGAGAAACCACACATAGCTTTTACTACATTTCCCACAAGTGTCCTAAAGCAAGACAGGCTGGTCGCCACTCCTGTCAAATGAAAGGCACAAAGAGATAAAAATCATACTGGAAGAACACGAAATGAAAACAGAAAATCACCAAAACAAGAGATAAAATTACAGTAAAATGAACACATGCCGATGCTTCTTTATTACTATTACATATCATGATAGATGAGTAAAATTGGGTTATGCTTATATTGTAATGGAAGAAAATAATTGCTGCCTTCTATCAGGAAACCACAAAGGCACTTATTGATCTGTCATCCTTAGGATATGTCTAGGAATATTTAATAAAATAAACAGAGACAAATAACTCTTCCAAAGCCCTGTAACTCTAATATCCCACACTATTTGGCTTTAAAAAAATATTAGCAGGCTTAAAAATAGCACCACTTCTCTCTGGTTAGGAAGGGTAGATGTGGCTTATTTGGATAATCTCACAACATATATAATAAGTTTATTTGTATTGTGAGTAGAATGTGCCTAGTTCCCTCCCCTAAAAGTCAGGCACCAGGATCCATCTGAGTGATTCAATCATTTATTCTTTTTTTTAAGTGCTACATCAAATGGGACACGGAGCTCTGCCTGGGCATGAAGCCTGCTCCTAGCCATACAGTTTTTGTGCTAGCTACTCTATGGGTTCTGACATCTCAAAAGGATAAATAAAGAGCAATTTAGTGATGAGCAATGCACAATGACACCCTTTAAAACAGGCTTAAATCATGCTAGTAAAATGATGGGCTGCATCCACATTCCTGTTCTGCATTCAATTCCTGTCTGCTGAAAGTCCAGGAAATAGCCTACCAGTGTCACTTGAGTCCTTCATGGCACCAAGTGCAAGGCAAGGTGTGCTTGCCAAGCCAAGATCCTCCAGCATTAGGTACAGTGCCATCTACCCACTCAGTCTTGCAAGGCATGTCTGGAGAGAGTGTGATGGCTGCAGGAACAGTCTGAACTGCATGAAAGAAGCTAGGCACACGTATGGCTATGGTTATCTCAGGCTGGGCCAGATTCATCAGAGACATAAACCATTGAGGTGAGGGCTGTTTTGTCCCTGAGCTTGCCCAGGGACAAAGGCACAAGAAAGTTCCCAAGAAAATGGCAAGGCAAGGAAAAAAGCATGTCAAGGACCTTCTTTGGAAAGTACCATGTGGGTATATGCAGACTCTTCCAAGCTCCAGCCTATCTGGGGCTTGGGGGCTGGCTGACCTGTTAATCTAAGTGTTGAAAAACTACAGAGTTTTTCGTCTCCTGATCTCCCGTTAAGGACCTGTCTCTGGCTCCCAATGCTGCTGCTTGGTATTTTATCATCTTCTTGTTGAAAGCTGGATTTCTCTGTGAAAAAGTGGTATCCGTTAACCTACCATTTTCTGCAAAGGGCACTGCTTTATCATCCGGAGTTACTAATAATGTTCCATTTCCAGAGTTTTTAATCAAATTCTTCCACTGAAGGCAGGGATCCCTGTTGGCTATTAGTGTGGGAGAGTGATAGTACTGCATTTCTCTGGAATTTCACAGAAATCATTTCAAGCAGAAAATGTTTTTTAATTTTTCACATTGATGTCTGGATATTCTGGTCATGTGTTTTTTATTCCTCAGAGTTTCTGAAACCCTTTAAACTCTAAAGACTAGAGCTGGGCATAGAATAATTTTCTGATCCTGTGTAACTCTGACAAAATGTGAAAATCTTTACGGTCCCACAGGAAGAGGTTTCCAAAATTTAGACTAGTAGGCATGCAGCATTAAGTACACTCACTGGAGACACAGTATTCAGATTAAGTCTATTTTCCTGGGTGCAAAGCAAATTCTAAGGTTCCTTTCCTCTGCTTTAAGTTTCTCTCTAGTCTGCAGATGGATGGTTTGCAATGGGACACTGTCACCCCTACCGAGAGAGCTGGTTGGGTTTCTTTGTATACAAATCCACATTGCAGAAAAAAGGAAGCTGATTCTGCAGTGCACCTCGTGTGTATCTACTAAGTCTGGGATTTAGCCCACCTGGCTTTGATGGTTAGCTGAGACATCTAAGTCAGGAATGAATTTCCCTCAGCTTCTGCTGCCAAATGATGAAGAAGCATATCCAGAGGGCATCCATCTCAGATACCACAGTATTGTAAGCGTCTAACAAGCCTTCAGCCTTCCATTTCTGCCCATCTATGAAAGACAGTTTTTTATCCTGTCTGCATTTAGAACAAAAGCCCTGACAAGGCAGACATCTGCCTTTCAGCTCCTTCAGCACCACCCTTACCTCAGCAATTTCTCTGCTCACAGTTTGATCTGACTCAGGACCACGTGTCACCATCTCCTGCACTATTGCTCACTAAAGCAACAGTAGGCAATTAGTATCCAGGAGACTGTTGTGTCACTTGGACTTTCTAGGTTAAGAACTCAGATAGTTTTCCATCAGGGTGGAATTACTCCTAAATTTCCATAGACAGAAGTAAAATCAGAGTCAAATCCCATGCTAAATATATATTAAAAAAAAAAAAAAAAAAAAAAAAAAAAAAGTACTGCAAAGGAATAAAAACTATTGAATAAATGTTTCAGAAAGTAAGAGCAGGTCACAAAGAAATATTAGTTCTACTGGATATGCAGTGAGTGAATACAATGAAATGTTAGGGGAAGAATGATCCTGGGGGACGTACTAATAATAGCTTCATTTTCTCAAGGCCTATGCAACTCTTCTTTTTACACTACTAGAAATTAGGGCCAATTGTATGATTTTCTCCTACTTTCTGGACTCCTTTCTATCCCACACATCTCTTGTACCACTGTTCTGGCTGCAAGTGCAGTTGTTGAGCAATATCCTCTTGGAGTAAGAGTCTCCACATAGCATTATTTTAGAATATCTGATTTACATGAAACTCACAGCTTTTCTGCATCGTCACAGGTTCCACATAAATAAGGATTTCTCTGAGAAAATGCACCTAATGTACTTCATAAATGTATACCTAAACTGTTCATAGCAACAACTCTTATACCTTATTTTATTTATTCACTATCTGTAATTAGTCAACACCTCTCATTTGATAATCTGTATACTGAGTTAGCTGTTAAATTAATATAAAGGAAATAAGCAAAATGCGAAGATTACTTAGGTCCATTTTATCTCCCAAATCAATAAGATTTACTTAGTGCTAATGCACTAACCGAATTACAAGAACTAATGCAGCACTGTTCAATGACAAAAGCAAATAACTCTTTGAATGATCTTGACAATAGAACATATAATCATCTTAATTTGTATTAACTGATTACATTTAACGTGGATGTCTTTTTACCTTATTACCTTAAGTGGAGCATCACTACTGTAAACCTCCTTCCCCTCCTCATTTAACAGTGAAGTAGATCAAGGCAACAAGTATAGGAGTTAGTGGGTTTATATTGTGTAAAATTTTACTTCAGTGGAGTTCTTTAAAGATTTCTCTTTTTCTGGGAGTCATTTGCACAATACTTTCTTTGACTTAAGTGAGTTCCAGATCAAGTCCTGGAAGCTCAAAGTGTAGCTTAAAGATCTTCCAGTAATTTCCTCTAAATTTCTCCTTCTTTTGCAACAAATACTGTTTTGAAGGGTTAGCTTCCTGTGTTACTGTGACCATGGCCAGGCAATAGTAACGCATAGTATTGGCCACAGCATAATTATGGTTGCTTAATGGTTTCTATCTTGCTTTTTCTTTAAGTCTCTTACTTTGCAGTTGAGAATTGAAATTTTATTCTCAGAAAGGGAACACACTTCCCCTGTATTTTATTAAAAAAACAAAAAAACAAACAAACAAACAAAAAACCCACTTGACTTGCATTCAAATACATGAGGAATAATACTAAGAAGAGGAAGGAAGAGGGAAACAATTCTTTGTTTAAAACAAAAAGAGGAAGAAACTCTTTTTCCTTGTAAAGCTATGTTACAGTGCTCCAGCAGAAGTTCTTAGAAACAGAAGAACCCAGTCCCTCACCACAGCTGTGTTCAGTTCTCAGGCAACACTGGACTGAGTTCTCAACACCTACTGTCTTATGAAGTGACCACATACACGGTATATCTTCTTCTGTAGGAACTGTTTGGTGAGAAACGTGTGCCCACAAGTGAAACTGGCTCATGCAATTTTTTATTGTTTTTTCCCCTCCTTATTATCACAAGAATAATTCTGCTTTGCAAGACTATGCTTTAAAATTCACATCACTTTTTGTATGATGTGTTTTAAAATACATTTTTGTGATGTGAACTCTGAATGATTTCTATTCTTCCCAAGAGCATGGATATTAGGTAGCTGCTTGATAGAATGAATAGTGCTTGAAGATGAGCATATGTATCTAGTAAGCTACCTACTACCTATCATTGCCTCATTAGCATGGACATTATATGTCTTTCTGGGCTGTGAGAGCAGCAGGTGGGCTCTGCACAGCAGACTGTTCCAGTATGCTTTCCATTGGGTCCCCACTGCAAATAAAAGCTGACTTGGAATACTTCTTTCCAAGGATATACTGAGCCCATTGATATAAATATGTGCAATAGTTCAATATGAAAGACCAAAGCTCATCACTGATAATATCTAACCAAGGAAATGAGAGAATATGATCTTGGTAATCTTGGTGCCAATGAGGAATGTTGTCACTGTATATTCAGCCTGCTTTTAAACAGTACATACAACTAGCATGGCTATATGGACATCCCTGTTTAGATACACATAGCTACTTCTTGGAAATGCAGCAGCAAGTTTTGGGAATTCACACTGCTGCTGTGTTGATCCAACAGGTGACAATTCCAACTATAGAATTGCAGTCGATTTTGCTGGCAAAAGCCAAAATGCTGCATCCAAAGAATTTCTGTTTCTCATATTCCTGCATTCTGACTGGTTTCACTGTACTGCACTGAAGTTTGTTCACAAGAGATTCTTTTCTGTTCAGTTACTTACAAAAAATGAATGTCCATAATTTTTCCTTGTATGGTCACTGATTATGCTTATAATCAAAGAATTGAGACAGTTGCACTAAGGGAGAAAAACAAATGTGAGTGTTCCTTTTTAGAATTGCTAGTAGTGAAATTTGGTCAATTTCACAAATTTTTGTTCTTGCAAATTGCAGAGGAAAAAATACTCCTCCATGGGACCAGCGTAGAAAGCTACATATATGTATCTAATTTTCTTCCTTGTGCTTTAATCCATCCAACCAACTATGGTGTGAAACCACCTGGAAAAGGAGAGGGGAGATTGTCCCTTTCCCAAGGGAATTGAGAGAAAAAGGCACAGAGTGAACAGGGCCTCTAACTGTGCTGGAGGCCAGAAAGGTTGTCCTCGTTATTTTTCTCCTACCTCATTTTTGTCAAGGAGTTATAAGAACAAGGATCTTCCCTAAGTTCACAATTGAAGAGACAGGTATGTGAGCTGGGAAGATTTATGAGGTTTATGAAATCCAAGAATTCCTTTCAAAGATAAGAACATTAGACAGGCCAGGTTCATAATGTACCTCACATTTTTTAATTTGGGGATGGAAAAGAGATGGTACAAGTTCCAAATCTAGTTTTCTAGTAGACCTCTAGCATGATGCTGATCAAGTCACTCGTCCTTTTCAGACAATATCTTGGTTTCACCAATGTTACTGGAGCCAGAATTTTACTTCTTGTCTTTCATATGGAAGGATAGAGTGATCAAATGTGTTTCTCACCTGGAGAGAGATATTGTACGCTACCCAGAGAATGTGGATGCACTGCAAAACAGCAAAACTTTGTTGGTGAGAAAACTCAAGAAAATTGAGATAGGAAAATCTGAAGAGGTTCTTTTGTCTTCTTGTCACTTACTGTTGCTGTTCACCCTGTTATGCATGTAAGTTCTTCACAATTATGTATTTGTATATAAGAGAATACACTCCTGAAAACTGCAATTTACTCATCTTGATTTGCTGACCTCCACAGCAGAAGAGATAAGAAACTATTCTGGTGATTTCCTAAATGTCTTCACACACTGTTTCAACTTCAAATTGGATTGGGAATCAATTTGCTATGTAGAATCATCCATTCATTTTCTTTACAGCAGCTATTCATTGAAAATGGATTTTGCCATTTGTGTACATCAGGCTCCAGCTATCTGGCAGTAGCTCCTTTCTCCATGGTCCATGCTAGACCATAGAAATGCTCAACAGAGAAATTCTGTAGGCACTTCTGAGTGTCCATTTCTCTTCCTGGAGACTCTCAGGACCTACAGCATGAAACTAAAGCTGATATTAGTAATTTGATTCTTGAGAGACTTGAATTCTCCTTCATAAATGTAGTATTTTACACTAGTAAATCTCGTTACTTTCAGTTCATTTCTCCAATTTGTCAAATTAAATTTAAATTTTAATGATGTCCTCCAAATTGCTTGCAAGACATTATGAGATGTTCTGCAGTGATTAAGTCATTAATTTCTAGTTTATTCAAGACATTAAGCATCAGATCAAGACATAATAACACTATCTAATTGAGCACTGCACTTAAATAAGAGAGGTTTTGGCCAGCTCTAGAAAGACCAGCCTGGAGAAATGCTTACTGAACTGTTTCTCCAAATAACACTACTGCAAATGTCAGAAAAGCTCACAAAAAAGTCCCTGGTCAAACCTTCTGAGACTTTTTGTCCCTGAATCTACCTTTTTAGACTAGATACAAGGCACTGACACTGACTTTCTTTAACAGTTTCAAGATTTTCTCCATGCGTTGCACTTTGTTTCACACATGCAGCTGTGTCCAAAATATTATTTTTAATTCTGATAATGGTGTAAATCATCAGTTAACTGCCAAGCAGCAACTGATTTTGATAGGCCAGCTCAAAGATTTCTGGAGACTTCTTTGATGTGTTTGTCTTCCCTGGACTGAGATCAAGATAAATCCTGAAACATCAAAACTTCTCCTATGAACAAGTAAGATAGCATATGTTATGTCCTACCCTTCTGGATGTGGACAAAAGACAGGACTTGTCTGCACCTTGTTGCATTCCAGTGGCTCACCTACAGTAGCTTCACAAAGCCCTCGCTATGAATCATGTGCAATTGGCACTTCTCATAACACAGGAGAGGCAATATAGCCCAACCCAAGCACTTACCCGTGCTCTAATTGTCCATTTCAATATTTGTGTGATTTGTCACTGGAACTTGGCATAACATCCCGAATGCATCATCTGACATCAGTTATTTTTCCACATTGACAGCCAAGAGGATACTTATGTGTACTGAGAAACAGAGGGAGAGAGAGAGATTCAATCTTCAAAGAGTTAATTTAAAGCAGCTTCTTTGCTGAAGTTTTCTGTGTTATCAATCTTTCTATGATTTTCTAAGTAGCCTTTTAATCTCTCTATTTCTACTCAAGGATCAAAGCATTTGTATTTTCTGAACAGCTTATCTTACACTGTTGGTCCATGAAGCGCCGGGTTTTGTAAGAGAGCCATATGTGGAACAGTCTGAAGGTTCTTGGGCAGATACCCAAAATTACAACATCTCTGAGGAAGGCTGAAATGACTTTGTGGCTGAACTGACTTCAGGGAGGCTAGGGAAGGTGTCAAGGCAAGTAGGATAATCCAGCCACTTGTTAAAATGAGCTTGAACAGAGCTTCACAAGGAGCGTCAGGATGTTCCAATCATGTTGAGATGAGCAAAAAAGAGGAAGTGCTTTCTTAAGGTTAGCGCAGAAACATCGTCCCCAAATTGTTTTTTGTTCGTGGAAGGAAAGGAATTAAAGCAAAGAGCAGATGTCCCAAGGTGGGGGAGGGTACACTCAGAAACCTGCATCATTTCAGAAAGCATGAAAAGTGCACATCTTTCTGCACTTGAACTACTCATACTCGTTGTATGAGTATTTTTTGCACAGATGTTTCAGAATTATTTTTCAACTGGATAGGATATGAGTGCAAAAGAACAAAGCCTTTAGCTTGTTTGGTGTCCAAAACAAAGAAAAGTTAAATTTGTCTATTGTTGATGATTTAACCATGTCAAATACTGGGTTAAAAATATGTATTCAGTGAACGTTCAGTGTGCTTAAATGCAAAGTATTAGCTGATTTCCTAACATACATTGATTAATATCAAAACATATAGAGAGAACGTTCTAGCACGTGGATAACCAAACTGAAGTGATTGCTATATCAAATCTAATCTGAATGCCCTCTTTCTGTATCATTAGATTGTGTGTAGAGATCTCAGTTATGCTTGTTTGGTCTTATGCAGGGTTTTACATAAATAACAGAGAGAAATGGCAGGACACCTGGAGGAAAGCTGGCTCTATTGCTGAAAGGAACCTCCAGGAATCACAGGAAACTTCATTTGCCACTGCTATTGCTGGACACAGTTCAGAAATACAACAATTTCATGGCAAAGGACTGAATCATTACATTGAACTGTTTGCTAGTAGCATTTTCAATGCATTGCTTTTTTTTTTTTTTTTTTTTTTTTTTTCCCAGAATTTACCAGTGTTTAACCAACAAGAAATTTGGGGTTAATTGTGTTCTTTTTCATAATACTTTGATTATAAATAGTAGAAGGAAAATCATCCAAGAAAATACAAAAATCAAATTTTACTCCTACTTGTTCTTAAAGTACAAGATCCAAATCTTTTTAGTTTAGTGGAAAGACTCTGTCTTTAAAAGGCTAAATTCAGGCTTTTAAAAGGATTTTAAAAACATGTTTGTAACTACAAATCAATACAAAATCAGGAAAAACCTAGCTCTGAATTGATTTTGACAGAGGGAATCATCATAAGATCCTTTATAATCTTCCTACATGTTTATTCATAAAGTATGCTACAGTGGGAAGACACTAGATGACTTCCCAATTTAAACTGGTTAGAGATCCTTTAGGGGGTTCCCGGTTATTATTTGTACAAATTCACCAAAACAGATGATATAGTATCAATAGTAATGGAATTTTCAGTTAATAGATTACTATTGAATTATCAGAACAGCAGGTTATTCTTCTCTAGAGATTCCTTGAGTGTACTCCTCAAGAATTTTTCAAATGAAAATTAAAAACATGTATTCTCTGTTGCCAAACTGAAAAAGAAGATCCCACAAATACAGCAACTATTATAGTTCACTCAAGACATACAGAGATTGGACAAAATAATGCATAAGCAATAGATGATCAATATAACAGCTTAAGTAATTATAAAAATCTGGCTTCAACCTCAGCTTCATTAAAATACACAATCAGAAACACATTTTTCCTGCTCTATCTCGTTCTTCTTCATCTTTTTCTTTTCTGCCTTGTTACTGAAACAAATGTGGGGAATTAGGGAACAGAAAAATGTTGGAAAATCTTACTTTAATGCAGAAAAAAAGTGGGGAAAAAAGTAAAGTTTTTTAGAGAGTCATATTCTAGGAATCAGTGTTTTAGAAACAAGTGTGTTATTGGTCAAGCTCTGCAATCAAAGAATTCTGAGAGCCTTGCTGAAGAAGCATTATGGAATTCACTACGAGAAAGGATACTTTGATATGTGTTCTTATACACATATCATCTGGTTAAATAAGGACCCTGTGGTCTTCTTCCTAACAGACAGAATGAAGAAGTTAAAAGAAACATTCCCATAATGTTAAGAAGTCATTGCCTTCCTCAAGGAACACCATAACTGATGAAGCAATTAAGTTTGAAATGTTTTAAAATACTTTTGGTCAAATGCATTTGTGCTAAATGACTTCACTCTGACAAAGATCTATTCTTACTCATAAAGACAGCAATCATCTGTGCTTCATTTTCTAACAGGCTTTTTCAAGAAATGCTTCATACTGCAGAGCACAAGATGATGAATACCGCTTAGAAGTTACGACTCCTTTGCAGAGGGTTGACTTGTTCATGGGCCAGTTCAACAACATCCTCTTAACTTCGATATCTGTCTTCACCAAAGGGAATCTTACCATTGCCAATCTGGGAACTTCGGAGGGACGCTTCATGCAGGTAAATATTACCTTCACACTAAAAAAATGCTCTGGAGTTTTGCAGAACAGTGAAAAGTGAGGACCAGTATAATATTATCCAGTTTAACAGGGTGTTAGAAAATTCAAATTGTTGAGCAAAATAGAGCCTCTGGAACATAAACAAAGCATCTAATGCAGCATTCAGCATTTTAAATGTTCACATGGGATTTGTGGTTTGGGGCAATGGTTCTGGATCAAATTCCAGCACAGTCCATCTGGTTAAGCTCAGAGATCTTTTTTGGTCCATACAAACTAGATTTCTTTCAAAGGAAAGTAAACTGCACTTTCTGTCCTACATACATACTGAATATACTTCAACCCCAACTCGGGGTAGAAAGGTCTAAAAGAATGACTGGTTCTTCAAACTGTTTCAGACATGTGCTTCATGTTGTCATTTAACCTAGAAGATCAGATTAAACCTAACTTAAAGTAAACTGCTCAGACAGTTTATTGTGCAGAAACAGGAGCGTTAGTTGTTTCTAGATACTGATCCACTTTTATGGCACCAAATTACTTGCTATTGTACCCATATGAGATTATGACTCACAGTTGAAGAATTGAGATTAACTTCTTCCCCTACATGCTTACAAGTATCTCTGATTGCATCTTAGATTTTACAAGACATTTTCTTCACACTGTTCTTTTGGACAGCATTTCTTCCTACCCTAAAAGATGTTTTCCATAATAAGTGGTAAATTATGCTCCTGAAGTCTGTCTCCGGCCACTGAGTGCATAACTGATCTAGGTAGGCAGACTAGCCTGCATGCCTTCTTTGTAGGTGAATAATGAAATAAATCTAACCCGTAGGGCCAAAAGTCTTTTTGAAGTTTATCAGTCACACATAAGAGGAAAAAATACTTTGAAAGCCATGAGGACTGCCTCTATCTACCCATCTCACTTCAAGCACTGTTAGCCTGCAATGACCACCTGGGAGAACTTGACTTCTAGAGCTGCCAGAGGGCCCAGCCTGGGTGTGTATGTCTGGATCCCTCTTGTATCCAAGTGCCTGCGTCCTTCTCATTTGGACAGTATTACTTGTCCTGAACTGTTGGCAGTCTGAATATCCTTATTCCATGGGCTGATGAGTCATAAAAGATAGGAGTGTTATCCATCAACCATTGTTAAATTACTCTGAATAAGAAGGCCATCATGAGCTGCTGTCCCCTTCCAGCTTTCTTATTCTGACAATCTTCCATCAGAAGACGGTTGGGCACTGCATCTTTTTATAACAATCTTTGTAGGGTGTAAGTCATCAGATAGTCTAAATAACATGCTTTCTCTTTCTTCTCTCCCTTCCCTTCATTCTCTGTTCTTAATACACCCCGTAGGCAGGTGTGCATACTGTCTCCAGTATTTATTAACCCACAGTTGGCACCTATTTCTGTCAAAGGAAAGCCCCTACTACTGCCTTCTGCACTGACTGGATGCAGAACCTATCCCACAACAGTCTGTTGTGCTCCTGCAAAGCAGGAGGTCAAAGTAATTTTCCACGAAGGATAGGTGGAAAACAGGAGAAAATCAGAGCAAATTACATTTCTCCTTTCCCTCTAACAGATAGGAATTTAACAAAATGTTCAGTGACAACCCTGCCATTTTTGCCTGAACTTCCTTTGACAGCTTCGTTATCTGTAAGCTGCAGGAAGTCTTAAGGCAGGAAAGGCAAATGCTAAGAGCTACATGCTAAGCACAGAAGCAACCTACACTCTGCTCTTAAACATAGATACTGGTTCACACAGCGAACATGAGCAATTTGTTTAACCTTTCCAAAGCCATTTCCCTATCTGAAAAATACAGTTGGTAACAATCAGTATCTTACTCACTGCATTTGTTTTTGGCTGTCACAAAGCTTTTAGGGAGCTTTGGTGGAAAGCACAAGCCAGCATTATTTTTATTTGCAAGATTCCTTAAATTATTCATTCAAGCCCTGAACCAGACATTTCAGACGTTTACCCAGTTCATGGAACAATTAACATATTTCCAGGATATATTTCCCATTCCAGGTTCAGCTACAGATCAAAAGAAAAGCTATTGTGTAAACTGTACATTGCAATTAGAGAAATATTCTCAGCATTGAACTAGATTGGCTTGAGTTACAGAGGGAAGTTATCATTGGTCTTATACTGTAATAAGAAGGAGCTCTTTCTATGAGAGTTTGGTGTGACCACCAGCAGAATATGCATACTAACTAGCTTTAATGACACCATCTCCAAATAAAATCCTTTGTGTTTTTCACTTCTTTTAGATGCTCTTGAAAGGAATATTAGGTCGCTAGGATGCAGAAGATGTGTTTTTTGCAGAATGTAATGTTCACTTCCATTAAGTCTTTCATTTTTTTAATACTTATAGATATCTAGGAAGTGCTAGGAAGTACATGTTCATCAGCAAATGCCCAACAAAAGCAGATTTTCAGTGTTTCTATAGAAATGTTGCTATTAACTGCAATGAGATGGAAATCATTAAATACCGAGATATTAAACTAACACTACTGGAGTAAAATGGATTTAAAAAGTCAGGATAATCTAACAGTAACTTAATTCATCAAAACAATATCCCCAGTCACTTCCCCATACATTTTAGCAAAGAAATTTAACTGTTCATTTTTTGTTTCGTTTACAAAACTTCTGTAATGTGTTGCAAGGAATCCTCTGTTGTTTCCCTTATTGCACACCTACCTTTTGCAAGTGCATCATACCTTTTGCACTAACATTTTTAGCTCTTCATACAGGAAAATGTTGGATTTTCTCGTACAATTTACTTGTAACTTGCAGCTATTCAGAGTTGACCACACCTGTTCAGAGGGAGATTTGCTTTCAGAGAAAACGAGTTGCATGGTTCTGTCAGGGCACCTGTTTTATAACAGGTTATATTGCATTAATATCTTCATAATATGTTTACATAGAAATTATCTAAAAGGAAAAGAAAATATATATATTCAAATATGGATTTATTCTAATGAATGCAGCTCCTCTTTGAAGTACTAAATTTCAAGTCTATGTTTAGGCAATTTAGTTTGTGGCATAATTTCAGCACTAGGAGTTATCCATGAGATTAAGAGTTGCACAGTACTCTGTCTCTGGCAACTGCATCCATTGGTGCAGTAGCAAACTACTGATTCTCAACTCAAGAAAAAATCCTTTCACATTCACCTGCTTACACTTGATCAGTAGTCAACCATTTGATCCTCCTTTTCTTTCTTTGATTTCTTTGATTTTTCTTTCTATCTTCTTTTGCGCTTCCTTCTACCCGTTACTTTTTGCCTTTCTACCAATGCCTTATCTCTGAGCCTGTTTCCACTTCCATTTTTTTTTCTCTGTTTACCATGTACTTCAAGCACAACATCTCTGCAAAAGTCAGGAGAAGGTTTAATAAATAGTTTCTGAGAACAGTTTTTCCCTCCGTAGATGATGGCTTGCTGATTCTAGATTTCTGATGTATTTACAGCCAGATCATGTTGATGCGATTCAACTGAAGGTTATGGCTGTGCTAATGACCCAGCATTTTTCAGAGAATAGCCTGTATTTTGCTACTCTAAAAAAGCATCAGAGGAACCAAAAATAATGAGATTGCAAAAGCTGCTATGCTTCACCCAGTCGGCAAATAGTCACCTGTTATTTGCTGCTTGTGCTTTTATTTAGATTAAAAAGAATTATGCTCTTTAACAGCTCTGGAAAGCACCATACACTAATACTGGACAGGAAATGCAGCCTCCTTTACTAAACATATATTTTTTCAGCCAAAATCTAAAGCTAATCTAGATGGTCCAAACTCAAAGATTCATGAGCTCTTTTAAGGAAGATTATTAGGGCCAGAAGGTGAATTCCAAAGCTCTCCTGGAGCATAATTGCAGCCCATTGACATACTGAGCATGTTTTGGCTGCATCAGAAATGTTAAATTTTTATTTGGCCATGAGTAGATTGGAGTTTGTAGTTTACTAAATATTGTGGAGTTTCTGTTACAACACAGAGCAGTAATAATTTTTCTAAGACAGCTGACACGCATGAGACGGACAAGAAAAATGGTTTTACTTCCTTCCTAAGCTGGAGCCTGACAACAAGCTTTTTTTCTCCCTCCTTTTTTTTCTGTTGAGAAGTTGCAGCTGTTTCGACCTTTCTTATTGTGCTTGTTTTCAGAGTGTGACTGGGAACAGAGGCTGAAAGTACAGCTGTTGGGTGCAAAGTGAATCAGGTATTTCACAGTGGTTATTTGATTAAAAAAACAGCACACAGTCACACTACTGTAGCTGTGGAATCAGATTTACAGCTGATGTAAACCAGTCTTTCTCCCCTTGAGTTAGAGAAATTACATTGAGTATACTTTCATAACTGGAAAAGACTCATTTATTACTAGCCAGCATTTCAGGGAAATTATAGTTTGTCACAAATAAATAAGGAAATAAAATCTATGCTTATAGTTTTGGTCAGCTTCGAGGTGAAGCTTTTTTTTTTGTTCCTGAAATGTTATATTACTTCAGAGAGTGAGTTTTGAGTAATGAAGGAAAGAGCAAAGTTCTTCAGGAAGGGGAATTCTCTCTGATAGCTCTGGGAGAGTGGGATAGGGGAAAGTTTTAAAAGATCCTGAAAAGTTCACATTCAGTTTGGTCTTAACAATGAACAAGAGGCTGATACCTCTGATGAATGCAGAAGCTGGTTTTCAGCATAACCCTGTTTGGAAGCAGAGCAATGCATACACCTGAAGCTGATATCACTGAGGTCAAACTCAAACAAATGCACTGTTTGTTGGTTCTATGCTTCAGGAAAAAGGATGGAAAAGTCTTCACACAGCTTTACAACTACTATGAGTAACAACTCTCTTTAAATGCAATTTTGGCCGTAGTGTCAGATCACTTAGGGACCTCCTGACTCTAGGAGTAGAACTTGGAACTTGGCAGTGGGGTAGCATTGGGCTATGCTTGAGGTGAAGATCTCCTGCAGGTGTCCTCTCATCTCTATGGGACAGTAGGGTGTCAATCCTGTTGTTCATGGAGGTAAGAGCGTCTTCCCCTGGGTTTACATGCACCCTGAGATGCAGTCAGTCCCTCATTGGCTGCAATCCTGTTCAGTCTGTCTGGGTATGAGCCAGGGCTAGCTGAGAAGCCAAGAGTTGGCAAGGCATGGTCACACACTGTCACGTCTGTGCAGCTTCAGGACTGAATATAACTTGGGGCATGAGAAGCAAAACTTGCTAGCATAGATAGTGCTTGTTGGCATGGAGAACATCCACTCACCCTCCTCAGGGCCTCTCTGCACTTGTTTTACTCAAGACAATAACAAATAGGAAGCTTTTTTTTCTAGAGACCCATTACATCTCAGCATTTTTAGCCAGATTTTTCAGCTAAGAAAGGAAGTATGGGGTTTGAATGAAGAGTTCAGGACATACAGGGGAGATGTAATGAGGAAAGCAAAAGGACAGACCAATATTTATCCCGGTAGTCTCCTATGTCTGGTACTCAGTGGCCCAGAGATTTCCTGAGCTGGAAATTGCACCCGTGCCTGGTGTTTAATAGTCCTTAATAGTCTTTTAATAGTCCATAAAGGAATTCTTTTCCATTAATTCTGCTTATTGGTTTTTGAATTTATATGTTGCTTTGCCCTCCACAGTATCTTGTGACAATGACATTATGCTTTGAATGATGAAGAGATTCCTTTGGGATTTCCTTTATCTGCTGCCTTATCTTTTCATTTAGTGCACCCCATTCTGTCTGATGAAGAACAGGGACTCAGCTCACGCAGATCAATGGTTTGGGAAATTTTCACGTGCAGAGCAGAAGTCTGTTGGCTTTCATATCCGAGTGGAGAACACTTGACAGTCACATTCATTTCACAGGAATACTTATGATTAGAAACAAACACCACCACCAAACTATAACACACACATCTCATTTCCCTGAAAAGAGAAAAATCAGTATGTGTCATAGCTGCTTTCATAGACTACATGCCAAGCAACACAATGCATGTTACAGAAATTAGTATAGAAAAATTAATCACATCTGCTTTTTATTTGGAACTGCACTCAGCGCTTGGAAAATTGCGTCCCAGAATTCAGCAAGAGAGCCAGGCATTCAGCATTGCTCTCCTCTTGTAAACAGCGAAATGGCAAAGCCTCGCTGCTTCAGGAACTGAGGCTCAAAGCCATGGTGCCTATTAGCAAAATGGTTGGATACAGAACTAGGGAGTACAGAGCTTTGCATCTTTCAGTTATTCAACTCATCTATACCACGGCACAGTGGAAGCCGTTTTCCCCTTTGAGCTGGTCAAACTTCTTTTGACCTAATTCCCTTCCTCCTAGATAAATATTATTGTAATAAAACCCACTAGTGCAAATGGCAAGCCTTGTTGGAAGCAAGTGCAAGGAAGTCACAGATAAATGAGTATGAACTTTAAATCAGGCAAAGCCAGGAGGAAGAAAGAGAGATGGGATGCAGGCAGCCATTGCAAAAGCTGTCCTACTCAGTGCCCACTCCTGTTCTGCCTTTGTGGAGCAGAAATTCAATACTGCCAGTCTGGAGTGTTCAAGCTAAATGCAAAATATGTGTGCATTTATAAGAATGTGAATTGTTGCAAACCTTCCCATTTTGTCATTTTTCAACCAGCAGAAATCCATGGCAAAATCTACATCAATGATGCTTTCATTCCTGTATCTCTACTTTTAACAGCTTTCTGTTGTAAAGAGAGTATCTTGATGATCCTAGAAAAAATGCAAAATAGTGCATGATGCAAAGTCTGTACAGTCAAACTAACACGAACTCCTGCTGACAAATATTTTCAATATTCCATTTGAATAGAGAATCTTGCACCCTTTAGAGATGATCCATTATATTCTCCATGGATTAAGATGATATACAGCATTTAGAGAGCTACATATGTGCCCTTCACAAGGTTTTGCCAAATATCCTGAGGCATTTGAGGCATTATAGTAAAGTTAACCCTGAGCCTGTTTCTGCTGGGTAATGGCCTCCACCTGCCAGACATCTAGGGAACAAATAACAATATGATACTTAGATGTGATTCCTTTAAGAAGGTTTCTCATTTTTGCAGAAGATATTTCACAATTCACACAGTAACATTTGTAATTCAATCCTGCTGACCAGCACAACTGAGCATCAGAATTATTATTTTTAAAAGCCACTGCACACTGTTTTTCAATTCAAATTATTAAAGTATTCATTTGCCATATTATCCATAAATTAACCTAGAGTCTTCTGACTTAACATTAATGCTCATGGTAATAAAATAATATTTAAATGAATTACTTTGATGTTCATGGACATAAGTGATCACTGGCTTCCAGTATAAAGGATATATTAAATAATATATTGGTTAATTAATTAATTAACCATTGGCCCTTATCATTGTGAAAGTACTTAGTTACATGCAAAGATTGCCCTTTTTTGTGTTTTTCTTAAAGAGAGAGACATAAGTACTGTTTTTGCTTTAAGAAGGGTGTCTAGGGTTGTGTGCTGCTTGGGATGATTTTTAGCATCAGAACAGACAGATGGGTTCAAACTGAGGGTCCATGTAGGTCAGTGCTCTATCTCCAGCCGTGGTGACAAAGGAACACCTAGGGAGCAGGGCATCATGTGTAACACCTTCTCCTTCAAGCCTTCAGCTATGTTTGGTTCTAAAGTTCTGAGTATTTTCTGAGCTGAAAAATTGGGTTTTGTCTGTTTAGCTCTTTCATGTACAAGTAGAATTTCCCTTTAAATGCACATTCTCATTTTTGCCTTTTGATGGAATTCAGTTCTTCGATTGGAAGAGATTAAATGGGCAATCCCTATCCACTATCTCCTTGCCACTCAGGATCCTGTAGGTCTTTTTCATATCACAAACACTGAGTGCTTCCATATTTAATCTACTCAGTGACTGCTTATGTCAGCCTTTTGATTACCTTTGTTACTTTTCTCTGAACCTTTTCCCATTTTAAAGTATTCTTTTTGTTATGAGATAACCAGAACTGCACAGGGAGTTCAAGGGTTGGACCAATCATGAATTCATATGAAATAAAGATCTTGCCTGATTTATTCTCTAATCTTTTTCTAATAATGTCTAAGTTTTGGGGTTTTTTGACTTCTATTGAGCAGAGAGATGATATTTTCCAGGAACTATCTATCATGTATCATTTTAAATTTATCTTCTTTGTTCTGTTTCACCTGCCATTTTATTGCCTTGACATGCTGTCTTGTAAAATCCTCCTGCCATCCTTCATAGTCTGTCCTCATCACCTTGAAGGCTTTTGGATCCTCAGCAAACTTTGTCGCTGGACTGCTCATGCACTTCTCAAACTCATTTATGCATGCATTAAATGGCACAGACTCTTGCACAACACCCCTGGTGACTTCTGACTATTGCAGGAACTGACCATTTACATCTAGCATCTGTTTGTTCTCTTTTTGTCAATTATTTATCTGCACAAGTCTTCCTTCTCTCTTAACTGCTTGAGTGCAGGTATATAGGTATACTTTCATTTCTTGTATGCTATGAAGAAATGCTTGATATCTCATTAAAGTGTTAGAAAATAAAAATGAAGAAGGAAGGAAGGAAGGAAGGAAGGAAGGAAGGAAGGAAGGAAGGAAGGAAGGAAGGAAGGAAGGAAGGAAGGAAGGAAGGAAGGAAGGAAGGAAGGAAGGAAGGAAGGAAGGAAGGAAGGAAGGAAATGGACAGCACTTGGGCAATCAGCTTTAAAGCCTTTGCAAAGAAAATCCTTCTGTAGTACTGTTTTCATTGTAGAAGTATCCCATATGTGGTAGTGCAGCCACATTAAAACAATGCCAAACAGCATATATACCAGCCCAGTTCCAAGGAATAAAAATCAGATGTATCTGAGAATAACACTGGAGTCCTAAGTAGCCTCTTCTTCGTCCTATTGAAACTGTCTTCAAATCGCCTCTCTTTTCAGGATTATGTTGGATAAGAGTAAGATGGAATTTCAAGGACTGGGTTGATGCGTGCAAAAGTGGCACAGTTATATAGAACAGAAAGAGCTTTTCGGCACTGTGAGTCTGTTACTACAAAACTATAGGCTGGCAAATTAGTTCTAGGAAAACAGCAAACTTCTACTCCACAGTCCTGAATGAATTAGGAAGTGTAATTTGAGCTCCTTGTGTGTCGTGAGGTCAAAGTCTACTCACTTGGGCTCTGTGCAGGTGATTTCATTATCAACCCCAGCACAGCAAATATTTGATGTTTAATGTACCAAATAATTTTCCAAGATTGTAGAGATAAGGGATCTAAATTTACATGTATCGTTATGAAGTTGCCACACAGATGTCTTTAAAGGGTTAACACTGTGGCTCAATAAGAAAGAATGCTTGGCAATAAGAGGAAGCCTGGATTAATGATAGAAAAGAATTCTTAGCATTTTATAGCAGTGGGTATTCGAGATGAGACATGGCTAATGATCAACTAAAAAGGTATTTGCAGCTGTGGTGATACCTCTCCCCATAATGCCAACATTAATCAAGCTTTTCCATGCAGCTTTGCAGTCTGTTCTATTTTTCATTGTCCTGAATATAAAAACAGAGCTTATGCCCTAATACACTGAGTCAGAGACCATACTTCTGTGTCACTGAAAATGATCAGACCATATCGATTTCTAAAAGTACTTTCTGTACTGTGAAACAAACCTATAGCAAATTCTTCAACAATGCCAGTTTCATTTTAAGGGCAAAAAAAAATTATTGTAACTGCAAACTGTAAGTACCCCTGGGATGTGAAGCTTTTATCGCCAAAAATTAACTGCTCATATATTTTATTTAAGTCTTGAATTACAACAAAACATCAGCTGTAATTACAGCATCTCTAAGTCGAGTTTTGGAGTCAGCCATCTTGTTGAAAGACTTTGGCAATGGGAAATGCCAGTGAAATTGTGTAAGTCAATGTCCTGGCTGTTCTGATGCTGCCTTGAGAGTCAGGAGAAAAGCTTCATTACAGGAAAAATGAAACATTCAACATACCAGTTATTTTCAGAATAGCTTCGATATTGTTAAATAATGAACTCCATTGAATCTCAACTTCTCAACAAATGCTGATATTCTAAATTCCTTAAGTAAACTGCACGTGATGCAGATTTTGAAATATGAACATGATCTTCCCTTATGTAAACAATCCTCTGCCTTTGTTGTCTGCTTCTATCACACTGGGTGCACATCCTTCTGGATTGCAGACCCAAGCCTATAAAGTCTTGCTATCAAATATCCACCCCAATCTGCAGATGCTTTATGCCTGTGCTTAACAACCATGACTCATCCCATTAAAGTCAACAAAGTTACAGTAGTAAAGTCAAGCATGTGTTTGTAGGAATAGGCCCAATTTCTCAGAAGTATGTAGGTAACTTAAGATGAAGAGAGATGACTAGTGGGGGAATTTCATACTGGTGTGACTAATCTCCTTAAGATCTCCTGAAATTGAGAGGGCCCTTAGAAAAGAGCTTCAGGACAACTAAATTAGGCTCCTGTTTTGAAACATCTTCTAGAGAAGCCTCCAGTACTCTCTGCTGTTTAAGAGGTGCTGAAGACTGTTCTGGACACCCACCTCATACATAAGTCAGCAGGACATAGAACTTGAGGTTGCCAGTCTCATCTTGCCAAGGGCCTTTCTGCAGCAACAACCAGTTCAGCAGCTCTGGGAATCGAGCTCTGTCTGCCGAGCTGCTCTCCATCATATTTGGAAAGTCGTGGCTGTCAGGTGAGGTCCCAGATGACTGGAGGAATGGCATTGGTGGACAAGGGGAAGGTGACCGATGTCATTTACCTGGACTTGAGCAAGGCCTTTGACATGGTCTCCCACCACATCCTTATCTCCAAACTGGAGGGATGTGGATTTGATGGGTGGACCACTCGATGGGTAAGAAACTGGTTAAAAGGCCACAGACAGAGGGTGGTCATCAATGGCTCTATGTCCAGGTGGAGGCCGGTAATAAGCGGCGTCCCCCAGCGTCTGTCCTGGGACCAGTGCTCTTTAACATCTGTATCAATGACATGGATGACGGAATCAAGTGCACCTTCAGCAAGTTTGCTGATGACACCAAGCTGAGTGGAAGAAAGGGATGCCATTCAGAGGAACCTCAACAGACTTCAAAGGTGGGCCTGGGTGAACCTAATGAGGTTCAACACAGCAAAGTGCAAGGTTTTGCACTTGGGCTGGAGGAATCCCAGGCATCTGTACAGATTGGAAGGAGAAGTCCTTGAGAACAGGGCTGTTCTTCTCAGCCCTGAAGAGAAGAACCTGGGGATCCTGATGAATGAAAAGCTTAACATGAGCCAGCAGTGTGCTGGCAGCTCGGAAAGCATCCTGGGCTCCATCAGAAGAGGGTGGCCAGCAGGGACAGGGAGGTGATTGTCCCCCTCTACTCTGCTCTTGTGAGGCTCCATCTGGAGTACTGCATCCAGGTCTGGAGCTCCCAGTACAAGAAAGAAAGGGAGCTGTTGGAGAGATTCCAGAGGAGGGCCACGAAGATGATCAGGGGACTGAAGCACCTCCCCTGTGAAGACAGGCTGAGGGAGCTGGGCTTGTTCAGCCTGGAGAAAAGAAGGCTGCAGGGTGACCTCATTACAGCCTTTCAGTACCTAAAGGAAGCCTACAAACAGAAAGGAAGTAAACTCTTTGAAAGGGTAGATAACTGCAGAAAAGGGGGAAATAAAGGTTTTAAGTTGAGGGAGGGAAGATTGAGGTTGGATGTCAGGGGGAAGTTCTTAACTATGAGAGTGGTGAGGTGCTGGAACAGGCTGCCCAGAGAGGTTATGGATGCCCCATCCCTAGAGGTGTTCAAGGCCAGGTTGGATGACGCCCTGGGCAACCTGGTCTAATATTAAATGGGGACGGTTGGTGGCCCTGCCTGTGGCAGGGGGGTTGGAGATTCACGATCCTTGAAGTCCCTTCCAACCATTCTGTAACTGTGATTCTGTGATTCTGCGATTCTGCTTGTGGCTTCATAGCACCGCTCATGGCCACCACAATCTGCTCCTGCCATAGCTTTGCACTCCAACAGCACCAAGTCCAGATAGTAATGACACATGGTATAGTCTATTTTTCAAGCTGAAGGACAAAGGTGAAAATAAATGAAAATACATTTGACCTTCAATGGTCTGAAGTCTCCTTTAACTAGACATTGTAGCTACAGTTCTTTTTTTTCTTAAATGTACTCTTAAATCTACAAGACTGGCTAAGTGACCCATCTTCATCTTTTATGGTTGATTTTTAAATACTTGAAATTACAGGAACTGAAAGCATGCACTTCTTCATATTTTAATAAACACGATGCATTTTGAGGATCCCTCAACAACCATGATTTTGCTGTGTTAAATAAAGTGGATTTTATAGAGGCTTAATCAGACCATGATGAAACATTATGCAAAACATTATGCAATGTAATGCGAAGTAATTAATGCAAACAGAAAAGTGGCAGCGATGTGAGAAAGCCAAGCAGGATGCATTTGTGTCACATGTCGCCTGCTGATTTTCTGAATTTCTGTCTTTCTTAGATAGTGGTTTCCCGCTCCGAGTCCACAGCTCCACACGTCAGCTTTCAGCTGGACTCCCACCCCGTCTCTCCCCAGGTTGTTGTTGAGCAGTCAGCAGCAGCAGATGGCTATACTCTGGTAGTGACTGGAAAAAAGGTGGGTGGTTCATAATCTCATCATTCCACACCCCATGTAAACCTGCACCCAGAGCAGCGATTTTTGGTAAGGGCAACTATTTACACTGTGGTTTTATATCCTGCATCCTCCCAACCTTACTATTCCCCTGGGAACACAGAAAGAGCAAGTTTCCTCCAAGACTGTTTTCCCTCCTTAGCAAACCAACAGACTAAGATTGGGAAATATTAAGTAATGTAAGAACTGTGATATAAACCAACAAAAGTCAGGAGATGCAAATCTCAGGATGAATGTCTGTCCTTAATTCAAGTGCTTGCAAAGAAAACTACACAATGGCCTAAGAAAAGAAGGCATGCAGAATTTCCCTGACTGTTGTTCATTTGTGTCATAACATTATAACTTTTTGAAGAGAGGTGTGTGTGCAGGTCTTAGGTGGGTGTGTTTAAAATTGGAGATGCTGCTCATGGTGAGGTTTGAGGAATATTTTCACAGGCAGATTACAAGGGGTTAACAAAACATGAAGAGTTGTCATAAATATGCTATTGTCATTAGTAGGATATGCATTGTAGAATGAGCTTAAAACATTGTTGCATTAGCAGATAATATTACAGATAATCCTAAACCCTAATCGTAAGCAATAATTTGACTCCTTGAGTTCTATAAGAATTTAAAGAAATGAATCAGCCATTACTAAAGATGGCTATTAATCATTTACTAGAAATGTATTAGATATTTATAAAAGTCATTTTCAAAGAGAATGTACCTAAGAAAGGTACTGAAGTATGAAGTATACTTATCTAACGATGCAAATATATGCTAATATTAATATTTTGAGCACAGATAACATATATTTAGAACTACCATTATCATACCTATTGTGATATTTTGAAATATAACATCATTTTCAATTTATGTTTTAGATATAGGGTAAGTTTTCTGATAATAAGTGTTAAATACTGTATTTGGGCCATTGTGTGACCAGTGTGTCACGGCTGCCAGTGTAGCCTCACCAGAGCCAAAACAGCTACCATGACTGGTTTTGCAAACATATGAACTAAGGCATACTGAGACACACTGCTTTTTCCAAGAATTGCTACAGAACTGGGAGGAGCACACTGCTGTTTCCATCAGCAAAAAAAAACGCTATCTTGCTGTAAACACCAGATGCTGGTAGTAACTGTATATAACATTAAGATGCCTTTAGGGTTTCTCCCAAGTGAATTTAAAATCATGTCAGTTAAATTACTTATAAGATCCTATAATTATCGAGCTAAAGAGAAGTCGAACCACAACTTGCACAGCTGAAATCTGAGTAGCACCACAACACAGCGCATAAATTGAGGCTCCTTGCCAGCAAGCATACACATTTGAAGGCTCTGTGTGCCATCTCTTTCCATCAACAGATAACCAAGGTGCCGCTGAACGGGCCGGGCTGCCACCACTTCCAGTCCTGCAGCCAGTGCCTGCTGGCACCTGCCTTCATGCGCTGCGGCTGGTGTGGCCAGCGGTGCCTGAGGGCTCCCGAATGCGGCGGAGGGACCTGGACCCAGGAGACCTGCTTGCCAAGAGTTTATGAGGTAAAACCGCCTGCTCCTGGTGTTTACATACCACAGGTAGTGCACAGGGGCCGCTGGCCAGCCCACAGGGTGAAGGGCAGCCTGCCCACCGTCCTTCAGAGCCCATCGTACCCAACAGTGCCCACGCCATGATCATTTGCAACACTGCTTTAATGCTGCCTCACAAGCCTGAAGGATTGGATGAGCCTTTAGGGTAGGTATATAGGAGGAGGTGCCCCCAGATGCTCAGTTGGTGAATATGAGAAGCAAAGGAGAGAAGTTTCCTTGCTCATTACAGCAGCTGGGTTCTCAGGAGAGGGGACAGCCGGAGGCTGCTCTCCATGGGCTATGAGGGGTGTTCAGGGACAAGGCAGATGAGCATAGCTCCACTGTTTGTCCCTGTTTCCAGTTAGCCATGGTCAGTGTGAGATTTGCATGGGGTGACTGAACGTTTAACAGAGCTATTTTTAGTGAGGTCTGGCACAACTGTGAAGGCTGAGGTTTTAGGAGCAGCGATGGACCAGTAAGCTGAGGGAGGAGCAAGCATAAAGCTCTCCAGTAGCACTTGCACCCATTTCCTTTTAACACATTTAAACTGTACTCTGCAGCTAAAAAGTACATTTTCCTCTGAGTATACAGCTTATAAATGGAGATGAAGTTTTGACACTTGAAACTCCCAGAGGGAAAGGGACCAAATGTTTTCTTCTTTCAACCAGACTGATAATTTCATGGACAACATTTTAAAGAGGCAAAACTACTGTAAAACTTTATATTTGCTGGTAATCTGGAAACACATTCATACAGATAGGATTTTTTCATATTTCAGATGCAAAATTTAAAGCTAAACCAGGAGAAAACTCAGTGATCAGACAGTGAGGCGTTCTAGGAATCAAACTCAAAATGTATGGAGAGCTGTGTGCATGTGAGCACACCTGTAAGTGAGTTTGTCTTGCCTTCTACCTTTGGATAAAGGAGATGTAAAAAATTCCTAACTCCAAAGGTGAATCATTCACTTTCATTTTATACAAGATCACAGCCATCTCAGAAAAGCTGTGGTAGATGATCAAATAGTCCTTTCTGGTCCTCACTTTTAAGAAACGATGAGTCACCAGTGCAAAGACATACACTGAGAATTAGTCCTGGCCTATTTTTATATACTTCCTCAGGACCAAACCATCTTTCTTAGCTTGTTTTGGCTTTCCTAGAGCTCAAGCACAAGTAGTAACCCTCAACATTTTTTCTCAGCAAAACTTTTCAGCATTAGCAGTGTATTTCCATGCATCCAAAAGGACTTCTAAGGCTTGGAATTGTTTTGTTTCTGAATTTCAAAGGTGCTGAGCTACAACAATCCTCTCTGATTTCAACCAACATGTGCTCAGCAACTTTAAGAAGCAAGTGTCCATGCACAGATACTTAGACCAAGAAGTATATCCCCAAAGCCACCTCTGGTGTCCCCCTGAAGCTGCTGGGAGGATTCATTTGGTGAGTGTGCCTTAGATGTGGGCAGCAGGCAGGGATGGTGCCAGCCACACGCTCCCCTTCCCCATGCACTGCTCTCAGCCTTACCCACTCAGCACAAGTCCAGCCTGCCCCTGTAATGGATATGGATCTGTGACACTGTTAGATCTTGAAGGCAATCTTGAATTACAGTGTGCTAACACTGGTGGAAGTCTTCTAGAAGGTCTGTTAGGAAAAAAAAAAAAACCCTGAGTACTCAAATCCCTTTGGATTGCTAGCTGTTAAGACAGATTTCATGCTCTGCTGGACCATGACATTTAACATTATTACTGAAAAAAATGTAAAACAGATTATTCATCATCTTCTGATCTGTATTTAAACCCATATGCATAAAATATGAGAAACAAGCTTGTTTTGTTCCTAACAAACAGAGGATGACCTGCTTTGCATAGTATTTGAAATTCAGTCCTACTTCTCGAATATTTTGCAGATTTAGTGAGGCAGATTGCTTAGGATATGTCACATGAGCGCTTTAACCTGAGGGGAGCACGGAGGGTCTGATGCAAAGAATGTTAGATGAGTCTTCAAATAAGTTTTCTCTCATTATTGGACAGAGCAATGTGCAGTGGAAAGAGAAAGAAAAAAAAAAAGGTTAAAAAAAAAAAAAAGAGATTTTCATCTCAGGAAAAATGGCAGAGAGGAAGCACGAGGTTCTCCCATTGGAGTCCTGCTGACATGTTAGCCCTCTGCCCTGCTCTAAGCATTTTTCTTTGGAGCCATTGGGCTCTGCCCCACAGCAGCACAGTCCACAGATGTCCCTCCACCAACCGCCCCACCTGCAACCAGAGCATGATTTGTCAGCCTGAGTGACAGCACTAGGGGAGCTCTTGGGGACTTGAAGGATTCTCATTTGGGATAACTCCATAATGAAACAAATTATAGGCATCTGCATGCAGAGTTCAGGTCACTCTAAGAGGTGAAGTGCGTGAAAGGAAAAATAAACTGGTCTCCCTTTGGATTCTTTGTTGTGGCTAAAAGCCTGGGATGGTGTGTTGTTGTTTTGAAAGTGAGTCATTTATTTAGCTTTTGTTGCAGAAGTATCAGGAATATCAGACCTTCTGCTGCTTGCTTAGATTGGAGGTTTTGCTGGAAACTTCAGATGTGGCCTCTGCATGTTCTTCACTCTTAATTAAAATGAATGGGCTGTTGAACCTTTAATAAATAGCTATTTTAGCTAATGGTGTATAAAGTACATGAGTGGATATTAGAAGAACTCAAGGAAAAGAAAAACAGAATCTTTTACATTTTGGAAAAAGCTTTCTGCCCTACAGCCCAAAGCCAGGGAGCGGCAGCGACATGCAGAACTGCAGCCTCATGGCAGGATGTGCTGCAGGCTCTCAATGGGTTTCCTGGCTACAGAGAATTGCCAGCAATTTTCAAGTCCTGAATTTCATAGCATTTTTTTGCACTTTGCTTATTTTCTGTTGCTACCTGCATAATGTAAGCACACACAAGATGCCTGAGTGCCTCAGTTCAAAGTCCGGTAGGTTCTCTGCTCATTCCTGTCCGCTCTCCCAAGAAAACATCTGGGAAACCACATTTGACTTTCATTGGCTTCATCATAAAGGCCATCTGAAATAAAGGAATGAGTGAAAACATTGTAGAGGAATTTTTGTAAAGGTTAAGTAAAAAAGTGTAAGTTTTGGTGTGTTTATTTGCTATCTACTTCAAAATCTCACCTCTTACAGAACGTAGTAAATACTTTCATTCTTCCTCAGTCAAGGCATATGGGCTGCTATCACATGTCCCTTTTGGCTAATATCTCTCAAAACCAGCTAAGTGCCTTAGGTTTCGATTTTGTATGGCTTTGTGAAGCTTGATTTTAATGCCTTTTATTGCTAACTTAATGGATTATGGGCAACAAGGCTTGTGAAGGGCTTGGAGAATACGCCCTACGAGGAGAGACTGAAGAATCTGAGGCTGTTTAGTCTGGGGAGAAGGAGCCTGAGGGGGGACATTATTGCTCTTCCAATATCTGAAAGGTGCTTACAGCGAGAGTGGGGTTGTTCTCTTCTCACTGGTGACAGGTGACAGGACGAGGGGAAATGGCCTCAAGTTGCACAAGGGTAAGTTTAGGTTGTATATCAGGAAACACTTCTTTACAGAAAGGGTTGCTAAGCACTGGAATAGGCTCCCCAGGGAGGTGGTTGAGTCACCATCCCTGGATGTGTTTAAAAGCCATTTGGATGTGGTGCTCAGGGACATGATTTAGTGGAGGGTTGTTAGAGTTAGGGTAGTAAGGTTAGGTTGTGGTTGGACTGATGATCTTTAAAGTCTTTTCCAACCTGAGGAATTCTATGATTCTACGATTAATTTCAGATTCTTCAAATGCCAGAAGTCTGTGCGTTACTGTGCAAAACAACTTGTACCCCCACAGAGCAATTTCAGTTCTTGGTGGGGTTTTTGTTACTCCTAAAAATAGTCTGCTGAGATACTGAGTGGAAAACTATGATCTGAAGTCAATCCAGGTTTTGAAGGAAATTTTTTTTAAAAAGGAAGGGAAACTGAAACTTGGGAATGGCACAGGCTCCACAGGGTGCAGTACTGCTCCCCACATTAAACTGCAGCACTGGGCAATGGAAGGCTGTGAGAGCATATCTGCTGTTTATGGGATTTGTGCAGAAGCACTGTTCCTGCACGGGTTCCCTCTTCTGTGCTTGCTGAGAGCTGATCCAAAGCTCATTAAAGCAGGAAAGATTCCTCCTGACTTCAGTGCATTTTTGATCAGACTCTTTGTCTGCTTTCTAATGGTGGCAATAAATTTCCCCGTATAGAATATAGGGTATAATTCTTTTGAAGTATTCTTCAGCTTCCTTTCTATCTACAGTAGTTCATTTATGATAGTCCTGAAGAAAGTTGAAAAGAAATGTGTGTCTTACTGGATTTCCAGATGAAATAATAGCCAAGTATCTCTCAAACACTTGCCTTTCAGCTTGAAAATGAAGTCAAGTCCTTTGAAAGGCACAGCTGTATTGCATTTTAGGGGCAAAACTACTCTTACTAAAGCATTAAGTTTAAGACATTCAGGCAGTACAACCACAAATATAAATTCAATCCTCCATGCTCTGTTTTTTGCCCAGCAGCACTAGCAGTTTTGCCCAATTTTGCAGTATTGTTAAAAGTCCCCATAAACCCTAAACCAATATCTCTTTTATATTTGTTGCTGGCAGTACTGACCAGCACTTTTACTGAGTTCTGCAAGACTTCTATAGTGTTTCTACCTTTTTCCCACCATTGTTATATTTTACAGGACAATTTACAATATACAGAAGGGGAAAAAAAAAAAAAAAAGCATTTCCTTTGTAGATTGTCTCTGTGTTTCTGAGAGGTAGTTTATTTTTAACTCGGAATTAGAGGTGACCAAATGTAAAAGACTGAAGGAAAGAATAGCAGAAGTCACGTTAACTTTATCACAGCCAATCCAATTTCGGATTTAGGTGTCTTTGAAGCTACTTCACTATGAACCTGACTTTCATCAAGCTGACAGAAAATGGTCATTTGGGGGCTCTTTTGTGTTCAGCATTCAGCTTCTAACAAAATAAGTACATTGTATGTTTAACATGCCAGAAATAAGATGTGAAAGACAAGAACGACAGGACTTAAAAGACTATTACAATGCACAGCTTGTTCAGTGCCCCTAAACACCATCCTTCAAAGCTTTCTAGTATAGGTTTTGTTATTTATTGCTACTGTCAGAGAAAGCTCATAATGTGACGAATGAAAGGTGAAGAGCAATTAAGATGAATGGTAGGACATAAACCGCCAGAAGAAATGCTTTCCTAAAATTATTCCTTTGCACATTCTTTGACTCCGTTTGAAGTTCAAGAAAACCTGATGCAAGTGACAAAATATTTTTTAACAGATTCTCCCAAGCAGTGCTCCTTTAGAAGGCGGGACAAAACTGACACTGTGTGGATGGGACTTCGGATTCAGCAAAAATAATAGGTTTGAATTAAGAAATACAGTCATCCATATCGGAGGACAAATCTGTGTTCTGGAAGCAAAATCTAGCAACAAAAACAAGTAAGAAACCTAAAGTACAAAATTTCCTTTATAAAGATGTTCTTTATGTGGAATGGATTTACTAATGGTACAAACATTCGGTTTATAAATATTCTGCTTTCATTCAGATTTTCAAACAGAAGATTTTGGTATTAAGCAATCCCCCATTTCGACAAGTTCCCCAGGAAAACTGCTCCACAGAGCCCATAAAGCTGGTTAATGCCGATAGCTCTTGCAACAGCTTTTTTAGTTTGACTACAAAATGCTGTTCTACACCCATGGGAGCTGGCACTAAATGAAACTGTTTAAGGGTTTGAAAATATGGCAGGCTCCTTTAGCCAGGGTCCTGCAGGGCTCAGATATGTCATCTCCATCTTCCTCATCTTTGAGGCTGCTGGAGAGGAATGTGAGAAGAGGAAGGGATTTGGTCATCAAGCTGCTCATGGCCCTTTGCAGGCACTCTTCTTCAAAAATACATATTTGAGACAGTGGGATAATGGCTTAAATTCAAGACAGAGGATATTCTGGTTGTTATCGTGAAGAAATAATAAGTTCAATGAATATCCTCTCTCAGATCAGAGTGTATGATTACTAACACAGCAATGTGCAGAGCATGACACGGCTTCCCTACCCGCATTTGTAGTAGCAGAGGTCACCCTCCAGCAGTCTTGAGCTTGTGCCTTTCTGCTGCTCTGAGCAGTCTTAATGCAAGCTAAATGATTTAAAGAGAATGGCTCCTATATGAGACTCGGAGAATGTAATGTAGTTAATGGACACATCATGCCACAAAAGTTCAAGTTTAATTTTTGGCAGTATTTAAATTTAAACAATAAATATACATAGGATGTAGTTTTCCTAATGCTGTTGTCTGCCAAAATTTGACACAAGGGAAAATTCCAAAAACCAAATTAACCGATTGATTGGAAGGCATTTGTTTTCTCCAGCTTGCTTTTTTTTCAGAAATATATTTGATTTATTAAAATTATTTTCTCTGTCTATGTATAAACACCATGGCATTTGTAATTAGTATTGAAGAAGACCACAGTACTTCCTACTGTTTTTTTTTCTGAAATATACCTGACACGCACAGATTGATGACTAGTTCTGTATGGGTTCAGCATTGTTATGAAGTAGTCGTGGCTTTATTTTAATACGAAATGATCAACCTAGGAAAATAAATGTAATGCAGTTTTTTTTCTTTGCTTTCCAAAGGCTGGAATGCACAGCTCCTGCTGCAAAAAATGCAAGTTTTAATATATCCAGTAGTGTTTCTGTTGGACATGGAAAAACACTATTCAATACATTTTCATATGTGGTAAGCACTATGATTAGAATTTTAATGTCTAATTAGTTTCAGTGTGAACTGAAAGAAGACTTTTCATGAGTCCAATTCAGTATGATAATTCTATGTTATTGTTTATTATTACTTCATAGAAGTGCTAATAAATGTGTTGAGATTATTCTTTTTGAAAATACAGAAACATAACTGAACAGTCCTCTTTTCTTATTTTTACCCCCCTCAGAATCCCATAATAACAAGTATCTCTCCTACCTATGGCCCCAAATCTGGAGGAACATTGCTAACAATAGCTGGCAAATACCTAAACAGTGGAAAATCCAGAAGGATTTTTGTTGGTGAGAAACCATGCAGCTTGAAAAGGTAATGTATAAAAAAAAAATAATAATAATAATGTAAAACAATGCTTTAATATTGGTTAAAATATCATGGAGTTAAAAATAAATTAAAAAAAAACCACACTGCTCTCTATCTCACATATCAGGGAACAGAGACTGCAGTAAGCATTCATTTCTGGCTTAGGTCCTGAGTGTCTAGAAGCTTCCTAGAAAGGACTGCAGTTCACTAGAAGTCTCATTGCGTGATGCATCACGGCATCATTTCAGCACTCTTCCTGATATGTATAAAATAGTTCTAAGGATTAAGCCAGAATTTCTTCATGGCTCTTTACTGGATCCAGTAGGAACTCAGCCAAAAACATTTGACATGTGAAAATGCTTTGAATCTTATCTGAATGTCAGTGTTATTAAAATAATAAGTACAGATTCTCTGTAGTAGGCAATCAAACATTCCGAATTCAGTAGCCATTTGGCAACAGCGTAAACCTTGTTTGGTCCTCTTTCGGGTAGAGCAGGCTGGCTCCCATTGGTGTGAACAGAATTGTCACCTCCACTACCAAGGGCAGAATCAGGCCAACTGTGTTTCAGGAACAAGGTGTTCTGCAATTTGTATACATTTTAGGTCTCTCCTAAAGATTTTGGAAAGTTATAGTGATGAAAAGTCATACTTGCAGAGGATGCAAAGAAGGAATAGTTTATTAGTTGATGTCAGACTTGAAGTCAGGAGAGCTGAATTTTATTCTTTGCTGGTAAATGATTTATGTTATGTTCTTGATCAGAACTGACTAAATCAACAAAGGGATTTAGGTGTTCAAACTCAATATTTAATCACTACTAAGATCTTCAGCTGCTACTTAATACTTCAGGGTAGGCTTTATTGATATCATCTCATCTGATCAGCTATTGGACAAATACATGGAACATTTAGGAATAATTCATTTAATCCATTTGAGATGCCTATTGTGGGGGTGAGATGACTGCCCCCTCAGAGGCAGATCTAGGCTTCAGGCTTATCAAGTAGACTCTCCCTGCACTCCTCTTCTTACAAGCAAAGTTGTATAGATTCATATACGAAGGTCTTAGCCAGTTTTTCAGGTTAGATATTTCTCAACCCAAAGTGTGATGTTCCCTCTTGGGAGTAATGCCCAGTTCTGAGTATAGCTGGATCAAGGGTGAATTTTATTTTATTTTTTTCTTTCCTTTAAAAGATGGTAAACATTTCTAGACATTTATGAATGAATCACTAACACCTCAGTGCACACTGCAAACACTACCTTCCTGGAAAGCTCTAGAACTAGTAGAAAATGCCTGTTTGTCTGATTTGGAAACATCTTTTGAGTATGGTCTCACCTAGAGGGCAATTGAATGTGGTTTGGCCCAAATCATTGAAACCACCTGCTAGAATATTGTTTTGCTTTTCCAATCAATTTTTACGCTTGCCTCTGTTGTGCCCTTGTGGTCACAATTTACGTGCTTCAACCTTCAGGATCCTTCACCTCACCCAATGATCTCAGCACAGGAAGACCTCCAGGGCCAAGCATGAGAGAAAGAGGGAAAGGTGAATATCTCCAAGACTGCTGCTGTGCCGGGTTTGGCCAGCTCTTTATGAATTTTCGCCTACTCCTCCTTTCTCCTTGCCCTCTCCTGCCTATCCCTTGTTAGTACATGGAGCCAATAGATTCCCCCAGTGCAGAACATCTCTGAAAAGATGCTGCATATCCTGCCACTCTTTTTTTTTTTTTTTTTTTTTGAGTTTTTTAACACAGGCCGAGTCCTGTGCATTAGAAGGAGAAATATGTTGTTGCCTAGTCACGGCAGAAAAAGCCATTCTCCTTGAACTTGGTGTCATTTTCCAGGCTGGAAGCTGCCTTTGCACAGGGCAACATGTGCATTCACAGGGCTGTCACTGGCACTGAGGAAATGCTTTTCACCAGACAAGGTGCACGGCAGTCAAATTAAGGTGAATCTGGAGCCTAAGAAGCGTTGTTGCTTTTTCTACATTGTGCTGTGCTTATTTTCTGCAACATGAGCCTTCTTTGGTGATTATCAGTAACATTTCTTTTTCACACGTGGATCTTTAGGTGGGTTTGGGGCTTACTGAAGGGTAAGATTTTAAACAGACTATGTGTTTTATAACACTAACAAGCAAGCCTTTCTCTGTTTCCAGCACATCGGAAAGCACTGTGGAGTGCTACACTCCAGCACAAGGAATCCCACAGGAATACCGCGTGAGGGTGGGAATCGACGGAGCTATCAGAGATGCAAAAGGTTATTTCACCTACAGGGAAGACCCCGTTGTTTTAAAAATTCATCCAGCTAAATCTTTTCTTAGGTGAGTAAAAATTACTCATAGAAATAAGAGAAGAAATGAATGAAAGAAGCGTGGCTGTGCCGTGCAGCAATCTATCAAAAGAAATTGCATTTTTATCTCTATCTGCCATGCCAATTGCTTCTATTATGGTGCAGTTGCAGAGGGCAGATCATTTCCTTTCAGAGGTGAAGGAGAAGGGGGAAGGGCACCTCTGTTCTTTGTGTGATTTAACTCCTAACTGCTGCTGAGTGTACCTGTGATGTCCTGCTGAGATACCTACTGTACAGCTAAGTGAGTTTCCTATGCTGTGTCTGGACATTACACTGATTAGTGAGGAAACTCATTTAATGTGACAAGTCAGCGGTACTAAAGAGAGCAAATGGATTTTAAAACCATCTAAATCCACAGAATAATAAATATGAATATATACATATGGTAGTACGTGTGTATTTTTACGTGACATATTTATTGTATCAGTAGCTCTAATCCAAGCCATCTGCCTTTGCCAAAAAAATGTCAGCAGTAAAAAAGACACCTTTTTCAGCACCACTGAAAGCAGCAAGTAAGTTAGAAAACGTTAAATTTGCTCTCCTTTAAAATTCACACATTTGTTTTACATCCTGGCACACCACAATATTTAAAATTAATTTTCTTTTCTTGTATATGGTTAGTTGTTATAACAAGTGTAAAATTTGTTTCCCAGAAAAATAATCTTGCTGCTCAGAGCTATGTATTTGCATTCACCCTGTTTATCCCTAGTTCTGGCTTTATGTTGTCATTTAGTTTAAAATATAATTTGTAATTAAGGTTATCATAGCAGATGCATCATTATCCTACTTACATTTTTTTCTTCTTCTTCTTTTTTTCATTTTCCCTAGTGGTGGAAGTACAATTACAGCTCAGGGAATCAACTTGAATTCAGTGTGCTTTCCTCGGATGGTGATCACTGTACCTAAACTGGGAATGAACTTCTCTGTGGTGAGTCTGTCTTGAAGAAGGCAATCTGCTATCTTGCATTGTACATGTGATGAATGGCACAGAATTTTCAGTCAAAACACTGACTTTTGCCATAAAACTTCAGGGCTTTCACCAATGCTTTCTTCAAAGAGTTTTTCAGTGAAAAAAAATAGCTTTACATAGGCAAACTGGGAATTAGAGGAGGAGGAGAATAGTAATTTTCAAGAAAACTGTTGCAAAGAGATTAGGCTTTCACAGTGTCCAATAATAAGGTTTTTATATCACAATTTAGCAGTGCAGTTCAATGACTAAGCACAGAACAACAAAATACTTGTATGCCAGATTTACCAGACAAGTTGAAATGTGTTAAGTAGGGGATATATTTCAGTGGTGACTGTGAATATAAGAGGAAAATGAAAAAAATATCAAAGAAAGAGGAAAAGTATGTATAAAATCGAGAGTAGGCGTTGTTTTAAAAAACAGCTAATTGCCAAATTACCTGTTTGGTAAGTTAGGAAACATTTACCCCTAGTTGAGTAACTCATATTGAGAAAGGTTTGGGCATCTGCAGTTGAAAACCTCTTCATGAACATAAATTCAGAAGTTTCTTTTGTTACTTGAATTGATAATGTACAGTATCTTAACCTAAATATGATCACCAGGTATGGTCATGTGATCGACTTCAATTTTTATGAGGCAAGATGACATTTATGAGCTACTTGGACTGGAACTGTTTCCTGTAACCTTTTGCCTACACATTTGTCTTACATCTCTGACATTCTCTCATCTTCTGTGGTCTGTTTAGCCTAATTGAAGTTAAATTAACCTACACACATTATAACACGCTACACTACTGCTCAAATTCTTAGCTTGTTTCTAATGAACATCATATGCTACTTCCTGTACTGAATTCTAGTATGTTGGCAAATTTTCCATTTTTTATATTTCCAAGGTCATAATATTCTTCATGATCCTGATTTGCATAATGTTTTCAGTGTTAGAACCTGAATTTCAGCTGGATGTAATCATGGCTTGTAATTTAGTGGGTACAGATTTAAATCTGGAAATCAGTGCCCCTGCAATTTAACAGTGCTCAGTGTTATCAAAAATGTACTTCACATGAGTTGGGGAATAAAATATTTTGGTGAAATCAACCAAGCTCAGAATTTTTTTATTCTCAGCACTGTGGGCACAATTATTTCTAAGAGCAAAAGATTTGCTGAAATCAGTTCTTTAGATTTTGCTTTGTGTTGATATGAGCTTGCTTTCTTTTTCACTCTCTTGCTTTCTCTATTCCCCTGGGAGAATATGCAAAATTCCCCCTCTTCAGGGACAGATTTTGCATACCTTGCTTATCAGATTTCCAGTCAGTAAGCACAGACAATATTTGGAATTTGCTGGAGTTCACAATCTGATTTAGTGTGAGAATTTTGACAATACATGATGTAAAAATATATCATAACATCATGTTCTTCAAAATCCACGAAGAGAATGTGTCTGGAGACTTTCTCAGGATTCATTCAGCTTTAAAAAGATCTGAAGTAAGGAAGTAAATCCATGCTCCAGCAGTGATTGGCAACTCCAGGCAACCAATACTAGAGAAGCAAACAATCCTTTGAGCAGTGATTTCTTCCTGTGCTGCCTTCTAACCTGCTATTTTAAAAAAGGCACAGGCATGGACAGTCACAATTAATCTGCCATATTCTTTTTCTTTCATACCTTTCAGTGTGCATTATATATTTGTCAACAGACAAGAGGAGTTAAGTCTAAGCCTCCTTGTCCATGAGGGTATCTGTCCCCTACCACTGTCAATATCTTTATGTAGCTCTAGGAATATGAGCCAGTGTAAAAGCAGCTGTGCATGAAGTCACATCCCCCTGCATGGAGGGCTGGGCTATAACCTCCATCAGATTGTAATCAAGAGTGTATAATGCTTTGACACTGCCCAAGTAATATATTTTGTTCCATTGCAATTAAAGGCCTCTGGAACTCCATGGCTTCCCTCTGTGGCAGCTCAGCTCTGCCACCAATCTCTACCTCAAGTTTATTTCTCCAGGATGGATATTTGTTCTCAGGAGGAAGGGGAACACATAGAAGGAACAAAAAAAAAAAGGTTGCACCATGTAAGTGAGGAAACTGCTTGCAAAGGATGCCTATGGCTGCAACCTGTTTCATTCTGTGTGGGAGATTCTGGGCCCTATGCATGAGCAGTATACCAAAAAACAAACTTGCATCCACTCATTACAGAAATAAATAATGATGAAGAACTCTTTCCAGTAGTGATCCAGAGCAATGCAATGGACAGCTATCACGTTAACAAAGGAGAAAATCAGTTGTAGTCCTGAATAGAGCTAGCCCAGACAGACAGTGCAATGTAAACCAACATAATCAAGTTCTGCAGCTGAGGCAATGTATCTTTTCGCTTCCTTAGCTTGGGAGAGGAGAATGAACTGAGTCATTTTTTAATTGTCCTTTAAGCCCTTTTTCTTTTCAGTTTTCTCATCAGCCTCCAGGAAGCTGCTTTTGTCAGCATTCAGAAACTCTGGCTCTTGGGAAAACTGAAGGCAGCACTGAAACACATCCCAGAGCATCAAAGGAAAGTGCAGCTGGGAGGTACCACAAAGACCTCGCCTGGCCCGCTTCTTTGCAGCAGCAGCAAACATACTCAGACCACTGCCTGACAGATATTTGTCTAGGCTGTTATTAAAGCTCCTTGAAAAGGAAATTTCACAATCTCACCTAAAGAAGCTTTGGAGAGAGCTGCTCTACCTGCTTACCTAGTGGTTTGGAAGCAATTCTTTCTAACAATTAACTCGAATCCCAGCTGCTAATTAGTTTAACCCTCAGTGGACACAAGCAACAGATTACCAGCCCCTCCTGCTAATTTTACTTATTTGCACTGTGTTATGATTCAGCCTTTCTCTTTGTCATTTGAAAAAACCAAACCAAACTCTGACCTTACATGATAAATGTAAGAGCTTAGAGCTCTGTTCCCCCTTTCTTCCATCTCCCAGATGCTCTCTCATTTGCTTAAAACTGATGGTGCCTGACTTAAAAGAGCTCTCTCCTTTTCCTGTCATCTATCTGTCCCCAAGCCATTAATTCATTCTGCCAAGCTTAATTGGGGCCTGGAGCACCGATGTAGTCAGGGTGTGAGTGGAGGGTCACTTCAGCAAGCAGGAGGAGTTGTTGGGAGTGCTCAGCATCTCAAAACCTCAGGAGACAGAATCAGCTTGTTCTTCTTGGGGCATCTGCTTCTTTCCAGATGAGCAATAGAGCTGGTAATTTCTATGGAAAAGCAGCCTATAAGAATTGCAGTGTCATTGAAACTGAAAAGCTCTGGGAGCAGATGCCAGCCTCCTGTAGAAGAAACATGGAAGTTGCACACATTTGCAGTTCAGTATTTCTGAAAATTTATCTTCTGTAACATAAAAATAAGTTGCTTCAATTTCATAATTTTCTTTTCATATTTATTTAAATGTCATTGAAATTATTCAATACTATGTTCATATTAATTGTGTTTATATTACATTCCACTAACACTGTCAATATGTCTTGCCTTCTTCAAATTCAGTGGAAAAAATGTTCTAGCTATTGAACCGTATGTTTAAGTATTTGCAACATGTTTCTTTTTAATTGTGGTTTCAAGAGTTCTTTTGACCATTTGTTCTTATTAAGTGCAAAAAATATGAATTTGAGGAGTGCTGCATGAATTCCTCTTCCCGAGAGCTCTAGACAGTGCATAAGCATACACCAACCCTCTTACTTCTGCTCACACCTTCAGTTCCTCTGTGAGATGCACAAGGAGGATAGCAGCTCATTCCTTCCTTTCACTTTGCATTGTTTCTGTGCAAAAGCAGGGCATGGTGGGGGGTGGTGTTTGATCAGGAGCCTGTCTACAAAATAAGTACCTTGTGACTTCTGTAAGTCCTGCTAGATGATTCTCCTGCACTTGAAGGTCTTGAAGCCAATATTTTCTCTTTGAAAGGCTGTAATAGTAAGTTCTCAATAGTGAGTTGTCATCTGGGGATCCTTTGGAAGAAGAATTAAATTACATTTTAAAATCTTTATTCATAATACCCGACAAACTAGCTAGAATTCACCCACTAAAGTCTTTCATAGATTTATTTAATAATAATAGAAGAAATTCTCTGAGAACTGTGGATGATGAGTGTGGGATTACTGAAGTTATTCCTGATTTTATATCCAGAACCACTTGGGGTCAGATCTTCTAGCTATGTTCACTCTGTGGAACAATGCTGCCACAGAAGCTCAGCAAAGATCTTCCCTCACGAAGGGGAAACATGGCCTTTCTTTCCGTGCTGCATCTGCATCTCATATACATTTCTCACAGAGAAAGGAATTCAGTGGTGGATATCAGAAAAGATCCCATGCTGCAAACTCATCGGGTCCCTGGTATTGTTATCACATACATTAATCATCCTGAGCCCAAGGACTCCCAGTCAGTATCAGTCATATTGTGTGAAGAGCTGGCTCTCAGATGCAGGAGCAAGAGGGTTTACTCCACTTTCTGGCCCAGTAATTTGATGAACTGAAAATATCATCTCCAGTGTTTACATCTAAGAGACAACTGGAATTAAAATGTTGCCCAACCATTAGAACCAACTGAAATGACAGCAAAAGCTCATGAGCTGCCTGAAAATCTTCAAGATACTCTGCTTGAGTGTCACTGCTGCGTTTCTCACCTACACATAAAAGCCTTCTGAATGGGCTTTCCTCAAGTTCGACCTGAATTCTCATTTCTCTTTTCTAAGAAATCATTCTTGGCAGAGACAGGTGGAGAGCCTCTTGGTCTGTCTTTAACCTCATTCATCTTTCATTTCTCACTGGAACTCCAAAAGTTTAGACTTCTTATGAAAGGACAAATTGGTGTTTTTCTCCCTTCTGACTGCTACAGATCCTGTAATACACATCCGACTGCCCCTCTCTTATCTGGGTCGACTGCTAAGAGACCTTTGAAGCTCCAAGGTTCTCCCTCATGCTTTTCCCGTAGTTGTGTCAGATGAAAAAAAATTGAATTGGGCACTGAAGTTCAGATTCTGTAGGTCAGGTTTGAATTAATTGCCTCAAGGGTCATATTTTACGAATGAAGCAAGAATACATACCTTTAAGTGATGAGTCATATGCATTGTGCAATGGATTATTATTCCCTTTGGGCATAGTATTTATTTATGCTTGTGAAATGCTTCATAATTTTTACATCTTTTCTTCCTTACTGTCTTCAGATGTAGATTATAGTCATAGGAAGAACACAGGTTTGGCTTTTAAAGTGAATGTACTCTAAAGCCTAATTAAATAAAAGTTAAAGGTGCTGGGTGATAGGCAGTATCTTAATTGAGTAGGCAATAGATTGAATTTGTTTTTTTCTTATAGATCCTCAATCCAATATTTCTTGAAAACTAAACCATCATATTCTTCAATTGCTAAAACCAATTTCAAGGTAAAAATGTCATGTCAAATCATGTACCAATAAGGGCATTGCAAATAAGATTTTTCTTGACCTTACCAATCAGTCACATTGCATCCCCTCCAAAGAGTATTATTAGATTTTTATCATTCTCTGAAAGCATCCTCTTCAGAGACCAGCCTGATAAAGTAAAGTATCTGATTCTAATAGATAGCCACAAACAAAGTTATGAATACCACTGCTATTCATTTAACAGACATCACTGGTCTACAGTAGATAAAAAGTCTAATGAATTTACATTAATCAAATAAATATAATGATTACCTAGGACATAATTGGTTTTATAATTGTATATATATTTCAGTAATCTCTTTCTAGAATTGACACAATATGATACATAACTTTACGAATATTCATATATCATGGAAAATCTGACTCAGTCATGCATTATATTAACGATGCATCCGATTAATACAATCCTGATTCAAATGAATTTCTACATCCATGTGACATAATAAAGCATGAGCTGTGATAAATGGTCTGCAGCAAGGCATTCAAAAGAGAAAGAACAAAAATTCTCTGATCCCGTAAGAAAATGAAGGGAAATTCTGCCTTGACTCGTGTCCTGCAGATCGCCTTTTTGTTATGGGACAACTATTCCTGAATTAGGAATCCGTATGAGCTGTTAGTTGCATGGGTGCAAGTTCCCCTGGCTTTAATGAGAGCTACTCTGAGTTATTTAACTGAGCGTAAAACTCACAGCTCACAGATACATAGGTCTTGTGATAGAGCTCCAAATGTCTAATGCTCAGTTTCAGAACCTTAAACGTGTTTTTCTGGGCAGACTTAAGATTTCATAATATTATGCAAAGAAAGAGAATTGCTATGGTGATAAAAAAAAAAAAAGCACTGATTTGCAGTTATCTAATTTAATCTTACTTTTCAAGTTAATATGAGTACATAATTGATATAGCTTGAAATGTTATGTCACTGATTGGAAACAAAGCAAAATTACATTGCATTAATTTAGCATATTAGAGAAAAATGTAAACCAATTTCACAGCTTCTTCAGACAGCATTTTATAATGAGAACCAATTTGATTTGCAAGACAAAACAGAAAATATATGTATATATTGGCCCTTCCTCGATGCACAAAGGTATTCAACAGCACTGTTGGTTTTACAGGAAAATATCATGTAGATCAAATGTAAGGTTTATGATGACTAGTATATAAGTCCCATTTTTACGGGGCCACATGTCAGCCACTCTATTTAAAGCAAAGAGCAACGTAACGTCTGCTTTCAGAGCAGGGAACTACTTATACAAGGCTTACACAAAAGTTCTGTGGAGCTGAAGCAACTGTGCCAGAAGTCCTTCAACCGTATCCACTGCAGGAGGCATGAAGGGGAGGCACAGCGAAGGGAGAACACAGCACAATCATAAAAGAGCCTCTTTGCAATGTGTGTGATGCTGCCCAGCACCCACCACACTTCCCATCGATGCTTGTAGATGCGCTGTTGACAATATAATCCAATTAGTTATCTAGAACACCCTGAAGAGAGAGAAGTTGATCCTTAGAGAGTGCTGCTCATCTATTTAAAGTTATTGTATCTAGTCATATCTATTACTATTATATTATTATTGTAAAGTTATATCTATTAAAGTCTAAAACAGATCAGATGAACGCCTCCTCTTCTGACTATCAAGGGAATTCAGAGAACTAACTGCATTCTGGGTGTCTGGATGCAGGCTGGATGAAACTCACCTGCAAGAATTCACATCTTGTCTGTCTCAAGAAACCTGTGTCAAGGTGCTGCTGGATGGTTGGAAGCACCCTGGCCACACATCTTACTCTGATTCACAGCTCCAAAGCACAGTATATTCCCTAGGAGGTCTTCTGAAGCAAGAGTTTCATCTTTCCTCTGAGAAGCATTGCTTGGTCCAGAGCACACCATTAGTGGGAATAAGTGCAAGTGAAGGGAAAGTGGTGCTTCACATGTGACGTCAGGCAGCTTTCACACTGCACTGAGAGGCAAACCTTCATCCCCACTCATCCAGGGATGTACAGCACGAAGCAGAACCTTCTGTCAGCACATCCCAGAGGAACTTACTTGTGTTATACCTAAGCACCAAATGCCACGATTCTGGGGTCCTACACCTGCTGTTGTAGAAAGAAGATACATTTTGCTGAAGTTTCATAGGCCAATTCCCAGCTACACCGTGAATAAACATAGCGTACTTTTATTTCTACTGTTTTTGTCAGATGCATTTGCCTTATTTTTAATTTCTCTTCTGATCTCTTGCTATTGCTTTGGTAGTATAAAAGGCAGAGAAATCCATGTTGTGTTTGCTCTGACACAGGCTGGATATTGGAGTTATGGCCGCTTTGTGTCCCCATACAGCCCAGTGAAAGGGTAGCCTGCTGATGGTCTTTGGCATTGGAAATAATTTTCCACTAATTATCTTCAAAATATTTACTTTAAAAGTGCTGTGAACAATCAGGCCAGGAAGCTTGTTTACTTGAACATTTCCTCAACGAGAGTGCAAACACCACTGAGTTTTTACACCCTTCTCCCCACTTAAACAAACGCTGAGTAGCCTTGATCAGGATTTTGCTTTGGTTAAAGAAGAACAAGACTTCTGGTGTTTATTTTTTCAATATATGTGTATTGTTAAACAACTGCTATGTTTATCAGTTACTTCCTATGCACGTACTTACTCCAATTCTTCCTTTCTTTCCTATAGGCATGTAACCACCGTTCTAGTTCAGAGATAATCTGCTGTACAACTCCTTCCCTAAAAGCCTTCAATCTTCAACCACCCTTTGTAACCAAAGTATTCTTTATTTTTGATGGTGTCAGCTCTCTGTACTTTGATTTTGATTATGTAAATAATCCTGTATTTAAACATTTTGAAAAGCCAGTGTTCATCTCAAGGAGCAACCCAAACGTTCTGGAAATTAAGGTAAGAAATGCTGAAATAAGTTTTTAAGTTATTCATTTTTCAATGGAACTACTCATACCTGCACTGAAAGTTGTGAAGTGCACATCAGCGCTGTACTGTGGAACAGACCTGTTGATAAATTAGAGGAAGTCCCAAGGAAACAAAGGCAGAGAGGAATGGAGCGCAGTGTTTTTGGTAGTGCTTTCTCCCAAACCTCACATTGTCACAACTTAAAAGATAAAGAGGTGAAACCAAAGGCGTTCCGGGGCAGTTGCTGACATCAGGTGCAGAGGGAGAGGGGCTTTCCCCAAGCTCTGAGCTGTGAGTGAGACAAGTGTAACAGAATCTGACTGCTACAGGCTGTGTCACCAGTCTAGGATTAGACATGGCCAGCAGCCCAGAACTTGAAGTGTGTGGTCTGTGTGTGTCCCAGCTCTTACTGTCATACGGTTTTGTGTTCTTCCTCATGGATGATGTGGAGTCACCTTTAAGAAGTGTCCCAGCAGTTTTGGCTTTCTGAAGCCGAGGGAAATTCTGGTCTGTGCACAGTCACTGAAGATCGGCCACCAATGTAGCCTAAATATTTATGGATCCATGAAAAATGCAAAGTTAATACTGACTGCTAGCTAAAAGAGCTCTGAAAATAACCTAGTGGGCACTCAGGACCATCTCAGGAATTTGGGGCCCTCAGAGGCACAGTCTTCTTTGTACAAGAGTACTGCAGAGAATGTTAAATTAATTTGGTAATCTGATTTCCTGAAATTTAGTACTTTTCTGATTTAGAGTGTCAAAAAGAAACAGGATAAAAATACAGGGAATTCTAACTTACAGTGAATGAGTATGAAAATTTATTGTGTACATTTCATTTCCATAGAATATTTATAATTTATATGGCACAATGAAACTTGTAGAGAAAAGAATCTCCCTCAGTGGTGTCCCTGCTCCATCGCTCTTTGAGCCAAAACTCTTTTTCCCTGTACAGCCATGAAATCTAGGAGCCCTGAGGTTTTTGACTTCAAGATGGTCCAATGAGCCAACTTCTAACTGCAGAAAAGCAGAAGGGCTTACTTCAGGGACTGTCACGCAGGGTCCCAGTCAAACTCTCTGATGTGACGTGACACCAAAGTGTGGTGGGCAGATTCCAAAGAATAATCAATCTAGAGTTTTTTGTTATTTTGTTTTTTCTACTTGGAAATCCTGGTCAACCAATCACTCCTTCCTCACTGCAGAGTAACTGCCTTTTCATAGAGACATACTAAAAAGAGTGCTGGTGTGCAGATTAGCAGAGAGCTGGGAATACATAGCTTCTGTATGGCTCAGTGCCTCTGTGCAGTGACAGCAGCAAGTTCCAGTTGTTTCCAGGTCACACATATCAACCAATTGGGAAGAAAGAAGACTAATTTAAGAAGAAACATTGAATAAATTAGATTGGAAGGAACCTCTGGAGGTCTTCCTAGTCTAACTCCCTTGATCAAAAAGCAGTGCTAAGTTTAAAATTAGGTCAGGTTGCTTATGGCTTTGTCCAGATGAGGTTCAAAATTCTTCAAGGATGGAGATTTTACAGTTTAGAAAAAAAAATAATCCAGTTCCCCTAACCTCACTTTGTGCATCCTGTGCTGAATTCAGCCCCTTTTCTATATCAGCAGCCCTCTGTACTTTCCTCAGTTTGTCATTATTTCTCTTCTACTGTGTGGCCCAACATTCAATACAATTATTCAGGTGTGGCCTTGCAAGTGCAGAGCAAGGATAACAATCACTTCCTTCCATCTCAAGTATATGCTGCTACTAAAGTATGTGATGAGCTGTTCTTTTGTCCAGGTTGTTGATGAATATTTTAAATGCTATTGGTCTCAGCATCAGCCACTGAAAAACACCACTTGTTAGATTTGCAATCTTTAAGTTGATGGTACATTCATTTTCTTTACCCAGTCTATACTCCACTCATCCAGCCTGTATCAAGTGAATTTGTTTTCAATACAAGGAGAGATTGTGTTGCAAACCTTGCCGAAAGCAAGGTAAACATTTTCAAATGCTCTCATTTCATCTGCAGAACCAGTTATTTACTCACAGGGGGCAATCAGGCCACTTATGCAAAATCTGCTCCTGGGAAGTCTGTTCTGGCTATTCCCAACTGCCTTCCTGTCCTTCATCTACCTGGAAAAGCTTCCCGGTTAACTTATTTCATAATCATTCCAGGAACTTAGGTTAAAAATCAGGTGTTTTGTTGTTGTTTTTTTTTTTAACTCTCTTCTTTTGCTCTTGGATCTTTTACTTTCCCTTAAGGAAAACTCCCTGGTGCTATTTATTGACAGGAAGAATCCACTGAGATGAGGGAGGCTGGCTGAGAACTGTTCCACTGACAACTGCCCAAACTAACAATTTTGTAGTACTGATGTCACCCTTAGTCAAGGCACACAAGGCAAATGTCTACCTAAACCTAATGCCCTGATTATTTCTTGGCAACCAACTGAAGAATGACATTGGTGAAAGTTGGTCTCCGCAACAAAGCACGAACAAGCCCCAATTTAGCATCCTCTAAATAGAATTAGTTATAGTGGGATGCTTCTATCAAAACAGTGAGGCAGCTTTCAGAAGTTATATTAAGGAGCCAAAAGATCATTACAAGCCATATTGCCAGCATTTTTCCCTCATCCCATACCCACATACAAAAATACACACATACAAGTTTACATGCCTCATGGTCATATTTTGTGCGGTAATTAAGCAAGCTCAGCATGAAATTAAATGGCAGCTTGCTTCAGTGAACAGGCTGTTCTACCAAACCAAAGTTCTTTTATCTATTTCTTAATTAGTTTCAGAGAGAAGGAGGGATCTTTTATCACAAGTTTTTCAATCAGACTAATCTACTGTGACATATTAACTTCCATCAAATGATTGTGGGTCCTGATTAAAAGGTACTATTTGGTTTTCCCTGATGACCAAAAAACATTTTTTTAAGAAAATGTTATGTGCAAGAAAACATTATGTCTAGTGTCTAAAATACAGTCAGGGCACTATGCACCATAAATGCCAGCCTTCCTTGTGTTCAGTGCCAGCCCTTTTGTCTTCCACACTACCACATCTCTTAAGGACCCACATCATCACTGTCTTCTTCTGCCAAGTATGTGACTCTTTGAAGTCTCTCAGTGCCCGCCATGCCCCGGTCAGAGCGGTCACAGCAGAGCGGCTTGAAGCACTTCACTGCTTCAACACCACAGAGACGTTACTTTAGAAGAGCTCCCATCTCCTGCCAAAATAGGAAGCTCACAGAGTAGGAAAAACTTGCTGTCAGGGAAGAGTGAAGAACAGAATCAGCTAAAGACTCTGCTCATGGCCTCCCGTAAGAGCTGCTGATCTGGACCAGGAAGGACCTGATAGCTTTTCAGAGCACTGACTCCTGCACTCAGTTCACTTTGTGCAATTGGGAACTTCTGACCAAAGTCATGTCAAGAAAGCCGCCTGTCTGTAGATACTGCAAGCAGTAACACACTGCAAAGACAGGGTAACCCCTATATCAGTATCATTCAGCGCCCCACATTTGCCAAGGAGAAAGGTGCCCTAATTCTGCCGGGGACATCGCTTTGGTGCTCTTGAGAATGTTCTTCAACAGCCTCTTGGTGCAGGAATGACTTCTGAAGTACTGCAGCAGACCAAGGTTTTGGGACTGTGTGCCAGGTCAGATCTGAGGGCTGCAGCAGCAATTGCACAGCTTGCCTCTGCCCAAGCCTGGAGCAGTGGTGCAAGCAGGACAGACAGTGGTGAAGAAGGGGCCTTGCTTTACTCCTGTGTCAGTTCTTTTGTTTTGCATCATCTGGCCATAGCCTGAGCTGCACACAACCTGCAGAGGCCTGGCCTGGTCAGGAGTTGTGCTGATGCGCCAAGCCAGTGCCAGGTCTCTGCATGCTTCCATAAGAGGCCTACATGACCAGCACGTATTTATAAATTTTTCACCAGGGAAATAAGCAGTACAAATGTCATGTTTCACATCACATTTGAGATCTTGGATGTTCTCTGCCACACCTGTCTTCACTGTAACTGACTAAGGACCGCACTGGGAAATATCAGTATGATTATTTCCTTTGGCTAAGCATCAGTTTGGGTGGAGGAAATTTCCTAAGGTCTGGTGCAGAAGGAAAACAGAGGCCACTCATCCACATTCTCCATGACAATACATTTGTCCTGAACACAGAAGACCCAAGTTCAGGTCTTTTAAGGTAATAATTTAAAGGATAGATTTGAACTTGAATGGTTCACAATCTGCAGTAAGTTTCCAGACTAATGAGCACTAAAGCACCAGTCAGTGCCTGGCCCACTGAATATTCAACACCAAACAGAATGGCTCCAAGTAGATAGAAAAAAAAAATAGCAAAATGGACTTTTTTTGCCAGCAATTAAAAAAGCACTCACCTGGGGTATGGCTTTGCCAGTCAAAATAGGTCATTAAAGTGGCTATCCTTTATTTTTATTACAATTTCCCCAGGGGTCAGCCTCTTTCTGCAACAGACCTAAAAAAAGCATTTTCCAAGGTAACATTTATTTTGCTCTTCGGAGTGGGATTCTTATTTTCTTTTCAGTAGACGAGGCCTCACAGCAGTGTCAGGCATGACTCTTTCCTCCTGTCTCGTGAAAAAACTCCCAGCCCAGCCCACATCAATAGACTGCAGTACTGTTACTCCCCGTCTACCCTTCTCCCCTTTTACTCCCTCATAATATGCCGGTTCTTTCATCTTATCTTAAGCTGGACTGTAAATGGGTCAGGGCAGCACTGTAGCTTCCTAAATACCAATGTAGTCCTAAGCACAAAAGATCCTGACCTTGGTCTTCGGACACCACTATCACAATACCAGAAGGAATAATATTTCATCCAGGTCTGAGATGTGAAGGCAGCTTTTCTGTGTAGGGAGTGCACTTTTCATGCTGTCATCTTTAACAGAGTTTGTTCTTCTTTGGTCTGAGGAATGTCATTTTAACAGATTTGTGCATTTTTTATTATTAAAATTCAGTCACTCCTTTTTGAGGGCTTCACTCCCTCAGCCATAATCACTTGCAAAACAAAATATTTGAGATGCCTTTAGTTTGTGGATAATATAATGTTCATTTTGTACAAACAACAGGATCACATAATGCTTTCTTTCTTGTGAAAATTATGCAAAAATCTAAACAGGACCAGCAGAAATTATTCCTCAGACATTTGGATTTTAAGAAGTCCTTATGGGCTGTGTGAGTAGTAGTGACAGGAGATTTTATCCTTAAACATTATTATCCCCCCTTCGCTGGCCTGTCTGTCAAACTCCCATTTACATGAATAAATCTGATATGCACATATTGACTGGTCAATGTAAACGTGTATTAGTCTATTTTACAATTGTTGGTTGGTTTTTTTTCATTAAAAACATTTTGTAAGGTAATAAAAGCCCTTCTCCCTAATTTTTATGAGGATGTTATGTAATATTAAATTGATTTTTTCTTCTTTTTTTTTCCCAAGGGAAATTATATTGATTCAGAAGCTGTTAAAGGAGAGGTGCTAAAAGTTGGAAATAAAAGCTGTGAAAACCTTCTCTTGCAGTCAGAAACAATTTTGTGCACAGTTCCGAGCGATCTCCTGAAATCCAACAGTGAGCTAAATATAGAGGTGAGGCAGCTACAATGCACGTGTGATATTAATATCACCTAATTATCAATCCCAGTGACACTGTTGAATTTACAAACTTCAGATATAAGCCCGATCCTCTGTTTTCAGAGATATCTCCATCTCAGTCTCTGTTTGTTTGGGATGGAAATTCAAATAATGTCAACTATTTTAAAAGAAATATTATCGTTATAATTGCCATTACCAGTTTGTATAGAGATTTTTGGAGCCTCGGGCACAAAGTAGAGCCTAAACTAAGGACCACAGAAATAAAATGCTAGTTCTTAATCCAAAGACAAGTGATGCCGTGTGGTAAAGAACAAGAAATTGTAATGGAGTGGGTTTTCTTAGGAGCTCATAAGTCAAAAAAAAAACAAAAAACTGTCTGTATCACAAAAAACTGTGATACAGACAATAGGATTGGATTTCTGAAATAGTTTTTCCTCTTTTATGCATACATAGTCTCATTAGTTTTGCGAGATGCAGACACTGAGACCAAATGTTTGAGTTTCATCTTTGTTCTCGAGTCATTCACAATTCTACCGCAGATTTAAATTGTAGATCCACTGATTCATAGAATAGAACACAAATCTTTCAACATGTCTGTATTTTTAAAAATATAAATATGTAAAATCACAGGGAGGGGGAATTTCATTTTAACAAATTAAATTTGTTGAGCATGGACTCCAATTCACTGAAAACAATGGAAACACTAACATTAGCAGTCATCTAAGTTTGACCAGGATCATAGTCTGTGTAAACTCTTTGGAACAGGGACCATCATTTTGTTCTGTGCTTTAATGGCACTCACCTCAATGAGACTCTGTCCTCTGAAAGATGTTTTTATGTGTTACTACAATCTTAGTAAATAGTAATTATTCATTTTAATGCACTAAATGTTAATTTATTTTAATGCACATTTGCTTTGAAAAGTAAGAAATCAAAATCTTGGGCATATCAGACAAACTGTAGAATGAGGTGCAGCTCCCTTCTGGCACATCTGTTTCTCAGATTTGTAAGTGCCTACTTTCATACAGTATTTGCTCGTATTTTACATTCTGTACCTATTTGTATTTTACATACTCAATCTCATTCAATCTGTTCTACTACGTGACAGTAGGCCATAACCTCTAAGCAGCACATATGTGCGACACGCATTCCATATGTAGAAAAGGGCACAACACAAAGGGGTTAAATAAGGTTTCTGCTTGTTTACTGGCAAGGAGCCTCAGAAATTGAAGTCTGCCCAGCGAACAAGAAAATTTGCTCTTTTGACGGGCAAATCCATCATTACAGTACCCAGAGGAATGAATTCCACAAGAGGAGGAGAAAAGATGGCCAAATGCATTCCAACTGACTGAGCTAGTGCCGTGTGATCTGAAACAGTTTTTCCCCGTTAGCTGCTTGGTGTTTTGCTCAGTTGTTGATTTGGGGGGTTGTTGTTTTGTTTTGTTTTGTTTCTTTAAACTGTCGACGAGCTAGAAGCTGGCAAGGGACAGCCTCACGTGACCTTGGGAACTCAAATGCAGGCATGCTGTCAACAGAAAGACAGTTTGATGTTACAGACTGGCTATGCCAAAAGGACGCATATCAAAGACATTTGGGCTTTTTTTTTCGTAAGCATACATCTCAGCTCATGTATCCATAGGCCTATCCATTCGAGTGAATGTATGAATTTGGTATTTTTAATCTGATAACAACATAACCCTGTTGTGCAGTGTGTGTGTGAGAGAGTGCTGTGTGTGTGGGGTGGCACACACTTAGCTGTGTTCCCACCAGAGCTCCTGAAAGCAAGTAAGGCATCACAAACACAAAGATCTGTTTTCACAGACACCAATAAAATCACTTCTGCACTGCCAGCGTCTTATCTCAGTAGAGCATCGTAAAATTGAGATGTATTTCATATGGGATATATCAGTTTATATTCAGTACTAATAATCTGTTTCTTACTTGTCTTTTGAAATCGTCACACTACTTTTTTTTTATTTGTTTGTTGTTTTTTTTTTTTCCAGTGGAAGCAAGAAGTTTTGTCAACAGTTATTGGGAAAGTGCTGATCCGGCAAGATCAGAATTTCACAGGACTGATTGCTGGAGTTGTTTCAACATCTGTTTTAATTTTTATCTTTTTGGTATTTTTTCTCTGGAGAAGGAAGAAGAAACAGATTAAAGGTCTATCATAGTAAACTCCAATCAATCATTCAGTTGTTATACCTTAGATTTAAAAAAAAACCATTAATTTATGCTCTGATTAAGTGCTGTGCAGTGCCCCTCCGTAACCTGTGAGCTGAAGTTTCACAATCTAGTTCAGTGTTTAGATGCATTTCAACCCTTGGCTGTTGCCTGAGCTGGGTGAAGGGCCGCACTGTGCCTGAAGGGGGAAATTCTGAGTTATTAGGGAAACACAGTAACTTCTTTTTCCCAGTCACCCCTACAAGAGGGGCAAGTAGATGGTGCACCCAGAACCACATGTTCTTCAGCTTCCAGTGTACTTGTAAGTCCCCACACTGAGCCAAGGCTGTGCAAGACAGAGCACTGCAGTGTCCTGTTCACTCAAATCAGGACCTAGGTGAAAGTTTGCCTCCTTTCTGGCCCCTGTGTCTGACTTTCCTTCCAGTGGAAACTGCTGCAATATGCAAGTGGGAAGGAGGAGGGAGCTGCTATAGAACCAGATCTTGTCCTGATGTGTTGTCACAGTGCAGTCATGAAGCTGTCCCAGAGGCTTCAGACCTCCCTTGGATCTTTCAGTATGGCCAAGAATGAGACACTAACGCATTACATCAATTCTTGTCCCAGTCCAATAGCTGAAGTTCAGGCCCTGCCTATATTTGCCTCAGACACAACTGACCTTTTTCCTAGCTGAGAGGAACATCTAAAATTAAACAAATTACTACATTAATGTTATCATTCAGTAAACATGAGGGTGTTACAATATTTCTTTTTCATTCCCTTTCAGATCTGGGAAGTGACCTGGTGCGCTATGATGGCAGAGTGCACACTCCTCACCTGGACAGGCTGGTGAGTGCAAGGAGTGTCAGTCCAACGACAGAAATGGTCTCCAGTGAATCTGTAGATTACAGGTCAACATTCCTAGAAGGTATGTCTGTACTATGAATCTGTACTGATGATACCAGTTTATGCATCTTGCTGTTCCTCTGCCTTCAGATTGCAGCCATTTGGGCTGTTTGACCATGTCTCCATTGTACGGGATTATCACGTGTTCACAGGTTCACTATTTGAACTGAGCTTCTCAGGTGCTTCCCAAAATTAAGGTGAAAAGAATTTTTACTTTTAGTCTACTTCATTTTCAGGAATTTAATAAACTACTATTAGTAGAAGCTCACTGTAAGCATCTTCCACAATTAATTAGGAGCTATTGGATCTAATGATTTTGTATTATCATGATGTTTGCCAGACTATGATGAAATCCAGTCTGAAAGCATGATTTTAAGGATGGCAAGTGGTTTTAATTTCAGCGTGTATCAATGACTTTATAGAGTCATTATAAAGCAGATCTGTCATCTCAAATGGAAAATGAAACTTTTGTAAACTGGCATTCTTTGGTCTGTTCATCGCTCTTCTATAAATGGCAAGTTCTATCACCTAGAAATATTCAGTTTAAAACTTAAGATAAAGGGCTGTGCAGATTGTCACAGTTCAAATGGAGATCCATGTGTGCTAGGATGCCAGCCTCAGAAAACAGTGTTCCCCGGCAGGTCTAGGAGTATAAGGGAAGATTAATCCTGTGCTAAATATGTTTCTGTACTATGTAACACCATTTTAGAGTGGACATTCTTCAGAAGAGAACTCTACTGCTCTTACCAAACCACTTCAGAATGAACTTGTCCTTTAAGAAATGTGGAGTCCATGTCCTCCAATTTCCATTAAACAGATTTAACTATTAGGATCTACTGTATTAAGATATTTGAGATATCATAGATTTTTCTTAGTAGTTGGGCCAGTTTCCAGCTTCCTTTCTGATTTTATATTTGCTGCTGACAGCTGGCACAGGAAGCTTCTTGACTGAAAGATTCCTGAAGGAAAGTCTGTGCCAGTGTTAGAAGGGAAGGTGATACAGGAGACAAGACTGTGCAAAGATCCTTAATAGAACATAAATCTGCAGTGATCCCAGGGCCACTGTGCACTGGCAAAGCACCACAGAGAATGAGGTTTGTTCACCAAATGTTGCCATAAGGGCATTCACTTAATTTACCATAAAAGAATAAAATGACAGGAATATTTTAAGACAAGCACACTTACATGCAGGAGCTATAAAAATTAGTTCACGACCATAGCTAATTTTACCATGGCTATTAAATAGATACTTGCTTTTGGTGACATAACTGGAGCTTGTAAATGGAAGAGGTTTTGGTTTTGCTTCTAGACAGAGCAGTGGTGAGTTTTTCTCATTACCTTGTGTGACAACAATGCTATGTGAAAACCTCCCAGGTCTTACACTTAAATATATAAACCATGTCTGTGCAATAAAATAGCTAATAATTTCTGTTGTTAAATTTATTCCCCTCTTTTCTTTTTGACCTTCTGCTAAATTCTGTTCACAGATTCCACTGGAATCATTCCAAACTGAAATTAGTGTAAATTAAACTTATTTCCTTGATTCCATTACATAGAATGCCAGGAAAAATCCTTTAAACAAAAGGAATTTAACATACTTGGACACAATGTTGACAAAAATAATTTTCTCAAATAAATACTTCTTGCTTGACAGAAACATTTTAATTTCTGCTATTTTGAATCAGCTGGCTCATGTTATTTTCATGAGTAGCACCAACTGTATTATCTTCAGGAGCTACAGGATATGAATCACCTCTCGGCATTTCCCTGGTTGAATATTTACCAACGGATAAATATAGCTAGTCACCAGCAGTTTGGAAACCTGCATGAAAAGTAGAGTTACCTACCAAATTAAAACATGACAGTAGGTTTTGTGTTTTTAATTGTTCACTACTTCCTTCTCCCCCATCTCTATCATTTTTCCCATTTTACTTCTATTACTCACAGTTACTAGAAACTGCCCTTGGCAAGAAGTGACAAGATCTTGTTCTGTTCCTTTCTAAAAGTGGAAATCTTGTCCATTTGCTTTCATAAAAGTAGAGCTGAGACAAGCGTAAGTTTCTAGTGACATGGTTTCCCTGGAGTCTGGCAGATTAGCAGTGCTTATTTTCATTTTCCTTTGTGAGAAAATCTTTTGCAAAAGCAAGCTGCTTTCATATGGTAAAGTCAAACCCTTGCTTATCAGTGAAAGAAAACCTTTCATTTTCTAGGGAAAAGCCTGAAAATACTATAATATTTTATGTTCATCTTGCAGATCAGTTCCCAAGCATGTCTCAGAATGGATCATGCAGACCTGTCCAATATCCTCACTCTGACCTCTCTCCAATTCTGTCCAGTGGGGACTCAGATTTAGCCAGTCCTCTTCTTCAAACTAACGTCCACATCGATATCAGTGCCTTAAATCCTGACCTGGTCAAAGAAGTCCAGCACGTTGTTATTGGTGCTGATAGCCTGATTGTACATTTCAGCGAAGTAATAGGAAGAGGTGGGTACTGTGACTGCAAACTGTTGGGTTTTTTGCACATCCAGTCATCATAAACCACTGTGAATCAGGTATCTACATGGGAGTTTTTCAAGCTTTTTTCCTCTTACGGCACAGCATCCCGTACACCAAATCAAGAGGACAGCCAAGGGGGTTCTCATTTTGAAGTCATATGAAGGGTTGTGTGCTAGAGTTGGAGAAGACCACAGAGAGGGGAAGTAGCCTGACATTTAATGAGATTCCTTTGAACCCAAGAGACTTGCTGATACCCCTCAGCTGCCTCACTCTTGCCTTCTTCCAGGCCACCAAAAAGCTCAGTCTGATCTATGAGGCTGCAGAAAGGGAGTGAAGCTACAGCAGAATACTGTACAAGCCGAAGGTGTGTGCCTAACTGGCAGGAGGTGCCAAGGAGGAGGCATCAGTGAGTCTTAAACTCCTATCATGAGAGCTGTGTGGGTTGCTACATGGCACTGAAATGCCCTCAGTCACTAAGTGCCTTCAGTACATGGATGTGTACACGTACATGTTCTCCACAAGTTTCCCCCAGCTTTAAAGAGTTCACTGTTTCCTTTTACTGAAGTCTCTCTCTTCCTCTCCATTCCTTGCTCAACCCAACAGCAAGTTGAGTAAGTCTCCCATTTTTTCTGTTTTTTCTCCCGTAATCCTTATTTCTCTACATCTTCTTATGAATGAGTTCTCTCTCACATTCATAGCCCAGGTCAGTATTTCTGTTAATGACATTTATTAAAATCTATGCCGTTGAGTACCTACGAATAAACCAAGTGGAAACTGGATTTTCAGTACTTCTACAGATCATGCTCAAGAGATCTGTTTTTGAGTACCAGAATCCTGATTACAGAACTGTAAGTGATATTCCTAATGTCCTCTCTGCAGGAAAATAGCCACAAATCAAACATACAGTCAGTGTGTTTCCCTTCCATGTATTACACTTCATCATCCCCAAAGCAAGGGTGGGCCTTTTGCTTTTCTTTCTTGTTTCAGAGAAGGCCAAGTAATTTCCCATTTTTGAATGCTGAAAAATATCAGGAATGACACCAACATAATTAACCTGTTTTAATTTTCACCTCCATAACTAGAAATGGGCCAAACCCAAAAATGTTTCAGACACACCCAATCCAAGCTTTAGGATTTGTGCCCAGGCTCCAAACAAGCTGTGGTCTGATGGGATTTGAGTTGTTTTTATAAAACAAACTTTATATTAATTTTACCCCAAGCCAAAGTCAAAGCCAGCTGGGCTCCAACCAGCACTTATGGCTGGAACCTAGTAAAAATAATCTTGTTCTGTCTGAAGAACTTGCAAAAAAAAAAGAACAACCAACACCTATTTTGTTTTTTGACTGCAAATATTAGTGTCTTAAAAGTGCCCATTAAATAGTACATCCATGAAGAAAAGTCACCATTATATGTACATAATTTGATCTGGATTATTTAATGGATGTGCCTGAAGCTTGAAGTTCTCTATGCTTCCCAAACAAGTCAACTCACAGTAGGTCTTTCCATTCTGCAGACTATTCAGTTTTCTCGACAGAAAAACACAGGTTCAGAAGGATTCTTGTGTCCTTACCAGCTTATTTCACTGCTTAGCCTATCAGCAAGAAGGCAAATTGTGCTCATCATTTTTAGTGATATTATGCACTAGAAACGAGACCACAGCAGAAACAACAGACTGCCTCCTACCAATATGGCTAACCTGTGGAGTGACTCCCAAACCTTTCATGGCCAATACACTACTTTTAACACTCGACATTTTCCATGAAATAACAAGATCAGAAAGATTATAAGCCCACAGAGCCTCTTTATTCAAATTGCCATTAAAGACACATCACAGCTGTGAGGTTAAACCAGACCCTTGGAACAACTGATGCAGTGGTTGAATCAGCTCCTTCTAACTGCTGCTGCCTTGTGCCTTCCAGTGCCCCTATTCAACTCTGTCCAGTGGGACAGTATGGTGGGAATGGGCTGATGTATTGTTTTGTGTGCATGGTCATTAACAAGAACATGAAGCAGCTGTGGTGCCAGCCTTGTCATTATTTAGATACTTCATCTAGGACAAGAAATATCAATTATGTTGCAGATAGTTTTCATTTATGTAATGATGGCTTCATGTAATGACTGTTTTATGTGTTAGTTCCAGTTAATATTACAAATGTTGGGAATTGCACAGAAGTAGAGTGTGATCACTTTCTTAAAGTTTAATTGCTACCCAATGGAAAATAACAGAAGACTGATTTTACTAAAGCTAATCTTGCTCATTTTTTACACAGGTCATTTTGGGTGTGTGTACCATGGAACACTGCTGGATAATGATGGCAGGAAAATTCACTGTGCTGTGAAATCGCTGAATAGTGAGTTACATGTTTGAGAGTGTGACAGTACCATAATTCCAAAGACAACTATGATGACCTAATCAATTACAGTGAAGTGCACTGTCACAAACAGAAATTCCCAGTTGCAGCTGGATTAAATTTATCTGTAGGGCAGCTCCAGTGACTTTAGATTACTATTAGGCATTGCTATATATTTATTCATTGAATGAAATGTCCAAGTTTTTCCTCTACAAAGAATAGGATAGAGAAAAATGAGGGAAATATAGTGTCATTTTTTATTCTACTGACTCCTTGAGATTTGCTTTTGGAAGTTAAATTGATAAGCAGCAGGCAAAGATGCTGGAAAATCAGGAAGAGACTATAACAAAATAAAAAAAAGCTTTACTGGAGTCTTGTTATGCAATTCATACTAAGCAAAGGAGAAATTAATTAAAATTAATTTAAAAATTTGAATTAAAAACAGCACATTTGGTCATTGTAAAAGAACTATGCACATAGCATAGCTGCAATGTGGGAGGTGAGGAGCATATTTGTAGCTTTCATTATCAGTTTCATTTGTGCGATGACACTGTACAGAAATGAACTGTAGATTTATTTTTTTTTAATTATTACATTTTAATGCTGAATTTCTTAGGAATTACAGACCTGGAAGAAGTAGCTCAGTTTCTGAAAGAAGGAATAATCATGAAAGATTTCACTCATCCCAACGTTCTGTCACTTCTGGGAATCTGTTTACCCAATGAAGGATCCCCCTTAGTGGTCCTTCCGTACATGAAACATGGAGACCTTCGAAACTTCATTAGGAACGAGACTCATGTAAGTACGCAGTGATGTCAGTGGAACATTAATCAAGTCTAGCCACACCCAGACCCAACACTACAGGTTGATAATTACATTAGGTATGTAACTTGCTGCTGTTACTACACCTTAACCTTTGGCACTTGCCTATGCTGGCAGCGAGCCCAACCACAGCGCTGCCACTCCTTCCCTTCCCCCTCAAATTCCTTTCTACAGTGTTTCCCAGAAATTATCAGCAATAAGTATTTCTCATTTCCCATCCATAAGCCTCTTCATAAACAAATGTCTTTATGAGATTCAAGTAAAGGGGCCCAACCATCTGCTGGTTTAAACTTGCATGTCTCCATTGACTTCAGTACAGCTGTCAGTTGTTACCATATGCTCTTCCAACTTCAAGGTAAGGGATCTTCACAGCCAGCTAGAGAATGTCACAGTCCTGATATCAATTTTTTTTCTTCTTATCATAACAGAGTAAACCAATAATTGTTATACAAACTGTGAGTACTCTCTTATCAAAGATTTTCTTAATTCTTACTGAGATTCTACAGTTTTCTCACATGGGCCTCAATGGCCCACGTTAGCAGGACATTACCAGGTCTTGCCTCTAGTAGTCTAAGCCCATTGAATATTGTGAATATTGTGAATATTGTGAATATTGTGAATATTGTGCATATTGTGAATATTGTAGTATTCACCCATTTCATAGTGTTTGGGCAATAGAAAGTGATTTCTGAGCCAATGAGACTTTGCTCTTGATTCCTAGTAGCCAGGAATTTAAAAAATAAAAATAAAATAAATAATTTTTTCTAAAAAAGAAGGCATTTTGGAGAATTATTGCAGGAGTTAAGCTTTAAAGGGTAGGTACTTCTTCTCTTTTGAACTTATTTCATTCTATGAGCACCAGGAATCTTGTGTGTGAGAAGCTCAATGTGTCTTCCTGAAATGAATAGAATAATAACCACAGCTGAATAGGATTGTTGCACAGAAGAAAATGGTATGGAACAATGCCAACACAGTTATCTGCTAGACCTTACTACTTCACAGCAACTTGTGTTGTTGGATAAAAGAATTACACATTTATTTTTATATTTATTTCCATATTTAACTTTTTTTCTGTAGGGTCTCACCAGAGTGTTGTAGACCAGTCATTTGCAGGAAATGTTTCCCTGAAAGCTGCTAAGGTCTCATCCATCTTTTCCTTAGCATCATACTGATGATAGCTTGCACTTATTTTGCCCCAGATAAGATTCTCCTTTTTTGGACATTCTCAGCTGACAAGCTCCAAGTTCACAGTTAGTATTTTCTACTGAGTTACAAGTTATTACTCTAAGTTCACAAACGTGAACTGATATACATATGTGAATTCTGTGTATCAGCTGTACTGTTGAGGTTTCAGCACATTGTTCCACTTCCCAACCCAAGTCATGCTACTTATGCTGCAGTCTTCGGAGTCTGTCAGTCCTTTTCATCTCCTCAAGCGTGTTTCCTCAGTGGATGCAAACTTAGGCCATTTTATGATAAGCACAAAGACACCTTGCTCAATCTGGTGGCAAGATATCTGAATCAAAAACTGAAAGTCACAGCAACAAAAAAAACAAACAAAAAAAAAAAAACAGTCTACTATTCAGGTTTCTGCATTCATTGCATTACAAATGTTTATATTTTACAGAATCCAACAGTTAAAGATTTAATTGGATTTGGTCTTCAGGTTGCAAAAGGGATGAAATACCTTGCAAGCAAAAAGTTTGTCCACAGAGACTTGGCAGCAAGAAACTGTATGTAAGTACAAGCATCTATTTCCAGCACATTATCACACTCCTTTGTGTAAGGCAGATAGATGAGATAAATAGAAGGTTCTGGGATTCTCCCTTTTTAGTCAAACTAGATTTTTTCCACCGTTCCACAATTACACTGATGTTTGTCTTGCATACTGCTGAGCTACTCATCTTGCTAAAGACTCACTCGTTACACATAAGCTTTTTGAGTGTGGGAAATAAGGAAAGTTGAGGTGAAAGTGAAGTCTCTCAAAATCATTGGTGAGAGAATTTAAAAGGCATCACCTAAGGGAAGTTATACTGCTGCTGTCTCAACTTGCTGTGCTTTCACCCAACCTCTTCAGAAGCAGCACGTCTCTGCAGCCGCACCTAGCAGTAGGGAATTTTGTGAGAAAAACAGGAACACAGAAACAACAGTGAGACTTCTTGACAGTAATTTTTCATTATATGAGTGTAAGCTTAATTTGGCTCAATTGCGTACACTAATTTACATTTAAAATTGAGTATGCAAAGAATCTTACCAGTCACTGCATAGCCAGGCAGTTCAGTTCACACAAAGTCTAACTGATACAGTAGTTGCCAATAGTATTTTGCTGATTCATCACCTGTGTTGTGAACTAATGAGATACAGCATTAAATATTAGAGTGCTGGGTTTTTTTTAATATGTAGTGATTTGGAGCTCTGGCTGCAAAAAAGGCTTTTTACCTATGACATCAAATTTCTTGTTCTTTTTCAAAGTCTGCGTGCTTGTGTAGTTGAATGGCCTCTGGAAAAGCACATTTTCTTGCAGCTGCTGTTTAAGTATCAACCAATGTGATTTTCAGCCTTTCTAAGAACAAAGGAATGACGTTAATGGATAAAAGTCTTGGTTCATATAATCCAAGTCCAAAGCATAGCAATGGGACACTTTCCTCTGAACTACTGCCTCTTTCTTATGGGAGGAGGAAACAGCTATCAGGGTATCTCATATTGCCAACTGAATGGCTGCTTTTGTACTTTTATGTGGCTCAGCACTTCAGAGTCTGGAGAGCTGCTACCACATGGGAGGAAGATACAGGGTTGAAGACCCACATTCCTCGGCAGACGTGGGGAATTCAGCATTCATAAACAAAGCTCCTTCTACACTGGTGAAGTCCATCAGAAAGAAAGTCAGGAAGCAAACACAGTCCCTACAAATACTTGACTGTTCTACAAGATATGCAGGAAACAGCTATGGCATAGTTACCCTCCTGCTAACCCATCAAACTTGCCTTCTACTCTCTTCATTGCTATTAGCTTAGTTATTACATCAGTAAATACAGCAGATTGTTCTTTGCCATTCAGAGAAACCTCAGCAGACTAAAGAATTGGCCAAACAGAAATCTCATAAAGTTCAAGAGACAGAAATGCTACATGAAAAAGCTGAGACAGCTGGCGTTGTTTAGCCCGCAGAAGAGAAGGCTCAGATGGTGATGGTGGTCATCCATACACATAAATATCTGACGTGGTGGAGTAAAGAAGCTGGTGTCAGATTCTTCCAAGTGGTGCCTAGTGACAGGCCAGGAGGCAAAAGGCCCACACTAAATACATGACATTCCATTTAAACATAAGAAAGACTTTTTTTTTTTTTTTTCCTACAAAAGTGGTTATAGATGTGCACAGGTTGCCTAGAAAGATTTTGGAGTCTCCATCCTTGGAGTCACTCAGAACTCAACTGGACATGGTCTTTGGCAAACTGCATCAGCTGACCCTGCTTTGAGCAGGGAGATTGGACGAGATGATCCTCAGAGGTGCCATCCATCCTCACCCCCCATCAGCCCCCAGATAGGCACTTCCTGTAACTAGGCCTACACATAATGAAGGATAGGATTAAGCATGCCAACCCCCCTGCTCTATCTGTTCTTTGTCAGTAACACTGCTTATCAGGACATACTCCAAACTTAGGAAGACCAAAGCTAGGGAGATCTGGTGAAATGACTGAGTTACAACCCCAGCAGAACTCTGCTTATGCCACCATTCTTCACCAGTACCCATCTCATTACAGTCACACATTCTTAGTGACAGGATTGCATTATTAGATACAAGTAGTCACTGAGATAATGATAGGTCCTTCCTTATCCAAACTGAGAGTGAATAAGAAAGGTGATATTTGGATTTGGAAATAAAAATGAGAGGTTTCTAAGGTTACAGAAGAAGAAATAGCTGCGGAAGAAATGACGTAACAGCCAGCCAGGATATATAGGCTATTAGCAAAGTTTTTTTCTACAAAGTAATTGTTTTAAGAGAACTGTAATTTGAGTTCTATTATAAAAATAATATTAGTAATTTCCTGAGTTCATTCACTGTTGTTAAATGCGTATCAAGTTTTGTTTCACTGTAATATTTGTTAATAGTTCCAAGATAAAATACTGCCTTCCAGACTCACAGTCTCAAAAATGCAAGTCACTCATTATAATCAACCATCATTGTAAATGCTGTCTGCTCAGATGGAGATAACACTTTTTGTCATTTCTTCAGGTTGGATGAAAAATTCACTGTCAAGGTGGCTGATTTTGGTCTTGCTAGAGATGTCTATGATAAAGAGTACTACAGTGTGCACAATAAAACAGGAGCTAAACTGCCAGTGAAATGGATGGCTTTAGAAAGTTTACAAACTCAGAAGTTCACAACAAAGTCAGATGTGGTAAAGTACAAATATATTTGTATCACTTATTAATTTCTCTCCTGTCACTTTCTAGCATTTAATGAATGGACTGACTTCAAAGCAAAACTTGTATTTGAATTTATCTTTAGTTCATGTACAGTAAGAGACTGTTTTTATATCCAGCAAAGACAGATGTCCCAGGCACAAAGCAGCAAGACATGACCTGACTGTGTTACTACTCAGTAAAGAATTAGAACTCAGAAAAGAATTAGGAATTTAATTCCACTTCAAGGTACACTAAGGAGCCAAGTTGGAGCTGATCCCTGCTATAGGAGGGACTCTACAAAGCTTGACCAAGCAGCTTAACTTTGATATCATAAAATGCAATGGGTCACAAAAAGACTTTATTTGCTCTATAAATGCTTACCTTCTGCCTACAGCAATCTCAAGTACTACCTGGCCATTTAAAAGAACAAATTATAGGGTGAAGTCATTAGTTGGCTGGATCACCTTGTATTTTAGCTCTCTTTTCAGTCCAGATCCAAATTAGCCTGTGATGCGTAGAATTTTCACCACTTCAGTACTTATTTACACAAAGTCAGTCAGATCATCAGATCATGTAAATTGGCAGCACTCCATTAACCTCAAAGGATGTCTGCCAGTTTTTACCAGCTAAGTAGCAAGCCTATAAGCTTTTATTTTCTTTCATTTATTTACTTGAGTTTCTCTGGCTCTAACTTAAGTGGCTCCTCGAGTCCCTACAGCATTTATTAGCCCACTTAAAATGAAGCTGAATGCAGTAAAATAATAACTTTTCAAAGGGAAAACTAACGCATTTGAATGTTTATGTGAGTCAAACCATGTTCTAAAACTGGAATGTAAAGCTCTCCAAGCCTATCACTTGTTATTTATTTCTTTGTTTTCTTAGTGGTCCTTTGGTGTGTTGTTATGGGAACTTATGACAAGAGGGGCACCACCTTATCCTGATGTAAATTCTTTCGATATAACTGTTTACTTATTACAAGGAAGAAGGCTGCTCCAACCTGAATACTGCCCTGACCCACTGTGAGTAAATAGTTTGCAAAACCTTCTGCAACTGCTGATATTGCAGTAACTTCTGATATTACAGTATATGAGACTGTGGGGTAGAAGAGGTGTTTTTTTTTTTTCCTTTTTTTATTATTTCATAATTGAACACTTCTTTTGTTTGGATGGCAGGTATGAAGTCATGCTGAAATGTTGGCATCCAAAACCTGAGATGCGTCCGGCATTTTCTGAACTTGTTTCAAAAATATCAACAATCTTCTCCACTTTTATTGGGGAACACTATGTTCACGTCAATGCTACTTATGTCAACGTGAAGTGCGTTGCTCCCTATCCTTCCCTTCTATCAACACAAGACAATACAGACATGGATGTAGACACATGACGAGGATGTCTGAAATAGGGGAAAATCCATTCTTAGTTGTATGAGCAGAAACTGAAACATTTTGTCCACTAGTTTTTACTGCCCGATCTTTGTGAGAACACTGTTGCACATGTTTATGTTGTTGCCCAAGTTGCACTAGAACAAGGACATGATATCATCTTTTTTTAAGGCTATGGGATTCTGTAAACCATCACAGTAATTTCCAAGTATTTGGACAACTGCATCAATTTACTAAATAGAGATACTGTGTTCTACCAACCAGAGCTACTTCTCACTAGTTCTCATTCATGTGTGCTGAGACCCAAGAACAAAGATTCATCATCAATGCCATGAAGGAGAACGCAGAATACCAATCAGAAAAGCTGGAAGGACTATTATTGTTGCATGTACTTTAGGATAATGAGCAGTGCAGAATGGTTTTTACATAAGGACAAACCATGAAATGTACAAGAGTTTAAAAATATATTTCCCTGCCGCACAGTCCAAACTTTGGATTTTTGCACTGTGTCAACAAGGTTTTTCAGAAGATAGGCAGCCAATAGCGCCAGCTTTGTGGTAAAAGTCAACAGCAGAAGTCAACATCACAGTAAAATAAGTGCACAGTAAAATAAATAAGTCAGCCTTGCCAGGCCTCTGGTGTAGTCAGACGGTACATAAAATGAACAGAAAAGCATCCAGCTTAAAGCATTCCTAGTGTTAACTCTGTTCCAACATTTGATAAATCTGCAGATATCTCACTGAAAAAAATGCATAGCCTCCAACACTTTCAGTAAAGAAGGAACTGCTCTCAGAGATGGAAAACTTGAAGGCGCCCATATTAAATGCCAGGCTAATCCCTGGGAGACAGTAACATGGGCTGCGTTATTCTGGAGAGGAAGAGGAGACAGGCAGGCAGGCTGGCAAATATACAGAGCTGCTGTCTGATGAGTCACACAGCGAGCAGCTGAAGGTGTGCCACCTATCCTTGGGTGGAGCTGCTGCCAAAGGTGAGTAAAGAGCAGAGGTGTTGCAGCCAGCCCTGACCTAAGAGAATGCCATAGCAAAAATGTTAATCACTTTTTCACAGCAGCCCTAAGGAGCTCAGAAGACTGATCAAAAGAAGAAACAACACCTTTATGGCCCCTTATCTTTTCTTGGATCACACGACCCAGTGAGTTATGATACCTATTTTTATTTCTAAGTTATGCCCAGAAAAAGAAATGAAAAGAGAGAATGAATAAACTGTCATTCATTAGAGAGAAGTACTATAGCTTTAGGGCAAGCATCACATGTCATTTCTGTTCCTGTGGAATTCTGTGCATACTACTGTATAGCTTGTTTAGAATAGAATAGAACTGGGTTTGTTGGTGTAAACACATAAAGTATTCTATTTTTATATTAAAAAAAAAGTTTATTTTTAATGACATTTACAAAGTTTGGTTAGGCCACAAAATACTGCACTGTGAACATTTCAGAAAATGTATGTCAGCGTACGTGATTCATAAATAGTAGCAACCTGAAAAAGAATACCGTGTAAATACTAGAAAGGAAAAGAACTGACTGCAAACACACTCCACCCTACCCTAAGTGTAATATCTCCATTGCTGCAAGCCAGCCATTTTAAGATCTTCAAAGAGAGGTAGTGTGGGTAAGGAACTGATATAAGAGAGATAATGTTGTTCTTGGGAGACGGCGTTATAAATGAAAGATTTATAATGAGGGCAGAGTGTGTAGGCAAACTATGAGCAGATAATATTGTACTGTGTTTCATCACCACTTTCATTTCAGAAGCAAACTTTCATGTCTGCTGAGAGCAATACTAATTGTAGATTGCTCAAGGACAAAAGGCTTTGCTGCAGGCAGAAAAATCATCTCTATGGTTGTTAAAACAGCTAAGGAAATTTAGATTTGGAGAAGATACTCCAAACTTGTACATACCTGCTTGAGGAACGCTGCAATGTGAAACAGATGACATTTTTACTATTTATGAACTTTTGCTCAATAAAGTTAATGTTGTGTCTGGGACACCTGTAAGAATATGTGACTCTGGTAAGATTTGATGTTAGTAAGTTCATCTATCGGCAAAAGAGCTGAATGGTACTTATGTTTATAGTTGTTGTTATGACCTAATAAACATGTTACTAAAATGAACTTTTGTAATACTTTCTGCCCTGAGTGCTGTTATTACTGTTAACATTAGACTATTAAGCTGGTACAAGTCTGCATGTTTTTCCTGACTGAGGCTGGAAGAGCAACCAATGGAACTGCATGAAAGAGAGCAAAAGAGAGGAAAACTCGGAAGCATAAAAACACGGAGAGCGCTCTGATAAATCAGCACGCAGTTCATCACTGCAGTACTGTATGCTTCAAAGAAAAGTGTGAACATTCTGTAGCAAACAATTTTGGCACAGTCTGTTTGGTTGGAAAGTCTACTCTCTATTCACAGACCGCACCCAAATCAGCCCTGAGCCACAAGAAACTTCAAGCAAAAAGTGCATCTGACCCCATCGTGGCCAGGAGGATCGTGGTCATCCGTCACCTCGTACCAAGCACCTCGTTCCTATGGGCTGCTCCGTATCTGTGATGCCTGAAGAGAGAAGGCACTCAGTTCCCACAGCCCTTAGTTCTTTTGGAGGAACAGGAGTCAGCCCCACTCTTCTCCTCCGTGTTTTCTAGGGGGCAAATTAGACATCTCCCACTGAACTCATGGTTCGCTTCTGTAAACAGAGTTCGGTGTGGGTACCCAACAAACACTGCAACGTTCAGTGTCCTGTGTTACTCATGAGCATGGCAACACTGAAAGCTGCTTCCTCCCACCACTTACCTGGCTGGCATTTTATACTGAATTTACTCAGAAATATTCCAATGCACAAAGTCAAGCTGGTTACAAACAGCATTTATATGCTCTTATAATTTCAAAGTATCGAGGAAATCACTTTTTTTTCCCCAGACTTCTTTACTTCTTAACATAAAATATATTTGTTTGTTTTCATCTCAAAATGTTGAAATATTTTTGGGACAAAGACATCAAAAATAGCAGCTCTTCTTTGTGTCACAAGCACAATGCAACCAAACGGTCTGGTATTTTTATTCTATTTATTTACATCTAATTTATTTGCCAACACATTTCCGAAGTTGCCCTGAAAAGCCAGTAAAACATCCCCAAGTTTTTACTGCAGCCTGTTTTTAATACCAGGGTCTTCAGCGTAAAACAGAAAAATGATGATCTGAACTTAAATACCAGATTTGTAACACATTCCTCCGATTAATTCTCATGACTGCAAGGGATGTCATGTACTGCATTTGTGAAAGAGTCAACAGAATCACAAGCCTCCCATGCTCAGTTTCTCATCCCAGTAACTTTGTTTATAGCAGGTACACCCTGCTTCAGATCCTCAGCTGACTTAAACCGGCAGCAGTCCCCTGACATCAATGTTAACAGGGGATGGCTCATGGTCAAAGAGTTACATAAGAGACACCCAACGCAAAAGCCAAGAGATGAAAAAAAAGGGAGGGTATACTCACCACACAGAAAATATGCTGTTGATTTCCCCCGAAAGTTTTAATTCATTACTAAGTCAACAGTTTTAAACAATTCCCTCTATTAAAGGGAGTTTTTAATACATCTAACTACAGTAAGTTTCTTAAAAAAAATAGCACATTGTATAACTGGGTCTTTAAGGTTTTGCATATTACAAACTTTTTGTATCTAGTGTTAAATTCAGCCATGAAGAGCAGATTTAAATGGCTTTTGTGAACAGATAAAGAGAAAAGGTGCATTACAATCTCTGTTACAGAAGCAGTATAACTGAGCAAAGATAAAGCGGCATGCAAACAGTCATAAGCCTTGAAATTAACCTCTCCTTTCAAAAATGCCATCTCTGGCATTAAGCTATAATATTATATCTCAGGCAGAGATAGAAGCTGATAAATGAAATACAAATCCTAATGAGTTTTTTACTCATTAAACCGAACATCTCTTCCTCAGACATTCCAATTTCCATTCTTTTAACAAATAGGTCATGAACTAAGTATTCCGAGCATCGAAGAAAGACACAGGAAATTTTCAGGTTTTGCCAGATCTGCTAATAAAAACATTTACAAGAAATCCTGATCTCATAAGCAGCAGGGAGAGCCCAGAGCAACTTGATGGATGCAGCTGACACCAGCACGACTGTGAGCAGCATCTGGCCCACGACCTGTGCTCTGGGACATTCACAGGGAGTTTGCCTTTTGAAATCCCCCTTCACCTGCTAACACTGACAGTGCAGCCACCCCTAACAAGCATGCCAAAAGGCTGTTCTTCCAACTGAGCTCAGGCGTTGTTGCCATTCCATGACCTCCTGAGGGACAAGGTGGCCCGGAGAGACTCTCCCGGATGCGAGGCCATCAGGGCAGGGCAGAAGTGAGGCTCCGACATGCAGACCAGGCTGGGCTTTAAGTTTTTCAGTTGTCAGTTTATCTGAGAGTAGATGGAGGGTGAGAGACACACTTTAATTTTTTTCCTCCTCCTGTCACTTCAGCTCATCCTTCTCAGCTCTGAATTCAACACAAGGAAGCAGGTTGGCCTGCTGCCTCAGCAACCTCACAGGATCCAGCAAAGGAGCAGGGATATATGTAGGAATTAAAGCAAATATAACCAGAAACTGTATGTTGGACCTTATATGATTTTGGTTATATAATCCAAGCTAGAATACCAAAGAGGAATGATTCATTTAATCTAGTTTTGTTGTGTTTCTTTTCCACTTGGGGGTAAGTGCTGTGCTGCAGCCTGGTGCCACCTCACCGTAGTTCTGACCATTTAACAGAAAAGTTTTCCTCGCTTAGGCCTCTGAGGCCCTATGGGTCTCTACAAATACTATATATTAATATTTGCCAGACTTCCAATAACCAAGCACACACTGAGCTCCTCTCCAATTTAAATGACAGCTGAATATCCTCTTTTTGAACATAAAAAGTGCCACTGCCAAAAACTTTAGGGTACATGACCAAACATGGACACCTCAGCTGCCACGAGTCTGCGGCTCTCTGTGGCTGCTGGCGTACTTTGTGAGTTTGACAAATCTGAAAACAAACACTAAAAATACAGTTTGAAATTCAGTTAGCAAGGAGGAAAGGACTTCAGACATGGGTGCTGCAATCTGTCTTCTGTAAGGCTCAGGAAAAAGGAAAAAGCAATTTAAGAGAGCTGAGCTGTGGTCCGGTGAAACTCATGGATATGCTGTGAAACTTGAGGCAAACACAGAGTGATGTGAAAACAAGCACACCTGAGTCAGCAAACAGGACACAGCAAGGAATGAGTCACAGCCAGCCCCAGTCACATGCTGGTGGTTTTCTCAAACGTACAAGAGGTTACTGCTGGACAGCCAGCTTCAGAAGTCACAAACATTCTGTAACTTTTGCATTTTATAGAGCAGTGTAATGAAACGAATAGCTTCTGTTCTGGAAACTTATCTACTGAACTCGGCTTTTGTATCAAACTGCTGGCCAAGCAGTGCCACAACAGCCACAACAGGACCAGGAGTACTTCCCTCTGAGTTCAGCAGATCAGTAACTGTATGCATGCTCCAGCACTGCCTGTGTCCTCCGTACACCTCTGCGGCACTGACCTGTTGTAGCTATCACCAGAACCTTTGAACATCAGCTCTGAATCAGACAGAAAGAGGGTAAGGGTTTGTCAGGCCCACGCAGACCCCAGTAGCACTTAATCATGCTGGTGAAATGAAAACAAACTCACCTCACTGCAAGTGTAAGCCTTGGCTGCTGAATGGAATGCAAGTAAAGGGCATCTATAGCAGCGCTACTCCTGCTTCCTTCTGTGAAGATTGAGTTTACCCAAAAATATCCTGGAAAACTAACAGTATGTCTGCAACATACACAGTTCTGAACTGTATTTGCTAGGTATCCTGATATTAATTTATAGCAGCACGGTTTTTCTAAGATCATTAAAAAATTACTGAGTGAGTTATTTTAAAGTATGTTTAAGTCTATATCATAAATCTAAGAGAATGAATATATTCAAAATAAATCTGTCAGCTTACTTGGATAAACAAAGGGAAATCCCTTCTGTTAGCTGTTCCAGGCATCTTGAAATAGGTTTTGTTTCTTCTGAAAATTGAAGTGGTTTGGAAAGAGTCCAGGCGAACTCATTTGGGGTTATCTGTCAGAAACTACAGAGTTCTCTGCAGTACTTGAGGGATCTTTCATCCACCAGAACTGATCTACCAAGTACTTCATCTTCTTTCTTGTCTTTCATTCTTCATAATCATAGTGTCATAGAAAAGGGTTGAAAAGGACCACAATGATCATCTAGTTTCAACCCCCATTATGTGCAGTCGCCAAACACCAGACCAGGCTGCCCAGAGCCACATCCAGCCTGGCCTCAAATGCCTCCAGGGATGGGGCATCCACAACCTCCTTGGGCAACCTGTTCCATTGTGTCACCACCCTCTGAGTGAAAATCTTCCTCCTAATATCTAACCTAAATCCCCCCTCGTCCTATCACTATCCACCCTTGTAAACAACCATTCCTCCTCCTGTCTAATATCAGAAAGCATCACAATGTGAAGGTTCTTTGTGCAAATATCCATCCAATATTATGGTCTGTAGACAATGCTGAATAGGAAGACAACATCTGAATTGTGGTGATCAATACAAACAAATCCTTATCGGTGGGCTGAACAAACTGATATCAACACAGCACTCCTCCCATGCGCTCTCTTCTGAAGTTTCTGTAGTACTCACCATCATTGCCTTAAAATTTATGTAGTCTTACATTTTAGTGTGTAAAACGTGAAATGGTGTTAGAATAATAACTTCACTGCAGGGAAATTGGTGGCCATGAGGGTTAAGAGCCCACGCTGAAAGCCACTAACAAATGTCCATCCTTAATGTAATGCTTTTTTACACTGTATTTTTCGTACTGTGCCTATGCACCACTCTGCTGAGCAGATATCATAAAAGAGACCCATCATTCATAAAGTACAACATACATGAGCAATACAATGGTATCTTTCAGACAGGATTCAGACTGTCATGTCCTCATTTTAGTGAAAACTAAAGACGTCTCTACCACCTGAATGACAAACACAGGAACATCCATACGTTCAGTTACAACCAGTAAATCAGAGACCACAATGATACCAGAGAATTTTAATGCTCAATCTACTCAATGATATTTTCTACAGAAGTTTAAAATCACTCCCCCCCACCCCGTTGCTTAGTTATACACTACCCTAAGAGCTGGGTCAGATTTTATGAGCAGCATTTCTGAAAGCTGGAAGAGCTTTCTCTGGAAAGAAGCCACCTGCTTGAAGCGCTCAGCTCCTTTAGATCTGAAACGCTTCCCAGTGTTTTACTTCCCAGATGTATTACAAATCCCAACTATTTAAGCATTAAGTGATGGACTGGTAGAGTCTCAAGGGAACTTCTATTTAGTGCTAAAGCATGGCTGAGATGTAGACTGCGTCAGTCAGAGACAGAGAGCACTGCTGCTTTGCTTTATCTGCGGTTTGCGATGCCACTGTTATATTTTTCATGTACATGAAAGGTATCCAAAACTTTTGATGTTTATGTTGTTGAATGAGTTTTCTTTAGATATGGATGGAATACATAATGCATCCTCTCACAGATCAAAGCTACACTAGAGAATATGAGCGCTGTCCCTCACTCTACAATATTTATATTTCAAGACAAGGGGATACTGATAAAAGGCAGCTTAAAGAGGCAAATGCTAGTGCTGTGAGCAGCTGAGATAACGTCAGTACATTGTTCAGCGTAGAGCTATTATCCAATAACAGGCACAAAGGCAAACAACTCAAAAATCAATCACTCTGAGAGAGACTGGTTGAGGAAATTAACACCAAAATCACCCATGATTAAGAAACACTGCAATACTGGGAGAATTCCCCAATGGAAATATCATCACAAAAGCCTCCTTCGTCCCTCCTTTTTCTGCTGCTTCTAATTGAACACTGCTTTGTTTAAGCAGCTAGTGGTAATTTTCTCCCACTACGATAAGGCCTAATGCCAAGAAAGCTGACCAGAGAATGAGCAGAAAGGACCGATTTAGGAGATAGGAGCTTCCCTTGGTAACCACACTGGTAAATATAATAAATACTACTGCCTAGTTTGGAAATTGGATTCTTTTCATCAATACATTTCAGAGCACTCCAACAGACATGTAGGGCTGGAGGAAATGTCAGAAAATGACTTGGCCCACCCTATGTCACTCAGACCAGATGAATGCACATAAGCTGCTTTAGCAAATGTTTGTCTAGAATGTTTTCTTAAAAAATAACTGCCCAAGCTACAAGGATTTCAAGACCTCATTGTTTGTGTAGCACTAATGTTCTCCTGGACAGCTTTTCCAGATCTCCCCTGCTGCATAAGGGTTAGGGTCAGGGTGCCAGCTTCTGTTTTGCCTAACTCTGCCTACACAGCAAACAAACAACCACCACATTTGCAGAGACCTTTTGACAAAGTATATCCCATATTAATCTTTTCTAAGGTAAAAGGTTTTCAACTCTCACTTATGTGCTGTCTTTTCTAAACAAGTTAGCTTTCTTCTTGCTCCCAGTTTATCCACATTTCTTCAGTGTGGTGCCAAGGATGAACTCAGTACTCTCCATACTTCTCACTGCCTCATAGAGTGATGAGGTCAGCAGCTCTGGTGCTCGTGGCTTAAGAAAACCACCAGTGATATAGCCCAAGTTGTCTGGAAAATCAAGGTGCTACAGAACACGGCTTCTTTAGAAGTTTTGTTCACACATACATACAGATCAAAAACTATTGCAATAGGTGTTAGCAGGGCAAATTAATCATTTGTTTGAGGATCTTTCAGGTTATACAAGTTAGATGGGTCTGTAATTCTCTGAGTCCTCTATTTTCTCTTATTAAATATACATCCTACACTTATCTTGGGACAGCATGCCTTCACCGACTCATTCTTTTGTGCTCACCTCAGTTGAACCATAGCAGGCAGGAAAATTGCCTCACTGGGAGGACAGCTTTTACCAAGGAGTGTGATGGCAAAGCCAAGAGCTGGGACTCAGTTGCATCCCCAGTCCATATGTGCATATGCATTCTGTTATTACACACTTGTTCTGTCTCTATTTTAATTAAGTTTGAATAGCTTGCATAACTCAACCAGCCAGTTGCAGAGAACCAGAGATTTCTGGTTTTTAAACAGTGCTGCAAATCACAGAATTTCTTCAGCGCTCTTTCGTGAGATGGGTCAGATGGAGCCCAGGCCAAGGGCGAGGAGCACAGCAGAACCAGGTATACAAAAGAGACACTGACTGTGCTGTAGTAGGAAGTTAGAATATTTTGAAAGATGGAATCATCAGCCTTTGGCAGGAGGTGTGCTGGGATTCACTTTGCAAGGTTACGCAGACAACATTGCCAATCTCTCCCACACATCAATCCTGACGGGGAAAACATCCATGGGCCCCAGCAGGGGACTCTCATTTGCACTGCCAGAGGCATCAGCTGTGATGGTGCTCAGCAGGTGAGGGATGCAGAAGCAGACCTCTCAAAATCACGAAAGTGAATCTTTCCTCTTTAGTGCCTGCACTGTGATAAGGAGTCATACAGCAACAAAAACTCATGCCCGCGCTCGCTGAACATCAGCTCCCTCTACTGTAGGGAGATCGTTACACGCCACTGTCCCATCCCACCACCTCCCGAAACAGCCAATTTTACCCAATGTTCATTAGAAGCGCTGCTCTGAAGCAGTGGAAAAAATGCATCCTGCAGAACAGACAGGCAGAAAGACAGCATGGATTTTTTCTTTTCAGATCTTGTGGTTGTAATAATTGGGTTTTCAATCTTTCTGTATGTTGCAAATATCTGTCTCGAGTTCGTCTCAAAATGAGAATAAATTTCATGATCTTAATCTAATATTTTACAAACTACTGTAGACTGCAGTCCATGGATGGCTCTGCTGCAAGAACTGCAGCCTTGCCTTTATTAGTCGCAAGATTTATTGGTGACAGGAAATGTAATGGTGTGGACCCTAAACCCTGCTGATCGTTATCCTACTTAGATGTTTTGTCTTCCTGGAAAGGTTAAAAATCCAACAAGGCTCAGTAGCTGGTGGCCATGCCTATCTGTATTGAGGGCTATTCTTGGTTCCAGCAGAAATTAGAGATGTTTGCAGTGCAGCTCAGTAACACAGTCCTATTAACTGATAAGATTTACTCAAAAGTAGGACTCGTAAGGACAGAAATTGCTGTTCAGTACAGTCTGAATTTAATTAACAGTTTAAACCCAAAATTATGAAATGCTGGGTTTGTTCAGAGAACGTTAATTATTTTTTTGTATTAATTTGGCTTTATTTTTTTAATGTTAGACTAAACAAAAGTTTAATTTCAAATTAAATTATTGGTTTCACTTGACATGAGATCCAATTAAATGATCAAAGTATCAGTCAGCCAAGAGATGAAGGAAGATGAGGAAAGCAGAGAGGCCCTGAGACTTGCACAAGGATGGACAGCCAGAGCCTCTATGAAATCATAATGTAATGGAGAGCACAGACACCAGATAAGAAAGAATACCAGCAACTGAAGAAGTGATCAATAGCCTATCCATGAAAATGGCCCATTTATTGATTGTAAAATAAAACAAAATAAAATAAAAGGAGCAGGAAGAAGATATTAAAGTAATAAGACAGGGATGGAGATCTGAGTGTTGGGACTCTAATTTGTTGGAATGTTGAAGAACAGAGAGAAGGTGAAAGATGAAAGAGAGAATGGATGAAAATATGATCAAGACGGGTCAGCTCAGAGACAAGGAAGCATGAAGGGCTGGGCTGAAAGCACTGGGAGTGGAGGCAGCATACATCTCAAAGTAAGGCAGCTGAGAGGTGGTTAGAGCTACCCTAGGCAGGGGAGAGGGACAGCAGCCAGGAGCCCAGCCTGGCAGGTGACCCTCACACGTGGGGCAGAGGGATTTCAGAATCCCGGCTTCTTGCAGCATCCTGTATCCCCTTGTACATAGAATCATAGAATCATAGAATCATAGAATTTCCTGGGTTGAAAAGGACCACAACGCTCATCTAGTTTCAACCCCCCTGCTGTGTGCAGGGTCGCCAACCAGCAGACCAGGCTGCCCAGAGCCACATCCAGCCTGGCCTTGAATGCCTCCAGGGATGGGGCATCCACAACCTCCTTAGGAAGCCTGTTCCAGTGCATCACCACCCTCTGTGTGAAAAACTTCCTCCTAATATCTAACCCAAACCTCCCCTGTCTCAGTACAGAGGGTCACTGTTTCAGCCCTTTGCCTTCTATTGTCCCTAAAGGCAGACAGTGACTGAAAAGGGATGAAAAGCAGAAAGTGAATTTGATCAATTTAAAGTCGACTTTGTACCATGCCTTCGATAAGAACAGAATAGTCAAAGCAAATAAAGCTGCTTTGAAATAGGAATTGACAGGCCAAAATACAGCAAGTACAGGACAAGAACTTGATCAGAATTATGCCACAACTCATTAATCTGTATAGTAATAATGTTTTAAAGACAGCACCGGTATTTCAAAGCAGAAGGTCGTCTGGATCTCCAGCAGCTCACTATAAACCCCTTACAGCTCATCAGGATCGCTGAAATTAAACTGCCTCCACCCAGTAACTCTACTGGCATTTGATCTGCAATTGGCTCAAAGTTAAAAATTAATTACCCTTCCAACATATTGATTACACGACTATAAACATAAAAGCAGCAGCCCAGAACAATGTACACTGACCCTCTGTTGGAACAGCATGTTTGTTTTCAAAGGGAAGCTAATTAAGACAAGTTCCCCAGAAGAGGGAGACAGCGGTAAAAGCAAAACCAACAGTGCCATCTAGTGCATAGCTGTGCTCGTACACGGTGTGCTCCTTTATCGCAGGAATGCTTGGGAAGTGTGATTTTTCAACACGCAGCGTTCAGCTGTGTGAAGGCAGCCGGGCTGGGATTATATAGGCTTTTTTATAGCTTTTAATATAATCGTACATAAAATCTCAATACTTGTCTGCTTGATCTATTCTTTTTTCTTTCCCTTGAAACTGTGTTCAAACTCCTTAACACGCACGCTCCTTAAATTCTTTCTGCCTTATTTTATCCTGTCTGGGAAATCCAGATTTCAGTTCTTCAGAGCAGGTTTCTCTTTTCCCAATCTGCTGATATTTATCTTCACACCGGGAGTCTTGTGTATTCAGGATGTATGTATGACTTGAATGGCAAATAACTATCAAACAAGAGAAAATTGGGGAAATGGTTTCAAACTAAAAGAGAGGGGAGATTTGGAGTGGATATAAGAAAAAAGAATTGTTTGTTTGTTTGTTTGATAAGGGTAGTGAAGGATTGCAACAAGTTGCCCAGAGACAGGAGGGATGCCCCATCCTTGGAGACACTCAAGGCCAGGTTGGTTGGGGCTCTGAGCACCCAGATGGAGCCGTAGGTCTCCCTGCAGTGCAGGGCAGTTGGACTAGATGGCCTTTATGGTCCTTTCCAACTCAAACAATTCCATGTGTTTGATCAGTACTGTTGTTATGAATTGACTGAAATAAAGAGAAGTCCTACGTCAACAATAGTTCTCAGATTTCCAGACTGCTGGTGCTTCAAGGCAATTACACTGGAACATTTATTGTTGTCTTTAGATGGTATCTTTATAATATGCTCCAAAATAGTTTGGATAAGAATCTCTGGATATCCTTCACGGCTTTTTATTAGATGCGTATATACGGATACCAACAAGCAAAAATAGAAAGAAAGAAAAGACGAAACCACTTTCTTTTCTGCAGAGTAGCATCTGTTTAGGATCTGCTAAATCCAACATTGGCTAGTAGATTTGAATCACCTTTTAGCAGAGAAATCTAAGCCATTAACGCTTTTCTGACCATGTGTCACAGGCAAAGCATGAAGGGCTCGCTTGTAACTGTTCACCTCGAGCAGCTGGTTGGTGTCCAGCCCCGTGAGGGGTCCTTGCAGCAGTAGCAATTTCACAGAGTCGCTCAGATTTTGCTGTCACCCGATTTTATGCTTCATGCTTCATTTCAGACGCGCCGTTGCTCTGACTGATTCAACATTTCCTCTTATTAGAAACTATTCCCTTTTAGGAACAGGGAACCCTGGCTTGTTTTTCCCAAAATTCTGTAGAGTCTTCATAACACATCCATACCGGCATTGTTCTTGGCACTCAGTGCTCACTCACTGTATGTTCATTACCAGCTCTCAGCATAGATTGCCTTATACTACAAAAGAGAGCCTCATAGAGGCCGATGTCCTGCAGCAGGAAGAGATTGAGACCTCCACGCCAATTGCTTCAGACTCCTTTCTGCCCCAAGGACTCATGTTTCACTGTGGGTTTCTGCATCCACAGCCTGGTGTCTCTGATCTTTAATCCGCATGAAATAGAACAAGGCACGTCCCAGATGACACTGGGCAAACAGATAGCTACAGCACCAAAAACAGGAGTGTATCTCTGGGATTTTGCAGTTTAGTCAAGACTGAAATTCTTCTCTGTCTTCATCAGTTCCTCTCCTGACATTAGGGGAATTACTCTGCCCACACCCATTGCAACAACTTCACTATTTGTTTTGGTTTTCCTTTTGTTTTGCTTTGCTTGGCTCACAGAAATCCCCATACGTGTTAATACATAACACAAAACCCTCTGGGGCAGCCTGAGACTTGGCTCATTTCACCCTTTCCCTTCCACCTGATACCTGGGGCAGCAGCAGCCCCATGGCAGTGTCTTGCAGGGCTGGCCACAGTCTGGCACTCCAGTAGCTCTTCCATTGCACATGTTATGAAACCCACCTTTGCCAGGCTAAGAGGGCTGGAATAAATTTTGGTTTGCTAATAGCCCATTTGAAAAATCCTTCCCTGGAATACAGCCCATGATCAGAGGTAAGCAGTACTGCCCAGAAACTGCAAGGTTCAATAGGGTCAAAAGAAAGAAAACGGCATGAGATCTATTGCCCCCCCTCCTCCCCACCCACCCTCTCATTTTCCCATTCCTTTCCTATTTCTTTCTTGCAGGCTGGCAAGAGCATCCCCACACACAAAGCAGGGAAAAATGGTGGCAGCAGCAACCTGGTGTGACTCAGAAAAGGTTGTGACTATAACTTAAGGCCAAACTCAGAAACAAATAAGCAGTGATGAAGACTTAAAAACTGCCAGAAACGAACAAACATAGGTCCAACCAGCAAGAGCTACATGAAGTAACAGACAAAATACAACGTCCACGATAGTGCTAGGATGCAAGAGGAAGTTGGACTCAGCTACATCAAGTCTGCAAATACACCCAGCTAGGCTGAGAAACAGCTTCTTATGTCATCGTGTCAGCAAGCAGTACACAAAATAGCACTCTGTGTCCCACCACCTCCTGCCTGTTACCATTTCGTATTTTTCATGTGGTATCAAAGTCCCACATCCTGCCACCAACCTGTCAACGTTCAATTTTCATGAAAGCTTTTTGTCTTCTCCTGCGTCGCACTTTAAACACCTATAAATGCTCCTTGATGGTCTCCTTTTTTTTTTTTTTTCCTAAAAATGACTTTCGATATGAAGGCCACAGTAATTTGAAGAAGAGCAGTCAGAATAGAGATTCCTTTCCCGTGCTGGATAACATTACCTTACAGCTTTGGATATCCTGCTTCTCTTGGTATCTCTTTGTTATCTCATCCTAGTGATCACAACAGGGATAAGATTCTTTTTTTGCCAAATACCTTGATCCAATGTGAGAGACTGAAAAGAGAAGTTCAAACTCTTCCACTGAGGCAGGAAGTAGCGCACTGTGTTTGCATTAACTTTCCACAGATTGAAAAGAGCCCAAGCTTACCATCTGGAGGGAAAGCGCACGAGGCTTTCCTTCAGACTAATGAGCTGTACCAGTCAGGGGTATCATTAGAACAGCAGCAATGGATGTTAAAGCAGGTACGGAAATAGCAAGTATCACTCTCTAAAAATGCGAAAACTGCTTAAAAAGACACGTGAACTGCAAGTATGTGCCATTTCCAGGATAAAAATCTTTTTTTTATTTTTTTGGCTCAGAATAGTTCATCTAGATATTGCAAATCTTTAGTGAGGTATTGGATACTACCAAATACAGTTCTGGTTCTAATATTTTCTATCGCTGTAAGGGAACTGTTCTGTCAGGGTCGGAACTGATGATTGAGCGCCTGATGAAGGAAGTGCCTGACCCAGGGAGGACAGGTGGAAGCAATTCATCTGTGCTTCACACCTGACTAGGAGGGTCCACCCAACCCCTCCCTGGGCTCATTTAAGGGCTAGCCTCCAAAGGAAGAATGTCTGGATGGAGGCTGTTCCTTGAGAAGTAGAGCTCTTTAATCAGAGACCCTCCTATTAGTTGGGTGAGTTAACTTTTTCCTTTGTGTGATTATTGATATTCCTGATGATGTTTTGCCTGGTTTCTTAAAGAAACAAGATGTCAGAAATAATTTTACTGCTTCCAAGAACCACCAATTGCCAATAAGCTCGCATAAAATGTGTGTTAAGGAGCTAGAAAGAGCTGATGTTTTTTCAGAATTAACATGTTTTACTCCTGTATGTGTATCTTGAGCAGGAAGAAATGAAAACAGCATAATCTGACCTTTACTCTTTTTTTTATGTTACTTTTATTCTGAGTTACCATTCTTGGCCAAAAGATTATTTCCCAGGGTGCTGCAATGGGATGCATTTCCTCCTGTGTTGTATTAAACTTCTGTCAGTTGGTTTTCTTACTTGTTAAGGTACAGGAAGAAGGCAACTTCCCTACATCCCAACTTACTGCAACAAAAAAGCTGTCATTTTCATGTTTGTTACATACTTCTCAGGAAGTGATCAAGCTATTATCAAAATGGATTTGTCATAGACATAATCAATAGCGGAAATACTCCAATGGACCTTTGTTCCATGTAAGCTGTTGAACAAAGTCTATCTTCATGAAGCCTATGAAGTTGCCCAGGGTGGAGTATGAAAGAAGCATGAGATGCAATGATGAATAGTTCCCATATTGAACTCTGTTATGCCTGTGATATTACTTGTGCTCTTGCAGCAGGTATCTGCACCACTATATAACTCAATTCTGTGTAAAATGGACCTCAAAACAAGAAAACATTATTTTTTGGAATCAAACAAGATGTTACCTCAAGACAACATATGGACATGTAGAACTTGCATTTGCCTTTGCGCGCACACACACACACACACACACACACACACACACACAATTGTAGCCTCCTTCCTTGATTTCTGATGATCTAGTCTTAACCAAATTGGCCTATGGCTATCATCACTTTCAGAATGCAAGTGGGTGAAATCTTTGTTCTCTTACAGTCACATAGAGACCTTCCAATTTCCAGAAAATTGAGAACAATGCAATTATAGTCATACATTAGAGTACTTTGGGTAAAGGACAAGGGAAAGACAACATCCTCAAAATTATTTGTACATATGAGGTGTTTCCATGACATCACTGTATCGTCCAGTAAGAGGTGAAAGATGTCCCAAGTAAACAGGTCTAGTGCTCTAAAGGCAAAGGTAACTTCTGCTGTGGAGTTTACACTCCTATTATAGGCAACTTGTATCACTCAGTCTTCTATGAAATGGTGCAGAGAAAAAAATAGGTGCATGAGACTTTACCAATACACAACATGGTTACTGCTTTTAAGGAATCCTTCTCTTATAAAGGACTGGGGTACCCTATGAGATGCTGTAAGAGTTGCTTTTGTTCAAAGACAGTGGTTGGTACTGTATGTAACAATATCAGAGAGCAAACCATTTTAGCGCTATGCACATTTCATTTTTTTAACACTTTTTTTGTATCAAGCTCTTCCAATGAACATATTTGTCACTAGATGACACAAGATCAAATACGAAGGCCCCATAGTGTCAGGAAGCTAGAAGCAGCATTGTTTTTGAGTGATGCAGGCACAGAAAATTTCAGCCATTGTATTTTTTTGTATGGGTTATCTTACCTGAGATTTTATCATAAGAAATTCATTTCTATGGAGAGGAAAAGAAAAATGAACTTGGACTCCTCTAGTGAATCTCAACCTCATTATACAAATCGGCACACTTACCATTTCCTGTTGAAAGAAAGAATTGCTAAACAATGTCCCATTATAAACAAATCCACTTAGAATACTACACTTTCTTTCAGTAGGGAATAACTAAAATATAAACAGGAACCAGGCTCAGTGAGAGGGAAGGAAAGGAATTTGTGTGGTTTCTCATGGAGCTTTTCAAATCCTGTTGGCTGCTCTACTCCTGTAAGAAGTTTATGGCTGGGGAGAGTAGTACTCCAGCTCCTTTGCTTTCCTCAGTTTTATTTGCTTTCTCTTGGCACCACTGCTGCTTTTTCCTGGACCTCCCTTCTCTTCCCAACCTATCAATGCATAAAGACAAACAAATGCTGTACACAAAAGAAAAGCTAGATCAATGTTTGAGAAGTCTGAGATGTTTTCACACATGCAATTAAAAGCCCTGTTCAACTATTATTGAATGTAGAACCCTCATGCTTTGATCCTCCCACCTCATAATCCCAATCCCCTCTTGCTTTGCTAATCCTGCTCTACCTCTGTACTACTCATAGCTACTAATAAAGCGTTCCTGATGTTCAAGCAAGAGTTACTCTACAAAGAAAACAAAAACTGTTACAAAGTCCTTCGTGGTTAAACATGGGATTTACCTCCTTGAGCAAGAGTTCCTCAAGGAGCATAGGGTAATGGTGAATTAACTATCATCTTTTCTCCCTTTAATTAGCCTTGCAAATTCAGCCCTGTTTTGCTTTTCCCTCAGCCCATGTCCCCATTCCTCAGTCCATACCCTCTTGCCCCTAATCTTTTTGCACTGAAAGGGGATTCAGCTCTCATAACATAGGCCCCCATATTTAAACATTTGCATCTGAACTAGGCACCTCATCAGAAGCAACAGTCTTATCTTAAATCAGGCATCTTAACTAGGTCAAATGAATCTCACCCCTGGCATGCTTATGTCTCCCTGTTGATGTGATGGGAACCCAGGGTCAATAGCTCAGACTCAGAAGTTTACAAATGAGGCACTGAAAAAACTCCCCAGATAATCTCATACTCACAGGTCTTCTATTTGACTCTGACCTCTAATCTGTTAATGCCCATTTCAACTTCAGTAACTTCCCTGGTGCTCTTCTTTTTTTTTTTTTTTACAGCCAAATCCCCTTTCACTTTGAAGGGTTTGTTGTGCTCCAGCTCTCTTTTTTTGGCTCTCTCATGGAGCTACTTGAGTTTCTCTCCATCAGTTGTCAAGCTGGAGAATGGTTAACAGAATCATACCCTACAACATCATGTGGGACTGCTTCAGGATCTTCCTGCTACCTTCTTCTACAGCACAGGCCATAGACTTAATTCCTTGCTGAACTATAGAATTTTTCTTCCAGAAAAGCATCAAATACTTGCTCTACATTTGCTAGACCCAGTGCTGTTTTGGCTAAATTGTCCCAATGATCAACTACTCTGTAAGTGAAATTTATGTCTGTCTGTAGCTTGAAAGTATCCTGTTTCAATATCTGGTCATGTCATACTCTACCAAAACATCCTCTTAGCAACTTTCTGATCACATAAAACTTACAAACATTTAAGCTTTTCGTTGATAAAATGACCACATTGAATTGCTCACGTTTTCCAGTCCCTGATTATTCTTTCTGAACCTTTTTCCAGTTTATCAACGTTCTCGACACCCTCTAGCTGTATGTGGAACTGTATGCAGCTAATTTATGTATCTTTGAAAAACAGCATGCTAACATATATGCATGTTAATATCATTCTTTCCAAAGTTCTGTCAAAGCACAAGGCTGTAATATAATTTAGTAGAAAATCAGTAGCACAGACTAATGTTTAAATTAGAAACTTTTCCACAGACACTGAAAAAAAATGCTAGAGGAAAAGATTCCAAGTAGTCTTTCAATTTTTTCTGCAAACTTTGATGCTGTAATTTTAACCCTTAAAATTGACTGATACTGGCAATCCATCTGACACCAATAACTGCAAGAATACTTTTAGGATGCCATTTTTCTTCACCATAGTGAAATAGATCATAATCAAATTATTAAGGCATTCTGTAATAAAAAAGGTCTATAAGCAGCCAATAACCTTCCTTACTCAACAGTGCTCCGTTTCTGCATTTCAGAAGGAAATCAGCATTCTGTCTGTCATCAGAGAATTTTGGATGGAGTGCTTTTGCAAATCTGACAACTTTATCACACAACACATTCAAGAAGTCGAAGGGCAGATGAAGAAAAAGGGGGGCAAGTAGACAACATTTTTAAAAGCTAACACTGTAGCCTTAAGTGGTTCACACACTAGAACAGCGAAGATAACAAATGTGCTGGGAGATGCCTACTGACACCTACACAGTGAGTGAAGATTACATGCTTCAGAATCAACAAAACATCCAATTTTTAGCACCTCTAAAAATCAACATGTAATCTGGATTATGTAAGCATTGCTTCTTCTAAAACATAGCTCAGAACTGCCTAGCTATTTCCTTGTGCAGCATTTGATCCTCTTCATCTTCTTGTTGCCTCCACCTCTTTGCAATTGCTGCTGCCACCATAGCCCACTGAGGCTCCCTTCAAAGACCTGCAACTTCCTCTCTCTGCTGAGGCAGAGTAGCAGCCAACAAGACAAAGCTGTACTTCCTTCCTTTGGTTAGCTGCTTTTTGGATGCTCAGCACTCGCTCTTTTTCACCCTCCATTTGTGCATCCCTATCTCCGAATATAGATTCTGTATCACAAATAATCCCACTCTGAATGAGTAGACTTCCTTTGGTACCTCTTGCTCTGGGGATAAGTAAGTCTTGTTGCAAACAAGGAGCTACTGGTCTGCATTTAAGGTGAAGCTAAGAAACAACATGGCTATCAACATTGGTTGCTCCAAAAGTAATGCCTCACATTTATTTCCAGGGAAATTATAACAAAGAGCACAGTAACACTATTGAACAGAGCAAATTCTCAGCAACAAAACACCATTTTTTCAATACAGTCACCACTGGTATATATTTTCACCAGCAATAAATAAGAGCTTTCATGCCTCACTCACAAAAACCTGCACCAGTGCTGGTGACCCACTGTCACACAGCTGCTGTGATGGTGTCACTGCTGAAACACACCACCCACTACCTCACTGTGCTCACATCCACTGATTTCCACAAACTTACAGCAAGCATTGATGAATGTCAATGGGTTCAACTTTTTTCCACTTGGAGAATCCAATGACACACCTTTGCTACATATGCACTTCCATGTCAAATGCCATTTTGTCAGACTGCCCCTCTGCTGCCTGCATGGCAACAAAATGTAACAGAACATTGGTAGAAAGTTTCAACCTCTACTGCCATACCACCACCTCTGGCTGTGGGCCAAACTAACAAAAATAGGAGACATTGCTCTCAGAGCAGCCTTCATAATTCCTAAAACATAGATACGTGTCAAAAGAAAGGCAAACCTAGGACCGTGAATTTGAATTACATAAGGCAAGATATATAGTCGACTATTCCTGGAGGGGGTGGGATGGAAAAAGAAGCTGAGAAAGCTCCCAGGAATAGAAGCAGAGTAGGAAGCCACAGAGCAAGCCTGGATCAAATCTGAATGCAATGGTAAAATCGTCTCCTAAAACATAGCAAAAAAAATCCACTCTAAATGTCAAGCCTGTCACCCAGATACTTACGACATGCATAGTCATAAACATAAAATACGATGCAAAATTTTAAAAAGCATTTTAAAAAACATTATTGTTGTGAAACATAATGTTGTGACAATCTTAGAAATGTCACTGAAAAAATCTAAATATCCTCAGAAACAAGACTTCCACAGGTGGTGAAGGGCTACTGAGTCATTCTCTTGAATACCTGCTGCAGCCTAAAAGATTGTGTTAGCCAAGGAGGAAGCTCAATCTAAAGTCTGCGCTAGAATTAGACTTCATTATAGCTTTCTTCCCTTTCTTCTAATGCTTTAAGCATTTAGTGTAAGGATTTAGCATTCAACTCTTGTAGAATAAACCTGTTTGCTTTAACTGTTAAGGTTCTGTAAGGTAAAAAGAGTGAACTGGGAGGTTAGCGAAGATCAAATACTGCTCTCCTCTTCCCCCAAATATAGATGCAAATTGGCAGGCAGTTCTCAAGGCCCTGAGATCTAATATGTATTTGGCAACCTCAGGAACTGAAGTATGCCTCCTACCAGCTCACAGTAATGTGAGGATTTGTATTGAAAGACGTCAGGATGAAGGGAAGTGCTTCCCACAGAGAGGGGCAAGTAGTAAGGACAGCCCTGCACCCCATTCCAAGTGCTTCTCCTGCCACATAGCTGGAAGCAACATCTGAGCAGGTGCAAAGCTCAGCCCAAGTCCACCACTGACCTCAGAAGCATCCTCTGCATTAAACAGGTAGGTACCAGGTACACTTCTCATTGATTTGTCTTTTGAGCACATGCAAAAGGTCAGCTATCAATCAGAATAATGGAAATGTATTATTATTTTTCCTTTTTCTGCATTACTTATCTCAGTCTTTGGGGTCAGTGCAGAAGCCAAGAGGAAGTATGCTGTGCTAACCACTAGGTACCATTGCCCACTTGCCAGTCTTCAGGATTGCTTTGGCACAGAAGCTGTTTCTCTGAAGCCATTTTGACTGTCCAGCAAAGAAACTTGAAGGATGAATTGCTGGGCTTTTTCTCCCAGTTCTAATCAAGGATGGGGGTCTGGGCCTACAGAGTCGCTACCAAAAGAAATGACAGAATCAGTGCAGCAAAACAGCAAGACACTTGATCAGCAGCTCTACAGTGTTTGATTAAATTAAGTAGAACTCAATAGCTGCTTTATTTTATTTTATTTTAAATTGTCTTTCTCTCTTTGCACCAGTAAACCACACACTGCTCATCAGACAGACCGGGCAGCCCAGAGTTCCAACGTGGGATTAGAAATTCATTTAAACGTGGGCTGGATAGTTAGTAATTGCATGTTTCACTTTATTGCATGTAACTGTAGTGCAAATTAACCTTTGATCGATGTGTAGAGACAGTGGCACGTCATAGCATAAGAGCTAGTGGTTGGAAATTGAGTTTGCTCAAACTAAAACAGCAGGTGAGGAAATATAACTTCAGATAAGATGCAGATAAATTCCAAACTAACTCAGGCATCACTGCTTTATTTATACTGCAGTCACCCCCTGAGGAGATAAGTTACTTTTTAATCTTGGCATCATTAAGCTTCCCATCCTGCGATTTGCTCTGCATCTTCAGAAATATTTTTAGTTCTCCTTCCTTTAAACTCCCTCTGAAGTGTCCATATTCTTCCTGAAAAGACACAAAATCACTTCAAAACACTGAGTCATAAGGCAAGAGCAGTACTTATTTCCACATTATTCTGATTATTCATTTCCCATTAAGTCCTAAGGTCACAGTAAAGCACCTGCCAGTGTAATATACAGAAGGTTCCCACTAATATCTGTGATGACTAAATAGTCCTCTCCTGAATCATTCCTCTCACCATGATAAATTTCTGCAAATTTTAAGTAAAAATCCCTTGTTTAAACACAGTAAAACCAGCAGCTAGATATCGTATCTTACGAGAAAATCAGTCATGTTTATTTGCCAAGACCTACCTTCTTGATTGATCCTTTTTACGGTTTAAATAAAGCAGTTTCCTTGGCAATACCCCAGTAGCTGGCAAATCCCAAAACCAACACAGACCTCCCCAGCTGGTTTATTTTAAGACTCCTGTGTAGAAATTATCGATTCCTGTTGCGTGAAACTGAATGCTACGCAATGCTTTCCTTGCTACAGACCATTAACTGTAGTTGTTAACTCCAAACAACAAGTAAGAGATGTTCCCAAACCAAACTACGTCAAGACATACCTTTCTTGTTCTACGCTTTACTGCTTTGCCTCTAGCAAGGACCTCATCACATATAAGGTTTGTTTGTTGTTTATTTTGTTCCCAACATGAACAGAGTACTGTTCATTACCTTTGTCCACCATGGCTACAGATATTTAAAATCTCTCTTCAACTTTTCCAATCAGACATGTTGCCCAAATTGTACATTCACTGACTTCTTCATTTCCATCTTTTGTTTATATATTGATTTTCAGTGGCATTGTTCTTCCAATTTTCCAACGCCCACTTGACCTGCAACAACTATTTGCGCAGTATTGCTTTCTTTTATTTAAATACAACAGTCCCCTTAGGGCATCTGGAATGCTGCAGATACTGGGAATATTTTGCTGTACAGCACATGACAGTATTAAGCAATTTTATATGGCAGCTGTTGCAACAGAGATGGATGAACCTCAGAGCATACCAAGATCTTTTGCTAGAAGGTGACTGTATCATACCACTAATTATAATTGACTTAGATCTATCTCAACATCTGTACATTTTCCAGTCAATGATCTGCTTTTCCTTGTCCATCAGAGCTTGGGTGAACACACTGTGCTTAACCAAGAAGAAACTGGTTTTTTAATTCTTTTCATAAAATTATCACTGTATGTGAAAGTATGCCCTGCCATACTTCCTTCACTTTGAAACAATGATAAAAACTTAATTCCTCCCACATACTAGGAATAAATCCTTAAGAATTTCACCTTACTCTCTAGCAAGATTAGGTGGACCATTGTAGATCATATTTCATTTAACGAATAAGAGCTTTAATTATCTCATTATTCCAAAATCTGGACTTTGTAACAGCTAATAGCCACTCTGGCATAACATACTAAGCCTCTTAGCTTTTCAATTCTGAGGAACAAGGTATAATCATCAATTCCAACATCCTCATCACAAGACCCTACCCACAAACTTAATTATAATAATCGTGTAATCTTTCTCAAGCTCCAAATTGTCATTTTGGTTTCCTGGTACTAATACAACTGAAAGGTGTACCCAATAAAAATAATGTAATGTTTGGATTCACCTCATAGCACTGAAGGGTTGTCATTTTTCAGAATGTGGAATGAGGATTTTCGTGTTATTTCATGTGCATGTGCTATTGTACCACTCAGGAAACTGGCATCCCTATTAATGAGATGGTGCTTACAATCGTTTTATTCAGCCTTTATCCCAGTATTCCACACAAACCAAGCAGCAGAACTTGGCTGGCTAACTCCCTCATTTCCCATGTTTTCTCTAGTTGTCACTAAGAAACAGGAAGGGTATCTCAGAAATATCATCTGACTCTTCTCAGCCTTCGGCTTCCTTTTTCACCACAGCATTTCAGCTTCCTCAGGGCTTCCTTCCGTCTCTCTGAGCCCGGAGCTCAGACAGTCCCGCCAGAAGGGCGCTGGAGGGAACCACCGCCTGAGCAGCGCCTGACAGGAGATGAGGAGCGCTCTCAGCCACCGCCAGTTCTTCTACCATCCCCTGGGCTCCTGGTAGATAAAGACACTAAATTTCGTGGTCCCCAAACCCAATAGCAGCCCCCAAACCCAAGCGCCATCACTCCCCTACATTCTCCTTAGGCTCCGGGCACACACCGCCCACAGCCCTCCCTTCCCGCAACCGGCTCCCGCCCCAGCAGCGCGCATGCGCAGACGCGCCGCAGCCGTAGGGGCGGGGGCGCCCTTCCTGCATGCGAGGGCGGAGCCGCGGGGCGCCGGACGGGAAGATGGCGGACCTGGAGGAGCAGCTCTCAGATGAAGAGAAGGTAGGGATGGGCGGCACGGGGACGCCGCTCCCCGCCGCCGAACCCCGCTCTTCCTCGGCCTTCTGAGTCGACGGGCCGCGGGATCGTCGCCGTTCGGGGCCGCCCCGGCGTCCCGGCCCGTCAGCCGAGGGCTGGAGGAGGGTCCGCGGGCGGGAGGGAGGGCAGGGCCGGCCCGGGGCAGCTCCCGCCGCTCCTTGTAGGGTGCGAGGCGGACGGGAGAGCGGGGCCCGGCGAGGCGGGATCCCGTGTGCGCTGGGGGCGGCGGCGGTCGGGAGACGCTTGGCGGCGAGCCGGGGGTAGAAAAGGCTCCTCCGGCCCTCCTTCCATCTCCGCTTCCCCTTTCCCGGGCCTCCTTTTCTCCCCAGGGATGGGGCCGTACCTCGGCCTGGCCCCCGAGCCGGGGTGCCCTCAGGGAGGAAGGGTGTGGGGTGAGGAAGGCTTTCTCGTTTCTTATTAGGCGGCGGCAACGGAGGGAGGCTGAGGTCGGGGATCAGAGGGTCCGTGCTGTCTGGGAGTGCGTGTGTGTGTGGTCTCTGCTTGTGGCCGTGGGAACTCCTCCGGCTTCAAGCAGGTTTTCATAGGACGTTTCTGAAGGAGCAGCGTGTATTACAAGAGCTCCGTTACCAGCAATTTGTGCCTTCCCCTCAGAACCAGCTTCATGGCAGCTGCCTGCTCAGCGCCGGGCTGCGATGCTTTGTGTGCATGGCTCACATCTTCACATAGTGCACAGTTTTATGCATTTCTATCCTAAAAAAACACGGACTGTTGCGGCAGCAGAAACTTTGAGGTAACTTAATTGTTGGAGACATCAGAAAAAAGAAATGCTTTAAACTTCTCTGAAGTTAGAAGATAGATGTCCAAAATAAGATAGATTCTCTGTACTTTTGTAGGTTGACAGGGCTGTGTTTCAGGAGCTGGAGAGGCGTTGGTGGGCCAGGATGTTGAGTGCATGGATCTCTAATTTCTATTCCCAGCCACAGGTTTTGAGATTGGTCCTCTATCTGGTTCACATTCACATGTGTTATATGTGGCAGTCTGTGACTGTATTCTTTCTAGAATGTACAAGTAACTTTAATCCGCTTGATAGAGTATATGCCTGAACATGCTGAGTCTGCAAGTTAAGATCACAGGGCTGGAGGATGGCTAAACTTAGCAGGAACCTCAGGGTTCACCTGGCCTGAGCAGGTTACCCGTGATTGCATCTAGGCTGCTTCTGAAGATCCCAAAGGAGGAGTAACCTATGCCAGCACTCGGCCAGAAAGAGCAGAAGTGCTAACTTCCTTGTGCCAAACAGAACTTCCTGTTTCAGTTTGTTCTTATTGCCTCTTGTCCTGTCAAATAACGTAAGGTACAGTGATGCTTTCTTCTTACCTCTATGTGAGCTGAGAAGCACTGCCTGTGCTCGAGTGACTGATGAAATTAAGTTCTGAACTCTCTTTTGTCCTTTAATTGCAGTTTTTTTCTCCAAATTGGTGCAGGCTTTCCGGAGGGCTCCTCCTGTCTTCTTGTAATTGAATAAAGTCAGCATTTTTCCATTGCAAATTTAAATGGATTCCTCTATCCATTTCAGTCCTTTATAAAATTGATCATTCTACATGATTGGAGTTTTCCAAGCCTGACTGTATATTTATTGGCAACAAAACAAAGATGAATAATGATGCAAGCTCATGGAAAAGCAAATAAATATCCATGCAGATCTTGTGTTACTTCCAGATTTTAATTTTTCACGGAAGAGGCATGTGAATTAGTTTTCATGAATCTGAACCTCTTAGAAGGTTTACCAGTGTTATATATATCTCCATGCTGAAATAAGCATTCAGTGTGTTCAGTGGCTCTCACTAGTGTTTGGAGAAGCTGTTTACGGACTTGTATTTGACTCTGACACGTAACTTATTTTAGGTAGCCTTTTAGCAATGCTTTTGAAAGCACTGATATATTTAAGTTGTGCTGTCATTTTACAACAAAAATGTATACTGCTTAAAAACTATAATCATTTTCTGGTGGTATTAAACTGATAAGTTTGTGCACTCTGAGTTTTCTAAGTAGAAGATATATTCAGTTTAAAGCATTTGGGGGATCTGAGTTACTGCAAAATGAAGTGAACAGATTTGCCTTCTACTGAGCCACTAAATGAATAGTGTATAAGGAATGAAATTTAGATGTGCAAATACTTTGTATACATATATATCTTGGACTTAACTTCTTCAGTTTAATTCATTCCTGATGTCTCAACTAACACTTTCTGTGAATGATACAGATTTTTTTTTTTAAGCTAACATTTATGAAGCTAGACAAGATTTTTCTTAAACACTGAGTTTTAGTGAGCTGAAATAATGCTGCTGGGTAGCACGTGGAAAGCACTTCTCCCTCATCTAACAGGGACTGTAATGTAAATCCAGAAGGAATGCTGCGCATACAAACATTCATTTTCACAGGGAATAATCATATTGTTTCTTTGTGTAACTTTCTCCCTTTATATGAAACAAAGGGCTTCAAGGGCTGACAGACAGTTGGTGATGCTATGGGAAATTTTGATAGAGATGTGGTATCACTTAATCCCTCACTGTAGCTACAAGTTATTGAATTGTGCTTGGTTTGTGTCTTCCTCTGCGTGCAGGCAGGAACTGTAAGTGCTGCAAAGGCAGAAAGAAGTGCTTAGTTCAGGTAAGGGAGCTCTAAAACCAAGGAAGGAGAAGGCCAATTGCAAGAAAACATCGTTTCCCTGTTCAGGATGGTGTATCATAGGATTGAGTTGGAAGGGACCTTTAAAGGCCATGTAGTCCAACGTCCCCTGCAATGAACAGGGACCACAGCTAGATCAGGTTGCTCAGAGCCCCGTCCAGCCTGGCCTTGAGTGTCTCCAGGGGCAGGGCACCCAGCAGCTCTCTGGGCAGCTGTTGCAGTGCGTCACCACCCTCATCATAAAAAACTGTTCTTATATCACGTCCAAATCTCACATTTTTATGTTTGAAACTATTTGTTGTTTTGTTGCAACAGACCCTGCTAAAGAGTCTGTCTCTTTTTTTTATTAAAGCCCCTTTTCAGACACAGGAAGGCGGCTCTCAGATCTCCAAGAGCCTTCTCTACTGCAGGCTGAACAGCCCCAGCTCTCAGCCTGTCATCAAAGGGGAGCTGTTCCATCCCATGGATCACCAGGGGCTGTCCAGTACTAAAGACAGCTTCTTTGAGACACAGTGGTTTGTGGTGTTCTGTAGGTCTCTGAAAGTAAAGAATGTTTCAGTTAGGTGGAAAAAGAAAATATTATGTTTATGTTTCAGTCTGTAAATAAAAATTAGATGGATGTGGATGTTTGGTGGCCCTGCTAGGCAGGGGGGTTGGAACTACATGATCCTTGGGGTCCCTTCCAACCCGGGTGATTCTGTGATCTGTGTGATTAGATGTGAGAAGTGGAAATATTGAAGTCCAGAACTTTTAAGAGAGACAGCAGTGGAAAATGATCACTTTCCTTCACTTCAGAAGTAATTTGTCCTCTGATTGAGTCTTGAATAAAAAAATCTATTTCTTTATCCAAGATATTTGAAGTAGGGTTTTTTTTTAAGCTCAGTAACCATTTTATGCAGTGTATTTATGTTTCAGTTCCTGTACAAATTGCTCTACCTGTGGCTATGTCAAACTGATAAGCATATATAAGAACGTTTTTGCTTTCTTCTATGAGCTTATTAATGTGTATATACAAACTGCAATTTATGTACATAAATGCAAGCAGTGCTTAACAGAAGGGATTATTTTCATTGTAGAAGATGTATTTGTTAATGTAAATACTTATTAATAAATAGCAGCACACACAAAATAGGGCTGCAACTGTTTGAATCAGAAGGATATTCTGTAGTCAGTGCCTTTTGGTGACTCATCAGGATGTGTTTGCTGTAGGGTTTTTTGTTTTGTTTTTTTTTCTTATTGCAATGTAAACCCCCCCTCACTACAAAGCACAGGAGTTAAATAGCCATTGATGTGGAGGTGGCCTGAGAAAACAGAGATGTCTTTAGTGAAGAAAGGGGAGAGCATTGATAGGAAGATGGAGAACACCGCGATGTTTTTTAATGCAGAAATAGCTCACATTCTTTGAAATGCTGAGCATGGAAGTGTGTGTGTTGTCAAACATGGGATCAGAAAGGAACCCCGCCTCTTTCAGTAAGGTTTTGCCTCAGTGTAGTTCTACTTGTTCAGGGAGGCATATTGAGTAAGGTGGAGTTTAGCAGTCGGCCAACTGGCTGGAGGTAAAACAAAACTTCCCTTCTGATGGGGAAATGGTCCCATTTGTGAAAATGAACCTGCTTTGCTACCACATATTTCCAGGTGCATTAGATAACTTGACAGCTTTTTGAACTAGGTGTGAAAAGCTGCACAGCTAAGTATAAATATGCTAGCAAAACTCTGCAGTGAAATTCATAGTAGTTAAGGAAAACTCTTTTCTCTAGTAAATGCTTTGAGATGAAAAGTCTAAACCAGTAAAATGCATTGTCTTGTGTCAAGGCTCTGTATGTCGGCAGCAGAGCTCCCTGTGCAGGGACAAACCAACCCACCAGCTCAGAAGCATCAGTAGGCTTTTTTTAAAGATAGTTATTCTTTTAAAAATAATCTGATTTTTAAATGCTGATGTTTAGTAAGTCAATTTGTGCTCTAAATCATTTGTTTTGGGAGGGTCTGAAATCTTAACTTTTGGAACTACCCCAAATGAGACTTGGAGACTATAGGAAATGAGGATCAGAACATTTTGGAGTAGAAGCAAGATTTTAATAGTCAGCTATGGATATGATTGCACAATAATCTGTAACTGAAAGTGATGTTTTGCAGATATTCTAATGTTCTTTCTTTGTAGTTCATAAATGTATACTTTGTAGTATATTAAAGATGTAGTTTTGCTAATCTGTCTTGCAGGGGAACCTTGTGAGCCCTCCCTCCTGTTCTTGAAGCTCTGAAAGGAACTAGGAATGCTGTAGGGTGTTCCTGTGGCTGACTGAGAATCTTCTAATAATTAAATGTGAAAAACACTCAAACAGTGACTGTGTTAGTGTTTGTTTAGTTTAGTGTGTGTTTAAGTTAGTGTGTGTTTAAGTTATCACATTGTGGAAACAGTCTCATTGTCAAAGTTAATATTTTTCCATGAGTGAAACAGAACAGATGCTTTGTAGAGGGGGTTGCTTTCCTATAGATGTAAGGTTCAACTTAATGGTTACCATTTTATAAGACTTGGTGACAATTCTTTAAGAATGAGGAAGTTGAGAGTGCATCTCAGACTGCTGTGTAATTCTGAACGTGGCAGCCTTCCCAAGGCTTTTTTATGTCCATAGCTGAGGGAGGGAAATGTGTTAGTGTGACTTAGAAGATTTTCAAAAATGCATCGCTACTTTGAGATCAAAGGACAGAATCAAAACTGTAATTGTTTTGTCTGTAAGAAAATGTTGAAAAATTGATCATCTGCTGTATGTATAACTGCAAATAATAGTTTATTTGTGGAGTGGCAAGCTGGAAGAAACTCCTGGAGGTATCCCAAATGCTGTCCAAGCAGGCCAGCTCAGATAACGTTGCTCAGGAACTTGCCCTTTCAGATTTGGGTACCGCTGAGGATGGAGGCTGCGCAGTCTGTGGGTAACCTATTCCAGTGTCTGACAGCATTCACACTCAGAAACTGTTCAGTGACAGTTTCTCATGTGGCAGCCTGTCTGATCCTTATTGTTTATTTTCACTATGTGTCTCTGTAAAGAGGCATGATGCAAAGCAAACTTGCCCGCATTCTAGACAAGTTAAAAACAAAACAACCAACATCTGAGACTTGAAGATGCATACAAATGAAAGCTGTTATTCTAAATCAAAGTGATTTCTAAAACTGCAATTCATATTTTCTTTTGTTATGAACAGTTTGAGGAGACTGGATGCTTCCACGCGTTCTGACCGCATTGTGGACTGCGTATGTATGAGTGCACCATCAGGAGCATGGCTCCTGCTTCTGTGCTCACACAGCTCTTGTGGAAGCTTGCTACCCAGGGAACCTCACCAGTTACATTTATAAGGTTAAAAAGAAAATAACTCCAAAATAGAGAAAAGTAGTAGAACAAGTTACTGGCTAATCTATCAGTACTTGAAATGGGAGAGAATGAATGATCTATGATGTGGTAGGTGAAGCTTTCTATTGCTCAGTAGTAATCATCAACCTACAGTTCTGCTGTGAAATATCATCCTTGTTTGATTTCATTTCTGCAAACCAAAGAGGAATGGTATAAAAATTCTAACCACAGTATAAGGCAAGTCATTATATTTTTCTCATATAAACTGTATTAAACTGAGTTTCAGTTTCTGAAAATGAGGTTTTAAAAAGTTGGAACAGCATAAGCAGAAATGAAAGCAGATTTTTCAGAGCATGGAGTTGCTGTTTCCATTGCTGAGTAACCAGCTTCCAGAATGCAAGGCCCTTCATAACTTGCTGCTTAATTTGACCGAGTGTTAAAACTTCAGAACTGCAGATTAACTTTGAGAGATAATTTTAAGGCACTGTAGTGGCAGGGGTGGATTTGGGTATGGGCAAGGTGGCATCTCAGTCTGGGAGTAGGTGTTCCTCACAGAGCAAGCTCTGTGCTTCTTCCTTTTTACTCCCTACTGCTCTTGAATCCAGGCTTGGTATCCTTGGAATAATTAATGTTAAATGATGAGCGTGAACTAATAGGAAGGCTCACTTCAGAACGGTTTTACAGTGGATGAGTATTCTGCACATGTAACTGGAGGATTTGTCACGTTGTGATGGATGCTGCTCTGCAGCAGCTGCTGAGAAAGAGAGGCCTGGTTGCTGGAACTGAGGAGTGCGTGCGTTGGGCTGGCAGAATGGCGTGGTTTTGCTTTGGGGAGGTGGAACTACCAAGTCTTTTGTGTAGGTTTGGTTAGCCATGCTGTATGCTTTTAACTTCTCAAACAAAAGTTAAGAGCTTTGCTTTACAATAAGTGTAAGATTTCACGGCTGTTTCAATTCTCTAGGAATGACTCTTGCAAGGAAATGATGAGATTTTTATGGATCAGATAGATATCAAATAAGCATCAGAAAAATACCTTGCTGCTTGCCTTCTAGTGGTTGCTGGATAAGAGCTAGCTGTAAATCTACATCAGATCCTTTGTCAAATCATTGGGGGGTTGGGCTAGCTCCTAGCTGGCTGCCCAACGTGGTGTTTTGCGTGCTGGATTGGTTAAAAATGTTCAGGTTTAATACTATGTTGAAGTGTGCAATACCAAAGAATAAGTTTTGGTGATGTTTTGAAGCATGTTGAGTGCTTTAGAACACAGATGCAGTTTCCTGAGAGCAGGACTAGATGCAAATTTATTGGACACACCTCTGTTTTTCAATTTGCTGTTGTCCTCAGAGATTAAAGAGCTGTTAGAAGCACGATGCATGAATAAAAAGCTGGATTTTGTATAAGTTCTGAACTTGAAATGTTCTCAATTTTTTCGGCTGTTTTGGTAATTTCCTGGTTGCTCATATGTGTGAGCTTTCAAGCGCATACCTGGAAAAAGGACTACAGAAAAGATAAATTGGAGTAAAACCACTGCAGGAATAATGTTCTGCACTACAAGTTTGGGACGTGTGGTGCCATCAATAGTTCTGGAATCTCCTTTGTATGTGTGTTGTTTTCCTAGCCTGTTTGTTCTCTAGCTCACTGCTGGCAAGGCGCAGGCTTTCAGAGAAATACAGATGCAGGCAAAAAAAGATACATTCCATTCCCTATAGTTTAATTAGCAGCACTTTTTTTTTGTTCACAGATTTTAGTAACTGATGGTGATAGCTGAAGTTTCAGATTGACGTTGGTGGTTTAAGGTTTACAAACAAAACATATTTTGCTAAGTTCAGTACTGTTCTAATGTTTCTGAATTAGTGTATAGGAAGTGGGTGACATTACAGAGTGAAAGCAATCAACACTTTTCAAGATGGTTATTTTTTGTGAAAATAAATTTCATCATCTGAGTCAGTACTTCAGATAGGGCTATTGCCTGAACTGACTACTGCTGACTGCTATCTGAAGTACCTCACTGTCTCATTTTGACTAGGATTTACTTTTTTCACTGCTATTAAGAGCTGGTGGTGTTACGTGCTATTAAATACTTGTGTATTATTTTTAAAAATTCCATTTTTAAGTGAAAGGATTTATCCAATCCAGTATGATATGGCGTTTTTGTCCCCAGGGGCTGACTTAGATTGATACAAGGATCTGTTCCTTTTCTCTTTATTGTTTCAGTTTACAGAATACTTGCTAAATGGATTGAGGAAAATATTTGTTCTACAGATTTAATGCAGCTTCAGGCATCAATATGAAGGAAATGTCTGTTCATTTAAAGCCGTTGATGTGGAATGTGCCCCTCCTTTCCTGTGCCACAGAGCCACATTTTTGCTGTTCTCTTTCTCAGCTCTCCCAGAAGAGAAGTGCATTGAATGCCATAGTGCATTTTTTCAGTTGAGGTTGGAAGCAAAGCAGTTGCAAACGTCATTTTCATATTCATCCCCTCCCTGCCACCAAAGGCAGCGAAGCCTTTGCTCCGTGTCTCTGTGAGATGCTGCACATACCAGAATGCTTCTTTGCTATTTGGAATCATATCCACAAATGTGAATTTGTTTTCTTGAGATGCTGAGGAGATGGTTTGCTGCCCACTCGAGGTAATCCGTTTCTCATGCATGTTCTCAGAGCTTGTCTGCCCCTTTGAAGGCTTATTCATCTCACCAATCTGCTGGCAGCAAGAAGCAGCAGTTCTCTGAAATTCTTACAGTGAAGGAATTGATTGCTGTGTTCTTGCCACCTTCTACAGCCATTTTTTGCTTCATCAGTTTGCTTCTCTGAATGCTCACGTAAGTAGACAAGCAGTGCTGATACAAAGGAGTTTGTAGATTGGGTTCGTGGGGCACCCAGGTGAGAGGGGATGGAGATTATTTATTTTGGTGGCAGCAGCACAGCAGATCAGTTTATGCCATTTGCAAAACACCCCCAGATCATTTTTATTTTAAAAGATGTATCATAATTGCTGGTGGAACATTCTGAGGAGTATCCAACCCTGGTATTTAATTAACTGAAGCTAGTGAGTTCCAAGTATGTACCTTTCTAAAGAAAGCCAGTTGCTTTTTTTTGTAGTTGTTTTAAGCATTGAAGGATTCACAATCTCTGAACTCTTCTGATGTTTGCAATACTGACAGCTCATCAGCCATTGCATCTTGTAAGTGATTTCTAAGGTAGCTGATTGACCCTTGGGCTGTGTTCCATGATATTCTACATGCATCAGTTCAAAGTGAATTTTACTTGGTACCAGATACCAGAGCACTTTAGTTGTTCATTGGGCAGTGAAGGAGTATCATGAGAAAAACTGCCTTGGATGAACTCAAAACATGAGTTTGAATCAAACTCAGAACTTGATAAAGCTGGCTAAGTCTTCTGCTCAGTCCCACTGTCAGTAGTGCTGATCTCCGACTGACTTGCATGGTTTTGTCTGTGAATGACAGGTTTTTCAGAGGATTGAAACTTCTTCACCTACTTGGAAATCTTAACAGTGTCAGCCTTCCTGCAGCTATGGGCTAGCTGTGAGAAGCCCCCCTAGCTGCCTGTAGATAGAGCTCAGTGGGTCAGGACTGAGCCATTTGCTCAGTTGTCTGCAGAAAGGCTTCCTGAGCCAGCGAGAGCTGTGCCAGAAGGCATGGCAGTGGGCACCAGGCTCTTGGGGCCCTTTACTGCTCCTAGAGCAGGAACAAAGAGCTCCCTTCTACTAAATATGGCGTCTCACCTGCTTGTTTTGCCAAATGTAGATTCACCTGTGAGTATGAGATTTGGTTTTACAGGGAAGTGGAGGCTCTCTCAGGAACATAAAATGCATGATGCGTGGTGCCTTATTCATTGTACAATAATTGCTGTAATTGCTGATAAAGGCGACTGCTCAAGCAGACTCTTTTCCTGTGATCAGCAACAAAGTTGTCATGGCTCTATAGGGTGAGATTGGATTACCAAGGTTTTTTTCTCCCACTCCACTGTTTTGGTTTTGTTTGTTTGTTTTTGTTTTCTGTTTTTTGTTTTTATTTTGGTTGTTTTTTAAAAGATTTTAGTTTAAAAGGGTTTTTAATATGTACTCACAGTTTCATTGTTATTGCTGTAGAGCAGCAAACTTTAACCTGTTATGAGAGCAGAGGAAGGGTGGGTCTCCCTGCTGCAATGAATCTGCAGCTGAACTTGCAGTAAGTGATGTGCAGGAAGGAATAATGGCAAAGCATGTGGTTTCACAGCATATTGCTTACTGGTGTGTTCTTCCTCTGCAGTGTGGCTGTTCATTGAAGGAACTGTCAGGCTGCCTGACAAGTACAACTGTAATTCAGATAAGTTAAAGGGGGAAAAAAAGAAAAGCTGACTAAGGTTGTAATGCCTTTCTTTTTGTCAGGTGTACCCTGGCCGATGGCTGGGAATGAGCGTATCTCACAGCAGAGCTGACGCTGTAGCACGGCGTTGTGAGAGCCCTGCGTGTCTGAGCGTGTGTTCATGGCCATATATAGGCACATGCAGCACAGAAGGTTGGGCTTTTTCAACCAATGTCAGCTTCCGATTTGTCAGAAACAGGAAGAGCGGTTTGGGGGCATTTTAAGTCACTGCATGTGACCTTAAATTCAAACAAAATTCATGGTGGCTCAGTCTGGAAAAGGTGAAGAAGGAGGATCTGTGTGTGTACCTGAGTGATGGTGTGCCTTGGGAGAGATTGGAAACAAAGGCAAAAGGATGAAAGCAAAACACTGTTCAGTAAGTGACTGCTTTGTCCTTGTGTAATCTGAACAAACAGCAAATACTGACATGCCCGAATCTAGGTGCTTGTTTGTATAACAACTGCTTCAATCTCTAACAAGACGAAGTAAAGTCTGATAGCCACACTCATGGCATACAACAAAGCTTTCCTTTTCTCCTTTTATCTCGTCAATCTGAATTTTTACCTTAGCTGCAATCATTTTCTACATAGGAATCAAGCTTTTAACTGATGTGTTGGGCAGTATTTGGTTTCACTTACACTGAGTGATTCAGTCTTGCTGACTCTTACTTAGTGATCACAGGCTGCATTTCAGTCCGCACTGTGAATTCTGATTTACAAGTGGAAATAAAGCATCTGCAGCAGAGGGTGCTTCTCTTCATAGTGCTGAAGAAGTTGTGTTCCCTTACAGTGTGTCTATTGCTTGTCCAAATTAATCCTCAAAGCTGCAGCAAGTTGCAGAAGCCTTTAGGAAGATGTATTTAGATTGGTTTTCTGCATTCAGTTAATTAAATACAATAAATGTGCACTTAAATGCAAAGAATGATAGTAAAAGCTGCCCACAAGAGTTTTTTGTTTTTTTTTTTTTTTTTTTGTGAAGCACTGATCATTAGAACTTCTGAAGTTTGCAATTTCTTGCAAGCTGTTTGGAAGACTTCTAACTAAAACAGTGACTGTAAATCTAATCTTGGAAACTACAGCAGGAAAACACTGCTGTGGTGTTTTAGATGATGGTTTGGGAAAAACTAGAGTAACAAGTTGAGACGTATAATGTATTTTCTCAGTTCTGGCTATTTGAGATTTTGAAGGAATGCTCGGTTATAACCTGGATTTTTGCTTCTCGCTGCTGTTCATATGAAGTGCTCGTACTTTGTGCCAGCCTGCGTTTCTCTTGAATGAAAAGCGTTTGTCCCTTAGACTTTAAAGTGCTGTGTTCCTTGTGTTCTGACTGTGAAATCAGTTCTGATCAAGTTTTAAGAGTCTCGGTGTCTCAAATAACTGGCATTGTTCACAACTGTCATGCATCCCTCTAGGCTTTAATGAAAGCCCTAATTTCCTATCTGTACTGCGTTGCACTTGGTGTTTCTTAGCTTATTGCTGTGTGTTACAAGTAATGTACTTTTGCTGTATCTCTATCCTTTTTTTTCTCTTATTATTTGTCTAAATAATTAACTAAACCAGCACTTTTCAGTTGTCTGCTCCAGTGTTGTAACTCGTGCTTTCTGGGGTGGTACCTGAGCCAGTGGTTTCTTGTTGCCAAAAGGGGGAGATGTTGAGCTCGGTGAGGCACGTTGAGAGCACATTTATTTCTCCTTTAGTGTTAGTCTGCCTTTGGAGCACAAAGTGTGCCTTCAGTGTGTCTCTCGGGAAGGACTCTCTGGCAATAGAGAATCCCTAAGTGATCTTCAGTCTTGTGTGTCAGATAAGAATACTGGATAAGTATTGATAATAAGTTAATTTGGTTTGACTACTGAAAAAGAGGTGGGTTAGCTGTAATAGGGCTCCGTTCGCATAGGTAGGTTAGCAAAATACAGAGCAGCTGACTGATAGACAGCAGCTTTCTGGCTTCTGCAGTTATGAGTGTACCTTACATGTCTTGATTTGCACAATAGTGATTATTTAGAAAGTGGTGTCTATGATGAATTGCTGCACTAAAGAAAGTCATACTGAGGAATTTAATTTGCTACTCAGTGTTCACTGAAAGCAATATCTTGCTTAGTCTGTCCTGAGGAAACATGTGTTACTATTGATTTCTTCTGGATAGATATTATTCATACTACAGCAAATCTGACAACAAGAAGAAAAGCAGTTTGTATTGCTGGCAAAAAAAGAAAAAAAAAAAAAAAAAAAGGCAAAATCAATATAGCATTACCAGAACAGCTGAAAACAAGGTATTACTTGGGTTGCAGTGCAGATTTCCTATATGACGTTGCACATATTTGCAGTTTAAACCACATGGTTATTTGAAGTGCAGTTTGAGCATCCTTTAGTTTTCCTTTATCTTGCCCCTGACTGCACCGTATGTTTCAGAGCTCAGGCTCTCTGGAGATCTTGCCTCTGAGCATGCCCAGAGCTGGCCCAGCCATGCCCAGGATGAGCAGTTGTGGGGTCGAGTCAGAACCTGCAGACTGCCCCCTCACCCAACACGCCTCCATAGCTGCTCCTCGGTGTGAGCCCATAGTCCAGCCTAACTCCAGGCTCTGGTAATTGGTCGCTTGATTCAAGTGCCCTGGCAGAAGAGCCCAGAGCTCACCTTGCCCTTCTCCATCTGGAGCAGCCCATTAAGGCAGTTCCTTAGCTGGTGTCTGTGCTCTGCATTGGTTTGGTCTGAGCATTGAACTGCGCACAACACAGGGTGCCCCTGCTCCTGCAGGGCGGTGGAGCAGCGTGCCTTCACTGGGAGAAGCACCCAGTCTGCTGGCTGGGGTGATCTCTGGCTTATGCGAATGAGATTAAATTCCTTTGTGTCAAAGAAGGCAGTTGGGTTTATCTGGGCGAGTGCTTTAATAAGCTGCCATAAAACAAGGCACTCCCACCTAGCTGCTGTTTCTCTTTCGATGAAAGAGTAAGCCCTGTGGCACTTACCTCAGTATAATGCAAAATATGCGTTTACGTGCAAAGAGGAGTTCTGACGTATGCATTTGAAGCAGCAGATAAAGGCTGTCAGCAATCAAAACACAGCATTCAATTGAGGCAGCTGAGACCTGGCAGCCTTCTCGTTTTACAGAATCATAGGGGTTGGAAGGGACCTCCAGAGACCATCGAGTCCAACCCCCCCCGCCAAAGCGGGTTCCCTACAGCAGGTCGCACAAGTAGGTGTCCAGGCAGGTCTTGAACATCTCCGGAGAAGGAGATTCCGCAGCCTCCCTGGGCAGCCATTAGCATTTCCATTAGCAGCTCTGACTTGCACTGAGCAGGAAGCTGCTTGGCAAGTCGTTTGGGGTCTGCTTGTGTTTGAACTCGGCTGATGATGCAGCAGCCATGTGCTTTGTCAGGGCACTCAGAGCTTGAATCACCTCTCATGAAGGTGACTGGAACCTGGCTGAGCACTGGGTTTATTATCAACCTGGACAATAATAGATTCTTACAGGTTGATTCGGGAGCTCATGAAGGCTCAGACAGTTACTTCTTCAGTTTCATATACCTGTAAATGTCTAAGTGTGAAGTGTTTTGTGGTTGTTTAGGTATTTGTCACTAAAGTACGTGCTTCACAGACTTCTTAATTTCAAACAGAAAGACCAAAACAGTGCAGAAGTTGCATCTCCTGGATCTTTATCCCACAGAACTGTAATTGAAGGTGTTAGAAATGGGAAATACTGTTCAAATTGCTAGATTTGAATAGCAATATCATGACAAGGATGAAAGACAGCCTTGAATGCGTCCTCAACTTGGATAGTTGTAAATTAGATAGAGTAGGAACTCTTGTCAAGTTGGGAATCCACCTTTTGTTTATTTGTTCTGCGTGTTCTTAAGAGCTTAAAGGGGAAAACAAGAATGAAAGGGAGTCAGCAGAGGGGCACTGGTAAGGTAAGGTAGTATTTCATTTTCAGGTTGGTTGTTCCATAGTGAAGAAAGCAGCTTTGTGTTCCTTTGGCAAGCACATGTGTGCAGCTGTGCAGTGCAGTAAGCCAGCTCGGGGGGCTGGTCTGCACAAAAGAAAGATTACCTTTCTGATTTTGCTCACTGTGCAGTTGTGTAAGTGCTTGTGCAAGTATAGGTAGAGAAAAAGCCAGGGCAGGCATGCGTACTTTGAGTGGAAGTGCTGACCTCTGCTGTGTTTTGAGTGCAAAAAAGTTATGGTTCTCAGGTGTTTTTCTTTGGGCTGGGGAGTTGTGTTGTTTTGTTTTGTGGGTTGTTGTGTTTTGTTTTGTTTTTTTAACTTCTGTCTCCTGGCTCTGTCACTTGTAGCCATCTCTGTCCTGTTGAGATGGAAATCCATCTTCTGTGTTTCTGAAAAAGGGCAGTGCAGTGTGAAGGAACCAATGAAACAGGAATTGTGCATTTTCATGTCTGGTTGTTGAAGTTATCTGGCTTCTCATGATTAATGTGAATAGAAATAATTACAGCTCTATAAAACCACTTATTTTTTGTTTTTTAGGTGCGTATAGCAGCAAAATTCATAATTCATGCTCCTCCTGGGGAATTCAATGAGGTTTTCAATGGTAAGTGTCTTTCTGCTGCGTGTTTTCATTTAAGGCATCTGTTCCCAAAAGTGTATTGCTTATTGCTCTCCTGAATCTCATGTAGCTTAGCTTTGTAGGAGCTCACTTGCTGTAAGAGCTTTACAATCCTGATTCTATAGCATGGCATACAAGCTTTGCAGTCATAAGGCAGCTTGGAGCTTAAATGCAATAGTGAGAACTTACCAGTTCTCTTTGTGATGTGAGAATGAGCCTGCTTTCTGTTTCTGTTCAACCATGGTTTAATAGTTGTGTTCTTTTACAAGGCATACACTCCTACTTCAGCAATTTACAATTATATTTTTCAATAGAAATCAAACTAACTCAAAATGTCTCTTTGAGTATAATTTTGAATAGCTAGCCTTGAATGTACAAAGGGATACTGCTTACAGTGTGGAAAGGGTATTAATCCCCTGCAAACATTTTTAACCCTTAAGTTATAGCATCCTACATTTTACTAATATGTAGGTAAGCTGTAAGGAGACTTGAAATCAGTTTCCCTCTGCTATTAATTCCTAAGCTTTATCTAAGATGTTATTTTTCTTCAAAACTTGTTGCATTTGTCCTGTGCCGATGTGTGTGGATGTACACAAAGTGTAAGAAGGCATACACTGGTAGCTGTAGCCTACAGTAACTCAGATGCTCTTTAGATAAGGAAGTAAGGTGAGTACACTAAACTTCTAATGAGTGACAGGAGCTTAAATTTGTTAAGGAATGTAATGAGAAGTATTTTGTTCTTCAGTTAAACTGTGAGCAGGTAATTAATACCTGGACATAGCTTGTAGTGTACTTGTGAAATAAACTGCTGGTGAGCAGAGATCTCTGAAAGCAAATACAGTTTCTTCTTGCAGTGCTGCTAAAACTGCTATTAAGCCAGTTTGTAGTTACAGCTCTCTGCACAGAGAGCATGCTTGGTGATGACACACAACACATTTGGTCATAGATGTCTAGCCAAATACTTGAGTGTCAGAGTACTAAGGATCAAAAGCATTTACATGCAATTCAGAATTACTTCTTTGACAAATTCCTTGAGCTGTTACACAGCCTACAGGGTATGGCTTGTATCTTCTTAACCAGAATGCATTGGAAGGAATCCCATTTCAGTAGGGCTTTTCTCATTTAGTTCAGTCAAAATTAGAAAATCTGAAGCAATGGATTTTTCTGCCTACTTAAATGGTATGGGATGGTTTGGGTTTTAATTGTTTTGAATAGTTTGTTGCCATTTGCTATGTGACTGGAACAATCTTTGAATTAAGTATACTTCTATGTTATAAACATTTCCTTTCAGATGTTCGGTTGCTGCTTAATAATGACAATCTTCTCAGGGAAGGAGCAGCCCAGTAAGTACCAGCTGCCATGTACTCAGTTACATAAAAATCAGTTCAGTAAGGCTTCCCCAGGCAGTAAGTGATTTGTTGCAAATGGTGCTTTTGCAAATAAAACCCTGTGGTGAGCGTTGTGCATCTTTGATTAAGATGCAACGTTTTGGCAGCGAAGAAATCGGTGTTGTATGCTGATCAGTTAGAACAGCTGCATTTGAAATGGGAGACCTGGATTTTGGAATTTGTCTCTGCATTTTTGCATTTTGTTTTCTGTTTATTGGTAAATGCTGTAGACAGTAGGCTTGTAGAAGTAGGGAAGGCCCTACTTTTATAAGAAGACATTATGCCTACTGTATTTCAAGCCAGATTTAATTTCCTCTGTAAGAGTGCAGATGTCTAATTGAATAGGAAGGAACTCAGTGGAATTTACATTTTCTGTTCTTTCGCTTCCTGTGGGTGTCCATACGAGGTGACTTTTGAATGTGAATCATAGTGTGATGATTGGAATAGCAGTATCAGTGCTGAGCGAATCAAGGTGAGCCCGTATTTTAGGGCCTGCTGAATAATGAGGCAGTAAATTTTTTTATCATCCAGATCATTAGCTATTGTCTTAAGTCTCTTATTAAGGAAAAAAGATTGTTCCTGATGCAGGTTTTTGGTGTTTTTTCCCTCTTGTAGTGCATTTGCACAGTACAACTTGGACCAGTTTACTCCAGTAAAAATTGACGGTTACGATGAGCAGGTAAGAATACAGTGACATTCCTTACATTTTTAAAGATGTTCTGGTATTGGAACATAGCTTGGAAAGCAAAGGAAAGGAAATACATCGTCTCTACTAAAATATAGATGTTATGGCCCACCAGTGGTACCAGTTTAGTAAGTTAATCATATTCAGCATCTAAAGAGCTTGCCTTTTCATTCTGTGTTATTGCCTGGCATTCTGATTTGGAGCTGTAGGAGCTGTTTACCTGTAGTACTTGAAGTCATTATAGACAATAGAGAAGAACTTCTGATTGTCTTTTGTTTCAGTAAGAGGGTAGTAATCTGGATTTTGATTCTGTGTCAGTGCTTTCTTTTAGCTTCTTCCTCCCTTGATGCACATGCACATGTTTAAAATGTGACTCTTTGAGGAATCTTCAGTTAAGTGTGCACTGAAATGCACAACTGTACAATTTGGCCTGATATTTTTTCCTTCTTGATTTTATGCTAAAACAATTAACTGAAATTTCATAATACAGGTTTTGATAACGGAACATGGTGATTTAGGAAATGGAAAATTTTTGGATCCCAAGAACAAGATTTCTTTTAAATTTGATCACTTAAGAAAGGAGGCTACAGATCCTAGACCCCATGAAGTTGAAAATGCCATAGAATCCTGGAGAAATTCAGTTGAAACAGCAATGAAGGCGTATGTGAAAGAACACTACCCGAATGGCGTATGCACGGTAAGTACTAAGCTATCTAACCACTGAACTATTGGTGTAGCATAGAATGAAAAATAAAGTAAAAATGCTCTCATTAGTGCTGTCATCCTTTACTATATTCTATGAAAAGCATGAGGAAAAACAGAAGAGTCCCACCAGTGGCACTGCTGTAGGTATTACACATGACTCTGAAGACGAGATTTTCTGCTTCAGGAATGTGTCTGTTTAAAACTTATGATGCCTTATCTTAGTTTGGTTTCTGTGAATATCTGCAAATTAAATTCCTAACATCAAGTCAATAAAAAAGTTATGTAAATTCATGGTAAATTTTATTCCACTTCCATATGTGTGGATTTTATCTCCTATAGATAAAATTTTAAATGAAATTGTAACTAACTTGGTGAACCAGGAGCATAGTTGGTTTCAACTGTGAAGAATTAATCTTCACAGGGGTTTGTTACGGAGATCAGGGGAAGCTTCAGATGTTTAATATTTCAGCAACTACCAACAGATAGTTACTAGATAGTTACTATGGGTTATATTTCTACTTCAATCCTTTCATAGAAAAGGCTTGAGACCTTCTGTAGATATCTGCAGATTGGCCTCATTGATCCTGGATACCTGATAGATTACTTAAAACGAAATAAATAAACAAATATTGCATGAGATACAGATATCTGCCATTTGGCTTACTGACAAAACGGTCAGTAAAGCAAACTATCACTCATCCTATATGTAAAAATGTGTAATATGAAAATATATAAAAATTCTTACCACCAGCATCACTGGGTTCTGCAGCTTCTTGAAATAAAACTCTAAACTTAAGTAGCATTTGATTTGCTGTGACTGTTTTAAGTTTGGCAAGCTGATCTGTGGATAGCTGTCCTGGGCTTTGTATTAACCTGATGGAAAACTAATCTAGTAAAGAAATGAATATTCATTTGCTGATTTAACGTGATAAATTGGATTCCTGTGTAAGTCAGATGAGTGCCCAAGTTTCTATAAAGGAAAGCAGATTGCACTTTCAACGAGAGAACTTCTGTATTGTTTGTGTATTTGTTTTTAGGGAGCACAGCAAAGCAGAGAACTAAAGCTACCTTTTTATCATGTCAGCAATAATCTATAAAGGCTTGAATCACTTTTTAATTAAAGAGTAACTGGTGTCAGAAACTCTTGCAGCAATGACTGCCATGACAGTTTGTATGCTTGAAATTTCTAGTTGAAAACAACAACGAAAGCCTTTGCAGGTTATAATACTCAACCTCTAGATTTTGTAATCTTTTCTAATTTTTAGTATATAATCATATTTTATGTGCTGAGTATTATATAAGAATCATACTGATTGTAAAATAGAATTTTACATTGGAATATATACTGGGACTGGATATCACTGAGTTTGAACAAGATAGCTGAAATGCTAACTCTGCTTTTTTCATTTCTAACTAAGGTATATGGTAAAACAATTGATGGACAGCAAACCATTATTGCATGCATAGAGAGCCATCAGTTCCAAGCAAAAAATTTTTGGTAAGTTTTTGTACAAATACAGTGAAATACAGTGCATTGAACAACTGCACTGTTGGCATCACACTGATTATCCTAACGTCAGACAAGTGCACGTACACCATTCATGTTTCCCTACCAAGCTTTTCTACCTGTACTACAGAAATCATTGAGTGCTCTGGAATTTACACCTAACTGTAGGAGAACTGGATCTCAGAGTATTGAAACTTTCTTCTGTAAGTGCAGACAAAGCGGGAATCGAAGACGTGGCCGCAGTACCATCCTAACACAGCTTTACTGAACTAACCTTCTAACCCACTAACCTCCTAGCTAGAATGAAAGTGTCTGATTTACAGGGAAGAAATCAGGTGAAACTACAGTGTCCCCATACTGCTATTCAGTGTTTGAAACTCCTTTAAGGAATTATGCAAGATTACTGAATTTGTTTCTACTGGATGGGAACAAGTTGCTCTGGAACAGAAATTGTAGAAGAGCTGAAAGATTTAGTTAGAGTTTCAGCACTAGCAGGCAGTCTTGCTACTTTAAGGTTCCTTTTGTTCTGTTTTTTGATAGCCTGCACTGAAGTGAATTTGGCTGATCCAACAAATTTTCCAGGTCCTGGAAAGAAAAAAAGATTGGCTATATGTGTATACTAATAAAGAAGGAAAGAACACTAAAGCCTTTAGATATTTTCAGAAGCTAAGTCCTGTTGTTAAAAGCTCCTTACTAATAGATGTCCTTGGTCTTCATCCAAGTCTTGGATAAGTATTCCAGGAAACTGTTTTTCTCATGACTGGCTATGGGCTGAATATTTATGATTTGAAAGACATAGTGCACGTGTAGTTCCACTGGGTATTTTGTTTCTTCTGATTGACAGTTGTATATTTTGTTGTTTTTTTCCCCTTAACTTATGAGCTGAAATCTGCTTGTTTTTAATTTTTATTTTTGAAAGGAATGGCCGCTGGAGGTCAGAATGGAAGTTTACAATCTCCCCTTCAACCACTCAAGTGGCTGGCATCTTGAAAATTCAGGTATGTTTATCCTAAACTGTCCTGATGAATGAAGTGTCCAGTTATCAGGAGGGACTTAGCCAATGTGTTTAAATATTTCGAGAGAGCTGGGGAGCCCAGGAAGCCAAAGAGAGAGAGCAGTTGAATGAAGTGTTAGCCACTTGGCTGCGTGTTTGCCTGATTCTTGCAAATACTGTAGCGATTCTGTGGACTTCAGAAGATGTGTTCATCTTGGATGGGCATATACCTATTTCAGTTTTGTACCTATTTCCTGTACAGTGAGCCAGTAGAAACTTGAATTCCATGTTACACGGAGAAGCTTCTTGAGGGTAGTCCCTTTCTGACGGAGGGGTTTTTTCTTCTTAAGTGACAGTAGCTTTTTTTCACGTTACTCGCCTTATTGTTTAGAAAGATAGGAACCTTTGGTTTGAGTCATTCTGTTATCTGAAATTTTTCAATTTAGGTCTTTTTCATTAAGAATTCTCCCTTTCTGTTGGCTCTAAGGCATTCAGAAATATGTTTTCCAAGCAGGAATGCAGAATTCTTGAAACAAGAGCAAGTCTGACTGTCATATGGTAGGCAGGCAAACTTGGCTTTCTGGATTGGTTCCCTGGAATGTGTACACATATTTTGCAGGAGGTTATTTAAACAGTTTTAGGATCAGGGGCTAGGATTTTACTGCAGCCTGCCTTTCAGTGTAGGAGGGCTTTTTGGTTCATTTGGGTTTTTTTGCCGTTTTTTTTTCTTTTACTAGATGTGAGCCAAGTTCCCTCTTTCTGCACCCTCAGTAACTTTTGCCTCTGACCTTACTGCTCAGTGACTTGATTTCAGAAGGAAGATGTACCAAAATATTCTCAGTGTGAGGCTTAGTATGTTCTGGGTTGTGGTAGCTGTGTTCAGACCTACCCAAGCTGGGGCCTGAGTCTGGTTTCCCACTTGGGGTCAATGTTCTGTAAGCTAGAATGATATTCAGTGTGGACAATTGTTACTATGTTGTTACATCAAAATGGTCATAGTAAGCACTCTAAGTAACTTCTAGACCTGCTGAGACTTGGGAAGAATCCAAATAAACTATCATTTAAATCTGTCTTGCAACAAAACACTCCTTTTGTCCACAGCATTCACTTCAGGTTAAATGTCTAGGAGATTTTCCAGAACAAGCAGGCAATTATCTCATTCTGGGAAATCTGTGAGCAAACAGCTGTGTGATGCTTAGCTGCCTGCTGGATTAAATGACAACAGAAAGTAGCCTGAACAGGGAATTGAGTTAAATGTGCATCTCAAGCTGATTTTGTCCTTTATGACTATCTTGTATAATTAATCAAGACATTATTTCTGTTTATTAAAGTGCATGTTTTGGGAAGCAATTAAAGGTTTGAGCTTTTTGCTTGCTTAGGGCATTCCTATTTCACTAGGGAATGCTGAATTCTGTTTCAAAGTTTTAGAAATTTTTGTTAAATTTCTGCAATGGATATAGAAGTACCTTGAGTGCTTTAGTTTAAGGAGTGAAGCAGGCTTCTGGATTATAAACTTACCGTGACTTTAGTCGACTGGGGAACCTTTATGACAACAATGCTGCCTTGGTTCTGACAAGATCTTTCCTAAGTACCTTGGGGGAAGTTCCAGCACCACCTGTGTTCTGATGTCTTATTTACTGTTAAGGTCACATATACGATCTTTTTTTTTTTTTCTTGTTCTATTAATACATTCCAATACAGGGGAGTCTTAACTGTCTTAACCTCTTTCAGTTTTGATTTTATTTCAGTTACACAAGGTGAATACTGTGCAACAGCAGTCTTTTACTAAAACTTAAGTCCCTTTGGTGCTTGACGTGCCCCAGCTGTGCATGGAAAATAATTGATAAGTGTGTTGGTTACTGATTTTATCTGTTAGATTATCTGTTACTCTCATCCCTCCTTAGTTAACATTTCCAAGAGGTTCTGTTCATAAACATCATCCTTCTTGTAGTATTCTGAACCCAGATGTAGCATTCTAGAAGGATGTCAGCAGTGAGGTATAGTACAGAACAGTTAATTCTCATATTTCACTTGACGTAAGAAATCTCAGGATGAGATTTGACTTTTCATCCCCGTTAAATCCCTGTTAGGTCTGGATGTTTGCTAAGAATATAACTTGGCGAGGCAGGTATTTGTGCTGATATTGGCTTTAGAGCACAGGGGAGATTTGAGCCCTCTCCAATGGATCGTGGCAGAGAAGGCCAGATTATACCTCACTGGGCTCTCTTGTTTCATTGGAAGGGCTCATAGTTTTGCACTGAGTAAGCACTTCTCACCTCCAAGGAACTGGATTGAAAAAGGCTGATAGAAGTTTCAGCCTGTGATGTTTGATTTGAAAATAAGCTAATCTTGTACTTAGGATATCTTTTGTTGGAAAACAAGAATTTGCTAGTAAGCAAAATAAGACACAGTGAGTCTTATGAACTAATATTTTCTCTTACAGGAAATGCTTCTTGTGCTTAGGTATAGCTGTCTTGCTATGTCATGTTCTCTCTGTGTAAAAGTGAGGGCCTCTTGCATATGTCATGATCAAAATGTATATGAAATCATGGTATTTATTCACCATTCAAATGTGCATTAATAACCACATTCAAATATTACCTTGCTTAGTAGGGTGCAGCATCAATGCTTCTATTTCTCATACCGTCAGTTACAGTGATTGTGTTGACTTGATAAAAAATTATAGCAATATCTTTAAAGATACCTGTTTAAATGTCAGAGTTCCATAACTCTTTTGCATCAGTTATTGTAAGTGATTACACGTAATTTCATATATGCTTCTGATTTTTCAAGTTCTCTGATAGTTGCATTAGAACCTGAATGTTTTCAGATCCTTCTCTCCTTCCCAACTGAATTTAGAACTAAAGTCAGCTTGAGTAGAGTTCTACCACTTGCCTCCTCCTGCAGGATGCACAAGGAAGCTGTTTGTAGATTTAATATTTCAAATGTAAATAAATTTCATTCTGCCTTACTACCTTTGTCAAACTTTGTGCTGAATTGCTCCTTTGCCTGCATGTATACCTGGTTTTGTTTTGAGCTGTACCTAACAGAGGGAGATATCAAAAACAGGCAGGTGAAGAAAGGGGAGCTTAATGTTGCATGATTCCTGGCACACAGTTTGAGCAAAGCTGGAAAGAAAGGGACTTCAGTGTATCCTGAAGTCTTGCCAAAGCTGTTCTCATGTTAAATGTTAAAGTTACCACTTAAAGAAATTTTAGTGAAGTTATCACATTAAGTAGCAAGTTTTCTACTTCTTGTTAATCAAAGCCTAAACTTGTTTGCATGAAATGGTTCTTGAGGCAAAAAACACCAGACTATTCTAAATTTAGTAGCTTCTTCAGTGTTGTCTTTCTAAAACTATGTAATTTCTACGACGTTTTGATCTTCATGTATGATGACATTCTGTGACACCTAATGAGGTTTTTGTCTAATTTTCTGTAGGTTCACTATTATGAAGATGGTAATGTTCAGCTTGTGAGCCATAAAGACATACAGGATTCTCTAACAGTGTCTGTAAGTGGACTTTAGAGACGTTTACGTGTACACTGAAGTGACTGATTTAAAACAGAAGCTGGCTTAAAAAATGACTTAGAAATGTGAGGGCTAGTTTTCTTTCCTGTGTGAATGAGAATGAATATTCTAATCTGTGAATATTTTATATGTAATATTTTCTACTTCTACATTACAACTACATTTAATAATTTTAAATTACTACAATTACATGTAGTTAATGTTAATTTAAAAATGTTTTGATTAAACATGTGGCTTATATAAGCTAAATTCACTTTGTAGTTTTAATCAGCTTGCTGTCTTGTCTTTCTACACCTGTGTTGTATTTAAATTTCGGTATGCAGAGTGTTTTATAGATTTAATTTTTGAGTATGAAGAAGGTTTGAGTTATAATAATCCACTTTATTAGTGCAGCTTCTAGGAGATCACCTGTAGTACTGCTTTGTTTGTGGCAACGTAACTGGTGTGCTAAGAACTAGGAAGCAGATGCTGGCAGTTGAGAAGCAGTAGTGAGTACTTTTCCTCCATTTCCTCCCAGTCTGTAACTGGTGCTTTCAGCATCGTGGCTTCTGTACAAAAACCTCTTTCAGAGATGCTTCAGCTTGAGAAGTATTAACACTTGTGGAGTTTAAAGTTTTCTTTCCAATACTTGTAGCAATGAGGAGCACGGGGTTGAAATAAAAGTTTGGAAATAGTAGCAGATGTTCTTTAGGAGTTGGTATTATTGCAAAATGAACTGCTACTTTTGAAGTTACAATCTTCCTGCTTTCTGGAGGTGATATATACAGGCGGTAAGATTTCATCCTGGGGTGTTCCTTAAAAAATTTAAGCCAGAGAAGTTAAACTGGTAAAGTGAGATTTTAAGCATGAATATTAGAAGTATATTAAAGATAAAGACTAGTAGTGACCCTATGGGTCTCAAAATCTGAGTTCATCAATAGAGAACATTGTTCATTAATATAAAGCAAGGCTTGTTGGCTTTTCAGATGCAATGGCAGCATAGAGAATGGCAGGCTGTAGTGCCAAGAGATAACACTTCTGTAGCTGTAGATATAAAATTACTTTTCACCCCCTAAGCAAAGAGATCTGTTCAGTCTTTCATTCAACTAAGAGATGTTTCAGGAGGAACTGTCTGGAAGAAGGTCTCATTTCAATAGCTTTTGCTTCTCTTTCTATTGAAAGTAACTTAATCCTGTTCTGCAATTTAGAAGACCAAAGAGTAGAAAAACATCTTTTACATAACCTTCCTGCCTCCTAGTAGAACAAAAGCAAGTATGCTGCTGGTTACCAATTTTTAGCCATGGCTAAAGCCTTCAGAGAGCGTAGAGGTTCTTATCTCACACAGGCAGAACGGTAGAAAAAAAGGAGCCCTAATGACTTCTTTTTTTGTTGTTTGGCAAAGAAGTGATTTCGTACCAGCAATGGGCACAAGTGAAAGAAGTGAAGTGAAAAGTTGTCTTGTTGCTGGAGCTATGAATAATTGTAGTGAGGGTTGCTTTTTTTCCCTAGTTTTTCTCTGAGCCTTTGAAATCATTGTCACGGTTCGCTGAAAAGTCAAAGCCCTTTCGTCCTGCAGTCTTCTGCTTGCCCTCTAGCACCTTCATCTCTTTTTGCCGTGTTCAGGAGCACTTTCACAGCTGCTACCTGTGTTTTCTCTGAAACTCTGAAGCAGTTCTAGTTGAGCCTGCCATAGCTTTTCTCCAGCCACGCAGTCCAGCCTTGCTCTTTTATTAGCACTTCTGTCGCCAGTGGCAATTAAGCTCAAAGAACTAAACCTGGGTAGGCACAAGGGATTGCACATTCTACCTTTCCAGCTGCTGCTGCAGATGTCCCTTCAGGAATGTCACCAAGACCCAAGTCGGAGGTTTCTAAATTTTTAAACACTCCCTTCCTTCCTAACACCTCTTTCAAGCACTTTAGATAATTTGCCTTCAAATTGACTGAAGGGTTGTTGTTTATTTTTAAAGCAAACAAGAATTTATGTGCTTAAGGATGAGGCATCAAAACACCGCTATCAATCATGATGAATTTTGGAAATTGAGTTGTTGCACCCTCATTTTTGTAATTTTTACTTGAGTGGTTTTTTTTAAGACTGCATATAATTTGTGTTTCCTGCCTCTGCTGAGTTGTCTAATTTAGAATACTTGGAGATGAATCTTTGTTGTTGCTGTTGTTTGTTTGTAGTTTGTGTATTTTCTGTTTAGCAGTTGTTCTTTAAGTTGTACTGGAGATGAAATGTTGATAGTGTTAAAACAAGCAAAGTATTGATGTTTAGAGGCGTGTGTATTTTCATACTTACAAATGTTGTTCTTTCCTTATGTCTTTATCAAAACAGAGCTTTTAATCAAGGCATTTTAATGAGCTCTGCAGTAATCTTTATGCTTGTTCCAGTTGAAATGCTCTAATTTCTTAACATCATTTCCTACCACAATTAAATCTAGCTTGACTCATGTAAATAAACCAGTACTGCTGTGTACTTAGTTGATTTGTTTCCTCATAATTTTAGTTTGTGCTCTGAACTCGCACGACTAATTAAGGTGTAACAGGAAAGGATGTGACGTGTATCTGTTGGATGAGTGTTGAGTTCAGTTGTGTTTTAGTCACTAAATGGTAACATGTTCTCATGGAGTCTTCTGCCATCTCTCATGATAGTGGAACAAACAAAATGTAAGTAGTCTTCACAGAGCCATGCAGTACCTCCAGTCTGACTCAAATGCTCTCTTTGTCTAGAACGAAGCCCAGACGGCGAAGGAATTCATAAAAATTGTGGAGGCTGCGGAAAATGAGTATCAGGTGGGTTGGATAAAAACACCACAGCCATAATCAAACGTTATCATGTATTTAACCAGAGCTACTGTTCTGCAATTAGTGACCTTGATGCTAAGATTATGTCATTTCAAGCAAGTAGATTGCATGCTGCTGTTAAGTGTACCTTCCCTTTCCAAACCTTTTGGTGATTGCACTCGCCTACATAATAATAGTGTAAGTCATTTGTTGAGAGCAGAAGATGAATCTCTGAGGTCCCTACTGTGTTTAAATATCAGCGGTTCTCATCCCTTTCATCCCAAGTGCATTTCTTAAATGGAATTTTTGTACAGATTTTGTTTGGAGGAGGCTCTCTTACACAGCTTTGCTGAATATGACTGTAAGCATTATGCATTTTGAGTTAGTCATTTTGAAGTTAGAGAAGTACAGCTGTTCTAGATGCCTTTTGTAGAAGTGGTTTCATGTTCATTTAGGTCTTTAACATAAGGTTTCAGACACCTTGTTCAGTCAGCTTGGAAAGAAATACTCATTAGTAAAATTGTGCTAAGTATCATATGCATTCTATTTAAGTCATGCTGTGATGTTGACTGACTCAGCCATCCCCCAGAAATAACAGTGGGAGACTTTGGTGTGTGCACTTAATGATGTATGAGCTAACTCTGATCAACATTTCATTCATGTTGCTGAGTAACCACACTGAGGTTTGCTGAGTCCCCTGGCCTAGAACCAGGTTTATTGCATCTGTTGAACTGTCTTGGAATAGTTTCAATCTAGGAGAAACATATTTTATTCATAAAATATTTCAGTGTATTAACAGGCTAGTCAGTCATTTAACTTTCTATGTAGCACCTTTGTTCTGTTTTTCATGCATCTTTGTATGACTTTGTGTTTAACAGACTGCAATCAGTGAGAATTACCAGACTATGTCGGACACTACATTCAAGGCCTTACGTCGGCAGTTGCCAGTTACCCGCACCAAGATTGACTGGAACAAGATTCTTAGCTATAAGATTGGAAAAGAGATGCAGAATGCTTAAAATGAACGTTGCATGACTGGATCATTTTAGTGTCCTTGTATAAAATTAAAAAAAAAATACAAAAGGTATTTGGAACTGTCAAATCACCCAGTCAGCATGGGCTTTTGCCATTGAAAATCACTGTAAGTAGTTTGGTTAGAGCACAAAGCTTAGCTAATTGATCTTTTTTTTCCTTTTTCTTTCTCTTCAAAGGGTTGCAACTTCAGTATAGCTGAGTATTTTCCTTTAAAGTTTCTGTTATACCTTTATTTTTTTATAATGAAGAAACCATGCCTTTAGTTTCCGATTACAAGTTAAGAACAGTTTGAAAATATTTTTGCATATGATAACCCTTTCTGTTGCTTTCATGTGAAATGGACAACTTCCAAAATGTGCTGGATTCCTTGTGGAGATCACTAGTGTGTATTTCTAGGTCAAGGTGAACGTGGAGTTAGCAATAGGTCCTGTTGTTGAAATCTACCCTTCCACTGTATGTCATCTTGGGGAAAGCATTTTCTACCTTGTTTAAACCTTTGAGAATACTTCTTTAGTGTTAACAAAACTTTTTTTTTTTAATAAGAAAAGTCCAAGGTCTAATGCTGTTTTAAGGTTTTGAAATTAAATAAAAGTACTTACTCCAGAAATCCACTTAATGCTTTGTTCCTGACAGTTACTTAAATGAGCTTAAATTCCATCTGCCCTAAAGTTTTTGTCATAAAGCCACAAGTGTATTATAACAAGGCATATTGTAATATATATACAACCCTGTACTCGTTACTATGTCTGTCATTTTTTTTTTCCTTGGATTGAAATGTACTAAAATTCAATGTGACATTAAAATGCAAATTTTCTATTTATTTGAGTATCAAATTGCTTCCTGACAGAGCCTATTTTTGGTATTTATTTTTAGAGTGTTGCTTAAAACAGCCACAAATTTGTGGCCTGTTGGCTATTTCCAGTGTATTTGGAGATCTATTGTAGTACTGTCATCATTCATGGTTTCCACCCACATTTTAGAAGCATCTGCCTATGGAACTCTTCTTGAAATGTGTATCTTATAGCTTCATATGGAAGAAACTGCAAGATAAAAATAACGTGGTTTTTTTCTGGAGAATACTTTCCCCATCTGATAGATCTGATATTGGAAATGAATTTTAAAAGAAAAGGCAAAATTTGTTACGAATTAAGTATTTCACTTCAGTGAATGCATGGATTTCATTTTTAGTTGGATGACAGCCTGTTCCAAAAGATGCTATGCAACTCTGTGCTCACGATGGAAAAACAAACAGCTTCTTTTTTCTAGACGTTAGTTACTTATGCAGACTCCAAAAAGTGAAGCTTACACAAGGGTTATTTTTGTTTACAGCATGGTCCTGTTAATCACTTTAAACCATAAGTTACAGCATAGCAAGAGAGAGAATCTGATCTTGTACTGAGTATAAAAATGTTCACCAAAGGTAGGTTTCTATTTGGATTGGAATAGCAGTGCCCCTGTATGCTGTTCGTCAGTGTTTTCTTTTAAAGGGGGATGGAGCTGACTGAAGTTCTTGAAATTGTTGCTACTTTACAGTTCTGAACTGTCCAGTAGAAGAATGAGCTTTGTTCTACAGCAGCCTTCCTGAAGAATTGTCCTCTTAGTTGTCTTTACAGATCAGCTCTTGAACCATCTTGTTCTTCTTATTTAAAGAAAGCTTGTGAAGTTGTACACGAGCTGATGACACATCCAAAGTCGCAGTCTAGTCAGTCTGTCCATGTTCCTTAAGATCTAAATACGAGCCTTGCTACAGTATTCTCTTCTGCATACTTAAGAAGAGTAAAAGGCAGTGAATGGACAGTTAGGAGAACTGTCCGTGGGCAGCAGTGGTGCAGATAACTACTCTAGCTGTTAGAATGTTGTGTGTGATCAGAATCAGCGCTGGCTGGAAGTCAGAATGCTATTTTTCTTATCTGAAATAAAAGGCTAATTCTAAATATATTCCTAATAAAGAGGTATTTTATTGTGATGTACTCCGTGGTTGTGCTTTCCTCTCTGTTCATTCAGTTCCATGATAGTCTCAATTCCTGTCTTCAAAAAGTGGCATCCCTGTAAGGTGTTCAATTCAGCCACAGATTTAGTTGAATAAATTTGTATTGTACCTTTTTATCTCAGACTAAACGTATTGAGGAGTTCTATGCCTTGCACATCAAATCCATACAGTTACAGTGTCAGTAAAGCAATTTAGAAGTAAAACAAATATTCCATTACTTTTTCTGGATTGTACCTTATGTCATATTTGGGAGTAATGACTCCCCAGAGGAAGCTGACAGGAATTCAGTTGAGGTAGATGGTGCATCGTGAGTTCTTAATTTCTCTCAAAAGTTTTGGATGTCACTTGCATTTTTGTTTTCTAATTTGTATTGTTAAATTGTAGAACTTTACAACTTATTTGATGGGCTTTAAGATATTTTGTGTAGGTAAAGCACTTTCTGAGAAATTTTGCTGTGGCAATTGTGTCAATGTGAACTAATTCTTGTTTATATTCTATTTTTTAAATATAAAGACAAGCTTTGTATTGCGCAGTGTTGCTGTACTAGGTATTATGGCTTATGATATGGACTTGTAAAAGGTTTGTGTTTATGAAATGTGTTATCTTATGCGTCTCAGTGCCCCCTTCCACTGAGGATGTTTTTAACTTATACACAGGTAAATAATTGCTCCTTGTGAACACAAGAAACAGGGGTGACACTTCTGCTTTCAAATTCTCCTGAACAACCCTTTTTTTGTATGACTCTGTTCTCACACTACAAGTAGAAGGAGGCTTTACCGTCACTGCAATTCTAGTTACATCACTTCTGTTTCTTGTGTTTTGCACACTTTGGCACATTGAGTTCACTTCCTTGTGGAGGAATCGGCACGGCGAGGTGCGCTCTGGCTTTGCACCAAACTCCAGCTCCTCAGAGGGATATGGGGCCATAGCAGTGGTTTGTCCTTCAGACAACGTGAAGCCACCCGTGTGTTGAGGATGTCTGCACAATCACATTCAATCTAGCTTTCAAATTTCCAGACTTAATACAGTGTAGGTGTAGAGGTTCAGCACCAACAGTTTGATTTTATGGATCCTCTCCTATCATACTGAGGTACTTGCTGATGCAGGTGCAGCTTCTGCCACATTTGTTTACTGGAAAAACTGAAATCTTGCATCTTGTGAACTAGATTTAGATTAAACTTTGTTTGCTCATAACCTTGCAGAAGTGTCAGTTTTTGACAGTGGCAACTCCATGATAAATCTGAACAATACATTCCTTCTTTGTAAAAGGTGAACATTTGCATCCAGTTAAAAAAAGTCAATTTCTTTGAATAGCTGGAGGAAAGGAGCAGAAGAGTTAATACTCGTCATGCTTTCTTACTGGTAATGTTGCTTTGACTGGCTTATCTATAATTTGGGGTGCACAATATGGTTTTTACCCATGTACTCCTCACAAGAGAGGATAAGAGTTGGTAATATTTGGCTCATAAGAATATATACTGTGAAAAACATTTGGACTTCATCATGCATCCTTTCCTGCAAATTAATGCAATTGTGCATTGGCAAAGAAATCAGGCTTTTATTTTTAATTAGGAGGCACTTGTAGGGATTGTTGCCTGTCTGCTGGTTGTTTGAAGTATCTTGAGCTTTGAAACAGCTTCTAGACTTGGGGCTTTCAAATTTGCCTGCAATAAGGAGTCGGTTGGTTGGTTGTGGTTTTTGTTGTTGGCTTTCTTTGGAGCAGGAGTCAACCCTTATTAATAATCACTTGTAGGAAATCATAGAATCGCTTGAGTTGGAAGGAACCTTTAGAGGCCATCTAGACCAGTTCCCCTGCAATGAACAGGGACACCTACAGCCTCGTCCAGCCTCACCTTGGGTGTCTGCAGGGGCAGGGCACCCAGCACCCCTTTGGGCAGCTGTTGCAGTGCTTCATCACTCATCATAAGAAACTGTTCTTGTATCCAGTCTAAATCTGCCCTCTTTTAGTTTGAGACCATTTCCTGTTGTCCTGTCCCACAGACCCCACTAAAGAGTCTGTCCAGTTACTTCTTGCAGCGCCCCTTTAGATACTGAAGGGTGCTCTCAGGTCACCTTGCAGCCTTCTCTTCTCCAGGCTGAGCAGCCCCAGCTCTCAGCCTGTCCTCAGAGAGCTGTTCCATCCCTTGCATCATTTTTGTGGCCTTCCTTTGGGTGCACTCCATCAGATCCACATTTCTCTTGTACTGAGGACTCCATATGAGGACACAGTACTCCCAGTTAGACCTCACCAGTGCAGAGTAGAGGGGTAGGATCACCTTCCTCGCTGTGTTGGCCATGCTACTGTGGATGCAGCCCAGTTGGCTGCAAGGGCACATTGCTGGTTCATGTCCAGCTTGCCATCCATCTGTGCCCCCAATTCATCCTCTTCAGGGCTGTGCTCTTCCCTTACACCCCCAGCCTGAACTGACAGTGGGGGTTGCCATGACCCAGGTGCAAGACCTTGCACTTGTTGAGCCTCATGAGATTGTTCTGGGCAAATTGCTCAAGTCTGTCTGGGTCTCTCTGGATGGCATCCTGTCCTTTGGTTGTGTCAGCTGCACCCCGCAGCTTGGTGTCATCCACAGGCTTGCTGAGGGTGCACCCAAACCCACTGTCGACGTCACTGATGAAAATGTTAAAGAGCGCAGGTCCCAGTACTGACCCCTGCAGGGACATCACTTGTCACTGATCTCCATCCAGACACTGAGCCTCTGAACACCAGTTCCTCATCCACTGAACAGTCCGCATGTCAAATCCATATCATTCCAAAATGCTCCTTTTGGTTTTATATTTGAATGAACTTAATATATTTCAATGTCAAGTGTGTACAAAGTACAGTTCTGTCGATGGAAGTGAAAGAATTTGGAGCAGTTCTCTGAATAGATACGTAGTTCTCCATTTTGCAAGTCAACGTTTGAGTTACCCTTCAAACTTACTTCAGAAATCACTTAGGAATGATAACACAGGAGGCTGAGGTATGGCTTTGGTGCAACAATACAAATGCAAGACCTGCAGCGTTCACAGCCTCTTGTTGCAGATAAAAATTTTCTCTAATGGAATGCTGGTTGCTGGGATGAATAGGTTGCAAGCCTGCCTGAGGTGAGGCAAAAGTTACTTTACATGGTGCCTGTGGAACATTTCTTAGGTGCAGAAAAGAGTTTTTGTCCATTGAGATAAAGAAGGGACTTCATGGGGTAAACAGATCCCAGGAAACCAGGCTACTTCCTCTTTTGCAAATGAAGCATTTATGCATCTGACAAAAATGACAGCCACAAGTTCTCTAAGTGGAAGAAAACTACTGATTTCCTTGGCGTACGATGACTATTAAATGTTTTCTCTTCAAGTTCTTCAGCCGTCTGCCTGTCCCGTGTGCTGACTTTCTGAAGTACAGCACTGTAGGATGTGTACAATCTAAGAACTGAGCATCTGTTGCACAAGCTGTGTATCTGGACATTAGGTTTTCAGTGGTAGGAATGTTCAAAACCTTGCTGTGCCATTGAGGTGCCAGCAAGGGCTCCAGCTGTGCCCTTGCATAGATGCCATCATACTGCCTTCTCCTAGGTAAGGCACTACATACAGTGATAATACAAGATATGTCACCAAGATCATAAGAGGTACAAGGGTGTGCTCAACTGTGGTTCTTCCAAGTCTCCTGTTCAGCCTGGAGAAAGGAGTCTGACACTGCAGCTCTGAGGAGCTTGAGCTGTTCTTCCTATTTCAGTCTATCTTAATCCAGTCAAAAACAAGGGTATTGTCCCAAAACCTCTGTGAATCTTCTGTACCTGCAGTCTGAATGTTGACCCAGCACTTGTTTCTCCCATCTTTCTTACAACTTGCATTTATAACTTTCATATCATTTCGAAAGCGAGGAAAGAGGTAAGCTAATTACAAAATAAATCAGTGTTCCAAAGATGAACAGACCTCTAAGCACTCTTCCAGCTTTGCTGTGACACTTCAGGTTGATACCTGAACAAACAACTGGAGTAGAAATCTGAGCTGTCAGGAGCCATTAGCAGTTTTAAATGAAGTGCCAGGAAGAAAAGTCAACTTTCCTCTTCCCTTTCAAATGGTGCTGCATTGTTAAACCAGTTTGCAGATGATGTGAGACCAGTGAACTTGACAAGTCTTTCACTTTATTGTGAAAACATGAACGTGAGAAAGCAGAACCATAGTTGGCCAAAAAATGGCTGTGGCAAAGGAGTCCAAAGGTCAGAGACTGGATTGGAATAATTCTGAACAATAGTGTTAGGAATCTTGAAATCTTTGAATGAAAAGTATATCTTGGTTTTCATTCCACAGTGTGGCAGGATAACACCAAGCTGAGTGGTGCGGTTGACACGGTGGAAGGAAGGGATGCCATTCAGAGGGACCTCGACAGGCTTGAAAGGTGGGCCTGGATGAACCTGATGGCGTTCAACACAGCAAAGTGCACAGTTCTGCACTTGGGCCGGAGGAATGCCAGGCATCCATACAGACTGGAAGGAGCGGTGCTTGAAAGCAGCCCTGCACAGAAGGACCTGGGAGTCTTGATAGATGGAAAGCTTAACATGAGCCAGCAGGGTGCTCTTGCAGCTCAGAAAGCATCCCGGGCTCCATCAGAAGAGGGGTGGCCAGCAGGGGCAGGGAGGTGATTGTCCCCCTCTACTCTGCTCTTGTGAGGCCCCATCTGGTGTACTGTGTCCTGGTCTGGAGCCCCCAGTACAGAAAAGACGGGGAGCTGTTGGAGAGGGTCCAGAGGAGGGCCACAAAGATGATCAGGGGACTGGAGCACCTCCCCTACGAAGACAGGCTGAGGGATCTGGGCTCGTTCAGCCTGGAGAAAAGAAGGCTGTGGGGTGACCTCACTGCAGCCTTTCAGTGCCTAAAAGGAGCCTACAAACAGGAGGGGAATCAACTCTTTGAAAGGGTAGATAACTGAAGGACAAGGGGAAATGGTTTTAAGTTGAGGGAGGGAAGATTTGGGTTGGATGTGAGGGGGAAATTCTTTACAGAGAGAGTGGTGAGGTGCTGGAACAGGCTGCCCAGAGAGGTTGTGGATGCCCCGTCCCTGGAGGTGTTCAAGGCCAGGTTGGACGGCCCTGGGCAGCCTGGTCTAATATTAAATGGGGGCATTGGTGGCCCTGCATGTGGCAGGGGGTTGGAGATTCATGGTCCTTGAGGTCCCTTCCAACCCTGGTCATTCTGTGATTCTGTGATTAAGGATCAGCTGCAGCTTGACTGCACTTAGTAGGACAGAGATCTGTCTGCTCTGAAAGAAACAGCTGACGGTAAAATCTAACTTTCCCCTCTAAATTCCTGTAGGCCTTTAACAATATTATTATTAGGATAGATGTTACATCTTCCTTACTGTGTCTTCAAATATGTACTATAGCAGACTGTTCATCCAGCAGTACCTTGTATGTAAGCCCTGGTGTCAGTCAAAGCTGAAGAGGTGAAATACACCACCCTTTCTTGTGCCAAATACATAATGACGTGTTTGAAGAGTGTTTCCAGACTGTGCTGCCTTTAGGTTCAGGATTAATACCAGCAATTCTAGTTTCAACATGAAATTCAACACTTGTCGTCATTTCTCTACATCTTGCCCTTTGGTTTCTGCTCATGTTTAAAAGCAAATTGTTTGGTTTTCTCCACATCTTGTTAATGTAGGTCTCTGTGATGCTGAAGTAGCACGGTATTAGCAGAGTTCTTGGATTTCCTTCTGATAGAAACTGGCATTGAAGGCTTCATCAGCAGTGAGGTTTCTTGTATAATTTTAAAGCTGATTCTAAACGAAATAAAAAGAAAAGAAATTGTTATGTATCCTAATAATGACAGCCAGCAATCATCCTGAGCTGAGGGCATCCTGGAAAAAAGAGCAGAAAGCTGCTATGAACTTGACTGGGCTGACGCACCGGATCTTTATTCTGGTATATTTGTACCGACAGCAGGCAGTTCATCCAGTGCTCTCTTGTAAGCATCGCTGTCAGCTGAAGCTGAAAAAGTGAAGTGCAGCACCCTGTGTCTCACAGCTGTGTGCTGGCTGCTTTGCTGGCAACCAGCAGTTGTGTGACCGGAATTACACTGCCTGAATGGAAAGGATGAAGGTAGAGCATGCCTGCACATATAACTTCCAAAAGAGTAAATTCAACTACTGGACACTTCATCCATCTGAAAAGGCTCTTCAGGGACTCAGCAAAGTTGCTGAACCAACTGTAACTGCTGACATGGTGTGGTGACGCAGTGCCTGCTACCCAAGCCAGGCCAGTGATGATGATGTTGAGAAACTGGGCAAGAGCAGACATAACCTTGGCAATCCCAGAACCAAGTTCTGGGGAAAGTCAGTCACTGCCCCAGTAACGGACCCTGTGAATGAGGTTCTGAGGTTATTTGTAATAGTGGATATTCTGAGCAGATGATGGATTTCCTGCAGCCTTGTGGTGATGACCACGGACAACAAAGTTACCATCTATTGCTGAAAACGTCATCCATTGAACATAGAAGGAGAAAAAAACTTGTGTGTGGCTATTTGTGCCTACCACCAAGGTTAGGAAACGCTGAAAGAATGAAACTATATGTAGGTGAAGCTATCTGCTTGCTGACTGGGATTTTTGTTGTGGCCTGCCTCCCTGCTGCCATGCACAGCACCTGATTCAGTCAGCAGCTGAAGAGGAATTGGCTTTTTGAGCTCTATTGACTGTGACTAAACAGAAAGTGAAGTGAGGTAGTGCAGAATCAAAAGTAAGTGAGGATTCAAAAGATGTACAAATCAGTATTTATTTACTGAGATGGGACATCTCCTGATTCAGACCTTCCCCTGTAGAAAGGGAAAGAAGATTGTGTCTCCACAGTCTCCAAGGAGAGGTTTTTGTCACGGTGACATACAGGGGGTGTGAGTAAGTGATATAAGCAGGCCAAGTAGGGAAGAGTTCTGTCAGACAAGGGAAAAAGTGTTGTGGTACTCATTGTTGCAAAGGCTTAGCAAGATTCAGCTCAGGAACCAAATCTGTCTGTGACAGAGTGAAATTCAGTGTGCCATGTGAGTGCAGCCTGTTCTGGTGACAGAGGACGTGCTGTTTGCTGTATCTGAATCTGCCTGCAGTCTGTTCCTGTTCCCTGTAGCAGCAGCCAGTCTCAAGCAGCAGTAGTTATCTGCTCACGGCTCAGCACTGTGACTTCTCCATTTCTTTCGCATGGATTTCTGGAAATGAGTAAAATATAAATGTCAGTGAGTTCCTGTGTTTCTACCAATACCTCACTGGCAAGGACACTGTGTAGGCATTCAGCTCATTACTGTGTTCCGTGCTGGGACCCACAGCATAAGAAGGATGTGGAGCTGTTGGAGTGGGTCCAGAGGAAGCCACAAGGATGATCAGAGGGCTGGAGCACCTCTGCTATGAAGATGGACTGAGAGAATCAGGGTTGTTCCTGGAAAAGGGAGGGTTTTGGGAGACCTTAAGGAGGCCTGCAGGAAAGATAGGCAGAGACTCTTTCTCAGGAGGTAGTGATAGGACAAGGGGTGACAGTTTTAACCTACAATAAAGCAGATTTTGATCAGACATTCAGAAGAAATTCTTTATTCAGAGGGTGATGAGGCAGTGGCACAGCTGCTCATGGAAGCTGTGGATGCCCCATCTCTGGAGGCACTCAAGGTCAGGTTGGAGCCCTGGGCAGCCTGAGCTGGGAGGTGACAGCCCTGCCCATGGCAGGGGGTTGGGACTGGGTGGTGTGTAATGTCCCTTCCAACCCAAAACATTCTGCCATTTTGTGAAGCAAAAAGTAGACAATGCTATGTGTATACATTAATTGCAGATTTCACATAGAGGAGTCAAGACTTTTTTCGGTTAAGAAGGTTCATTTAGCATGCAGTAGCAATGCTCAGCAAATTGAAAACCACTCTCAACATCTTAATTAAAAAAGGCAAGATACCAAACGGCAAGAAACTTCAATGCCTTCTCTCCTGCACCTCCAAATTCACCTCAGTAAGAAAAAACAGACCTATCCCTTGGCTCTGATCCAAGGCACAGATCTGAAAAGCTCAGCTGTTGTTGTCCTTCTCAACCTAAACTGGGGAGGGAGAAAGCAGTGCAGGTTCCCCCCAGGCTCCCAGCCGTGTGTCTCTGCCTCCCCTTTTCTCCCACAGCCTCATTTGCCTCTTATGACGTACAGAACGTGGATGGGTGTGGATGCCAAACTCTGACTTTGCCAAGAGCTCTGTTTTGACCAGAGGCCAACCTCACAGCTTTTAATTATTTCTTTACAAATCCTGACCACGTAAAATCCTGCGCAAACACTGATGTTCTTTGTATGCCACCTGATTTTTATAAAGGATCTTCATAAAATAGCTCAGTGAATATGTGGGTCAGTGTAATTTGTAATAAATACGGATATCTCAGTAGATTTTTTTTCAATAACTTTTCAATAAGCTTTATTAAACATAGATGTGTTTGGAGAAGGCACAGTGCCCTGCACTGACACCTGCATATGCTGATGTTCAGGGTGGAATACCCATCTAATTTCTAGGGAGAAATGTCATTTTTTTAGGCAAAAAAAAAAAAAAGAAAAAGAATGAAGGAAAACCAGATGTATTGTTTTATTTTTGTTGTTTTCTGGCTAAGATTTCTTTCTAATGCTTCCTGAAACTACTGAAACACTGCTCAGAGTTGGACTTAACTATTTGTTAACTCCTTTCTTTGCACCGTGTTTGTGCTGACATCCTCTTAACTGAGCCAGGTTCAATTCTGTTTCTGTGATTTGTAGCTAATGCAGTGGGTTGGTTTTCCTGGTAAAAAAAACCTTGACTTTCCTTCCAGGCTGCACTTCTTCATAACTACCCACACATATTCTTCTTTGACCCGGATGGCATTGAGTGCATCCTCAGTGTGCCCAGGTGGCCAAGAAGGCCAATGGCATCCTGTGTTGCATCAGGAATGGCGCTGCCAGCAGGAACAGGGCAGTGATTGTCCCCCTGTACTCAGCTCTGGTGAGGCCGCACCTCGAGTGCTGTGTCCAGTTTTGGGCTCCTCACTGCAAGAAACACAGTGAGGCCCTGCAGTGGGTTCAAAAAAGGGCAACAAAGCTGGTGAGGGGTCTGGAACACAGGCCATATGAGGAGAGGCTGAAGGAGCTGGGAATGTTCAGTCTGGAGAAGAGGAGGCTCAGGGGAGACCTTATTGCTCTCTGTAACTTCCTGAAGGGAGGTTGTAGTGAGCTGGGGGTCGGTTTCTTCTCTTGTGTAACTGTGATAGGACCAGAGGGAATGGCTTCAAGCTGCGCCAGGGGAAATTTAGGCTGGACATTAGGAAGTACTATTTTTCTGAGAGAGTGTTCAGGCACTGGGATGGACTGCTCAGGGAGGTGGTGGAGTCACCAACCCTGGAGGTGTTCAAGGAACATCTGGATGTTGCGTTGAGGGATATGGTTTAGTGAGAACTATTGGTGATAGGTGGATGGTTGGACTGGATGATCTTGAAGGTCTTTTCCAACCTTGATTATTCTGTGATTCTGTGAAAACAGGCAGAACTTCATTCCCCATGGTCTAACCTTCATACCACTTGGAAATTCATAACAAATATTATCTAAAATTTTTTTTTGAGAAATGGTCTGGCACACAAATGAGTATTTTTGTTTCCTAATAATGGCAGCATATTTTGAAATATGACCATCTTCTTTTCAGCTGAAGTGTACTCCTGTAGTAGCATAATATCTCACCCATACGATACAGAGCAAAAGCTTCAGGCTGGGCACTTTGCACAAAAGCCTGCAGTAAAGTACTTTAGGCATCTCTGTTTTAATGAAAATACATTAATTAAGTTGTTAAGTTTTTTTTTATTTTCATCATCCTAATCGTATTTTCAGGACTGTGACAGAGAACTGCATGCTTTAGCTGAAAATGGACTGTGGAAGCTGTTATACTCCAATTTCTGGATGCCTGGAAGGTGCTGGCTGTGCTATGCCATAACACCCTCCCATTGGCATGCTGTCTGCAAGTATTGCAGATTTCAGTTTAGACTGCCATCTCCAGTTCATCCCAGATATTGTTTAATTAGCGTTTGCATATGTTTGCATATGCATTGTATGTAAGTGGATTTATATCTGTGTACACAAGTGTGTAGGTATGTGTAGGTATGCATTGGTGTATATCTGGCTGCTTACCATGTACCTAGATGAAAAGGCACCAGGCAGGGAGTTGCAAGGAGGGTGCTGCTGCCAGCTGGGCTGGCAGAATGTGGGGTGTCTAGGCTGGGACTGGGCTGCCATCACATCACTTCCCAGTGTTCACAGGTGCCTGAAGCCAATGCA